>NC_064642.1:256664224-257306297 GCF_023864345.2 Schistocerca serialis cubense
CACGTTTTACGGGAATGCTCCTAGATTATGCATCTTTATTCAGAACTTCACGTACCTTAAATATTAAACACTACATAAATTCTATTGGCATGTGGTCTTCTTGTTAGATCCAGAGGCTTAATTTTGTATTTAGTTAATACGGCAGAAGTGGTAAGTTGTTATTTGCATAGATTTTGCGCACATGTTACATAATATTTTATAAAAGAAAGTGCTACTTTCATAGTCCACCACAAAACACAACAATATATGTTACGTTAATTGTACACATTTAAATGAGGAAAAAATCAGATTACAAGGTGATCAAATAAATCCTCCACTTAATAGGCTACGAGGTTCTCAATTTTGACTCAACGTTTGTCGCTTATCTCTTTCAGTTACTGTTCGATACTACCGTTTTTCTTTTCTTTACTCTTAGTCCGTAATCTGTGCTCAGTGGACGGTTCATTCATTCACCAGGTCTTGTAATTCTTCTTGACATTCACAACAGTGTTGTTAATGAACATTATTATTCGTATCTTTGCACCCTTCATTTTAATCCTATTCGTAAAGGAATGTGTTAAGAAATAATTTAGTTAATGACACAACATCTGAACTCGCTACAGTAAGGTAAAAAGCTGTACTGAAGTGCAAAATAAAAGAAATGTTCAGTAATTATTTTTTTCTCTCTTAAATGCACTGCTGCTTAATAGAGTACAGCAGCAGATGAGTTACCCTTTGATTGACAAAGCACCATTAGTGGTGGTCGGCGTTTATTGCTCCTTTTTGTGAAAGCTTGACGTGATATCAAGAGGAGATAAACCCTCGATTACTACATGACTATTGTAATATTTTTATTAGAGTGTATTGTAGCATTTGTCTTCACAATGACTACATATTTATATCCACTGTAGTTGCAGTGCTACCCGTCAGTTCTGTGCTCTATGCGCATCCGCCATAAGGCACTTCTTTTTATTTGTTTCAGAATTGACAGACTTTTATCTCGTTGCTAGCAGAGGCTATAGCTAAAAAACGTAGTGCCACTTTCACCCTCTGCGAGTTTTCTACTTTTTGTAGCACTTTTCTTTTGCTGCATTTTTCGTTCTTCACGCAACACTGCACTTTGTTAAGCTTCAGAGAAGTTATCTTTATAGAAATTTTATTCTCGATTCAACTGTTTTGCATTCAGCACTAACGATTTTTGACGCTGAATGTAGAACATGTGAAGCTACAGATAAGTTTGCCATCTGCGTGAAGCTTTACAAAAATGAAGTGCAAAGAACGAATTTTCAGCAAAACAAAACTGTTTCCCTAAAAGTGGTAAAATCGCGAGGGGTGTAAGTACAACTAAGCATTTTGGTTATAACCTGTGCTAAAAACGAGGAAAAAGTCTGTCCACTTCGAAACATCCAAAAGAAGTACGCCTTGTGCGAGACCCGCTTAAACTGCCAACAGCTACTGCGGAATGCGACGATAGAACGAACATAAAAAGGCAAGTTGTTTTAAAAGTCTCATGAAAGATATGCTGCAACACAGAATTTCCCAGTTGCCCAAGTGTACTTGCCCGGTGTGCTACTGTAGACGCGTCGGCTGCTTTCCGCTTCCAGGAAGAAGTAGTTTGTTGTTCGGCCTCGAGATGATAGGTGTTGGTGGTCGGAGCCGACTAGGCTGATTTCAAGGACGAGTACTTTCCCCAGGACGGCCAGTATTTTGCAACATCTGAGGCAGAAAAACTTCCGAAAGTTCTGCTGGGAAGCAGCCCCTTACAGGAGCTCTGTTAGTGAGAGCAACAAATGGCCTACGAAAATGCGTACATTTTGCTCCTGATTCTGACTGACTGAAAAGCTTAAATGTTAAATAATTTCTTGCGTCAATATGGACTTCGCGTTGTCGAGAAATCGATCGGTAATTCTCCTGGGTGGTGGATTAGGAACTCTGAAGTGGAGAGTGGAGGAGCTCATGCGAGAGAACTGCTGATTTTTGTGTTTGGGGACGCAGTGGTCAACAAAGTATTTCTTTCATTATTGAAGGCTGAGAGGATAGCCGCAGGTTTCTGGTCAAGTCAAGGGCGCTTTTTCGAGAAGACTGTTGCCGTTTAGCGAGTGTGCAGACGCAGAAAAGGCAGGTACTTCAAATTAGGTTGTCGAGCCGAGTAGCTACGTAGCTAGTTGTGCAGCAGTGTTTGGTGAACGAGACGGGCTTGGTAAAGTTTTATTTTAAGTCAATGAATAAAATTTGTAACCGTGGAAAAAGGATTCTTGTGGTTTTATGTGACTATTACTTTTTCGTTAGTGTGGAAATGACATGCGGAAGTTGCTAGCAGGAAATTCGAGACGGTGTTCTGAATTGTTAGGAGTGAATATATCCTGGTCCAGTAGCCTGATCTGGAAATCTTTCTGAAAGTGGTTGTATTACTATAGAGCTTTTAATTATTGACATTAGCGTGCTAGGATCCTTGTCTCGCGGATCCAAGCGAGGCTTCTGACACTTATTGAGAACCAAGTGACGGTGCAGCAGAACTGAGAGTAAAAGCTCACCAGACATATATAAATGTAAGGTCGTCACGCCGTGGCAAAGAGGGGCAACTATGTTCGGCCGTGCCCTTGGCCATAATGTGTGTGAAGTTGCTGGATTTGTTTATGTTTCTTGGCAGCCCATTCAATGTGTCTACAAGCAGTGTCGTAACACGCGTGGCTACGAAACATTTCGGAAATGTGGACGGGAAAGACTCCTCACTGAGAGGAACCGGGGATGTGTTTCACGGTTTGTGCATCACAATCACTTTCAAGCCCGATAAATATTCCTGCAGGCAGTGAATGAAGATCCATCCCAATCTGTCAGCGAGAGAACATTGCGACTGGTACTGTATGCAATAAACATATAAAGTCGCTCATCTGGTGAGAGGCCATTGCCCACACGGGCAAATACGTTTGCTGGAAATCATCGAAAATGGACAGCAGCCGTCTGGTGGTATGTAATGTTTGCCTATATTCAAGTGACGCACATCGTCTAGTGCACTGCAGGCCAAATGAAACGCAGGCCGGGGTGGCCGAGCGGTTCTAGGCGCTACAGTCTGGAACCGCGCGACCGCTACGGTCGCAGGTTCGAATCCTGCCTCGAGCATGGATGTGAGTGATGTCCTCAGGTTAGTTAGGTTTAAGTAGTTCTAAGTTCTAGGGGACTGATGACCTCAGAAGTCCCATAGTGCTCAGAGCCATTTGAACCAAATGAAGCGTTTCATACTGAATGTTGGCTAGTCAGTGTCGAGCTGGAGGTGTTTTGCTTATCATGAACAGCGCTTTTTCACTGAGGCGGCCCTAACATGAACCAGCATGCTTATTTAAACATTCTGAATGATCATCTGCATGTTGAGTGTGGTACTGTTACCACCGTTTTTCAAGATGACAACAGAAGAGTTCATCGGTCTGGAACAATACCTGACTGCTTTTACATCTTTATTACATCTTAATTGGCCTCCAAAAGTACCTGACTTGGGCACCATAGAAAAACTGTATGAGTGTTGGAACAGCAGATCAGACGCTGATATCAGCAATTTGGTGAAAATGAAATGAAATGATCATATGGCTTTGATGGCCAGGAGTCCCCACTTGTGGAAGTTCGACCGCCGAATTACAGTTGGCACTTCATTCGGTGACTTGCGTGTCGATAATCATGAAGTGACAATGAGGATACCACTCAGTCCCCGAGAGGAGAAATTCTCCGACCCGGCGTGAATCGAACGTGGGCCCGCTACATAGCAGCCAGACGTGCTGACCACAAAGGTAAGGGGGTAGACAGCAATCCAGGGACGGAATTATACGACATTAAATGATTTCTCTTTTTTTAACCAGTTTACAATTCCAGTCGAATCTGGGGATTATTACGTCGCATAATTGTCTCGCAGAGCACATCGCCAAGAATGCGTGGGTTCTGGGATCGCCGGAAAAGTGATTTCGCTCGACGTTACAGAAGATTCGACGATGGAGCGTTTCAGTATATTTGTTAACTCATCTTGGCGATTACGACAGTTCTGTCAGACTTGCGAAGGCTGAGTTATCCTCGACCACCATAGCTAGCAGGAGGAACAAATGCGTACCGCAGAGAACCAAGAGCCACGCCTCCGAGAAACAGCGGTTTGCTGCCGCCTGCAGACGGGCAGGCCCGCATCTCCTGAGCCGTGGCTACGGCAGCCGGCGGCTGCAGCCGGTCACAGCTCTCGTGGGATGCTACCCTCACCCCTTACCCCTCTCCACGGAGCTCCTTTATTTTTTTCCCGCCGCGTGAGCGCCAGTGGGCCGTCACTAAGAGGTGGCGGGGTTAACTGCAGAGAGGCGGAGGGGTGGGGAATGGCCTGCGCCCAGACAACCCCCGTCCCATGGGGTGGGGAGGGGAGGGGTGGCGCAGCGCTGCGAGGCGGGCCGAGCCGAGGCAACGCCAAGGTCGGCCAGGACCTGCCCTGCTAGCCTCGCAACGAAAGGCACGCCATCTGCATGGAAATTACTCGCAGCAGGCGGGATGCAAAAATTACACCTCAGGCCGCGTAGCGTAACGCGCAGTGTCCTTGTTTACGAGACACTGACGTGGGCTCGATAAGGATGGAATCTTCCAGTTGGATTAACGAACAATGGCCTGACCCTCGTGCCTGAATATTCGTTTCAGAGCTGGTTTAGTTCCATGATTAGGTGAATACAGGATGATTTCCAAACTTTTCTGTTTACCTCACAAACGTAATTCCTTTCCTTTAGAAGCTTTGGTATTTGCACTGTCTGATCAAAAGTATCTGGACGTCCCTATGTAATGCGGAATTGACCTCTACGAGTCACGTGAGCGGATCCGTCGTTATAAAAAGAGGTTAGGAGTATTTTGTTTTCAGCAGAGAAGCAGTAACAGCAGACTGGGTCAGTCAGTAGAGTATCGAATGGGGACTGATCACTGGGTGTCTCCTAACAAGGGAACCTCCCGATCGCACCCCCCTCAGATTTAGTTATAAGTTGGCACAGTGGATAGACCTTGAAAAACTGAACACAGATCAATCGAGAAAACAGGAAGAAGTTGTGTGGAACTATGAAAAAATAAGTAAAATATAGATAGGCAACATCAAGGATAGCGTAATCTCAGGAGCGCAGTGGTCCCGTGGTTAGCGTGAGCAGCTGCGGAACGAGAGGTTCTTGGTTCAAGTCCTGCCTCCAGTGAAAAGGTTAATATTTGATTTTCAGTTTATGTGACAGACTCTTATGTTTTCATCACTTTTTTTGGAGTGATTATCACATCCACAAGAAAACCTAAATCGGGAAAGGTAGAAGAATCCTTTTACCCATTTGCCAAGTGTACAAGTTAGGTGGGTCGACAACATATTCCTGTCATGTGACGCACATGCCTTCACCAGTGTCGTATGGAATATATCAGACGTGTTTTCCTGTGGAGGAATCGGTTGACCTATGACCTTGCGATCAAATGTTTTCGGTTCCCATTGGAGAGGCACGTCCTTTCGTCTACTAATCGCACGGTTTTGCAGTGCGGTCGCAAAACACAGACACTAAACTTATTACAGTGAACAGAGATTTCAATGAACGAACGGACAGATCATAACTTTGCGAAAATAAGAAATTAAAGTCTTAGCTCGAGGGCGGACTTGAACCGTTGACCTTTCGTTCCACAGCTGCTCACGCTAACCACGGGACCACGGCGCTTGTGAACTCAGGTTATCCTAGATGTTGCCTATCTCGCGCATAGACAACTCAGTTTGTATATTTTGCTTATTTTTTCATAATTCCATACAACTTCTTCCTGTTTTCTCGATTGATTTGTGTTCAGTTTTTCAAGGCCAACTTATAACTAAATCTGAGGGGGGTGCGATGGGGAGGTTCCCTTGTAAGTAAGAAACACAGTCTAACATAACAGTCGCGGCACTCCGTCTTGTTTTTGTTACTCCGCAGCGCCACGACTGGCCAGCAAGCGACACGATACCGGATGAGTGCGTATACCAACGCTAGTACAGATTTGCAGTATACTTATTTCGAGTGTATGTAGTCCCTTAAAAATCGATACTAACTAAAAATGTTACCGCATTTGTCATTCTTTAGTTTCCTAAGCACCCTGGGAAGTACGAAATGGTGAATTACAGGAATGCTGATATGCAGTTCACTTAAAATGTACATATATTTACTCAATAAAGCCATTTTCCATTAATAACAAAAAAATGCTAGTAACGTATGACAAGACCAGACGGTTTGCAGAAAGACGTTGTACATCCACATAACAAAGCAAAGTTTTGTTTTTTATACTTTGAGCCAAATCAGAAAAATTAGAACGGTCACCTTTATGGAATGTAATACCTGTATTATTTAAGGTACCAAAGAAGACGCCACACCCCATAGTTGTAGCTTAAGGAAACACCACCAAGCCGGCCGGTGTGGCCGAGCGGTTCTAGGCGCTTCAGTTCTGGAACCGCAAGACAGCTACGGTCGCAGGTTCGAATCCTGCCTAGGGCATGGATGTGTGTGATGTCCTTAGGTTAGTTAGGTTTAAAGGTCGGGACACACATGTCCGGACCGTGTCCGTGCCGAGACACGTCCGAGTATCGGCCGTCACCCGGACAACGAAATACGTCATTAAAACAAATGTAGCTGGCGCCACTTGACCGGGCCGTGCACGGGGAGCGTCAACGGACCGGGGCCGGGGCCGGGGCCGGGCGGGATTCGCCGTGTTTAATTTTTCACGTGACGGACACGGCCTGACGGTAGAAGTGTCTTGTGAGCTGTGCAACTGCGCAAGACTGTTCTATGTACAAAACATGGATGTGGAACGACTAATAGAAGATGTTCGTAAGTTTCCTGTTTTTTACGATCAGGTAAATGAAAACTCTAGGAATATCGAGTACAAAGACAGAGTTTGGAAGACAATTGCAACAGATCTACAATCCAAAGGTAAGATAAAAACTATACAAGTTTTAATACCCGAAAGATATTTATTTACTTTTTATTTTACAAACAGATGTTTGGTTTATGTCATCGTTATATCGCCAAGGCGACATGTTCTTGCCATTCCACAGTCCCTTGTGGAGAATTCAGGAATTTTTTGAGTTGTTCTCGTACTGCAAATGCAGCATCTGTTGATCTCCCACCAATCCGGATCCCTCAGCAGTTTCCTTTTGATCCATCCTCTGTTCGGGCACCCTATAACCTTCCATTTTTCGAATAAAGTTGTACAGTACACACGGAGCCGTCACAATCATTGTAAGGTTATTAGGATCTCCCTGAAGGATTCTTCTAAATATTCGAAATTTCTGTTGCAATATACCGAATGCATTTTCGGATATTCTTCTTGCCCGACTCAAACGATAATTAAATATAGCCTTGTCATTTGTGAGGTTTCTGCCAGGATATGGTCGCATCAAGTATGTTCTGAGAGGAAAAGCTTCATCGCCTACAGTTACCATTGGAAGTTCAACATCAGTTCCGGGTAAAGTTTTACTCTGTGGGACGCTAAGCGTGTTGTTTTCCAATGACTTTCCAAGGTTTGAATTTACTAGAATGCCTTCATCAGAGTTTTTTCCGTACGCTCCCACGTCTATTGCAATAAAATTGTAACATGTATCAACCAGAGCAAGAAGCACAATGGAATACGTTTTTTTTGTAATTCCAATAGAGACTTCCTGAGTTGTTTGGAGCCTGTATTGTTACGTGCTTTCCATCTAAAGATCCAATGCAGTTTGGAAACTGCCATTTTGTCCAAAACTCCTCAGCTGTAGCATTCCATTTTTCTTCATTCGGCACAGGCATCACGTCTTCTAACAATAAATCGATAACTGCCATAGAGGTGTTGTAAGTAGGCTGTTTAGGTTTTTATATTGGTAACGCCACGTAGTGCTCTGTATGAAAATCACTGGCTGTGCTGTGTGCAGTCTGTGGCTAGTTTGCATTGTTGTCTGCCATTGTAGTGTTGGGCAGCTGGATGTGAACAGCACGTAGCGTTGCGCAGTTGGAGGTGAGCCGCCAGCAGTGGTGGATGTGGGGAGAGAGATGGCGGAGTTTTGAAATTTGTAAGACAGGATGTCATGAACTGCTATGTATATTATGACTTTTCAACACTATTAAGGTGAATACATTGTTTGATCTCTATCAAAATCTTTCATTTGCTAACTGTGCCTATCAGTAGTTAGTGCCTTCAGTAGTTTGAATCTTTTATTTAGCTGGCAGTAGTGGCGCTCGCTGAATTGCAGTAGTTCGAGTAACGAAGATTTTTGTGAGGTAAGTGATTTGTGAAAGGTATAGGTTAATGTTAGTCAGGGCCATTCTTTGTAGCGATTACTAAAAGTCCGATTGCGTTGCGCTAAAAATATTGTGTGTTACTTTAGTGAATGTTTGAGTACGTTCAGTTTTGCTCAGCTGTTTGAAAAGCAAATAATGTAAGAGGTTTATCAGCACAGTAATTTATTAATTTTTCTAAGGGGACGTTTCAGTGCCATGGACGATAGCTCCAACTGTGGATTTTCCCAACCTGGAGCTGAAGGAAATAGTTTTAAAGGAAGCTCCTGTAGCAAGGAACCTGAAAAAAAAATTGAACTGTATAAGATGAGAAATACTGCATAATCTATACAATATTTGCAGCATTTTAAACCTTGTAGTATAAATACGCGATTTAAAATATTTTTGCTACAGGTGGAATAGAGGAATGAAAATAAAAAAAAAAAAGATGGGCATATGTTCGTGACCAACTAAGGAAGGCCCTGCAGAAAAGGAAAACTGTTTCAGGACAAGCTGCTGTTCATCAACATAAATATAAGTATGAAGATCTCTTAAAGTTCCTGCTATCTTACATGGTAGAACGAGAAACAGTTTCCAATATTCCTTACACGCAAGACACTAATGAGCATAAACAAGAATCAAATACAGATTCCCAAGAGGAGCAGTATATTGTTGAAATCGAAAAAGAGTCTTCACAAGAAGACACTGCAGATGAAGAATGGATCATTAAAACCCAGGGTAGTGAAACAGAGAATTTGGTAGAGTACACACGGCATTCCCAGACGTCCTCAGCTCATTCGTCCGTCACTTCAAATAAGAACACATTTATGAAACCAAATAATGTTCGAAACTCTCGCTGTACTGGTCTTGTTTTCCAGGCACTGTGGATCCATAATTTTCTTCTTCTTGTTTGCCTTCGTTCTTTTTCCTCTTCGTCTAAAGCAAGTGCTATAAGTCCTAATTCACTATTACGAAAATTAGTGATCATGTTTTACAGCTTTCACAAACAGAAACACAAGACCACCGCGTCCGAGCCACTACAAGAAACCACAACGACACGGTCGTGCACCGGTCATGTGTGGCCCCTGCAGGAACGGACCGGAGCACTGCCGTCACTCGTCCGACGCTCGGCCCTGACACGGCCCCGACGTGTGTGTCCCGACCTTAAGTAGTTCTAAGTCCTAGGGGACTGATGACCTCAGATGTTCAGTCCCATGGTGCTCATTACCATTTGAACCATTTTTGAAGACCACAAACGTGATAATAAGTCGTCAAAACCAATACACCATGTGATAAAAAGTATCCGGACATCCCCCTAAACATACGTTAATCATATTACGTGCATTGTGCTGCCACTTACTGTCAGCTACTCCATATCAGCGACCTCAGTAGTCATGAGAAATCGTGAGACAGCAGAATGGGGCGCTCCACAGAGCTCGCGGGCTTGGAATGTGGTCATGAGATATGGTGTCACTTGTGTCATATGTCTGTACGCGAGATTTCCACAGTCCTAAAAATCCCTAGGTCAACTGTTTCCGATGTGATAGTGAAGTGGAAACGTAAAGGCACACGCACAGCACAAAAAGCGTACTGGCAGACCTCGTAATTTGTAAAAGGCAGACATCTATCCAGGCCATCACAACGGAATTCAAAACTGCATCAGGATCCACTGCAAGTGCTATGACAGTTAGGCGGGAGGTGAGAAAACTTGGATTTCATGGTCGAGCGGCTCCTCATAAGCCACACATCATGTCGGTAAATACGAAACGACGCCTCGCTTGGTGTAAGGAGCGTAAACATTGGACGATTGAACAGTGGAAAAACGTTGTGTGTAGTGACGAATCACGGTACATAATGTGGCGATCCGACGGCACGGTGTGGGAGTGACGAATGCCCGGTGAATGTCATCTGCCAGCGTGTGCAGTGCCAACAGTAAAATTCGGAGGCGATGGTGTTATGGTGTGGTCGTGTTTTTCATGGAGGGGGCTTGCACACCTTGTTGTTTTGCGTGGCACTATCACAATATAGGCCCACATTGATATTTTAAGATCCTTCTTGCTTCCCACTGTTGAAGAGCAATGCGGGGATGGTGTTGCATCTTTCAACACGATAGAGCACCTGTTCATAATATACGGCCTGTGGCGGAGTGGTTACACGACACTAACGTCCCTGTAATGGACTGGCCTGCTCAGAGTCCTGACCTGAATCATATAGAACATCTTTGGGGTGTTTTGGAACGCCGGTATCTTGCCAGGCCTCACCGACCGACATCGCTACCTCTCCTCAGTCCAGCACTCTATGAAGAATGGGCTGCCACTCACTAAGAAACCTTCCAGCACTTGATTGAACGTATGCCTGCGAGTGCGGAAGCTGTCATCAAGGCTAAAGATGGGCTATCACCATATTGAATTCCAGCATTACCGATGGAGGGCGCCACGAACTTGTAAGTCATTTTCAGCCAGGTGTCCGAATACTTTTGATCAGACAGTGTATATCTGTTTCCCAACACAGAAGAAATGAATTCCACAATTGTTGCTGAATCCGAGCCACAAACGGCAAGAATATTCAACACATTCGGTTTTGAAGCAAAAGTAATTACATATACAAAAATATTCGTGTAGCAGAAAGTCGAATGAAGTGGAAGAACAGGCAAATCGTTAGAGTACATAAAGAAGTTTTAAGTGTCAAGGAAAGTTGCGATTTTGTTAGAATAATGTTTATTCATAAAGCAAACTAATAGCGAAAGCGGTCGTATTTATAGTTACTGTTACACTCGAGCGCATATCCATTTGACACAGCTCTATCAATCACAATCTCAGCGTGGATTACAAGTTCGATACTCCACCTCGTTAACTAAGCGAAAAGTTCACACCAGGCGCGCAGCTGCTCACCGTTCAGAGACTAAGTCCCGCGATACCACACAACGCGAAATTTTCTAAGTCGTTTCACTTCCTAGCTGCCTAAACACCGACTGTCCGCTTTCGTGTCTCAATCCGAACTGTACCCTTTGATGTCTACAGCCGAACTGTCCGCTTTCGCGTCTACACCAGCACTGCCCTCTGCCCGTCTCCGACCGCGTTCCCGCCCGCTGAACATCTTCGCTCAACTGACTAGCGCAGTTCCCTTTCCTGAAGCCGTCCATCAGATTGGCTACGGCTTATTCTACATTACTTTATATTTTAACATATTTAAATAATCAAATCTTGACCACTTTCACAATCTAAATAAAGTAACAATATTATCCATTACGTAATAAACGTTAAATTCTTTTACATAAAAGCAATACAATTTCCTTCTTAGCTTTGAATAGCACGGACAGTAGCCTTGCACCAATGTGCTTTCTAATAAATAAATAAAGAACAAAAGTAACTATTACGCACAAAAGTTTACAACAAATATTCTACTACCTAATGTTCAGTAAGGTGTTATGGTGTCATCGTTTGATGTGTTTTGTGTGGAGGAAATGATGATCTGATGTTTAATTGAAAATACTGATAATTTAAATTTACTATGTCTTTCAAACAAATAAAGTTACAGAGTTAATATTTACAACGCTTGTCATTTTAACGATGCGCGTCTATACGAAATGTCGATCGTTAAGATCGACTGAAGCGTTCAGATTTTAGCATTCAGGTCTTTGTTACAAAACTCGTTAATTTCACTTTAGCAGTAAATCCTAAACTATTATAGATTTGATCAATATTCAAGTCTTATTGGGATCACCATGTAAATTTATGGAGGATGGCAGTTTAAAATTACTGTGGCTTGATTCCCTGCATTACTACAGAATTAAATAGTTTTCATTAATGTTTCCCTTTATGGCCAATCTTAGGTCCGCCATATTTAACACTGCTACGTCTCCTTGGCCACAAATGCTTCTATTGGGCGTAGGTTCTCGTCTGTCTCACTCGCACACTACAGCGCTTAGGCCTCAATAGACAATAGACAGCTGTGAATTTCCCCATCTCGTGGTGAGTCTGCATCCATTGTGGCAAACGGTCCTCGACGACAGGGTTCGTTTCACAATTCCTGTAGGCTGACTCTTCCGGCCATATATTTAAACGACAGCGCAATGCTCGTTAACTGATAACGCAAAAAACTCAAAAATATAGCAACTATTTCGTTTACAAAGCAGAAAATAATGTATAACAAACGTTATCCTTAAACACATGTGACTGTCTCCTGTCACACCGGTTGGAGCGCTAGTGTCGCTCCATCTGTCACAGGGTAAGAACTTACGCGCCAGAGAATGTTGTGCCTGTATTATTAGATTGTGGTATCAAATCCATCAGGGACATTCAGACTATTTCAAAGCTACACTGTCGACTGTCGGTGATGTGACCGTGAAGTGGAAACGCGAAACAAAAACCACAACTCAACCAAGACCAGGGAGACGGCACGTACCGATCCACAGGCACTGTCGAGCATTGCAGAGGGTGGTTGGAAAAATCGCATGACCTCAAAGGAAGGATTCACTCATGAGTTCCAAAGTGTTACCAGCAGTCCGGTCAGCACAATGACTGTGCGTGGAGAGTTAAAAAAATGTGGTACAGCTGTCACAAATCACACATTTCAGGTACTTCAGGTAGTTGAGCTTGCATTCTCCTCGATGTACAATCACAAACTGCCGAAAATCGAGGCCCTCTCTCCACCTACAGGGTGGATGAACCGAGGGAGGGAGCTACTTCACAAACAGCCTCGCGACACTTGCTGGCTGCTGTCCACCTTGATACGATGGTCCTTCACCAATACAAAAGCAGGTATAGTTAACTAAACAATAGGATATAAAAGATGCATCTTGGTTGTCTAAAGTATAGTGACACAGCCGCCCTTATGGTGTTAGGTGGCGCAGCTGTGGCAACTAGCTGTCACAGACTAGACAGGTCCCGAATGGCTCAAATAGGCATCTGGTTCTGGGATGGAAAACACTTTTGTTAAACGTCACGTATGACGCTACAGCTGGGACCGAGGGGGAGCCACGGTCTCATAGAGAAGTCGCCTGCCATTCTACGCTGGACTATTTACCACCAACTTGACTCCGATAATAAAGCAACTATTGAAAAAAAAAAACGGAAAAAACATTCGCGACGATGATAAATGACGGCCGGGGTGGCTGAGCGCTTCTAGGCGCTACAGTCTGGAACCGCGTGACCGCTACGGTCGCAGGTTCGAATCCTGCCTCCGGCATGGGTGTGTGTGATGTCCTTAGGTTAGTTAGGTTTAAGTAGTTCTAAGTTCTAGGGGACTGATGACTTCAGAAGTTAAGTCCCATAGTGCTCAGAGCCATTTGAACCATCGAAGTATACTTCTACCAGTCACAAATGATCAGCAGCGACATACCCACCCTGGGTAAAATTAGAAAAAAAACTTCGACTATTTTGATACGAAAACTACCGATCACCAGGTAGGTCAAATGGGAATCCGTGGAGGAAACACGATGTTCTTTTGGAGGAACACTATTCAGAAATGACACCCGAAGCTGACCACGGGGATTCTACAGCCCACAACATACATTTCGCATAAGACCGGGCTATTAAAAACACGATCGTCGTGACTACGTTACTGTCACCATGCATAAAAAGCGATCTTGAGTCTACAGGCACACACACATGAGCCACTGATAATGTTAAGCCTTTTGGTAGATATGCTATCCACGAATTGGAATCAAGTCTATCCATTCAACCACTTACTTGCGTTGGATCCTGTAGAGACATCTTCTAACGATTACAGCCACTGTTGAATCATATTGGTTGCACTCTCGTATCTCTAAATGAGTCATATTTTTCGAACCTATCTGGTAAGGATCTCATACGACAGAAACTCCAGCACTGTTTTTTATACAGTCCCTCTGCATCTTGTAACTGCTCCTAAGTCTCTGCCACGCCCTCCCTGCAGCTTAGTCCATGTGACCATCCCAATTTCACTCTGACATGTACGAAATTCAGAGAGCACTATATCTAAGACCTTCTGCATCCTGTAGGGAAACAGGACAAGCCGAGTTAATCCGACAGGGGCGCGTTTTGACCACTCGGTGGAAATGGGAACATCGTGTCATACCTCAGCCAGCTATGTACAGTGTGTAAGACCAGCTCGAAACGAAGCTTGCCCCTGCAACACGAGGTAGTAGGAGGCCTAATACGAATAGTTACAGTGGTTTTCCTTGTTTGGGAAATTAGGAAGACCTCACATAATATATGGTATGCAGGAAGGACGAAGATTTTGCGACACATCTCCAAACTACATACAGCTAGTCAAAGGAGATCCTTGTCTCTCAGTGTGCATTCATGTCTGTTACCCACACATGTGTGGCGATCCTATTAAATACACAGTATTGATTCATTGGAGCAGGTGGCTTGGGATTGAAGTCACGTCCACAGACCTATGTAAAGTTTCATCACCTGTACTGTAGAATGACCATATCCAACGGACTATCATTCAAACAAGAAGGTTCCTGTATTGCTCCTTCATAAGAATTTCAATACATTGTTTTTTCGGTTGTAACACGCCCAATTAGCGTACACCTCCATACACTTTGTTTTCTTCTACCATGACTTAGAGACCTGTGTCAGCTGCTGCTAAACCGCCATTAACACGTTTCGATCCTCTGGCTCTCATAGAAACATGAACGTTGCATGTTATAAACTATACAGCTACCGCACCACAGGCTGGTAGAAATAAAACACAGACGCGATGTTTCTCACTGACAAAAATGTGGAAGACATCACAGCGGTTCCAACAGCTATGACCTATACAGTTAATCTCATCTTCCCATCGAAATGGTAACGCTAGTCCTGTGATCAAATATAAGGGTAGCTGAGATACGTTTTCACATTTAACTTCTATCCACTTTCATTTAATTTACTCGCTGCTTCCTACAACAATCACCAAGCTGTATCACTGAGGAGTCCTTAACACATTCACGGGCTGTGACTTTGACTTGTTAGTCACCAGCAGTGTCAGATCATCTCATACGGACAAGGCTTTTGGGATTCCAGGCGTCTTACAACAGCAGTCCACTTCGAGTTATTATAGATATTATAGAACTACATACTCGCTCTCGTCAAGCAGTGAAGGAAACAAAAGAAAAATTCGGAGTAGGTATTAAAATCATTGGAGAAGAAATAAAAACTTTGAGGTTCGCCGATGACATTGTAATTCCGTCAGAGACAGCAAAGGACTTGGAAGAGCAGTTGAACGGAATGGATAATGTCTTGAAAGGAGGATATAAGATGAACATCAACAAAAGCAAAACGAGGATAATGGAATGTAGTCGAATTAAGTCGAGTGATGCTGAGGGAATTAGATTAGGAAATGAGACACTTAAAGTAGTAAGGGAGTTTTGATATTTGGGGAGCAAAATAACTGATGATGGTCGAAGTAGAGAGGATATAAAATGTAGACTGGCAATGGCAAGGAAAGCGTTTCTGAAGAAGAGAAATTTGTTAACATCGAGTATAGATTTAAGTGTCAGGAAGTCATTTCTAAAAGGATTTGTATGGAGTGTAGCCATGTATGGAAGTGAAACATGGACGATAAATAGTTTGGACAAGAAGAGAATAGAAGCTTTCGAAATGTGGTGCTACAGAAGAATGCTGAAGATTAGATGGGTGGATCACAAAACTAATGAGGAAGTATTGAATAGGATTGGGGAGAAGAGAAGTTTGTGGCACAACTTGACCAGAAGAAGGGATCGGTTGGTAGGACATGTTCTGAGGCATCAAGGGATCACCAATTTAGTACTGGAGGGCAGCGTGGAGGGTAAAAATCGTAGAGGGAGACCAAGAGATGAATACACTAAGCAGATTAAGAAGGATGTAGGTTGCAGTAGGTACTGGGAGATAAAGAAGCTTGCACAGGATAGAGTAGCATGGAGAGCTGCATCAAACCAGACTCAGGACTGAAGACCACAACAACAACAACAACTCACTCTTTCCTCAACTCTACACCTAGGCACATCAATGCATCACTCGTCTTCATAAATCTAGAAGTCCTATTTCCCACATCACATACTATCCTAATAGTCTATTGCTAGGTTGTGAAACAAGCACACGAATTTGGCACTTAACATACAAAAGACCAACTCTGTGTATGGCACTTCATCATCATTACTTATTTAGCCGCAGATTCTCTACTCCCTTAACTCATCTTCTATTACGGAGTAACATTTCCTTCTCGTCACATTTTCCTGAAACCCGATACGTTCTTGCATTTCGACTCCCATTATTCATTACACTGATACCGACGGTTATTTTAGGTAGATTCTGCGCTATCACGCCGACTGAACTTCAAAGAGTATGAGGCGCATAACGATAATGTCACGAGCAATGATCCATCAGTCATCTGCCGTGTTTCAGCGTCTTGCTACGCTGTTTTGCGTCACTGTTCCATAATCATAAGAAAGAAACCGGAACCGTAAGCCACTCTTGCGACACTGATCTCTTTTTGTCCCATCAACTCAGTACCATGGCTTAAAATAATTAAGTAGATAAAAAATCACATATAGAACGAGAAGGTGTGCGGCGTAGAAACGGGAAGGAAAAGCTCTGCTCATGAACCAGGCACTCGCTGGTCGTCGAACCACATATCTACGAGAGCTTGCTGAAAAGCAGTGCCTACGAATATTTTATCTGAAAGCTATGGGTGGTCATTTTATATTTTATTCATCTGTCTCGATTCAAAGGGAGCTGACGATCCAGGTTAATGAACTGAATCCCGGTAGGCGTCGATAGAAAGTTTACAAGAGTGGCGTCCAAAACTGTGACTGGTGACGCACGAATTTTAAATGACTTTAATTTATCACAATAAACTGAATATCAAGTAGTGGCAACCAGTGGGAACACGAATAACACAAAATCATAGATAACTAAACAACTGAATGGCAACCTGTGGCAACTTCACTCTAATATCCTTGGAATATGTGACAAGAAATTGACATATAATAGTGGAATAGCTAGTGATTGTCGTAAGGTTAATGGAGGTAACTCACTGTACACTGAGGGAAAGCGTCACACCTGTGGGTGAAGTCGAAAGCAAATTGTTTATTACTGAGGCATTGTGTCTTGAAAGTGAAGCCTGAAATTAAAAAAAATGACACTAATTTCTTTCTGCCTCATCTTGTCACTGTGGAGTAATCTCACCATTTATGTATGTACGTATATATTGAACTGGGGACCTAGAAACGACGGAGAGGCTTCGTCCCCGCCGTAGCCCTCAGTGGTACACAACCCCACAAGAGATTACAGCAGTCCGCTCACCCCACCGCCGTCCCACACCGAATTTAGGATTATTGTGCGGTTCGGCGCCCAGTGGACCCTCCACCCTCCCATCCTCCTCCCCACGTCTCATTCCAGACGAGTGTAACACTAATGTTTGCGCGGTAGAGTAATTATCGTGTACGCTTACATGGAGAGAGAGTTTGGATAGCAATCGCCGACATGATGTAACTGAGGCGTAATAAGGGGAACCAACCCGCATTCGCCGAGACGGATGGGAAACCGCCTTAAAAACCATCCACAGGCTGGCCGGGACACCGGACCTCGACATTAATCCGCCGGGCGGAGTCGTGCTGGGAACCGGCACGCCTTACCGCTCGGGAAGCACAGCGTTAGACCGCACTCCTAGCCGGGCGGGCTAATCTCACCAAAGTATTGTTGGTGGTGATTCGAGTAGCTATAGAATCGATCACTGGAACCTCGCCAGCAGTTGTCCAAATACCCAGCGGCATCAGCTCAGCAAACTCTGCAGTAGCTCTCAGCATAAAAGGCATAAGTGGAGGCACCAGATCTCGATCTTAGTGTGAGAGCTACACTTTCCCTTCTGATCTACAATCAAACTATGAAGTAAGAAGAAACCTCACATTGCTACCTTTCTGTCTTTCACGGCTCTGAGTCTTCCAAGTGCTGCCCGATCAAACTGCTCTTTACAAATACTTGTATCCTTCCCCTGACTGGTTACTCAGTGAATTGTGTCTGCCATACTCTACTGAAAAAATTCACATCTCTCTCTTTTTCTTTCGCAAATGGGGTTCTGCGCCTTTTCATCATCCAGTGTCACTTTCTAATTGGCTTACTTAGCCAATAAGGCAGGTTTATCAACAAACAAATCTACAAACTCATAGCTGTCAACAGTTTTCCACGATTTCAGAGTCCTAGGTCCGAGCGACCGCTAGACATCACTGAGATGTTTATTTTAAGCTTTCTGTGCTTTTTTGGGGAAACGGCCACTTTCGACATCTCACATGCAAAGGTGTGTCTGTAGCTAAAGAGGGCGAGTTCTCATTGCATTTCTCGGTCGTAAAACGTTTTTGTTAGGCGTTTCTCTATGGAAGATACTATGTGCGTATCACCGTTGGTGGCTTTTCCAAAACCTTTTCCTTGAGGGGGGGTTACACTCTCTCACTCTCTGACAGCTTCAACCAGTGTGCGTCCCTACTCATAGCCTTGTGCTGCTACAATACAAGCAAATACGAATTAAGAACGAGTGAACAGCAAGACTGCATTAGTTATCTACTAACAAATATTATTACTTTGGCATATCAAGTCTATTGGCGTAAATTAAGTACACTGATTAAATGATACTTTCTTTATTGATTTGCGTATGTGGCAAAGAAGGAAAAGAAGAAAGGTGGAAGGAGTATAAAGAGGGTCTGTACAAGGGTGATGTTCTTGAGGACAATATTATTAAATGGAAGAGGATGTAGATGAAGATGAAATGGGAGATATGATACTGCGTGAAAAGTTTGACAGAGCACTGAAAGACCTGAGTCGAAACAAGGCCCCGGGAGTAGACAACATTCCATTAGAACTACTGACAGCATTGGGAGAGCCAGTCCTGACAAAACCCTACCATCTGGTGAGCAAGATATATGAGAGGC
Source organism: Schistocerca serialis cubense (assembly GCF_023864345.2). Taxonomy (NCBI): domain Eukaryota; kingdom Metazoa; phylum Arthropoda; class Insecta; order Orthoptera; family Acrididae; genus Schistocerca; species Schistocerca serialis. The sequence goes on from NC_064642.1 coordinate 256,683,320, forward strand.
GAAATACCCTCAGACTTCAAGAAGAATATAATAATTCCAATCCCAAAGAAAGCAGGTGTTAACAGATGTGAAAATTACCGAATTATTACTTTAATAAGTCACGGCTGCAAAATACTAACGCGAATTCTTTATAGACGAATGGAAAACTGGTAAAAGCCGGCCTCGGGGAAGATCAGTTTGGATTCCGTAGAAATATTGGAACACGTGTGGCAATACTCACAATACGACTTATCTTAGAAAATAGATTAAGGAAAGACAGACCTAGCATTTGTAGACTTAGAGAAAGCTCTTGATAATGTTGACGGCAAAGTCTCTTTCAAATTCTGAAGGTGGCAGCGGTTAAATACAGGGAGCGAAAGACTATTTACAATTTGTTCAGAGACCAGATGACAGTTATAAGAGTCGAAGAGCGTGAAAGGGAAGCAGTGGTTGGGAAGGGAGTGAGACAGGGCTGTAGCCTATCCCCGATTTTATTCAATCTGTATATTGAGCAAGCCGTAAAGGAAACAAAAGAAAAATTCGGAGTAGGTATTAAAATCCATGGAGCAAAAATAAAAACTTTGACGTTCGCCGAAGAGACTGTAATTTTCTCAGAGACAGCAAAGGACTTGGAAGAACAAATGAACGGAATGGACAGTGTCTTGAAAGGAGGGTATAAGATGAACATCAACAAAAGCAGAACGAGGATAATGGAATGCAGTCGAATTAAGTCGGGTGATGCTGAGCGAATTAGATTAGGAAATGAGACACTTAAAGTAGTAAAGGAGTTTTGATATTTGGGGAGAAAAATAACTGACGATGGTAGTAGTAGAGAAGATATAACATGTAGACTGGCAATGGCAAGGATAGCGTTTCTGAAGAAGAGAAATTTGTTAACATCGAGTATAGATGTAAGTGTCTGGAAGTCGTTTCTGAAAGTATTTGTATGGAGTGTAGCCATGTAAGGAAGTGAAATACGGACGATAAATAGTTTGGACAAGAAGAGAGTAGAAGGTTTCGAAATGTGGTGCTGCAGAAGAATGCTGAAGATTAGATAGGTAGATCACATAACTAATGAGGAGATATTGAATAGAATTGGGGAGAAGAGAAATTTGTGGCACAACTTGACTAGAAGAAGGGATCGGTTGGTAGGACATGTTATGAGGTATCAAGGGATCACCAATTTAGTATTGGGGGGCAGCGTGGAGGGTAAAAATCGTAGGAGCCCAAGAGATGAATACACTAAGCAGATTCTGTTGGTTGGTTGGTTTGGGGAAGGAGACCAGACAGCGAGGTCATCGGTCTCATCGGATAAGGGAAGGACAGGGAAGGAAGTCGGCCGTGCCCTTTGAAAGGAACCATCACGGCATTTGCCTGGAGCGATTTAGGGAAATCACGGAAAACCTAAATCAGGATGGCCGGACGCGGGATTGAACCGTCGTCCTCCCGAATGCGAGTTCAATGTGCTAACCACTGCGCCACCTCGCTCGGTCAGCATATTCGGAAGCATGTAGGTTTCAGTAGGCACTGGGAGATGAAGAGGCTTGCACAGGATAGAGTAGCATGGACAGATGCATCAAACCAGTCTCTGGACTGAAGACCACAACAACAACAGCATGTGGCAAGGTGGTTTCTGAAAAGCTTTCCCACCACAAAACTCTTCAAGCTTGTTAAATAAAACAACCTTACTCACATTATACATCTTTATTCTTCATTTCTGCATATTTGCCGCCGTCTACTGCTAGAGGACTCCGAATAGTAGCATGTAACATGGCAGTATGTAACGTGACTATGTCGGAGCTTGAGAAACAGCGTGCTGTAATAGAGTTTCGAATTCGAAGTGTTCATCCTCGCATGGAGCACCCTACCCTTCAGCACGACAGTTCCAGACCACGACTGAGTGCTGCGACATCTGCAACAATCTGACGCCTGAGGTTCACTGTCATCGATCATCCTCCATAGCCCCGACTTGGCCCCATACCATTTTCACCTGTTTCCAAAACGCAAAGAACGCGAGGACTTCACTTCCGCAGCGAGGAAGTGGTGCGAGCAGACGTTAAGTTGTGACTTCATCAACGAAGTCGTAATTTCTTCAGTGACGATATTAACAAATTGGTCTATTGTTGTGAAAAATGTGTTTGTCGCCAGAGTGACTATGACGAGAAATAAATACGAAGACAAGCCGGCTGTTAATAATGTTGATTTTATTTAAAAAGCTTTAAGAGTTTTCACATAAAGAATTCGTAGGCATTAATTTTCAGCATATCCACGTACTACTGCAAATCCCAGGAGGGCTCTTAAATTTATATCTTATACAACAACACTGCTTTTAATAAATTATGCCTAGGCTCTTCTCCTTTTACACTGACATACATTTCTCCACTATACACCAATATTTATACTCATACACTACTGGCCATTAAAATTGCTACACCAAGAAGAAATGCAGATATTAACGGTATTCATTGGACAAATATACTATACTAGAACTGACATGTGATTACATTATCACGCAATTTGCGTGCATACATTCTGAGAAATCAGTACCCAGAATAACCACCTCTGGCCGTAATAACGGCCTTGATACGCCTGGGCATTCAGTCAAACAGAGTTTGGATGGCGTGTACAGGTACAGCTGCCCATGCAGCTTCAACACGATAACACAGTTCGTCAAGAGTATTGACTGGCGCGTTGTGACGAGACAGTTGCTCGGCCACCATTGACCAGACGTTTTCAATTGCTGAGAGATCTGGAGAATGTGCTGGCCAGAACAGCAGTTGAGCATTTTGTGTATCCAGAAAGGCCCGTACAGGACCTGCAACATGCGGTCGTGCATTATCCTGCTGAAATGTAGGGTTTCGCAGGGATCGAATGAAGGGTAGAGCCACGGCTCGTAACACATTTGAAACGTAACGTCCACTGTTCAAAGTTCCGTCAATGCGAACAAGAGGTGATCGAAACGTGTAACCAATGGCACCCCATACCATCACGCCGGGTGATACGCCAGCATGGCGATGACGAATACACGCTTCCAATGTGCGTTCACCGCGATGTTGGCAAACACGGATGCGACAATCATGATGCTGTAAACAGAACCGGGATCATCTGAAAAAGTGACGTTTTGCCATTCGTGCTCCCAGGTTCGTCATTGAGCAGGGTAACCGCAGCCATAGTCTCCGAGCTGATAGTCGAACTGTTCGTGCAGATGGTATTACCCTCCTGAACACACCGATTCCATATTCTGCTAACAGTCATTACATCTCGACCAACGCGAGCAGCAATACGATAAACCGCAATCACGATAGGGTACAATCCGACCTTTATCAAAGTCAGAAACGTGATAGAACTCATTTCTCCTCCTTACACGAGGCATCACAACAACGTTTCACGAGGCAACGCCGGTCAATTGCTGTTTGTGTATGAGAAATCGGTTGGAAACTTTCCTCATGTCAGCACGTTGTAGGTGTCGCCACCGGCGCCAACCTTGTGTGAATGCTCTGAAAAGCTAATCATTTACGTATCACAGCATCTTCTTCCTGTCGGCTAAATTTCGCGTCTGTAGCACGTCATCTTCGTGGTGTAGAAATTTTAATGGCCAGTAATGTATTAGATATGGTACATCGAGAGAAAGAGAGTGGGCTCAAACTCAGGGACAATGGACACAAGGGCCTACCAAAATGCACATACTGCTCCTTACTCCTGACTCCGTTGCTGATGAGGGTAGCTCATCTGCCAGTTACACTTCTGACCCCAAGGTGCAGCTACCTGTGTGCAGTGACCGCAACGGAGGCGTTGTCAGGATGGGGTTTGGCTCTTGCACCTGCACGTTGTAAGTTCCTTCATGAGGGTTACAGGAGTCACTCGGAGGAGAAGTTGGCTGCAGCAAGGCGGTGATCGCGAAAAATCTTTGTTGTTTCAAGAATCTTGAGCAGCTAGAGTTGCGCCCCCCCCCCCCACCTCCCCCCCCCCCCACCTCCCCCCCCCCCCCGCCCGTCATGTGGCGCAGCCTGGCGTTGATCTACGGCGTTGTTTGTGCTGCGGGCACGCAAACCTCAGTGGCGGAGCGATGCTGTGAAGATGTTAATTAGTAGCTGCTACGGTCAGTGCGGCTCGAAAGGGGAGCACCCTTGCTTGGTAAACATTCCCCGCAGCGCTGCATCAAGCGCTGGCGCGGTGGTCTTGAGTCGCTGTGCCGTTATCGAGGCTTCTGGGACCTGCTAGTCTGTGGTGTGTGACAGAGGTGTAGACGTATTTGGGAGTGAAACCCGATCTAGCGGCTGGCTAACTGCAATTGACGCTGATGGTAGCTCCGGCCGTTAGCTACGAGGAACTCGGTTCGAACCTCAGACCATCAATGCTGCGGCTGGGTCTCTGGCAGACAGTCCTCACAGGATAACGATGGAGCGGTAGCGAGATCATGGTGGAGGTCGACTCTGTGACGGTCTTCAACTCGATGGCTTGCCAATTCGATGACCTGGCCAGCCGGAAGACTAGCATTTATACGTGAAAAAGCGGTTTTGTTGTGTTGTTGCTGCCGTTAATGTAGACGTATGCCTGGTTTTGGTAACTGGCCGGGCTCTCACCAGCAGGAGAGCGGCTGCCGTGGCGTAAAAATCTGCCAGAGTATTGCTGCAAGTGTTCTTTTTGTGGCATTGAGCCCTCTTTTCTACGTTTGCGTCAGTGCAGTAACACTTAAAACCTAATTTACTTACCGCCAAAGACTGCGATTTTACTACTGTAATTTATTATATATATCTCGATTTTTTTGTCAAAATCTGCTGCATACGAATTCACTTCTTATGTGATGTGTAGCAAAATTCATCGCTGGTAGGGAAATAATCAGATCGTTTCTTGATTCGTGCAGTGACTAATTGCCATAGAGAATGTTTCTCATGTTGGGAATACTGTATGTTAATCGTGAGCTGGCCAGTTCGTCACGCCAAGCTGCACGTATGTATTTTTAAAGAGATCGAGTATTACGTGCATCTCTTTAAATTGCTACAGATGTTTCTAGCAACACAATTGTTATAAAACTGGGTACAGCATTTTGTAATAATAATAGATAACATAATGTTTAGTTTAACATCTACAGTAATTTCTGGAATACAAAAGATCAAAGAAAATACATGATTTATAACTTTCTATGACAAATAACTCCCTGATATATTAATATGTTATACGTCAACGTTAGTGAAGAGCTTTAAATAAATATCAGTCGAGCACAATATTGGCAGTGAGGGCGCTTCGGTCGGCGTATCGTGCGTTTTTATCGCGATATTTCCGGAGGACATGCTGAAGCACCTGATAGTATATGGACAACTGTCTTGAAATCTTTCACAGTTCGATGTGTTTTCCTTGGTCATCAATTTACTTGATTACCGTATAGTTACCATGGGTTTCTGGTAACAGTCACGGGACGCCAAGTGCAATACATAACTAAGTAAACAGCATTTTGGCTTAAAGGCTAAAATATCATTTTGTAAGCCACTATTTTTTCATCCGGTAGATGACCCTATGTTCATTTCTCGCTTTCTCTGAGGCAGTAAGTGGGAAGGGGGGGAATGCGGTATGAAGTTGAATTCGTTGAAATTGGTAATAAAGTTCAATGAGCGCGTGATAGATTGTACAACTCAATGGGATACCAGATTGTACAACTTCGATGTGAGGTAGATATGGGGGGAATACGATGGTTGTAATGTAGTCAGCTTTTAGTATGATGACGTAATTTTTATTCCGTTGTTTCAATGGATATAGATGGGCTTTATATGCTTTAATTTCTTTTTCTGATTTATTATTTTGGATTTTTGTGCAAGTTGATTCAGATAGTGGGATTGGTGAAAAAAGCGATGTTACCGGATTGAATGATTTGAAACAGGAACCTCAGTGGCTCCTGTGTTATTCAGCCAGTGAGAGAAGAGATCTTTCGGGCGTTTTGGTACTGAAAAAGGATTTCGAGGGTTTCTCCATGGGAATAGGTAGTGAGCTTTGAAGTAACGGTATGCGCAATACTTGTTTTATAAAGAATTAGGCTGATCCGCAAAATTTCATGACTATCCCTGAATTGAGACTTTCTTTCGAAAGGCATAAATTTCGCATGGCATGCTACGCACTCATAACAGTGAACTTCGAGAGCGTATAAAATGATGAACCGAGTAGTATTACATCGTACATTAAAAAACCATTGAACATCCTCCTATGTTTTTACAGACTGCTTACTACCTGATTGAAAGTAGTCTTGTTTGGGAAACTGATCGTGAGGTCTTAAGCTGGCTACTACACATGGAGAGACAGGCCTGTAAGTTGAAAACATTAGTACAAATAAAGATTACAGTTTCAGAAAAATTAGGCGATTTACTAAAGAGAAAGAGCTTCACAACTTGCACAAGTCAATAACGCTTTGGTTCACCACTGGTCCTTATTCAAGCAGTTATTAGGCTTGGCATTGATTGATGAAGTTGTTGGATGTCCTCCTGAGGGACATCGTGACCAATTGTGTCCAACTGACGCGTTAGATCGTCCAAATCCCAAGCTGGTTGGAGGGTCCTGCCTATAATGCTCCAAATATTCTCAGTTGGGGAGTGATTCGGAGATCCTGACGACCAAGGTAAGTTTTGGAAAGCACGAAGCACAGCAGTAGAAGCTCTCGCCGTGTGCAGGTGGGCACTGCCTTGCTGAAATATATGCCCAGGATGGTTTGCCATGACGGGCAACATAATGGGACACAGAATGTCGTCGACGTACCGTTGTTGTGGAAGCGTGCCGCGGCTCACAACGGCTGTCCGGAGCGTCTCCAGACACTTCTTCGTTCCTGGAAGTAGAACTGTCTTTAGTGACGAGTCCTGCTTCAAATAGAGCCCCGAAGATCAGCGAAGAGGTTGGTGACGACCCGGACAAAGGTGGAATACCAACCAAACTGTCGCGCACCCCATGAGTGATTTATTTTCATAGGACAGATCCTCTGGTTGCCATTCACGGCATTCTTACAGCACTGCGGTACCTCGACGATATTCTGCGCTTCGTTTTGTTGCCCTTCACAGAAAACATTCGTAGGCTTACATTTCAGCAAACAATGACAGTCCGCACAGGACGAGTGTTTCTACCGCTTGTATTCGTGCTTGCCAAACCCTACCTTGGCCTGCAAAGTCGCAGGGTCTCTCTCCAATTGAGAACGTTCGGAGAAACAAAGAATTATTATAGAATTATAAGCAGGGCTCTCCAACCATCTCGGGACTTTGACAATCTAACGCGCCAATTGAACAGAGTTTAGGAGGACATCCACAATTCTATCAGCCAACGCAAAGCCGAATAACTGCTTGCATAATGGCCAGTGGTTATTGAATTGCTCTGTTTGTGAAGGTTTTTCTCTTGAATGAATCATCCAGATTTTCTGAAATTGTATTCATTTGTATGTCTGTACATGCACATCGCATCCATCGATTGCCGTCCCATTGAAAAAATTCTTTTGTGGTTCGTCTTTTGTTTTCGTTTAGTAGTTACAGCCAGACGTAATGCAATGAACAAACCTTACACGTATAATACATTAAACTCCACGCATTCGTTGACACGTGTAGTTTAGCTAGTTTTTTACGTGCAGATGTTCTCATGTGAGAAATATTACAAGTTGTTTCAGTGTAGGGTGCACATCTCAACAAGTCGCCACGGAAACGTCGTGGATTGTAGAAAAATGAAAGAAGCCATGCCATCACATATGCTGAGGTATCATTTAATTTTCGGCAGCTTTTGTGTGATGTAAATGTGGACGCGTGAGCAGCAGCGTGATCCTGTATGCGTCTTGTGTTCAAAAATGGTTCAAATCGCTCTATGGACTATGGGACTTAACATCTGAGGGCATCAGTCCCCTAGACTTAGAACTACTTAAACCTAACTAACCTAAGGACATCCATTCCCGAGGCAGGATTTGAACCTGCGACCGTAGCAGACGCGCGGTTCCGGACTGAAGCCCCTAGAACTGCTCGGCCACACTGGCCGGCCGTCTTGTGCTCGATAGGATTATCAGGAGAGGCGTCGCGTGCGTACGTAAGGTACCCAGCGGACAGGTGGAGGCGATAAGGGGTGGGCATCGGAGAAAGTGCCGCCGGCGCCTACCGAGGGCGCGAACGCCGCTGGGGGCGGCAGAAGGGGCGGCAGGCGCAGTGCAGGTCGCGTATCGATTGCGGCCTCCGCCTCCGCCCCGCCGACGCCGCCTCCCACGCCTGGCCCGCGGACTGCCCCAGGCTAATGCGCGCAGCCCCCCCCCCCACCCCCCTCTCAAACACGGCCGTCCGTGTATGGAATGCCCGCCACTCGGGCCTCCTCTCTGCCTTATCGCGCCACCCGGCACCCGACGTTTTGGGCGACTCCATCGAGGAGGTCTTAGGGACCGCAGGTAGTCACCAGCTTCCTATTTCCTCGAGCGCACTCCTACTCGCTACTCCGTTACGGGATCCTTTCACATCGACATTAACGCTGTGCAAGCCCAGGTACAGTACCGGAAATCGTTGTTCTGCTATAAATTGCAGTCTTTTAAAATGCAGCAGTTTCTGAAAGCTAACGTACGAGTCCACGCCTCCGAATTCTTTATAAGAAAATTCTTAAAACCAATGAAATAAAACAACCATTATTAACATTACACGGAGGCGATGAAAATCATGGGATAGCGGTACTGTCGTGTACACAAACATGAAAGGGCAGTGCATGTGGCGGAACTGCCATATGTACTCGGGTAATTCATTTGAAAATGTTTCCCAAATGATTATGGTCGCACGACAGGAATTAAGAGACTTTGAACGCGGAATTGTAATGGAATCTGGACGCATGGGACAGTCCATTTCGGAAATTGTTAGGGAATTCAGTACTCCGATATCCACATTCTTAAGACCATGCGGAGAATATTAAATTTCAGGCATTACCTCCCACTACGGACAGCGCACACACCGACGGCCTTCGGTTAACGACCGAGAGCAGTGGTGATTGCGTAGATTTGACAGTGCTAACAGAAAACCAATATTGCCTGAAATAACCGCAGGAATCAATGTGGAACTACGACGAACGTATCTGGTAGGACAGCGTGGCGAAACTTGGTGTTAATTGTCTATGACAGCAACACCGACGCGAGTGCCTTGCTAACAGCACCGTATTACCTGCAGCGCTTCTCCTGGATCGTGACCATATCGGTTGGACCCCACATGACAGGTCAAATGGTTCAAATGTCTCTGAGGACTATGGGACTTAACATCTGAGGTCATCAGTCCCCTAGAACTTAGAACTACTTAAACCTAACTAACCTAAGGACATCACACACATCCATGCCCGAGACAGGATTCGAACCCTCGACAGTAGCAGTCGCGTGGTTCCGGACTGAAGCGCTTAGAACCGCTCGGCTACCGCGGCGGGCATGACAGGTCAGATGAGTCCCGATTCAAGTTGGTAAGATCTGATTCTAAGTTGCCAACAAGGCGCTCTCGAATCCAGTGGTATCTCCGTAAAAATGTGAGTTATGTTTACACGGAATGGAATGGGTCATGGTTATTTTTGGCTACTTGGACACCATTTTCAGCCATTAATGGACTTCATGTTCTCATACAACGATGGAATTTTTATGGATGAACAATGCTCCATGTCACTGATCGTGATTGATTTGAAGAACATTCTGAACAATTCGAGCGTGTGATTTGACCACACAAATTGGCCTACATGGATTCCATAGAACATTTGTGGGACATAATAGTTAGGTCAGTTCGCATTTATGGACGGCTATAGACACAAGACGGCTGAATATTTCTACAGGGGAGTTCCAGCGACTTATGAAGTCCATGCCTCGTAGATCTGACGCTGTGTTAGAAGGTATCCCATTAGTTTTTCACCTCACTGTATACATATTTTAAAAAATCTTTTACACTCTATCTGCTGGCCGCTAGAGGTACCGTTACGAATATTTCAAAAATAATACAGTCTAGGTTGCAAAATAATGATTATTTAATAACAAGTTTCATCTTTTTGGGGCACCATCAGTTCATGTAGTATTCTGCAAATAAGCGGATCCATTCCATATCTCAAACGTTTTGACGAATGCTTGTTTGCAGAATGCTACATTACTTGATGATGACCTAAAAGGGCAAAATGAGACTGTTTTCTTTTTGAAATCATACACCTCTTATTCTTCATCGTTGTGCAGCCCCTTTCCCTAGAGGGTTTAGAATTACAGCATGTAGCATGGCGGTGTAACGTAACTATGTCGGTGCGTCAGAAACAGGGTACTGTAATCGAATTTCCCAATCTGATGAGTGCTTCCACACATGGAGCATCGTCTCCATCAGCATGGTAAAGAGAGACCACACACTTGTCCTGCGACAATACGACGCCTAGCGTCATCCATACAGTTCCAACTTGGCCCCATCCTATTTTAATCTGTTTCCAAAACTTTAAGAACACTTCGGAGGACATCACTTTGATAGTGATGAATAGGTGCAAGCAGTTCTCTCGTTGGGAGAAATGTGTTCGCTGTCAGTGTCTATGTGGTATTGAAAGTACTATGAAAATTTTACATATGTCCCCTAAAGGAATGAAGTTATATCCACTTGAAGAATGGAGACTATTTAAACAGAAGATAAAGAAGCCGGACAAACGGATGAAGGTTCACATGGCTCTGAGCACTATGAGACTTAACATCTGAGGTCAGCAGTCCACTAGAGCTTAGAACTACGTAAACCTAAGTAACCTAAGGACATCACCCACATCCATGCCCGAGGCAGAATTCGAACCTGCCACCGTAGCAGTAGTGTGGTTCCGGACTGCAGCGCCTAGAACCACTCGGCCACAGCGGCCGCCAAACTGATGAAGGAACTTTTGGAATTTAAGTACAAAATTACAATAATTTTTTGCTCTTTTTGAAAATGATTCGTGATTCAGTAAAGCATTCAGCTTATGACATATCGGTAATTTATAAAATAGTACAATCATTTCTGAGACCTTCTTCAATACAGCACCCACATATTTAGTCGTAACATTATTATCCTGAGAGACAGAGTATATGCACACATAATAAACAAGTGAGGAACCAGTCAAATTTTTATCAACAAACAACTAAAGACTCCAATCGAATTTTGAGTGTATCAAGACTTTTGTAATATTGGTCTGACATATGTACAGCGAAACAGATATGTCATTAAAGATTTATTGCACTGCTGTCATATGTGCACACAAGTGTTTGAAAATATTGTATTTAATGTTTTAGTACTGACATTGTACTTTCTAGTGTAGGTAATGGTTTGAGGATGAACGAAAATGTTCGAAACTAGTCAGTAACAGAAATATTATTTGCATCTCTGATGGAAGCCGGCCTCTGTGGCCGAGCGGTTCTAGGCGCTTCAGTCCGGAACCACGCTGCTGCTACGGTCGCAGGTTCGAATCCTGCCTCGGGCATGGATGTGTGTGATGTCCTTAGGTTAGTTAGGTTTAAGTAGTTCTACGCCTAGGGGACTGCTAACCTCAGATGTTAAGTCCCATAGTGCTTAGGGCCATTTTTTCTGATGGGAATCTTAATTAATAACATACAAGTATATAGAGTTGCTCATTCTGATAACAAAAAAAAAAAAAAAGAATTACGTAAGCGGCAAGTTTTTGTTCATCGATGCCGGGAACGTGGATCTCGAAAACGGCGAATCTGGTTGGCTGTTCCCGTGCTACCGTCGTGAGCACCTATGCAAAGTTTTTGAAGGACGATGAAACCAAGAATACGCTATACGTCCACGACTCACCGCCGAATATGGAGGGCGCGGGATGGGTGGCGTGCTGAGGCAGATCTGACGAACAACTACAGTGTTTCGGCGCACACCGTTAAGCGCACATTGCTTAAAAGGCGTCTCTGTAACCGACGACCCCTAAGTGTTCCTATGTTGACACAGTGATGTCATCAATTACGTTTCTAGTGGGCACAGGATAATTAAGGTGGTTAAAAGCAGAATGACGTGACAAAATCACCATCTGGAAAATGAGCTTCAATGCTTGTATCACGTTTAAAATTTTATGTTCATTGTTATATAGTCTACGGTAATCAACATATGTATTCGTTGTTAGTGACGCTAAGCTTACAATACCAGCGAATTAAACTCAGAACATTGTGCACAGTAATCGTTTTACCAATGACCCAGTATTCACTTACACCTCTTGGCCTCTCATTAACATCAGGTTTGGAATGACTTACAACAACGTAATACAATGTTTTGTTCCATCTTCACGTATTACATTAATCCATAACCGAAACTTTTATTCAATGTTCATATAATGGAGTGCATAAGGCAACTGAATAAAAAATGTTACATACAAAAAATATAAATTTCGAGCAAGCTCTTACCACATACACATATAAATACTTAAGTTTTTTTTAAGTACGTAAAACGTCTATTCCGAGTTTGAAATAGCATCATGAGAAAGCATCACGTCAGTAGCAGATTGTGTGGTTGACCCCACACTCACTGGTGGTGTATATGGTGTGGAAACGTATGTTTTCGACTTGTGTGTGCAGTCACATCTCTTTGCATCCAAACAGAAAACGCTTTTTGTTAAGTAGTTCTTCAAATAACAGCTAGGAAGTAGTTCAAATCACCCTGTACACCTATATCCATTTGCCACCAAACAAGCCGATCTTCCACTACAATATGGTGCACGTATATACAAGTATTCCGTTCTGTCACCTGCATTCCTTTGTTCCCAACGTCCTCAATTATAATTGGACGCAGACCAATGGAAGCGTGTCTCATGGCTGTTGAATCACTTTTCTTGTCACACCACGTCGATGTTCCTGTCTGGATGAATTGTTATCCAGGCGAACCGTTGCTAAAAGTGCTTACAGAGGTGGAAAGGATTCGGGAGACTCCTGGCCCTTTAGTTACGTCGAACTGCGTAACATTACTGTCTGTTTCACAGGATAATATGAAAGAGACACATTGCTACCAACATATCGTTGACTCTTATGTATTTCTAGTTTACTGCAAACAAAAACGATGCCAGCTGGACTGAATTAGGAGTTAACATAGAACGAATTTTTAAACTAAATTGATTTGAGAAAGATATCAATTTTTTTCAACCGCAAAACGTGGAAAACGTGGCGCCTATTAGCGTAATAGCCAGTAATAGCTACGTTCTTCGTGATACATCCTTTTTTGTATGATAGGTTGTGGAGTTCGTAAAGGAATTTACTAACTGATTTTCAGTTTCATTTTATCCGCAGCGCTTTAAGCTCTTCACGACTGCCACATGCTTTCCTACATCCCTGTCTTCGTTTCGGTGAATGGTGACGGCAATAAGCCTCGAGATGCAGAGGTTCAGACACATTACCACATTTTTGAGCAACGCTGGACTGAAACGGTGATACGTCATATGGAATTTCGTGAGTCAAATGGGGAGAAAATTATTGATAGTAGCTAGCACTTCGAGCACCTAACACCTTGATCACACCTGTGTGATGACATAGACGATCGGTGATTTGCTAAAGTTTTGGTAATCATAACTCCAGAAAAGGGTGATACAAAAGGACTAAGCATATTTATCTGTAGGTATTAACATTATTTTTGACTATTTGTGAACCAGGTTATGTCTAAAGGAAGTCCTCGCAGTTGTGATAGGATCAAGATCAGTTTTTTCTGCTGTTCCTGATTGTCAAACGTTTTTACGGAAACGAAAGCAGCTAACCAGGTGGGCCGTACAGGAGCCCTTATTTGTTTGCAGAACAGCCAAGAGGACTCATGCTTTACACCTTCTTTTCCGGATCAGTAGAAGCCACACAGCCAATTCATTCTCAGGTCGACCCCGTCATAGTTTTCACCCACCAGCATTTCAGGTGAGAATCGTTGGTGATTTACTTGAAACTTAAGATTTCAATCTGCTTTTCGTTTCCACTAGTCCTAACACTTACGGCAGACGAGCAGCTAAAATGCACTGTCCGAGCCCATTAATGTCACTACCTGTCAAAAGCCTGAACCGGTGCGAGACGTGCGAGCAGAGAGACAATGAGATTCTGGTAGTTCCGACAAGGATATGGAACCATGTCGACTCCAGTGCAGTGACCAGCAGCGCTGGGTTCCTCATTCCCACTGAGATAATCCCACAGGTTCTCGATTGGGTTTAGGTCTGGGGAGTTTGGCAGTGGCATACGGTAAACCAATACTGGTGCCACTCGAACCACACAGATGCAATGCGAGCTGAGTGATATGCTGTTATATGCCATCGTGCCGAGGAAAAAAAAATGCATGTTCAAAATGGTTCAAATGGCTCTGAGCACTATGGGACTCAACTGCCGTGGTTATAAGTCCCCTAGAACTTAGAACTACTTAAACCTAACTAACCTAAGGACATCACACACATCCATGCCCGAGGCAGGATTCGAACCTGCGACCGTAGCGGTCGTGCGGTTCCAGACTGTAGCGCCTTCAACCGCTCGGCCACTCTGAAAATGCATGTAGGGGTGGACATGGTCCAGAAGAATAGCTGGATAGTCATGTTGACCCATTGCGCCTTCCAGAGTAGCATCACCCAGGGAATGCCACGAAAATATTTCCCAGACCATAAGCCTCCCTCCTCCGGCCTGCATCCTTCCGACGATTGTTGCAGGGTGATTTATTTTAGACAGCCGTCTGTCCGACGGAACATAAGCCGTGATTATATGAAAAGGTCTTAGTCGCCGATGAACAAAAAAATGGTTCAAATGGCTCTGAGCACTATGGGACTCAACTGCTGAGGTCATTAGTCCCGTAGAACTTAGAACTAGTTAAACCTAACTAACCTAAGGACATCACAAACATCCATGCCCGAGGCAGGATTCGAACCTGCGACCGTAGCGGTCTTGCGGTTCCAGACTGCAGCGCCTTTAACCGCACGGCCACGTCGGCCGGCTCGCCGATGAACAGCAATTATCATGAGAGCATGAGCCAGGCGCCTGCTGCGGAGACCCATATGCAGCAACGTTTGCTGAACAGTCGTTGAGGAGACGTAGCCCCTTGGTTCATCTGGACAGTCAGTCGCTCAAAATCTGCATTTCTATTCGCCAGTACACTTGTCTACAGTCGTCTTCCACCCCTGTCACCTATGGCCCGTAGTGCAACAAAGTTGCCTCGGCGTCAGTTCTGGGTAGCGCCATTTTGCCATGCATGTTGTACTTTAACCACGGCGGGACGTGAAAAGTTTACAAACTTCCACCCTTTGCCCGAGAACCACTGGTCAGTCCGTTTTGGATGTCAGATAAATTACTCCGTTTCCGCATTACGACGACTGCACTGTCCTTACCCATGCCCCCTCCCCGTTCCCCAACACGATTTATATACCCTCCATTGCTAGTGCTGCTACCTGCTGTCTGTGAGTGAAAAAATGTGCGTAGTAGGAACTTTCTAGCACTAAAAGAATTTCTCGAAGCCATCTGTAACCTAGGGGATAATTTTTTTAATTTCTTGTTTTCTAGAAATGACACAAAAACCAAAATTCGTATGTAATTGACATTCTGACTTTTCATTTGCTGCGTACCGCCTTGATCACGGTTCGATCTAAGTCTAATCCAAACAAATTGCCAACGGGAGACTTCAGGTCTAGCTGGGAATCCGAAAAAGAGTCGAGTTCTGTTTCTCCACTTGGCACTGTCGGAGGTGATGACATCATTTGGAGCCTGTTAAAGTTTGTGGCTCAGGTGATAATCCAACACAAGACCTTAGAAATACTGAGCAATAAATAGACCACCAGGTCAGCCGTAGCCAAAACGATCGTGCTGAGAAAATCAGACATCGACGATCAACATATATAGAAAAATGGTTCAAATGGCTCTGAGCACTATGGGACTCAACTACTGAGGTCATTAGTCCCCTAGAACTTAGAACTAGTTAAACCTAACTAACCTAAGGGCATCACAAACATCCATGCCCGAGGCAGGATTCGAACATGCGACCGTAGCGGTCTTGCGGTTCCAGACTGCAGCGCCTTAACCGCACGGCCACTTCGGCCGGCCAACATATATAGAAATTAGTCAAGAGTTCGAGTCCTCCACTTATTGCAGTTTTTAAAGCACCTCTCGTCTGCTAAAAGTATAAATATTATGGAACCACAAAGATAATTTACTTCCCGTTATAACCCGCCAGCAATAGGAAAATCTTCCTAAAAGAGTTCCTTGTCACAGATCGCGGCTGCCTGTCCTAATCTGAATAATTACAGGCCAAGAGTTTCCTATCGGTGCAGAAGACTATGGTCACCTTTTATATTGTATTTATTTCTTAGAAAAAACACAAGAAATGTCTTAGTTATTCTGAACGTTGAAAAGTTTAAAAATTTCAGTGTTTTCCCCTTTAACATCATTTCCAACAATTGACCGTCCTCTTCTTCTCCTTTTTTTTTTCTTGCCTGTATTGTGTTGCTATAATTTTTAGTACGCTGCGAAAACATTCCGTATATTTGGCAAATGTCGTGATTTCGTAGTGTTAGTTTTCACAGAATGGTAAACAGCAACAGTACATTACTGTCCAGTGATGTGCTGTATATGTTGTAGTATGCGCAAGCATCTAGAGTACAGCGTTGTTCTTTGTTCTTGGGTATCAGAGTCTTTCCTATCGTATCAGTTCATTTAAACCCACGTTTGCAGAGATTGGCCCGTCGATAACCGCCAATTTCTGATGGAACATAACCTTTGCGTCCACACGGAAATCTGTGAATTAATGTATCTACACTCCTGGAAATTGAAATAAGAACACCGTGAATTCATTGTCCCAGGAAGGGGAAACTTTATTGACACATTCCTGGGGTCAGATACATCACATGATCACACTGACAGAACCACAGGCACATAGACACAGGCAACAGAGCATGCACAATGTCGGCACTAGTACAGTGTATATCCACCTTTCGCAGCAATGCAGGCTGCTATTATCCCATGGAGACGATCGTAGAGATGCTGGATGTAGTCCTGTGGAACGGCTTGCCATGCCATTTCCACCTGGCGCCTCAGTTGGACCAGCGTTCGTGCTGGACGTGCAGACCGCGTGAGACGACGCTTCATCCAGTCCCAAACATGCTCAATGGGGGACAGATCCGGAGATCTTGCTGGCCAGGGTAGTTGACTTACACCTTCTAGAGCACGTTGGGTGGCACGGGATACATGCGGACGTGCATTGTCCTGTTGAAACAGCAAGTTCCCTTGCCGGTCTAGGAATGGTAGAACGATGGGTTCGATGACGGTTTGGATGTACCGTGCACTATTCAGTGTCCCCTCGACGATCACCAGTGGTGTACGGCCAGTGTAGGAGATCGCTCCCCACACCATGATGCCTGGTGTTGGCCCTGTGTGCCTCGGTCGTATGCAGTCCTGATTGTGGCGCTCACTTGCACGGCGCCAAACACGCATACGACCATCATTGGCACCAAGGCAGAAGCGACTCTCATCGCTGAAGACGACACGTCTCCATTCGTCCCTCCATTCACGCCTGTCGCGACACCACTGGAGGCGGGCTGCACGATGTTGGGGCGTGAGCGGAAGACGGCCTAACGGTGTGCGGGACCGTAGCCCAGCTTCATGGAGACGGTTGCGAATGGTCCTCGCCGATACCCCAGGAGCAACAGTGTCCCTAATTTGCTGGGAAGTGGCGGTGCGGTCCCCTACGGCACTGCGTAGGATCCTACGGTCTTGGCGTGCATCCGTGCGTCGCTGCGGTCCGGTCCCAGGTCGACGGGCACGTGCACCTTCCGCCGACCACTGGCGACAACATCGATGTACTGTGGAGACCTCACGCCCCACGTGTTGAGCAATTCGGCGGTACGTCCACCCGGCCTCCCGCATGCCCACTATACGCCCTCGCTCAAAGTCCGTCAACTGCACATACGGTTCACGTCCACGCTGTCGCGGCATGCTACCAGTGTTAAAGAGTGCGATGGAGATCCGTATGCCACGGCAAACTGGCTGCACTGAGGGCGGCGGTGCACAAATGCTGCG
Organism: Schistocerca serialis cubense; assembly: GCF_023864345.2. NCBI lineage: Eukaryota > Metazoa > Arthropoda > Insecta > Orthoptera > Acrididae > Schistocerca > Schistocerca serialis. The sequence continues at coordinate 256,701,258 of NC_064642.1, forward strand.
CAGCTAGCGCCATTCGACGGCCAACACCGCGGTTCCTGGTGTGTCCGCTGTGCCGTACGTGTGATCATTGCTTGTAAAGCCCTCTCGCAGTGTCCGGAGCAAGTATGGTGGGTCTGACACACCGGTGTCAATGTGTTATTTTTTCCATTTCCAGGAGTGTATATTTCTACGTGTAATGTAGTCGTCGGTCTGGCTAAGGTGTATTTTGTGGAGCTTTCCGACGGTGGGGAATTTGTCACTGTCGATGATGTACCACTGAGGTCTGACGGCCGACGTGAGGCAGACGTTTCTTCAGATGATGTTCTATTTCGATCGAGGATATTTTTCTTCGTTCCAGTGGGCTGTCGACGTCAAGATATTTTAAAAGTTTCTGTTGGGAGTTATTTCGGTTCGTAAGCTTTGCTGAACTCATGGTAATATTGCAGGACGTGCTGACAATCAGATGCTAATTTCAACTGAATTTATCGGTGGCTTGGTACTTTCCGGCCTCGTGATACCAGCCGGCATGCTTCCATGTGTCCTGTGGCTTCACCCCTTGCCTCTATGACCAACAGCGCACGTTCCAGCACTTGTATTGACTAACATAAAATTATTTATTACTGTGGTTAGTTTCCCACGCTACATACCTTCCACAATCCTAGTGGACACTGTGTTGTGACAACAGGGGAGTGACCATTTCTAACGCAGGAATATCGTACTATGTAATCTATCTTTCTGACAAATTTTGCCTGAAAAAAAAATAGCCTGATGAATCACTTCGTGACGTTTCTATTTGGCGTGTAGTCATGCCGATTTCTATAAGCGCAAATTGCAATCATTCTTTTAAAATTTGGAGGCTTTAATATTTTTCTTGTGCTGACAAACTGAATGTGCACATTTGAAAGTTATGAAGACTGTGTTTAAGCATTAGAAAACGTAGCGTGGAGTGGAAAAAGTGCAACATTTGCGACACTTTGTTGGCTTTTTATAGTGATAGGGTGGAGAGAAGAATGGCAGATAGAATGTAGAATGTCGATATTGCCCGTAACGTTTGTGCGGTTTAAAACCGTTTCGTTTTGGCGTGATTTATTCATCTTATGCAACATGCAAGGCTCAAAATACAGAGGAAAAAGGAAGATATGAAGGCTGGGGTATAACATCACGTCAACAACGACATTATTGGAGATGCGGAAGTTGGCTGGCTGCGTTCTTTCAAAGGAAACATCCAAAAATTTACCTTAAGAAAAAAGGGAAATCATGGTAAATGTAAGTGAGGATGAGCAAGTGGTGATCTGAACCAACGCAGATCCGAACAAGAACGTAGCTGTACGGCGTCCTCTAATTCAAATCAATGCGTGGCCAAGTACGTATTTTTGCTTGAACGTTATCAGCTCCATGATCGAGCAAATCTATCGAATATCTTTACTGATGGAAAGACGTGGCGCCTTTATGTCAACTGCGTTAAAATAAGTTATTGGTTGAAACCTTAAAAAAACATCTACAACAAAAGCCTGTGTGAGTCCGTAGCGATAATGTCGTGCATCTTCCGTGCTTCGAACTGCTTCCAGAGGTATGTCCATTGTAGTTGGAATTTGCTGTCAACAACTGAGACTCCATATTCCTGTCATGTCTGGGTGACAGCCTCGCTCGTGAGACACGGGTGTGAGTGCCCAGTCCGTTGCCTTATGCAGCCTTTCCGGAGCTACGGTCGATTGTTGCATGCGTCTGTTATCGCCAGTGGCGGCGCGGAACAGAATTGGGACGTTCGTGCAAACAACTGCTAAAGTTCCATCCGTTGTTTTCACCAGCAACAAATCAGACGCACGCGATAGAAGCTGCCAACTAATCAGCCGCGGCAAACTGTTCTGCGCTGGGAGCGCGCAGCCCCGGTCACGCAAGCCGGCCGCGAGTGCCGGCGCTGCTGTTCCGCCTAGAGACGCGCGAAACCAAAAAACCGCACGACACGTGTCAGCACTTCGCCCACAGTGACGATGGCACCGCTGCGTGAGTGTCTATACTAAAATTATTCCTATGATTGTGCAACTGAGGAGTACTTTACACCCATATTTGCTTGACATTGCCTTTACACAGATCTATACACCAAGCGGGTCAGCATCCTGAGAAATACGATAGGCCTCGGAGTAATGTTCTCAAACAATACGAGCAGGTACGTTAGGTTAAATGACTGTTACGACTTACAAAGCAACTTGTAGATTGCGCAGAGGCGACCGTTGTACAATGTGTGAGAAAAGGCGTCCACGATGACGGAAACTGAAGGAGATGAATTAATCACGAGTAGAGCAAGTAATTAAATCAGGCGTATTCTATCGTTCACTGAAGAATATCCAGACACAGTTGATCGGGTAAGTTACTAGGAAGTGACGAGTGTCTGACAATTAACGTAAAAACTTCGAGAACATTGGATGTAAGTATACCTAATAAGAATTTAAAGTGAGTCAATAATATTTATAACATATATTCATTAAATATTGTTAATTTCGATACTTGTAGATGGAAAGGAATGGTATAATCTGTTTCAAACAATTTAACTAGAAATTTTATAGCTATTAAATTGGATTTCACTTATTATATTACAAAACGTCATTGTCACAACAAAGTTAGCCATTCGATTTTACAAAATATTTATTTGCAAATTTCAACACAAATTAAAAAGTAAGAGTTGATTAAAACATTATCTGCTATAAATAAAAAGTAAGACTACACTGAAAGTCGGTAAATTACAATAGTTACCACTATGTTAAGTCGGTATTTTGTATGCATTTTCTTTGTTTGATGCCAACATTGACGAGGTGCGTGTCTGTACAAAGTAGTCTTTAGCAGTACCTTACAGTGCAAACTTTTGAGGCAGTAACAATCATGAAAATTACGTAATATAGAACTTATAGTACAAACTTAACTGCAAAAGTGTATTTCTTGGAGTGCAATATGTTGCAATGCTTTAGAATGAAAGTTTCGCAGCAAAGTGGAAAATGGAAAGAATTACTGATTCTTGAAACATGAAGTCTGATTTACTATAACGGCAACGTAATCTCTTTTCCAATATTTCAGATCTCTAAGCAGTTCGTGAGACCTTGTTGGATAAAATGCAATGGTAGCTTTAATAACGCCGATCACAAAATCACGTAAGTTCTCTGTCATAAACATGTTCTGTCAGTCGAGCTTTACAACATAGGACATAAATTTTCCGATAGCTATTCAGCACGTATGTAATTTCAGAAGTAAGGTGTACGCGAATTACATGTGGGCAACGGAATTCTCTGACAACCTCTAAGTTCCCACCTTCCGAGTTTCAATGAGCACTTCGAAGCAGTGTTCTGTTCCTTGTAGAGCCGCAGCCCTGCAACAGAGCTTCACAAAGAGAGATAACGGGAACCTTACCTTCTCCACAAATCACATTAACCAGTCAGTAATGCCAATACAAGCTAGAAGGTCTCAGTTTAGGCAGTTATCGTCAGACACAGAACCCGTGCTTGAGAATTTCAGTTAGGCATTTTTGGTTCCAGGTTTGAGATGTGGAGATGGTCAGTAAACCTGTGTGGTGAAACGTCAATTCGCAGGAACGAGTAAAAGGTTTGCTGTTGATGCTACACCGGTTAAACAGACGTTGTCGTCACAGAGAGAAGAACTGCTTGCTATCCAGAGTTACCATTGATCTTTATGATTTTTATTTCAGTGTCCTTAAGAACGCCAACGGCCATGCCGTAGTGGTAACAACGTTTCCCGTCAGATCACAAATGTTAAGTGCTGTCGGGCTGGACTAGCACTTGGATGGGTGACCATCCGGTCTACCGAGCGCTGTTGGCAAGCGGGGTGCACTCAGCCCTTGTGAGGCAAACTGAGGAGCTGCTTGATTGAGAAGTGGCGGCTCCGGTCTCGTAAACTGACATATGGCATGGAGAGCGGTGTGCTGGCCACATGCCCCTCCATTTCTTCATCGAATGACGCCTGTAGGCTGAGGATGACACGGCGGCCGGTCCGTCCGTTGGGCCTTCGTGGCCTCTTCGGACTGAGTTTAGTCTTTTTTTTAAGTTTTTAGTCCTTTAGAACACGGGGGTATGACAACGGGAAACTACTGTCAGCTTATCAATTGTTCTAGGTCTTTTGCCATGGAGTAATGTTTTACATAAAGGTAGGTTAAAAAATATTGAGCATGGCATGCAAAGTTCTCTTTCTAACAGGTAACAATGTTTGTTTTGAGTCTATGTATATCGCGCAAATTTGCCCCTATGAGTAGATTTTGTGCCAGAATGTCTTATATTCTAGATGAGTTAATATATACTACGTTATAAGTATAAAACAGCCGCTCGGTTGCAACACAATTAAAGTAATTTAAACTGGCATAAAGTTGGTAACTGCCAGTGAAATTATAGCTGCGTGGCGTAGCACGGTACACGCTGCTAACGGCTGCAAGAGAAAACAGTCACCGTAGTTGGCATCAATGTCGAACGCAACAAGTTGCGCTAGATAGTTGAATATAACAGCAGCTTAATTCACGAAAAATATTTTAAACTGAACGTAAGTGTTTATTTCACATGTATGACCTCACATGTATGATGCAAAATGAAAATTATTTAAGACAATGCAACAGGAAATATAAGCTAATTTTCGTACGAAACAATAACAATGTAATAAATGAAAAAGAAAGAGCAAAACGATATTTCAGAATCTACTTTGAGGAAAACGAGGAATCAACTTTAGGCAATCTTTCATTGTCCAGATATATAGACGACATTTTGGTTATTTGCGGAGCGGCACACTTGTTCAAAATTTTCAGTTAGCTTCTCGAAAACGTTACTTTTACTTGTGAGCTCGCAAACGAATTCTGTCAGTTACGTTCTTTACATTTAACATAAACAATAATTGATGGCAAAATTGCTTCCAATAGTTTTTTGCAAGGAAACCTGCACTGATCAAGCAGTGCCGCCCTGTGCAGCACACCCTCATTCTCATGGAGTTGTTTCTACTCCTTTATCCGGTTAGCATCCAGAAGCTGAGATTAATCTGGTTAACACTATTGAAGTCAATAATGGATACGAGCCAACCATAGTGGATAATTCTCTCAAAAGTAAAACCAGTAACAGAATTACCACTCTTGCCACTTCTCCCAGTAACAAACGTAATGAAAAGAAAATTTCAGCTTTGATTTTAGGAATGCATGTAATAACTAGTTTCAATTGTATAAGCCTTGATCTTTAGATGGCTAAACATGCTGGTTTTTACATAGTCGTTTTTGTTGGTTTGTGTCATGAACTGGCCAACTCTCTTTGTTTGACATGTTATCAAACCAGGAGAGGACTGATTTGACACTGTCAAGTCGGATCGTTGTGGAACTGGAAGCATATATCCTGGACACACACACACACACACACACACACACACACACAACACACACACTCAAATTACTCATTCCAAATTTCGACAGTCAGTCCACTCTCACATTGTTAACTACATTCGGAATACAATAAAAATCAAAGTAAAGAGTATTTTTAAATATGCACATTGCCTTTATAAATTAATATTCCTATGTACACAATACTAAATGGGATTTCAGCGGATTTTTGTATGACAATTCAGTTACATCGAAGTTTGATGGTTTTATTAATGGTACGTAAGACTTTATATTTTTACCTGAAATGTAGTACAATGAGCTATTGCCAGTACACTCAGTATTCTGATTTAAAAACGAAGCCAGAACTACTGATCTATTGTAGAATACTGGTTACCTACTGACAGGGTAATTTCCCTACACGTAATTGTAACTGTTTTATATCATCAGTCGCTATCCACTCGATGACATCTCCATATGAAAAACTCAAGCGCCAGGAACCAATACATCGAAGCGATCGAGTGTCTTATAAAGCTCAGAAGCCGAGCTTGAACTGCTTATAGGAGGGAGTGAATCCCATATTCCAAAGCTGAAAAATCACATCCAGTGGAAACGGCTCGTTGTCTGTCCCTATTAAGATTGCAAATAAAAACCGGATGTTGTCCTAGGTTTCGGGGCGGATAACCACGCCTTCTTCGGAACACACTAAACCTACAAAATGCCTAAAGAGCCATGGTCCAACATTAATACGAACGCCCAGCAGGGAAAAAGACACCCATAAAATGTAACCATTAAATTATTCACAATTGCTGACGTGCTGCAACGTTAAAAGTTCTCAGAAATATGACTGATGACGCAATGGACACTACACCATCCTGAGCAAATGGGAATGTCGACTCCCACTAGTCATTAGCAAGCCCAGTGGGGTAGGGGAGGGGGTGAAAGGAAAGCAAATCGTGTCAAGGGTCGAGTATATCTCAGAAGCTCGTAAATACCCATGTTCCCTAGGATGTTTTTACTACATTAGCTGCGTTCAAAAATCTTCAGTTTTAATTTTTACATCTCGGTGTATTACCCATTGTTCTGGTGGCCATCAGAACGAAACCAGGACGAAAGAGTGTGGTGCTCAGTACCAGCAGCAACACTTCAAAAATAACGGGAGCCCTAACAACAGCAAATGATTCATGGATGCTGTACCTTTGAGATGTTTGTTCGCTTGAAGCGAACTTCAATTGTGACAGTTCCCTTGGGCTGGAACGCGAAATCGGCTGTGTGTGTGTGTGTGTGTGTGTGTGTGTGTGTATGTTTAACAATTTTATATAGCTCCTAGTTTCTATATGGTCAGCATAGATGTGAAGGTTTAATGCTGCACCCGTACCGGACACCTAATAAAAAGTGGAATCTTTGGTTCTAAGCTTTCACATTATTCAGTTTTTGAGACACAAACAATGAACTCTGTCGGGCGCCATAGAAGTGTGACATTTCGTTGGTTTCTCTCGTAACGACTAGGAATGGGGACATACAGTGAAAACACAGAAAAAAAATGAAAACATATATCAAACATTTTGCTGTGAGGTTCAACTGTAAGCATTGTTCTCGGTTCCTGGTAACACAGCGGCGCACAACGGTCGACCGCAGCCCCCAGCGTGGTGTGCCTATGTTTTTGTGTCCGCCCGTCGGTGCTGCGAACACCGCAGCCGCCCCCCCCCCCTTTCCTTGCAACACCGCAAACTCACACTTTCGCCCTCGGGGAGTCAAGCCGCTGATTTCCCTCTGACCTTTGGCGGCGACACGCGCGTTTACGCTCGCGTGCTGCCAGCCACCAGTTCTGCACTTAATGATGTGTATCTGCCTCGCGCGATAAAAATAGAATGGCATTCGGCACAGTTATGATAACGTCCAGACGCTTTGAAAGACGCTTGTCGCGCACACTAAGGTCACTGGTCTAAAAACGAGGTTTCTGCCAGGGCGCACGAGTGTGGACAAAACTCCTTTGCCTCCAGCGTCAGATATTTGCTATCAATAAGGCGACGTGCTCGTAATTCACAGAGAAGCTCACCATGTGGCGAGTTTTTTGGGAAATGGTTAATTGCAGTTGGCGTATTGAGCGTCAGTTTAGCTGAGCAGTCGCATTCTTCCTGTTGCTTGTCTAATGGAGAATTGGCAACACTGCAGAATACATCAGGCAGCTACGTATCTGTCTATTTACTCCCTGAGAGGTCAAATATATCCTGATAATACACGGTTGTTCTTCTTATTACAGAAGTTTATTCGCCCGATCGCCTAAAAATGCACAATGATTACTAGTTTCAGCAAAATTAAATCGCCATCTTCAGATAATTTGTATAGAAGCTGTGTCCAATTAATGTGAACAGTCGATGAAGTGGATTGGCCCTGTAAACATTTTTTTTCCAAACAAATGATAGGAAGACGGCGATTTAATTTCTCTGAAACTAATAATCATTGTATATTTTTGTACGATCTGGGCGAATAAACTTCTGTAATGGAGCAACAATCGGGTGTAGATTCTGAGATAGCCTCCAATGCAGCGCACCCCTCTCAGCCATCATCATTATCCTGATCAATTAACATGATATTTTCTTTCTGTTTTTAATAAATTATCTGAATGATTTTCACGTAATACGTAACAGTAGATTATGACATTTATGATTCTATTCCAGGAAGATCATTCCACAAAGAATCAACAACCACTTCTTATTTTAAATGTTGAGTTATCCGTCTTATCAATATAGCAATGATATCATATCGCACGCAATACCATCTCGCTAACTAAGAGGTATATATAATCATCCTTTCATTCTTTTCGTCCTCAAAATTGCTGACTGAATGAAAGTGTCACAAGCAGGTTGAACGGTCGCAGTTCATAGTATCTGACAATAGTCGGGTGAATAATATTTGTTCACCATAAAAAAGTCCTTCAACAAAGTCTCTTGGTTTTCTTCAATGTGGCAAATTATTCACGTTGGAACGATCCTACTTGAAACCAGATGACCATTTTCCGATGTGATTGCTTCAACGCAGTTACCACATGCATCGTAAAAATATTAACAACTGCCTTCACTATCTACAACCATCTATTAAATCCAAGTAGAACAAAATTTCACACATGTCTGACTTTCCTTCCGCTTCATGTTCCGTTCACAAACACTTAATCAAGGTTCTTCATAAACCTCAACTATGGTGAATTCACTGGGTTGCCACAAAAATAACTCTATAACCTCAAATAAAAAACAACGATTGATTAATATACTGTCAGCAACCTGCGGGACAGCATTCCAAACAAAATTTCCACGAAATTATGTTCCTATATACATTTCTCCCTACATTTCAATTTCAGAGTTAGATTACATATTTTAACATTCTTCACATCATATGTTGTATCAGAAGAGATCAGAATGCCCTGTTATATGACACTTGTTACGATTTAAAAATACAAGTATTTAAAGAGAGGGCTGTGCTCAGTATCTCGGCTTTGCGTTTACATTGCCCTAAATTTATCACTGCACCATAAATACCTGCAACACCACAGCAAGTAAAGTGCAAAGCAACACTTCTTGCAGAGATTTCCTCATCCTACCGTGGGACCATTTCGATCGGATGACCGTTATGCGATTTTATTTCAGTGACTGCGAAATCGAGACGAAGTATGCATTGGGAAACCAAGGCAGCTTGTAATTGGTGGTGCGTACAAATCAGAAAATGAGTGTTTTGGACACATCCCGTGTGGAGCATCCTTCGTTACGACAAAATCATGAGCCAGCGACACGAGCGGCTTGATTGTCTGTTGAATGATTCTAGCTTCGTATGTTTAAGGTCTCGTCGATACATACTTTAGGCAACCAATTTTCACGAACCGTATTCACCTCCGGCAACGCCAGTTAACAACTCGTGGTTGCACGGTATATACAATTAAACATAATAAACATATGTACCTACATCCTTTTTCTTGCACCAACATAGAAAAAATTTATATTGAAGTCACCACAGATAACTAGTTTCTGATACTTCTTACAACTGCTAAATGTAGGAGAGGAGGTGTAGGTTGGGCCGTGCCAGAGGCGGAAGTCATAGCAATTAGAAACCCAGTCACCAGTGAGCTTTCTGTCACCAGAATTGTATTTTTATTAATGAACCAATCTTCATGTAGCATCATGGGACACTTACTTCTCACTGTATTTGAAACTGAGATGTGGAAAATATTGATAATGGACCAGAATTCACTCTCAGACCCCTTTTGTGTGATTTTACCGCTTTGGGACATTATAGTTCCATCGCTTCGTTGTTTTGCCAAGATTCAAAACTCCTCAAGGTCTACACAATATCTCAGTGTCTTGGATCAAATCCTAGTTTGGCACAAAACCTTTCACCATGCCGTTCCAAGTTGTAACTTGCACACCTCAAACTAAAGGTGAAAGGCGATAATAATTTTTTAACGTCTCTCTATAATTTGGTTACGATTTTAACTCCAAATCAGACACAGTATTTTCATCACATCACTCCATTTTGAAACATGCTACTCCTATTCAGCAGTTACTGTTTCTTCGTGTATAGTCAACATCGTAGAAACGTATGGGGTTTGATTTCCAGTCAGCACAGAAATTATCGTCACGTTTATACAGTTCAGAGATTAGAACATTTCACCACTGCTGAAATACACCGATATTTAATGCCTAATCGTGGCTGGTAAATGACGGCCATAGGAGCTTGTTCAAATCTCTGCAAGGCAAAACTTTTTCGTTTCGCCATTTCGGTTTGTCATCTCACTACTGGTAAAAAAAATTCGATATCAAAGATTTGATTGTTCTGGGTTTGCATCCCCGTCCAAAACGATGATGTAGGACGTCATTTCAAGTTTAATGACATGCAAACTTTGTTCCTTGAGGTTAAAACCACTTTTTAGATATTTTGTGGTTAGTTAACAGGGAGAATGGTAGCTGAGTACTAAACTTTTCGCCATTCAATTTCAAGCTGAAACGCTTTTTGCTCAAAAATGTTCTAATTTGTATGAAATCTTATGGAACTTAACTGCTAAGGTCATCAGTCCCTAAGCTTACACACTACTTAACCTAAATTATCCTAAGGACAAACACACATACTCATGCCCGAGGGAGGACTCCAACCTCCACCGGGACCAGCCGCACAGTCCATTACGGCAGCGCCTGAGACCGCTCGGCTAATCCCGCGCGGCAAACGCTTTTTGAAATGACATTTATTATAATACATTTGAATGTAAAAGCGTTAAACTGTGTCATCTCTAATAATGTGTTTCCTGATTTCCCTTTATCGTGGCTTTAATTTTCTTCTTGACTAATAGCCATACAGATAAATGTTCTGCACTGGTCTCTTCTAGTAACCATTTAGAACAGTTAAACGACTGTATTGAAAAGAGATTAGAGGACCTGCAACAGAGTTACGTCATTTGGGTTGCATACAGATCAGGCGGATGCTTTTGAACATGTTAGCACACCTGTATCAGGCATCTACATCGTCAGCAATGAGCACTTTAAGAACATTCCGAGGAAATCCCTCGCGCTTCTGGCCATAATTTTCAACAGGTGACTTCAACTGAATTTCTTCCCACCACAGCCAAACAACGTGAAAAAAATATCCGTACCGAAACTGGACAAGAATCTCCAAATCCCTGAAAACTACAGACCCATCAGTTTGACTATGGGTAAAATCTTTGAAAGAGCCATACTTAAGAGAATCCAACAGCCGCTAAAAGCAGATGGAATATTTCCTCTGACGTAGCACATCACGTCTCACTTAAACATTTCTAAGTTGACGGCAGCTGTTTTCCTAGACTGAGAGAGCTGTACGACGAGGCTTGGACCCAGAAAACTGTTCAGTATCTAACATCCCAGACTTCGATTCCTGACTGCTACGTGCACATAACAGACATTTTCCTACAAGGGTAATACACACGGTCCAGTTACAATACTGTTGGCCACCTTTAGGAAGTGCAGGAAGAGGCAATGGGGTTCTGGAAGGTACCGACAGGGATGTTGAGCCATGAAGACTCCAGTGCCCTGGCGAGAAGCGCTAAGTTTCTCGGCTGAGGATCCATGGAGCGAACAATCTGATTGAGATGATCCCACAGATTCTCGATTGGGTTTAGTGCCCATTGGAGTATGATAAACTCATCCTGGTTTCCTTCAAACCACACACGTAAAGTGCGAGCTGTGTGACAAGTTGCACTGTCCTGCTGGTAGATGGCATCGTTCCGAGGAAAAAACAAACTGCTCTTAGAGCTGGATATGGTCCGCAATAATACATACATACCTGTGTTGATCCACTGTGCCCTCAAAAATGATGAAATCATCGAGGAAATACCACGAAAACATTCCCCAGACCATAACGCTCTATCCTCTAGCCTGGACACTTCCTACAATCCAACACCCATCTATCCGATGCAGCTTAAAACGTGCGGTAACTAAATGGACTCCAGTTGCGGTACTGGTGCACAAATTTCAGCCTACGTCGCCAATGAACAGCAGTCAGCATGGGCGCATGAACCATGTGATTGCTGAAAGAGGCTACTTAAGAATGTTCGCTGAACGGTCGTAGAGGAGACACTGTAGCCCTACGTTTCACATGGACGGTCAGTTGCCCCACATCCGCACATCTATTCGCTCGCAACAATCTCCGGAGTTGTCGTTCACCCCCGTCATCAAGGCCCGTGGTGTACGACAGTTACCTCGGTGCCGATTTTGGATTGCGTCATTTTGTCATGCACGGTTTACTTTAACCACGATAGCACGTGAACAGTTTACAAACTTAGCCATTTCGGAATGCTTCGGCCCTTGAACCGAAAGCCAATGATCAAGCCCTTTTGAGTGTCAGATAAATCGCTCCGTTTCCTCATTACGATAGCGACTACATGGTTTCTCGTGTCCGCCTCCTCCTTCCCGGACACGCTTTATACAGGGTGTTACAAAAAGGTACGGCCAAAATTTTAGGAAACATTCCTCACACACAAAGAAAGAAAATATGTTATGTGGATATGCGTCCGGAAACGCTTAATTTCCATGTTAGAGCTCATTTTAGTTTCGTCAGTATGTACTGTACTTCCTCTAATCACAATCAACATGTGTGGGCTGACGAGAATCCGCACGCAATTGTGCAATCACGTCATCAACACAGATTTTCTGTGAACGTTTGGGCAGGCATTGTTGGTGATGTCTTGACTGGGCCCCATTTTCTTCCTCCTACGCTCAATGGAGCACGTTATCATGACTTCATACGGAATACTCTACCTGTACTGCTAGAACATTTGCCTTTACAAGTACGACACAACATGTGGTTCATGCCCGATGGAGCTCCTGCACATTTCAGTCGAAGTGTTCGTACGCTTCTCAACAACAGATTCGGTGACCGCTGGATTGGTAGAGGCGGACCAATTCCATGGCCTCCACGCTCTCCTGACCTCAACCCTCTTGACTTTCATTTATGGGGGCATTTGAAAGCTCTTCTCTAAGCAACCCCGGTACCAAATGTAGAGACTCTTCGTGCTCGTATTGTGGACGGCTGTGATACAATACGCCATTCTCCAGGGCTGCATCAGCGCATCAGGGATTCCATGCGACGGAGGGTGGATGCATGTATCCTCGCTAACGGAGGACATTTTGAACATTTCCTGAAACAAAGTGTTTGAAGTCACGCTGGTACGTTCTGTTGATGTGTGTTTCCATTCCATGATCAATGTGATTTGAAGAGAAGTAATAAAATGGGCTCTAACATGAAAAGTAAGCGTTTCCGGACACATGTCCACATAACATATTTTCTTTCTTTGAGTGTGAGGAATGTTTCCTGAAAGTTTGGCCGTACCTTTTTGTAACACCCTGTATACCCATCATCGCCAGTGCTGCTATCTACCGTCTGGGAGTGTGTATTTCAGTTGAACATAACAGCAGTCGCATTAATGTGACTGGACCGCTTACATCGTAGTCGTCATTGATGGAAAGCCTTGTCTGCTGGAATCTTTCAAGGATCGTTCCATACGCTAACTTCATTCAACGTTTACACCAGCGTCCTACCCCTCAACATTAATGTGAACTTGTGCAAGACGCAGGCGACTACCGCTATTAACAACTGCAGATTGACAGCATTACACACCGGTGGATAAGGCAAATGCCTTTGGAGACGAATTTAAAAAACTTATAACCAATGACGGTGACAATCAACAACGCCCACATTCGACTGGATGAGGAAAGATTCCGAGCATATTTCTCAACCGAGGCATAATACCAGGAGAACGAAGCAATCACGGAGGTGAAAGTTGAGTATCTGTACAAGACCAAATCAATCCCAAGATGCTAAAGGAACTGCCTCAAGTAGCTATTACATACATAACCCTCATATTCAACAACATGTCCCAGAATACCTGTCCCTCAGCTTCGAAGATAGCCTCCAGCATCGCAGTACCAAAGCCGGAGAAAACCATGCAGATTTTGAAAGTTACAGATCTACTCGCTCCACTAATGCTGAAGCGGATGAACCTACGACTGACCAGCCAAGCTGTGCTGCCCGGCGAAACAATTCGAATTCCACAAAGGACATTCCACGCCTCTCTAAGTGGTCTGATTGGCAGAATAAGTCACCTTGGCGTTTAATAATGGAGGACATTGTGGAATGACCTTACTAGATGTGATTTTTCATCCTCTCGTATCAGTGTCCATGTTTCTGCCCATAAAGTGCCACATTTGCCGAGTCTTTTACTTAGATTCTCATCTTGTTTGCCACATCATAATCGCTTTCTAATGAATGTTGTTACCTTCGCTATAGAAGCGCGAGTTTTCACTGACAGTACTTCGAAGATGTTTAAATGCTTACTTACTTACCTCTAGGGTATGATACCGACAAACCTCTCGGAAAGGCGATACTATGATAACTGAATTATAGAACCTACACCAAATCACTGAATAATGATCTTAGGTTTTATTTTAAGGCTACAGTGCATCTATAGTCGAGACGGCGTAAGTAGATCCCTGACAGTTCGCACTGCTACTGCCACGTTTCAGCTGCGAGATGGATCATTGGTTAGCACACTGGACACACATTTATGACGACGACGTTACAAACATACGCCCGGCCATTCTGATGTAGGTTTCCCGTGATTTCCCTAAATCGCTTGAGGCAAATGCCGGGATTATACCTTTGAAAGGGCACGTCCGATTTTCTTGCCGATCCTTCCCTCATCCGTTGGGAGCGATGACCTCGCTGTTTGGTCCCCTCCCCCAAATCAACCAAACAACCAACTGCGGAACGCTAATGGTTGCAGGCGGAAGGAGTAACCGTCTATAGAGCTGTGACAACGCTGAGGCGTTGCCTTAGAGACGTTTACAAAATCGCATTACGCTATTGTTCGAGGTAGGCCAGCGAAACTGCTTCGCCCAGCCCCCTCCAACTGTCAGGCATCTACTTACGCCGACCCAACTATAGTAAAAATTTGACCAAACATCAGTTTGTTGGAACCATGTACTTATGACAAAAATATTGCTTTACAAGACACTTCAAACACCACAGCGTGCTTGATACATAACAGATTAGAGGATATATTGTCAGGGAAGCTGTATTCGCAGAAACAAACAAAACGCTGAGGGACCTGACTTACAAGACGCGGCCCATAAGCAAAGCAATTATTTTCTCCGCGCTCTGATACCGGTTCTGCTCCTTCAGACCGGTCGTGTTACGTGACACGGACTCTTTGCTTTCCAGGTGTCCTTACCTTGGTCCGCTCTAATTATTGGGAACGTCAGCATCACTGTTTCCTCAAACCTCTTGATGGCGCATGTGTTGCAATGCGCGATGACGGAAAAACTCGAACAACGGTATATGATCAAGATCTGTGCTAAATTCAACAATGTCTTGCCGACACGCACCCGATGACTCAGTAAAGATACGGGTACTCAGCCTTGTCTTATTCTTGAGTCGCAAAGAGGTTGAAGCCCTTAAAGGAAGGCCACAAAGAGGTGGACAGCCATGAAACATGAAACAACGAAAGTTACGAAATGAGTCTTGTGTTATCTTCTAAACTCTCAATATTTCGAAAACCACTGTGCGCGACATTATTAGCGACACTTGAACATGTGGCGAGTATGTACCGAGTTCTTCCCCCCGCCCCGCAATACAAGAATTGCCGAGAAGAGATCACGAGTTCACTTTGCAATACGTGGAGGATGTCATTACCGGTGACTAAACTAGTGCTAGGCTAAGAACTTGGAATAAATCACCAAAGTTTCCAGTGGCACATCACGGAGTTTATTTGCCCAAACAAATCAAGAATGAGAAAATCAAAAGAGTGTGTTCCTCACGGAATTTTTAGCCGAAGGAGGACAGTCGACGTTGCTTGCTACGTGGATATGCTCTCGAGGTTAAACAAATAACGTCGTTCGATGACGAAAGGAATCATATGATCTCTGGGGAGGCGGTTTATCTTTTTCTTTGTCATTTCTTTACGAAAGCAACACGTCAATCACAAAGAAATGCGACTATACAGGAGCAACCCTCCTCGTAGCATGAGGAAAACGTCATTGCATAGGCGCGTTACAGTAAAAGTTACATAGGACTACCTATATTGCTAAGAATCTGAATAGCGTATCAGAGGAGCACTTTTTCTACCATATAATAAATGAATTTCAGTAGAGAAAAGCTATTGCCGAAAATTAGCGGCTAGGAATGCGAAACCGCTCGTAGTTTTTCACGGTTCCATTAGAGTACTCACCAACAAATTTGTTCAACCGTGTGGCAGAACGCAGCTACGCAAACTTACCTGAAACAAAAAACAAGAACGAAGTTAGTAATCTTAACATCTAAAATGAAATTAAAACAACGAATACGCAAGGTTTTAGAAAATGTAAGCAGCAAGGACTCAGTCACTGGAATCAGTTATCTGAGAGGACATACCGATAATGGACGACGAAGAGGATGACGACAAAGCAGGGGATGTTGGATATTTAATTTCGAGTTATAAATTAAAGAACAAAGGGACATGAAGGCATGAAATAAACTCAACATTACAGACACTGAACACAGTGACGAGAACTAGTATTAAAACCAGAGCTACCGGAGGTAATATTGCTGTGTAAAACGCACCTACGATCACTTCCGACAATAAGACGACTACCCACATGAAAATGCTAAATTATGCTAGAATACTTGTGAAGCAGTTCAATTGCCATGGATATTCGTAGTCTATAGAAGGCATTTTACAACTCTTGCACTTCTCAACAAGGGTGTAATATCAAGATAACTGTTTTTCACGTTCTCTGTAAGATTAGTGCGTTGCAAAGCTTTTATAACTATTATTATTTGTATAACGTCAACCAGTCCTAACAAATAACGTTTAATTAAGAGTAGCTAAAACGTACACATTTCGTGTTCTGCCTTAATTTATTTTTGCTTACGATATTGGACGACGTTTAATGAGCCTGCTATATTTACACTGTGAAGTAATTCTTTAGAACCGTTAT
This sequence comes from Schistocerca serialis cubense, assembly GCF_023864345.2. Lineage (NCBI taxonomy): Eukaryota > Metazoa > Arthropoda > Insecta > Orthoptera > Acrididae > Schistocerca > Schistocerca serialis. The sequence goes on from NC_064642.1 coordinate 256,718,076, forward strand.
ATGTTTAAGGGACGATCAAAAAGTTTCCGTTAGAAAGCCTTAGAGTTCAGAATCGGTATGCCATCCAGGCGAAATCGACTTGAGCGATGAAGCAATCGTCCGACCGACGAACCAGGTTGGAGATACCCGTTTGGTAAAATAACGTTTCCTGTAGCGTATAAAGTACGCAACTGTATACTGCATATCATCGTCCGACAGGAATCATCCACCCTTTCAAGGCCTTTCTCAAAGAACCGAAGGTGTGATCATCTCGTAGGGAAAGACCACGGATCTAGGGTGAATTCTCGAGTGCCTCCCCATTGAGTTGGCTTAACTTCCGCGCTACGTCATATGTGGCACGAGGACGTGCGTTACCATGGAGGATCAGCAGCCCTTGGCATACCTTTCCACAACGGTGTTCTACAACAAACATGCTGCCCCACACACATTCTTTACTTTCCAATGGATGTCTACCGCTGTTTGTCCTTCGCCAACCAAAAAAAGAATAACAACACGGAGGCCCTGTTTGGACGCATTTGATAATAAAGTCCACATTTTTCGTGAAAATGTCGGAAAGACGTGAATGCCACACTAATCCCTTGCCTACATGTTATTGCTTATATACCGGCATCGGTGTTGCGCCACGTTTCAGGTACGCTGCAGTAAAGCACTCAAAATTTTTTTATCGTCCCTTATAGAACTATATCTCGTCATTGCATTTGCAAACCAATGTAACTTTCTCTCGCCGTAAATGAAACTTCTTAGCTCGTTAGTGAATAATGTGTACTTCTGACATCATCTAGGCTGACACAAATCCGCAGTTTTCTGGAATTGCATTGTAAAAAATCATTACGTTCGTATTTTGAAAATGAATGTAATACCTGGCTTCTCTCGCTGTCACCGACAGGTTTTCTCTCCAATAACCACTTAGTGTAATACGTATGAATACTAACCATAAATCTTCCACGGTTTCAGTAAATTCACTACATCTGAATGGTGCCAGTACCTGAATTTATTTAAGAAACAAAATTTGTTATAGAAAGGCTCTGTTGTGGTTTTGATGCCTACTATGGTGCAATTTCTTATAATTTCACAACATAGCACAGTTATTTATACACAGTCGTTCTAAAACGAGGTGCAAAATATGAGCAGATATCTTGCTGTTGCACCCTGACTTTACCTGCATTCTGTACGCCATTAAAGGTCACTTTTAATACCTTCTACCTTAAGTACACAAGAGTTTGTCTGTTATATTCATTCAAGCGGTTCTGACTGGCTGTCATGAAATTATTGTTGCAGATGGACTGCCATTGATTCTATTCTGAAATACAACTAAATTCTTGAAACGTAAAACGTTAGTATAGCTTCTTCAGTTTACACTAACACTATTGCAGCAATAATACGAAATATAATGTAAAATATTCAGACTAACGGACAGCTTGAACAGGACTGACCTGTAAGTGTGTTCGGTTGTGGGTCTTCTGAGTAAAGTCAGTTCTTGTTTTCTTTTTATGTGTAATTCCTTATCCGTTCCACTCTTTCTTGGGAAGTTAACTATTGAACGGTCTGTATTTCGCAGTGTAAGTGTTTCATGCATATGGACATTTCAGCAATTAAGCAAGTTGTTTCTCAGTGTAATGGTGAAATGCTTAAATGAAACAATTTCGTTGAAGATTTTGTTTTCAAGGTTGTGGATAAATATATTACCAAAGAGCCTGCTAATGAGTCACCCACATGGAGAGTTGGACGTCTTTAATTTATTGGTGTAAATTATTTAGTGATCTTCTTGAGCCCAGCTCATAATTAATTTATTTATCTTTATGATGAGTTGCCCTATTGTAGAATTTCGTTGATACTCATAGCCGTTTCTTCTAGTTGGACACGGGCATACAGCTGATGTTATAGGACGCCTGTTATTCTTTTTAGTCTTGTCTATCAATTTTAGATTTAATTTTTCGTCAAAAGAACTATTAGGTTTTGCAATCCTTCCTTCTTAATTAAACAGAATGTTAACTACTGCGGTATTTCGTTCGTCAACAACAGACAGGATTTTCATAAAGATGCAGAAAGTCACTTGTCACACGTAACAGCTGCGAGATTGCAAACCCGGTCATGCACAGCATGGAGGTAGCGATGCGATGTGCGAAATGCGTTTTTGCACACGAGATGTACGGTTTCTGCGCCACTTAATCACAGCAGCAATGCGAGCGCCTGGCCGTATATTTAAGTGGCTGCCAGCTTATTTAGATAACAGTACACCACGAAGCTCGCAAAAATTAACTTTCCAGTTTCTTGTTAATAATATGGCTTTATTTCATAGCAAACAAACATAGTAGCGTTCCCGAACTTCATTTTCCCACCCTTATCAACACTAACTGCGAATTCTGCCTCTGATTTAATCTATTGTTTAATGATTACAGAATACTTTCTAAGATCCTAGGAACTGTGGCCAAACACAATCGCCTTGGAATAAATGTTCTCAGCCCTATATGGATCAATCGTGACCGACCGACCGCCGTGTGATCCTGTGCCATGGAGCCCCATACGGAAGAGGGTTGGACGAGCAGAAATCAACATACCACTGTCCCGTCCGTTGTCGGCCTTTCGACTTTGGAACCGCTACTTCGAACTCATAAATTCCTGTAATGGTCAGTCTGGGGGCGATTTGCAGTTTGTGCTAACTGAAGAGAACTTCACATATTAAGATCGCTAAAAAAGCATTTTCATGGAAGACTGGTTTCTACGGATCTATGCTGTTATCGTCGGAGCTTATGTTCTTGAATTTTTATAACATATGATCCATCAGTACTACAAGTCGCTTCACACTGCATATGTACACCCAACAACCACGAAGATCACGACATATTGGCTTGTCAAATTATATACAAACGTAACTATACTGTCCCGATTGCAAGTGTTCATGTTTACTACCAGCTGACAACTCAGTTAGCTGGTACTGTTCATGAACACTTGCAATCCGCGCAATATAGCTATTTTTATGTTAGTATATAATACTTTCACATTTATGTATGTTTGCAGGGTGGATATTCAGCCGCCAAATAATTGTAAGAACTAGAAGTAATTTGCTCATTTAAGCCCACCACAACACGTAAGCAATTGTGATTTTTTTTTAGGTACTATGGTGGGCTTAAAAGAGTAAATTACTTTCGTTAAAATTATGGTTTAAGTTACCTGCCGTTTATGCCAGCTAAGTTTGATAATGGTCATTAACCGAAACTAGTAGCGAATTGCGCAAAATAAGTGACAGCTGAAGGTTTCACCATGAATTTTAACACTTTTACGTTTGGCATGCTAATGTGTAGAGGTCATCAGGGTAGTGGGAAGTGCGTATGAAGTGTAAAGCGGCTTGTAACACAGATGGGTAATGTGTTGTCAAAATTCAAAAGCATAAGATTCAATGATGACAGAATAGGTCTGTCGAAACTGGTCATCCAGCAAAATACTTCTTTAGCGATTTTGCCTTGAGAAGTTTTCTTCAGTTACCACTCACTCAATTGGGGTTACGAGACTGAGCACAACCTTTTCCAGTCCTCTTATCAAAGAAAAAGCCCTGGCTGTAACGGGATTCGAACAAGAACCCCCGCGTAGCAGCCAGACACGCTGACCACTGAGCTAAGGAGTCGGACACAGTCTAAATAAGCTGGTACGTTTACAGGGTAACAACCCGGACGTCGACTATACATTGGAGAACTAGCTCAGCTGGAGGGAATGGAAGAAAAGGAATTGGCTGTATACTCTCAGTAAATATCTCACCTCTCTCGGTCGCAGTAAAAACCAGAAATTTCTAAAGCTTCGATCATTTAAACAGTGATAACGAGCATGTGTGACCTCACTAAGACTGTCATCCTAACTGCTTTCACTGAACTCCTACAGAGACAGAAAAACAGACACTCGGAAAAAATTGTTGGAACAAACAACAATATTTTGCGTTCTTCTCAAATTATTCGTCATCAGTAATCATACTGTCTTCGTGTCCCATAAAAGTTCCAGCATGAAATTGGAACTAGTGCGAAACACCTATCTGCATCTCTTCAATCTTCTGAAAATGTTCACCGGGCATCAATGTTTTCAGTGGTAGTGAAAGACAGAAATCAATGAGAAAGAGCAGGACTATAGTGTTGATGGTCAAGCGTGACTGAGAGAAAATTATTATGTAGTACGTTTAGCAGGAAAAGAGCAAATATTCTCTTGTATCAGAGCACCTCCAACAAAAGTACTGATATTGTTGTTTTAATGATATGAGATAATTTTCACGGTGTTTGATAATAACGATCACCGAGTCAACGAGTGGAAAGCGTTTCTGTCTTCTAAAGCAGTGTACATCAATTTTATCTCTGACACTCTGCCTAAACTTAATTTTGCACAGAACCCAAATCCAAATAAATTGACACCCGCTTGGATCATTGGATACAATTACCATCCCACACCGTGTCGTTCGTGCCTAAAAATTGTCATCGTTTTTGTAATACCGCGAAACTCATAACAAAGTTATTCCCATGTGATTCGGTTTTTTAGTAACCTTTCATTATTCGCGGCAACCTCCTAGCACAAAATTTCCTGAACTGTAGTTAATTTATAAGACTTTTTGGAATTTTGAGTTCTAGAGCCGTAAAGCGGTGGTCCTCCATAATGCATTCCTCACACAGTGCTCAAGGTTCTTATTTGACTGGGGACCACCTCTCGCACTCTTCATCATGGAAGTTTTGAAACCTTGTGGAAATAACATCCAGCAACATCGCATCGTCTGCTTCTTCATACCGTCCCGTGAATCCTCTAGAATAAGTTGAAAATGTCGGTGGTCTGTGGGAGTGTCGAACGAGAGCCGATAATTGCAGTCGGTACAACTGGGACATTGCAAGCGGTGGGGAAGTTCCTACCGTAGCATGTGAAACCCATGTCCTCAGTCACTGATGCATAACGTACGCGCTCATCTCATGGAATGTTTCACCCGTCGTCTTGTAGTGTCCGAAAACTTATTTCTGCATACACTCTGCTAATAGCGTATGACATCATTTTCGAGCAGCGTTCGTTATTTCATTGTATTAACACTGTTTATAAAATGGATATTCCTTCAGGTATCAGAATACGTTTATAAACAATACAACCGGTCTTCGGAGCTGTAAAAAGGGAGAGAAAAATATGTATGTGACTCCAAGTAACATGTAGTTTTAAAACGTATTAATTCATGGTATATACTGAATGTTTGACAGGCATCGTCTTTAGAGACCGATGCTGTTGATGAATGGTGCTGTTAACTACAGCATACCACCGAGTTCTGTAACAGATACGGTAAGAATGCCATCCATCCAACGGAAGCTTGAGTTGCTTGGCGCCTTGAAAAGACGTAACATCTCAGGTTGGCGCTCACATTGAAAAACAACGCAATTTGATGACACGACAATGTAAATTTTATATAAAACGAAAGAAGGGATTTGGAACAGAAAAGAGAAACAACTATCAGGTAAAGAAAACTTCCTACCCATAAGAAAACATCATATGACAATAAAGTATCGTATCAAATATAGATCCTGAATCTGAACGATGAAAATTAAGTACGTGTTTAACGACGTAAGTAAACGCATAACTTTTACACTGTCCAGTCACATTACTCGTACAGTGACCACCTATCAAAATGGTGAATAACCAGCTATTGCAGCCCGGATCGTTGCGAGACGTGCAGGAAGAGTGTCCGTGAGGTTCTGCAAGGTACAGACAGGGATATGGAGAGCTGCCGGCACCATTTCCGTGACCAGCTGCGCAGTATTTCTGACTGAGCATCTTTGGCGCAAACAGTCCGAGCGAGGTGGCACCGCGCATTTTAGATTGGGTCTAAATCCGAGCAGTTTGGAGGCCAGGGGAGTGCGCCACACTCATCCTGCTGCTCTTCGAACCACGCGCGTACTTCGCGAGCTGTGTAACAGATTGAATTGGCTTGCTGGTACATGCCATCGTGAAGACGAAAAACAAACTGCATTTAGGGGTGGACATGGTCCCCAAGGATAGATCCATTCTTGTCTTGGTCCATTGTGCCTTCCAGAATGACGAGATCACCCAGAGAATACCGTGAGAACATGCCACAGAACATAATGCTCCCTTCTCAGGCCTGCACCCTTCCCACCTGGTTTCAATGTGTTTGCTTCCAGACGTTTCATGCCGTACACGCCAACGGCCATTTTTCCGAAGGAGCGCAAAACATGGTTCATCTGAAGTGGCCACCCTCGCCATTCACTGGTTGCCCAGTTGCGGTTCTGGTGAGCAAATTCCAGCCTTCGTCGCCGATGAACAGCAATCAGCATTGTTTCATTAACCAGGCGCCTGCTATGAAGGCACAGACGCAAGAACGTTCCCTGAACTGTCATGGAGGGTGTGGTGTCACCGCCTGTCACCACACTTGCTAGGCGGTAGCCTTTAAATCGGCCGCGGTCCGTTAGTATACGTCGGACCCGCGTGTCGCCACTATCAGTGACCGCAGACTGAGCGCCGCCACACGGCAGGTCTAGTGTAGAGAGACTCCCTAGCACTCGCCCCAGTTGGACAGCCGACTTTGCTAGTGATGGTTCACTGACTACAGACGATCTCATTTGCAGAGACGACTGTTTAGCATAGCCTTCAGCTACGTCGTTTGCTACGACCTAGCAAGGCGCCATATTCAGTTACTATGTCTTCTGAACAGATAATATTGTGACTCATGTACCGTCAAGAGCGTCAAGTTAAGTATCAAACTAATTATGTCCGCTTTCTGAATTCTAATTCCTTGTCATGTTCCAGACCTCACGTCAGTATAGTTCTTCCCTCTTCACGCCAGCCTGCGTGAGCTAAAACGCGTGCCTTTCGGTCTCCTCTAGTAACAAGGTGTTGGCTCTTCTGCCTATACAACAGAGGAGACACTGTTGATACCCCCTTGGTTCATATGGATAGCCAGGAGCTCAACAGTTACACATCTCTGTAGCCGTTGTTCAAAATTTTGGAAATTTGTGGTAAGTTCCTATGGGACCAAACTGCTGAGGTCGTCGGTCCCTAGGCTTACACACTACTTAATCTAACTTAAACTAACTTACGCTATGGACGACACACATACCCACGCCCGAGGGAGAACTCGAACGTCCGACGGTAGGAGCCGCGCGAACCGTGGCAAGGTGCCTAAGACCGCGCGGCTACCACGCTTGGCGCCGTTGTTTACCCGTCTCGTCTACGGCCCGTGGTGCATCACAGTTTCTTCGGTGTCGATTATGAAAGCACCCATTTAACTAGAGCGGCGCTCAAACGCTTTAGACTTACCCATTCTGGAAATGCTTCCACATTTGACCCTAAAGCCAATGATCACCCTCATCTCGAAGTCAGGTAAACCACTCCGTTTCTGTCTTACGGCAAAAACTGAACTTCTTTCCACGTCCCCCCCCCCACCCCCCCACCCCTCGACCTCGACATCATATCTATGCCCTCCACTTCTAATGTTGCACAACCCGTTTGTGAGTGGTCATTGCACGTGGTACATACGTGGTTCGCATTCGGGAGGACGACGGTTCAATCCCGCGTCCGCCCATCCTGATTTAGGTTTTCCGTGATTTCCCTAAATCACTCAAGGCAAATGCCGGGATGGTTCCTCTGAAAGGGCACGGCCGTCTTCCTTCCCCATCCTTCCCTAATCCAATGAGACCGATGACCTCGCTGTCTGGTCTCCTTCCCCAAAACAACCCAACATACGTGGTGGTCACATTAATGTCACTGGACAGCGTAGATGGAGTGATCTGTTTCCGAAGACGATTTACAATGCTAACCACTAAACTGATGGAAATACATGAGAGGTAGCAGTTTTAGATATTGAACCAAACGCAGACTTTCTGTAGAAGTATTTTGAACGATACCCTATGATAGGAATATTTTTATGTATAAGATATTGTCCAAGGAAGTGGGACATTCTTCTGTCGTGTTCAATATTCTTCATGGGTTTGTCAAGTGATTTTAACTGTCTTCTCTATCCAGATTATTATCATTGTTTTTAAACTATTCACAAAGACAGCTTTATTTCTGGCATTCTTCTTCTATAATAATTTTCAACTCATGTTTTGTGTTAAGCTTCTAAGTTACAGAATAATACCTACTGGCTACCAGCCCCCCTCCCCACCTTTGTCCACAGGGGCGAGGGGGGGATCACTAACAATAAAGAAAAGAAGTATGACATATTTACTGTGAAATACTACAGTTGATGACTGGATTTAGCACAGTCAACAAGTAGGTTATTAGCGTCCAGATTTCATATATGAAGTGGGCAGTTAAAAACCGAAGCTGAGGCTGCAACAATACGACCTTCTTTAAGAACGAATGACGTATCCGATATCGTGTCTACACCAGTTTACGGTTATCTGTGTTTGGAGCCTACGAACGTAATCAACGTCGCTGCAGTTGAATGTGGTATCGCGGAAGGCAGTACCTGTCTGCGTTATTTGCTGGCCCTGGAGGCGGCGCAGTAGGGCTGGCGCGGGCCTTTTTATTGTCACAGTGCGCGGTTGCCGGCTTTCGGGTGGGCTCTCTCGCAAAGAGAATTATTCATGAGAGCCGCCACGCTATCACTCTACCAGCAGCATCCCATAACAGCCGACCCACGTCCCACGCCGCTCCCAAATCCCTCCTCTCGCCTCGGCTCTCATATCGGCAAGCGCTGCAAACATCCCGCGTCACAACTACTCCAATTGGGCTAAAGGCGTCCTTAACAGATTCCAGCACGTGAAACGTTGGATTTACATGCAAATCCTCGACAACAATCAGTGTAAACGAATTCTGGTGATCGAAAAATACAGCGTTTCACATCTATATTTATACTTTAAGACTACGGTTTGAGGGTACTTCCTACCGTTCACGTCTGCCATGTTGGCGGCGAATACGCTATACCGCACAGCCAGCTGCGATTAGTCGATGCTAGCTGCATTCGCTGCACACATCGCTGAATTCTGATGCAGCCTGATCATCTACCAAACTACGGCAGCTCATCACACTTTATTATCTGCAGACTATTACACACCTGGTGGCTCTATTTAATTAATCAATAATTTTCAAAACAATAATTAATAATTCCAGAAACTATTCTTAATAACGTAAAACACTCTTATGCGTTATAAGTTTCTGTTTAACAGATTACCGGTTTCAGTCTTTAATGACCATCATCAGATCTGTCTGGGTTTTAAACAGTAGTTTTACTGACAACATGACTCGTGCATGTGAAGTGATTTATATGTATTTGACGATGCTGGAGCTGATTCCGCATTTAACAGTTGACTATGCCACTATGGCTGCAGTGCATTAGGACTTTGTTTTTATGAGACAGATCTCATGATGGTCATTAAAAACCGAAACCGGTAATCTGTTAAACAGAAAAGATTGTGACCATAGACGTAAATTAAAGGAAGCTTATTACATATACGGGTCACTGGGTTTTTTTTCGCGACGATGTCGCAGCTTGTGAAACTTATGCGTTATTTTTCGACACATTAGTTTTAATCAAGCGTACAAATCTCTATTATGATGATTACTATTCTTCTGCTTGAGGTACCGCTTCATCGGTTAAGATACCTTAAGTATAAACTGTAAAACCAACGCGTCGACCGTATTACAGATGCCTTCCTCAGGTAAGACTGCTTTTGGTGGAGGTAAAGTGCTTCTGCCTTTTGCATATGATCGGTGTCCAATACGTCACTTCTGTGATACTTTATTGGCCCTAGACTATAGTGGGCTAGTCATGGGGGAGGGAAACGGAAGGAAAGAAGCTGTTGGTGGGCTAGCCGCCTCATCAGTGATTGACGAAAGTTTTCCTTTCAAGTGTGCGCGGAAGCGCACTGACAGTCCGTCTGTAACTGTTGGTTTAGGCTGTCGCGTCCGTGCCCGGTAAGGCTTCTGCCCCGCGACCTCTCGCGACCCGTTGGACTGGGATAGTGAGCAGCCAGGACGCCGGAAGTTTGTAGCCGTCCTCTCTACAGATGTTGTCAGGCTGCTTAATAATTTCAGTTGGCTCATCCACGACCCAGAAACCAAGCACTTATTAGCAGACTGCTACAATCAGTGACAAGCCGGCTAGCCCAGGAATAGCTTCTTTCCTACCCTTACTATCTAAAAGGTTCCCAAACCTTAAGAAGAGTTTCTGAACTAACCAGTTAGGAAATCCGCGATTAAGAGCCTCAAGTGCTTCATGGAACCTCAACATGAACAGCGCATTGTAAGGTTTTCTCGAAAACAAAACAATTCGGTTTATTTTCAGTTATGAATTAGACGTGTAACGATAATTGTATATACTTTCAACATACTTAATTTTTTTATTATTTTGTATTCAAGTGTAAATCAATTTAATGTATGTCATAAATATATTACAGTGTTTTATGTATCTTTGATTTATGCATTGTATATGTAAAGAAGACCATTTGGTGTCGTAGGATAAACTTTATCTCTGAAAAATTTCGTTGCGGGGGACGTGACAAGTGAAAGGAATCAGTCGGAGCTGGGAGTCTGAGAAGTACTGATGGACGACGTGGATGTGTCTTTTAATTAGTGGAAAAGAGCCGCCTTCAAGAGGAAAGGGAGGCAGTTTCGTTGTGGGGAAAGTCAGAAGGTTTTTTGTAGGGAAGAGACATATAGTAGTGAGCCAGGAGTAGTAGTTTCATTAAGAAGAGACGAGAGGAACGGATACGTTTTCAGAAGGCTACAACAGAAGATCTGTTGGTAAAACAATAGGTTTCCCGAAGAGCAGAGAGGAGAGTACTTTTAAGATTATTAGTAAAGGAAAGAAGATACAAGAGGGGATGATTTCAAGAAATACTACAGCAAGAAAGATAGTACAAGGCCATAGAATTTGGCATAGACCAACGCGGAAGATCAGCAGAATCAGTATAAAACTTCCTAGCACATTAAAACTGTGTGCCGCACCGAGACTCGAACTCGTGCTTGGGTAGCTCAGTTGATAGAGCACTAGCCCCCGAAGGCAAAGGTCCGGCACACAGTTTTAAAGCCGGCCGAAGTGGCCGTGCGGTTAAAGGCGCTGCAGTCTGGAACCGCAAGACCGCTACGGTCGCAGGTTCGAATCCTGCATCGGGCATGGATGTTTGTGATGTCCTTAGGTTAGTTAGGTTCTAGGGGACTAATGACCTTGGAAGTTGAGTCCCATAGTGCTCAGAGCCATTTGAACCATTTGAACCATATTCCGAGTATGCGGTGAATTCGCTGAGACAGTGTACTGAACAGCTATCCGCTTTATTTTGGTTGAAGAGAGACTGTGAACTACAGCGGTAATTCAGACCATCCGTTGAAGAACTAGGTATTTTTAGGAGAAAAGCACACGTTAGCGGGAAAATTATATAAAATACACACATCATAAAAAGTTTTGCATCACCCCAGTTCCCATAACTCTTGGAGACAGCCGTTGACTGTGGATATTGTATCACAGACGCAGTCCCTTTGACTGTTCGGAGAGGTCACTAAGCCCCGTCAAAGATGTAAACAACCATGCATGAGCTGCGCGTTTTAGACGGAGGGGGCCCGACAACGGCTCAGTTCTAGTCATTCCACCAGGAAGGAGGTACACGGCTTGTGTTGTCTGTAATTCAACCATGCCTAGACGGTCAATACCGCGATTCGATCGCGCCCGCATAGTGCCATGAAGGGCTATCAACAAGGGAAGTGTCCAGGCGTCTCGGAGTGAACCAAAGCGATGTTGTTCTGACATGGAGTACATACAGAGAGACAGGAACTGTCGATGACATGCCTCGCTCAGGCCACCCAATGGCTACTACTGCAGGAACCCAGACAGCAAACGCCACCATGTTGAATAATGCTTTTCGTGCAGCCGCAGGACGTCGTTTTACGACTCTGTGCGTAATAGTCTGCATGATGCGCAAATTCACTTCCGACGTCCATGGCGAGGTCCATCGTTGCAACCACGACACCATGCAGTGCGGTACAGATAGGCTCAACAACATGCCGAATGACCTCTCAGGATGTTCTCTTCACCGATGAGTGGCGCATATGCCTTCAACCAGACAATCGTCGGAGACGTGTTTGGAGGAAACCCAGTCACTTTGAACGCCGTAGATACACTGTCCAGCGAGTGCAGCTATGTGGAGGTTCCCTGCTGTTTTGGGGTGGCATTACGTGGGGCTGATGTACGCCGCTGGTGGTGATGGAAGGCGCCGTAGCGGCTGTACGATACGTGAATGCCATCCCCCGACCGATAGTGCAGCCATGTCGGCAGCATACTGGCGAGGCATTCGTCTTCATGGACTACAATTCGCGCCCCCCATCATGCACATCTTGTGAATGACTTCCTTCAGAATAACGACATCGCTCGACTAGAGTGGTCAGCAGGTTCTCCAGATGTGAGCCCCATCGAACATGCCTGGGATAGATTGAAAAGGGCTGTGACCCACCAACCACTCTGGGGGATTCACGCCGAATCGCCTTTGAGGAGTGGGACAATCTGGTGCCTTGAGAACTTGTGAATAGTATGCCACGACGAATACAGGCACGCCTCAATGGACGAGGTACTGGGTATTAGAGGTACCGGTGTGTACAGGAATCTGGACCACCGCCTCTGAAGGTCTCGCTGTATGGTGGTACAACACGCAATGTGTTGTTGTCATGAAGAATTTCTCTGCATGATCCGGAACTCTCGGAACCGAGATGCCACTAATATACATTGACACATAGGTGTCCACTGTCGTGCGCAAAACAGTGTTAATACCCCACATTTGAACATCCCAGGCCCACATCCATTTCTTAAATACTTCTTATAGTTCAACAGTGCGAGTCGTACGATGAGACAGCGTACTAGAGCCGCGGAGAGAATTATTACCATTTTTCTGATTAATTCCTTTATTTACAAGATAGCACCTCTCTATCTTGTAATCTTTCAAACCGAACGTCTGAAATGGGTCGATTTCATTGATCGTCGGCTACGGTGGCAGCGTTGCAGCTGAGCCGAGGAAAGACTACAGCGATACACGGATATCTTATCGGCCTCTCAGTAAGTATCTATGTCACAAAAGAATTTTATGTTTGGACATTAAGTGAAGGTAGACATATAGACAATGAAATTTAGACCCAGCTTTCCAAAAGACTAATGTATTTATCAGTAGAAGCAGTATGGTAGTAGCAATATACAGAGTAGATCACCTAAAACTAGAACCAAAAATATTTCAATAGTGTAAGCTGCTATTAATGGGGAGTTCACAGATTGGAATGATAGGCAGGAACTCGCGTATACAGCATATATACTGAGAGGTATGAGTTTCAAATGTCTGTTAGTTTTTTTAAAAAAAGTACAAATATTTCAGTGGAACAGTGCCTGTGGACACAACACAGTGTAAATAGACGCGACATTGTCGCCTAGCATCTAGGCAGTAGAACGTATCAAACAGCTGTCTGTGTTTACAATGTTCACAATACGGTAGCTCATAAATTACTCGCACTACCTTCCTGCAACAAACACCATTGACATTCTAATTTATGCTAGACAAGATTTTACTGTCAATAGCCGGTTCCCATTACAAATTTGTAACTTTTGTAAAAAGCTGGACTTCCGTTAATGACTCAAAATCTGTGTATTGGCTCAAGTACACGCCATTGACTCCAATTCAGTTCTGTGAAAACCGTGTATCGGTAATGTTTTCCATGTCCGAAATATTTGCAGTGCAAGCGTTATCTGATTCACCGTGTATTTTATTTAACTTAAACAGTGATTTCTCTCACAGTTAAATGTTGTCTTACTACTAAAGCTGACAGCCAATCAGAATGACTTGATTGTAAAGTTCTAATTAGAAAGTCAGTTTGTAATTAATTAGTGGTGGATAATGATGTAATTTCTAAGAATTATGTAAATAAGTCCGTTTGCAATTGGTGAGGTGCACGTATATTTAGCAAAAACAGAGTTTAGCTAGTAGGTCCTAAACCATACAATCCTATACCATACAATCCTATACCATACAATAGAAATCTCATAGCAGGTACTTGAGGTTGCCTTTTCCTTCCGATCTTCAGTTTTACGCAAAATGGTTCAGTAATTTTGACATTTCATAACAATTTATACGTCTGTAACTTTACTCGAGAAAATCCACATTCACTGTTACATATCCATTTAGGTGATAGGCAGTTCATGTTGAAAGTCTCCTTCAGATGAACAAAACGCTCATTGAGTGTCAATAATTCACGTTATCACATATATTCATAGTTCTTTAAAGTAAAAGACACACTGAATATACCAAAACACAGCAGTTCGAATTAAACCAGAGAAGCAAATTATCTATCGAGTTAAATACACAAGATGACCCTGCTAAGAGTCGTAAGGTGCATTTTCTCTGCTGTTTCGGAAGGTACCTGCGATTTCATTTTAGCAATGTATAGCTGCAGTCCATGCAAAGACATACTGGTCATCACGTCTTTCATGCGTCGCTCAGCGTCGACGGAAAGTTTAGTTTGTTTCAGTTTACTAACAAAACGATGTTTAGTGCGGAATTTTATGTACCCATCCGATAGAGCGGACGCAAATTAGGCTACAGCGATATTTATTACCTGGATATGTACTAACAGGCACAGTAAAACAGCAAGAATAACGACTACTCCAGCAGCGTCTGTCTGCTGCCGCCGTGCAGCAGCGCTGCTCAGTCGCTGCTGGAGTACTTGTTTACTGCACTGTTCATACATATCGATATAATGAATATCGCTTTAGACTAACTTTCGCCCGCTACATCGAATGGTTTACATAAAATTCCACTTTAAAATTCTTTTTGGCGTAATTGGTAACAAACCGACGCTTTTCGTCGTCACTGGGCATCGGGTGAAAGACGAGATGAGCAGTATTTCTTTGGGTTTATTCCAGGTACACATCACAAAAATGAAACTTCAAATGTCTACCGGAGCACTAGACAAAATGCGTCTGACGACTTTTATGAGGTACACTCAGTATAAATGTCATTGTGATATCAAATTTGTAACTGCTTTTATGCATGTGTGCATGCGTGGGTTCTTTCGCTTGTCAAAAAGAGATGAGAGGCTAGCAGCGTATATGTTTCACAGAGGCTGTAGTCCAGTAATGAATTATTTTCATGGAACTGTACCAACCATAGAGTGCAGCAATCTGAGAGACTGTTAGTGACAGCAATAATTCACTGAAGCCCACTTCAGTGACATTTGAGGGTACGAAAGCATTATTTTATTTACGCAGTTAGCTAAGAGCATTGCGGTTGATATTAAACCATGTAAGGGAGCATACTTCTCATTTATGTATGATAAACGACGATCATTTTAGTATCACCATAATTTCACTCTCCTCACGACCAAACATGAATCTATGAGGAGTTCGGAAGGCACCTCTCACCCTTGTTACCTAACACAAAGTGACATTAATTTTATACAAAGCAATTAACAACATATTTGCTAGCTTTAATGCATGTAGTTGCATATTAGTCGCTTTCTCGCAATGTAATTTGTTTATAGCGTTTTAAAGTTGATCACTGATGACAGGTTTGCTTTGATGACAATCTTCTGTAGTAGCTGTCAGATCTATTCGGTCTCTCTATCTCTCTCTCCCTCTTTCTCACACACACAGGCACGCACGCACCCGCACACACACACACACACACACACACACACACACACACACACACACACACACACACACACACAACATAGAGAGAGAGAGAGAGAGAGAGAGAGAGAGAGAGATCTATATGAACGTGTACCTAAAACTATTGAAGCTTGTCAACAGAAGCGAAACGCGTCTGGTGCAATACTCTCTTAAATTCATCTCTTTGCTTCTCTCTGTTCTGGCGTCTAATATATATATATATATATATATATATATATATATATATATATATATATATGTGTGTGTGTGTGTTCAGTAAAGAAAGATCATAATTTTTTTTGACATCGTACCTTTACTCATCCTCATAACTTTGGTGGGCCTTCTGAAACTAGTCTCCCATTAATGCGATGCACTTGTACCAGCGTTTCTGCCAGTCTTCAAATACGAGCTGGAAACGATTTTTTGAGAGGTCCTTCAAAATCGCCTCCGCAGCCTTCACCACTGCTTCTGATGATTTATAATGCTTCCCACGAAGGCGTTTCTTCATGTTACGGAATAGAGGGAATAGAAAAGAGTCATATGGGGCTAAATCCGGACTATAGGGAGGGTGAGGGATTCACTTGAAGTTGATTTTTGCAAGATATTCAGCAACAACATTGGCAATACGAGGTCGCGCATTATCCTGGTGCAGCATCCTGCCTCCTTTATGGAAATGTGGTCTTTTGCACTTGATATGGACTTGCAATCCTACTACATCCCTGTAGTATTGTTCATTGTAAGCAGGCACAGCATGCTGATGAACCACTTCATTAATATCAAAGAATTAGATGACCGTAACTTTCCCAGCAGAAGAAACCACTTTTTTGTGGGTTGTTGCTGATGAAGGAAATTTCCACACGTCTTTGCCGTTTGCTCTCAGGATCAAAAGGATGTAGCCAAGTTTCATCAGCAGTAATTACATTCGAAAGAAACTCCGGATCTTCCTCTAACATCGGCTTTAATTGCACGCAGACCTGCACGCTAATGTGTTTTTGTTCGGGGTCAACAGTCTTGGAACTCATCGCGCACAAACACGTGTCATGCGTAATTTTTCTGTCACCAACGTGTTCAAATGGTTCAAATGGCTCTGAGCACTATGGGACTTAACATCTGTGGTCATCAGTCCCCTAGAACTTAGAACTACTTAAACCTAACCAACCTAAGGACATCACACACATCCATGCCCGAGGCAGGATTCGAACCTGCGACCGTAGCAGTCGCGCGGTTCCGGACTGAGCGCCTAGAACCGCGAGGCCACCGCGGCCGGCCACCAACGTGTGGGTGGCACTCAGTGAAATGTTCAGTGTTTCAGAAAGTAATCTTAAGGTAATTCGTCGATCATCTCTCACAGCAGCAGTGTTGTCTTTTTCCGCAAGTGCAGTAACTAGAGCACCGGCCCACCTTCCTTTGATATTTATTGTCTCCCCTCTTTAAACATTTAAAACAACCTTCGAGCTGTTCTGTAGGGAAGAACAGACTCTGCATAGGCCTCCTGTAACACTGTATAGGCCTCAGCTGAAGATTTTTTGAGACGGAAGCAGAATTTCATTTACCTCCATTGTAGCGGTAGGCGAAACTGAACATGTCTCACTTTGCCTACCTCTCATGGGCGGAACCAGGAGTCCCAGCAATGAAACTACTACGGCGCGTTTTTTGCACATTAAGCTAACAGAATGTCGTACAGTACGGTTGTTTCCCTAGTAGTTTTGATTACTTAAGGACCTATACAAGGGTGATGTACTTGAGGACAATATTATGGAAGTGGAAGAGGATGTAGATGAAGATGAAATGGGAGATATGATACTACGTGAAGAGTTTGACAGAGCACTGAAAGATCTGAGTCGAAACAAGGCCCCCAGAGTAGACAACATTCCATTAGAACTACTGACAGCCTTGGGAGAGCCAGTCCTGACAAAACTCTACCGTCTGGTGAGCAAGATGTATGAGACAGGTGAAATACCCTCAGACTTCAAGAAGAATATAATAATTCCAATCCCAAAGAAAACAGGTGTTGACAGATGTGAAAATTACCGAACTATCAGTTTAATAAGTCACAGCTGTAAAATACTAACGCGAATTCTTTACAGACGAATGGAAAAACTGGTAGAAGCCGACCTTGGGGAAGATCAGTTTGGATTCCGTAGAAATTTTGGAACACGTGAGGCAATACTGACCCTACGACTTATCTTAGAAGCTAGATTAAGGAAGGGCAAACCTACGTTTCTAGCATTTGTAGACTAAGAGAAAGCTTTTGACAATGTTGAGTGGAATACTCTCTTTCAAATTCTGAAGGTGGCAGGGGTAAAATACAGTGAGCAAAAGGCTATTTACAATTTGTACAGAAACCAGATGGCAGTTATAAGAGTCGAGGGGTATGAAAGGGAAGCAGTGATTGGGAAGGGGGTGAGACAGGGTTGTAGCCTCTCCCCGATGTTATTCAATCTGTATATTGAGCAAGCAATAAAGGAAAGAAAAGAAAAATTCGGAGTAGGTATTAAAATCCATGGACAAGAAATAAAAACTTTGAGGTTCGCTGATGACATTGTAATTCTGTCAGAGAAAGCAAGGGACTTGGAAGAGCAGTTGAACGGAATGGACAGTGACTTGAAAGGACGGTATAAGATGAGCATCAACAAAAGCAAAACGAGGATAATGGGATGTAGTCGAATTAAGTCGGGTGATGCTGAGGGAATTAGATTAGGAAATGAGACACTTAAAGTAGTAAAGGAGTTTTGCTATTTGGGGAGCGAAATAACTGATGATGGTCAAAGTAGAGAGGATATAAAATGTAGACTAGCAATGGCAAAGAAAGCGTTTCTGAAGAAGAAAAACTTGTTAACATCGAGCATAGATTTAAATGCCAGGAAGTCCTTTCTGAAAGTATTTGTATGGAGTGTAGCCATGTATGGAAGTGAAACATGGACGATAAATAGTTTAGACAAGAAGAGAATAGAAGCTTTTGAAATGTGGTGCTACAGAAGGATGCTGAAGATTAGATAGGTAGATCACATAACTAATGAGGAGGTATTGAATAGAATTGGGGAGAAGAGGAGTTTGTGGCACAACTTGACTAGAAAAAGGGATCTGTTGGTAGGGCATGTTCTGGGACATCGAGGGATCACCAACTTACTATTGGAGGGCAGCGTGGAGTGTAAAAATCGTAGAGGGAGACCAAGAGATGAATACACTAAGCAGATTCAGAAGGATGTAGGCTGCAGTAGGTACTGGGAGATCAAGAAGCTTGCACGGGATAGGGTAGCATGGAGAGCTGCATCAAACAAGTCTCAGGACTGAAGACCACAACAACAACAACAACAAAGGATGTATCCGCTTTACATATCGGGAATTAGCTCATAACAATCGCTTCCTTTATGTATGCAATCCCTGTCTTACTAGATTCCACTAAAACCCAGAAGCGACGAACCATCTACAAACTGAGTGGGGATATATAAAGGACAAGGCAACTTACGGAATATTTTTGTTATGCATAGTTATCTTCCTATTTCTCAAGAGAAAATAGTATTTACAGCAAATTTGAAATTGTTAATGTTTAATTGAGATTTATTCAAAAAACGTTGGTTTTTATTGCGAAACAGAGGTATCATGTAGCCAAAATAAAGAAAACAATACAGATTTATCACATAGCGTAAGAAAACGCGACTTACTCAACAAAGCTAAAGTAGAAAAGGCGCAAAACAAAAATTGTCAAACATAGCTTCAATATTTCGTCGAACTGATATAAAACATGTTTCTGCTATTCTTTATATATATGACAGAGAGAGAGAGAGAGAGAGAGAGAGAGAGAGAGAGAGAGAGAGAGAGAGAGATAATATTTGTGCATGTAAACCGTTCTTGCAGCAAAAATCATTGCTTAAGTTACATAAAGCACAGAAGTTACGGGATCGACTAATTTTTATTACATATAAAATGCGATTTATAGTCTGTAATGAATATAATACACAAAGCACTAGAAGTAAATGGTATGCTGTTCTAAATATGCGCAAAACAACAACCAATAAATAAAATACAAAGAGAAGTTGTCGTCTCCCACTTTCTCTTTTACACCAATCGTACCAATATTATCTGTAATCCTACCACTTATGTCATTTATATAGTGTACCAAAACGACCGAGCCGTAGTTTTGGTAGAGCGCAACTCTGTGAGCTCTGACAGCCGCGCAGTACGTGTGCTGTAGAGTGCAGAGTGTGTGTGTTCCGAGCGCGCCAGCAGTTGGCCGCTGACCTGGAGCGAGCAGCGCGCCCTCTCGGTGAGACAAAGGCGGCGTGCGCTATCTGCCATCTGCGGCCTGCCCCTGCAGGTAGGCCTCACGCCACGCGCCACCGACACACACACCTCACCTCACCTCACCTCACCTGGCCGACCTACCAGCTGCCTGACACTGCTCCACCCGTGGGGAAGCCGGCCGCGGCTGCACTGAAGCATCGTGGCTACCTTTCCCTCTACGCGCCCCTGCTAAATTTTATAGCTCGACACGAACGTGTAAAAGCTTTCTCCCCTCTTCCTTTCTCTTTATAGACTTCCTACCCAATTCACAAAGTTTCTATAGTTTGAAATACTTCGTTCTGACAAATATAAGTAACTAAATGGGTTAATAGGAGTGCCTACTTCGTAATGGAGTATTCATTTGGGAAATTATCAAGTATCTATACGTGTTTGGTTTAAGAATCATGATAGAAGGTTGTATACATGGAAGAACCCTGAAGATACTAAAAGGTATCAGATAGATTATATAATGGTAAGGCAAAGATTTAGGAACCAGGTTTTAAATTGTAAGACATTTCCAGGGGCAGATGTGGAATCTGACCGCAATGTATTGGTTATGACCTGTAGATTAAAACCGAAGAAACTGCAAAAAGGTGGGAATTTAAGGAGATGGGACCTGGATAAACTGAAAGAACCAGAGGTTGTACAGAGTTTCAGGGAGAGCGTAAGGAAACAATTGACAGGAACGGGGGAAAGAAATACAATAGAAGAAGAATGGGTAGCTTTGAGGGATGAAATAGTGAAGGCAGCAGAGGATCAAGTAGGTAAAAAGACGAGGGCTAGTAGAAATCCTTGGGTAACAGAAGAAATATTGAATTTAATTGATGAAAGGAGAAAATATAAAAATGCAGTAAATGAAGCAGGTAAAACGGAATACAAACGTCTCAAAAACGAGTACGACAGGAAGTGCAAAATGGCTAAGCGGGGATGGCTAGAGGACAAATGTAAGGATGTAGAGGCTTATGTCACTAGGGGTAAGATAGATACTGCCTACAGGAAAATTAAACAGACCTTTGGAGAGAAGAGAACAACTTGTATGAATATCAAGAGCTCAGATGGCAACCCAGTTCTAAGCAAAGAAGGGAAGGCAGAAAGGTGGAAGGAGTATATAGAGAGTCTATACAAGGGCGATGTACTTGAGGACAATATTATGGAAATGGAAGAGGATGTAGATGAAGATGAAATGGGAGATAAGATACAGCGTGAAGAGTTTGACAGAGCACTGAAAGACCTGAGTCGAAACAAGGCCCCGGGAGTAGACAACATTCCATTAGAACTACTGACAGTCTTGGGAGAGCCAGTCCTGACAAAACTCTACCATCTGGTGAGCAAGATGTATGAAACAGGCGAAGTACCCTCAGACTTCAAGAAGAATATAATAATACCAATCCCAAAGAAAGCAGGTGTTGACAGATGTGAAAATTACCGAACAATCAGTTTAATAAGCCACAGCTGCAAAATACTAACACGAATTCTTTACAGACGAATGGAAAAACTAGTAGAAGCCTACCTCGGGGAAGATCAGTTTGGATTCCGTAGAAATACTGGAACACGTGAGGCAATACTGACCTTACGACTTATCTTAGAAGAAAGATTAAGGAAAGGCAAACCTACGTTTCTAGCATTTGTAGACTTAGAGAAAGCTTTTGACAATGTTGATTGGAATACTCTCTTTCAAATTCTGAAGGTGGCAGGGGTAAAATACAGGGAGCGAAAGGCTATTTACAATTTGTACAGAAAGCAGATGGCAGTTATAAGAGTCGAGGGACATGAAAGGGAAGCAGTGGTTGGGAAGGGAGTAGGACAGGGTTGTAGCCTCTCCCCGGTGTTATTCAATCTGTATATTGAGCAAGCAGTAAAGGAAACAAAAGAAAAATTCGGAGTAGGTATTAAAATCCATGGAGAAGAAATAAAAACTTTGAGGTTCGCCGATGACATTGTAATTCTGTCAGAGACAGCAAAGGACATGGAAGAGCAGTTGAACGGAATGGACAGTGTCTTGAAGGGAGGATATAAGATGAACATCAACAAAAGCAAAACGAGTATAATGGAATGTAGTCGAATTAAGTCGGGTGATGTTGAGAATATTAGATTAGGAAATAAGACACTTAAAATAGTAAAGGAGTTTTGCTCTTTGGGGAGCAAAATAACTGATGATGGTCGAAGTAGAGAGGATATAAAATGTAGACTGGCAATGACAAGGAAAGCGTTTCTAAAGAAGAGAAATTTGTTAACTTCGAGTATAGATTTAAGTGTCAGGAAGTCATTTCTGAAAGTATTTGTATGGAGTGTAGCCATGTATGGAAGTGAAACATGGACGGTAAATAGTTTGGACAAGAAGAGAATAGAAGCTTTCGAAATGTGGTGCTACAGAAGAATGCTGAGGATTAGATGGGTAGATCACATAACTAATGAGGAAGTATTGAATAGGATTGGGGAGAAGAGAAGCTTGTGGCACAACTTGACCAGTAAAAGGGATCGGTTGGTAGGACATGTTCTGAGGCAACAAGGGATCACCAATTTAGTATTGGAGGGCAGTGTGGAGGGTAAAAATCGTAGAGGGAGACCAAGAGATGAATACACTAAGCAGATTCAGAAGGATGTAGGTTGCAGTAGGTACTGGGAGATGAAGAAGCTTGCACAGGATAGAGTAGCATGGAGAGCTGCATCAAACCAGTCTCAGGACTGAAGACCACAACAACATTAACAACATACGTGTTTAGAAGACTCAGATTCATAAACTGACAAGATGCAAACATATTACTGTTATGTAAGTCTTGTAAGTCCACCTTGATAAAACACATACTGTGATAACGGACGTCCCAATATCGCAAATGTCGTAACACAGAAAGTACACCAACTCAAGTGGCAGACGCTCGAGCACCCACTCCGTAATTATCATCTCTCCCCATGCTATTATCACGCCTTCGGTCCCTTATAAAAGGCCTCGAAGGGTCAGACGAGGATTTGCAACAGGCAGTAACGGATTGATCACTCTGCTGAGTCATACTGTGTTTTATCAAACGGGTACCTTCAACTTGGTGCGTCGGTGGGATGGTTACCTCAATGCTCACAGCAGTTTTGCCTGATTGGCATACAGATTCTGGAATGTACGGCCTTCGAACGGAACCTTTTGAACACCGCTTCTATATTTGCTTTATCTACTCTCGAATTTCACATAACTGTGACGGGGTATGTTTCAAAACACAACATGCCATCTGCTGAATCTGCTCGTTTTGTAACCATGATGTTTAGTATCTACATTACGTAACGTTAAAATGACAAATTTACTGAGACTATTGGAGTAAGCCGGCCGCTGTGGCCGAGCGGTTCTAGGCGCTTCAGTCCGGAACCGCGCTGCTGCGACGGTCGCAGGTTCGAATCCTGCCTCGGGCATGGATGTGTGTGATCTCCTTACGTTAGTTAGGTTTAAGTAGTTCTAAGTCTAGGGGACTGGTAACCTCCGATGTTAAGTCCCATAGTGCTTAGAGCCATTTGAACCATATTAATCTTCCACCAAATAACGTGGGTTACTCAAATAACTTATTCCAGTTGTTTGTTAACTTGTTTAAACGTAGTTATAAAGAGAATTGTTAACCTTTTCTTTTCCTTTTTCAACATGTTTTAAAATTCCCGTCAAGCACTGAACACATGCAGCTGCGTGCTCTGATTTGTACAAACTATGCCAAAAACTATGAACTAGAGGTGGATCATGTGAAGGGGGCTTGTATTGGCATGTGTGAAACTGTTTTAATGTTCCACACCTACTTATATACTCCAGAAACCACCTTGTGGTGTGTGGCGGAAGGTACTTTGTGAACGACTGTCTCTTTCCTCGTTCCCTGTACCAGACTCAAATTGTTGGCAGCAGGTACGAGACTTTTGTAAGCCTTCGTGTGAGCTCGCAAATTATCTCTAATTTTATCTTCGCAGTCTTTCCGTGAGATACACGTAGGAGAAAGCAATATATTCGTTGACTCTTCTTCGAACACGGTTGTTCTTCTTATTACAGAAGTTTATTCTGTCCAGATCGACCAAAAATACACAGGGATTGCTATTTTCAGCGAAGTTAAATTGCCATCTTCAGATTATTTGAATAGAAAAATCCGTTGAGTCGACTGTTCACATTAACTAGATACAGTTTCTAAACATCACATTCCATAGTTCCATCTCTCGTCACACAGTAAGAGAATAGCTGTGCGAACAGTGCGCAGTAGATACAAACAAAACACATAAGACATGTATAAAACGTTTTCATGCTGTGTCCTTGTTGACATCTGATTGGAACCTGTTATGAGACAATCAACGGAATACATCCTGTACTGATACGTGAGAATGGTTAAAGGCTATACTGTAATCTTTAATTTTATTAATAAAAAGAAACATTCAGTGAAGACAGTGACGTCTTTTAAAAAATTTTATGACTATGAATCCAACACAGTTATAAATATGTTACTTTTTGGTTTGACTATCATTGGCCTGAGGATGGCTTCTTCGAAATTTTGACCAGTCTGTGATATTTATGGATATCTCTACATCTAATAACAGGATTAGAAAACGATTGTTTCGTGCACCTCTTGTTGTAAATCGAAAATGCTTGGGGTCTCATTGGTCTCATTTCTGTAAATGTATCCTTAAAAGCAAAGATTGTACATTAGTGAGATTTATAAGCCATAAATCGATGATCAGCTGCTACGCGAGACAATTTTGTCAGAGTATAGCCACAAAATATGGGAACTCTTAGAGGTATTCTGACAGTATGTGTTCATCCGAAGGCGAGCAGAACGGGGGAACCGGGGGGACAACTGGTGAAGATACAAACTAAATACAGTGAATGTAATGAAAAAAAAATTTAAGTAATGTCAGGAAATTGGCTTCGCTCATCATTTGCGAAGTAAGAGGTTGCCCTTACCTTGTTCGAAACTTCCTAAAATGTTAAACCAAGGGATTGTTGAAACAGGTTAGAGACCTACGAAAACCATAAAATATTTGACACATCGTCAGTCAATCTACAACAAAATTCATAATATTAATGCGTACTTAATGGTGTCTTTTACTGTTGTGGGTGTGTTTCTAAGCTGTCTACATGCATTCATGTCTTCACAGCCATTTAGGAAGTCGAAGTAAGCAAGGTACCTCTTCGCAGAAACGTATTCACTGTCGTTGATGCAATTACTTTGGCACTGTGTTCGTGAGTCCATGAACAGGAAAACTATTAAACAACTAAGACATTCCTAATGTGGACGCGTGTCTCTTTGTACAGAAAAATATTACACGATATGCCGTCTAATATAGTGCCTTCAGCTCTCCAGAGAGTTACTCTGGGCTTCTTAAAGGGACACCGCTGCCATTTACAGTAGCTCAGGTGAGGAGTGAGAATTTGGATCACAGTAACTGGCACTATATCGTGGTTCTTGCGCACACCAAATGGTCTAGTTGCTAGCAGGCGAATTTTCAACATGGGCTCAATAGCAGTTTGAGAAAATTTGTAGAATTCGTGGATAAGACTGTATAATTTGAACGTACTGTTAGCAGATACCAATGGATCTGTAAGTGTCTGAACAGCCTCCACTCCGAATCTCATTGTCAGCATGATTCCGTAGTCACCTGCGGCTACAACAGATGATGAACAATGTATTGATTTTCAGCTATATAGGACTCAGGTGCCCAAACACTGTTTGTCCGCAATCGTATTGGACTTTAAAAAAAAAAAATGTTAGGTCAACGGCCTTCCGACTGGTTTTATGCTGCCCGCCACGAATTCCTGTCCTGTGACAACCTTTTCATTTCAGAGTAGCAGTTTCAACCTACGTCCTCAGTTATTTGTTTGATGTATTCCAGGCTCTGTCTTCCTCTACAGTTTTTACCCTCTACAGCTCCCTCTAGTACCATGGAAGTATCTTCCTAATATCTTAACAACTATTCTTTCCTATTGTCAATGTTTCCATATATTCATTTCCTTGCCGATTCTGCGACGGTCTTCTTCATCCCTTGCATTATCAGTCTACAAAATTTTCAACATTAGTCTGTAGCACCACATCTCAATTGCTTCGATTTCCTTCTGCTCCGGTTTTCCCTACAACAATCGTAAATCTGAGGGAAGCTTGAGAATTCATTTCCATAAGAGCCGTAGTTGAAGCATTTCAAAATCGTCATTACCTTAATAGCTCTAGGTTTCATTGAACTTAAGTTGTCAACGGTGACTGTACATATACGAATATGATCACAAAGATTTAATTGATTTTTAAAATTAGAAAACTTTCTATTACATGCACTGCAGAAAAGAAGTAGCTGCCTTGTTCACAGTCTTATATTATTTTTTCCGCTTTTAAGACATAAACAGTTTATGGTTAAACTGGTTTTTCGAGACTTGATGAAGGTTGTAAATCCGAAACCGGGTATCTATTCAAGTAATAACGAAGACTGTAAATTTACAACTTACTTAGATACATCAATCTCTTCTAAGAGTCAAAGCGACCTCATTTCACGATGTTACATGGATACGTCATTTAGTGGAGATACTAGAGGTCTGTTACATGTAATTTTATATTTTTATTACCGAGATCGGAAATAATACAAATGAAATGATTCCTCAGTAACGCAGAGGTTATCGTTTCTCCGTTGGGTGAAATGACAGTGACTGAGGATCTGATCAAAGTATGTAAGGATCTGATTTCCTGATATCCATATGACATGCTCACACTGTCCCTTCACAACTCAGGGCTATTGCAGTCCATCGATAATTTGAGAAAAGAAAGCAAAATTGTGTCTCAGTGAAATTTCCGAATGTCACTTTGGTTGATTCCTAGGAGAGCTGCATGTTCTGCTGAATAGGGTCGTAGCTACATGCAGAGTTAGTACCATCAGCATTTGAATAATATAGCCGTTACATGACGCAGAGGCAGCTGTAATAAAGAATGTGTGACGCAAAGTCAGACAGGCGCTAGCGAACACCCTAGTAAATATGTATAGTTCTCTAGTTAAGCTGCCATAAAGTATAAAAAGTCATACAACAGATGAAGATGTCTTTGATGATCACAAAGTATGCATGGCGCATTTCGGAATTACACTACTGGCCATTAAAATTGCTACGCCACGAAGATGACATGCTACAGACGCGAAATTTAACCGACAGGAAGAAGATGCTATGATATGCAAATGATTAGCTTTTCAGAGCATTCACACTAGGTTAGCGCCGGTGGCGACGCCTACAATGTGCTGACTTGAGGAAATTTTCCGACCGATTTCTCATACACAAACAGCAGTTGACCGGCGTTGCCTGGTGAAACGTTGTGGTACCTCGCGTAAGGAGGAGAAATGCGTACCATCACTTTTCCGACTTTGATAAAGGTCGGATTGTAGCCTATCGCGATTGTGGTTTATCGTATCGCGACATTGCTGCTCGCGTTGGTCGACATCCAATGACTGTTAGCAGAACATGGAATCGGTGGGTTCGGGAGGGTAATACGGAACGTTCTGCTGGATCCCAACGGCCTCGTATCACGACCAGTCGAGATGACAGGAATCTATTCCGCATGGCTCTAACGGATCGTGCAGCCACGTCTCGATCCCTGAGTCAACAGATGGAGACGTTTGTAAGACAACAACCATCTGCACGAACAGTTCGATGACGTTTGCACGAGCATGGACTATCAACTCGGAGACCATGGCTGCGGCTACCCTTGACGCTGCATCACAGACAGGAGCGCCTGTGATGGTGTACTCAACGACGAACCTGGGTGCACGAATGGAAAAACGTCATTTTTTCGGATGAATCCAGGTTGTGTTTACAGCATGATGATGGTCGCATCCATGTTTGGCGACATCGCGGTGAACGCACATTGGAAGCGTGTAATCGTCATTGCCATACTGGCGTGTCACCCGGCGTCATGGTATGGGGTGCCATTGATTACACGTCTGGGTCACCTCTCGTTCGTATTGACGGCACTTTGAACAGTGGACCTTACATTTCAGATGTGTTACGAACCGTGGCTCTACCCTTCATTCGATCCCTGCAAAACCCTACATTTCAGCAGGATAATGCACGACCGCATGTTGCAGATCCTATACGGGCCTTTCTGGATACAGAAAATGTTCGACTGCTGCCCTGGTCAGCACATTCTCCAGATCTCTCAGCAATTGAAAACGTCTGGTCAATGGTGACCGAGCAACTGGCTCGTCACAATACGCCAGTCGCTACTCTTGATGAACTGTGTTATAGTGTTGAAGCTGCATGGGCAGCTGATTTCTATACTAGTACACGCCATCCAAGCTCTGTTTGACTCATCGCCCAGGCGTATCAAGGCCGTTATTACGGCCAGAGGTGGTTGTTCTGGGTATTGATTTCTCAGGATCTATGCACCCAAATTGCGTGAAAATGTAATCACATGTCAGTTCTAGTATAATATATTTGTACAATAAATACCCGTTTATCATCTGCATTTCTTCTTGGTGTAGCAATTTTAATGGCCAGTAGTGTATTTCCCTGTTCAGAAATCCAAAGTCCAAGTGCAAAGGTAGTACAAGGACAAGGATGTTACCAGAGCTGTCTGTCATGTCGTGTTACATACACTGGTGGTAACGCTTTGCTCCTTGAGCTACCTTTTCACTTGGATTTCTGAATATGTAAATAATACCGAAATGTGTCATGCATGCTTTGTCCTTCGTCACCTTCTGTTTGACTCTTAATGCAACCTAGCCATCTTAACTACAGGTCTACGCATATTTATTTAGTCAGTTGTGTGCTTCAGTGATTAAATTCAGTTCCCATCCACCCCTCAGTGATGAGTATCTCGGTCATGTTCTCTGCCGTAGTCCGTTCGGTGGTTGCGACTGTAATTTCCAAACATCTCACTTCATCTTTGTGATGACTTCCTTTACTTCTCTTGGGCTGCTCGAACGAACGATCGACTCATAGAATGTTCACCACTATTTCTTCTTGACCTAATACACGGTCTAGTTCTCTGCAGATGTTCAGGATCTTCCAACTTCCGTGTGCCTGACACGTGGCACTTACCGTATAAGTAAAATGCAGACTACCTACTCACATAATACGCAAACAGTAAAGTTTGACAAGCTGACGCAGTGAGGCACTCTTGGTCTCAGTACCAATCAGTTCTGGGTGCTTTCTCCATGTTAAAATAGTTCGGTAGCCATTTTGCACTGGGGGAATCTCCGTGGATGGATCCATATACCATCTGGTAAATGAATTCAGACTGAAAAGCTAACTTTTGACTGAAGATCACAACAGATTACCCGCTGAACAGAATTTGAGACATCAGAAGAAGACAGCCTGGGCTATAAGACCAACTCTGGCCTCCTGAAGTGAGTGTGACACCAATTATTGAGCGCGCAAAGCATCTGGGACGAAATAGGGATCTCGACATGTTGACCAATGGAAAAAGTTAATATTCCACGAGGCGTTGTGTGCAATTAACTCCTTAAGTAGTACAAGCAGATAGGGAAACTGTGTTCAGCGTTTATAGAGAATCTCATTGGATAAACGTTTTGTGAGTAGACATACGGATAATCATAGACCATTCTCAGGTGCAGATAATACTTCTCTACCTATGAGAAGTGTGACTGATGACAAATGCTGTCCATTCCTTAGAAAGTCTACCAGTATGCTTTAAGATTATTGATAGAGGCCTCATCCTAATAGTGGCTGTTTAATTCCATTTTAAGAGGCGAACGTGACCAGAGGGACCTGACGAAAATGTAATACACTGGGACAACTGTCAGGCTCGTCCCCTCCTGTTCTCTGTTGGAGTGTCCGCTGGCCGGTCTCCCCCACAGCACTCCCATAGTAAGTTTAACGTAGGAAGCTGCACGTTATCCTAGCGGGAAGACCGGAATTAGTAAATATTGAAGTCATATGCACAGTGAATGACCTGACCTAGTAATTAAAACACAAATAGCTAAAGACAGAGGGATAATGAAGAGTGTCATACAACTACAGTAAAAAGTAAATTAGTGTTTAGTGTAGCATAATGAGAAGAGGTTTGACATGTGGAGAGGGTCTAGGTAGTTTCCCACTGGCTAAATTCGAATGCAACAGAGGCGCAGATACGCCATGCTACTCAGTGTGGCCGAGCGGTTCTAGGCGCTTCAGTCTGGAACCGCGCGACCG
This sequence comes from Schistocerca serialis cubense, assembly GCF_023864345.2. Taxonomy (NCBI): domain Eukaryota; kingdom Metazoa; phylum Arthropoda; class Insecta; order Orthoptera; family Acrididae; genus Schistocerca; species Schistocerca serialis. The sequence goes on from NC_064642.1 coordinate 256,748,090, forward strand.
CTACGGTCGCAGCTTCGAATCCTGCCTCGGGCATGGACGTGTGTGATGTCCTTAGGTTAGTTAGGTTTAAGTAGTCGTAAGTTCTAGGGGACTGATGACCTTAGATTTTAAGTCCCATAGTGCTCAGAGCCATTTGCATTTATGCCAGGCTACTCAGAAACGGTGAATGGATGGTTCACTCTTCTAGGAGCCTCGGGGAAAAGACGGATGTTGAGGAAGACCAGTAACATTACTAAATAACACTCAACAGCAAAACAAATCGGCCTCTGCAGACAAAACGGTAGAAGAATCGGACCATTTGGCGGGGCGTGACATCAGACAGAGGCAGCGTCTCATCGATTCAGAAAATGAAAGCTATCCAACGCTCACTGTGTATTCACCTACGCATGTGGTAAGGATTGCTTATTTTACGGCACAGATTATGGATGTGACTGAATGTTTGAATCACAGCGACAGCGTGTGGATACCAACAAACATGCGGCACAAAGGCTGTAAAACTTTTAAGAATGTGCTTATAAGGTCTACCGTCTGCCATTCAGGCAAAATGAGGATGAAAGACCAATTTACCCAAAAAGGACTTTTTTCCTAAAACGGCTCATATTCGTCTTCTGCATCTTGAAATGTTAACTTGGAACGGTTTGGAATTAAGATTAAAGCCACAAAAATACCTTGCTCGAGTATACGGATTCATGTGTTCAAAGAGGGACACGCACCTCTGTTTCTTATGGAGGAATTGTTACAAGAGTTTGGTGGTAATCTGAAAGTACAGAGTTAAAACCTACGTGTAACCTTCCTTTTTGTCAAAGAAAGGAAAAGACGGCGAAATTTCAGAAACCTAAATTATGAAATCGACTGGGAAAGTAAAAAGTAATGAAGAGAAATTAAAACAAAAATTCTCAAAAATAGTTATAACCCCTGGAAATAATTATGAGCTCAGTATAACGATGTACCACTGAATGAAGTCAGTAAAACTGTGAAAATCTAAACAGTTAAAGGTCAGAAGGATTGACCAAGTACCAATGTGTGTGCTGAAACAATGCAAGCCGGCCGCTGTGGCCGAGCGGTTCTAGGCGATTCAGTCTGGAGCCGCGCTGCTGCCACGGTCGTAGGTTCGAATCCTGCCTCGGGCATGGATATGTGTGATGTCATTAGGTTAGTGAGGTTTAAGTAGTTCTAACTTCTAGGGGACTGATGACCTCAGTGCTCCCATAGTGCTCAGAGCCATTTGAACCACTTTAAACAATGCGCTCAGAGTATACAAACATAATAAATGAGTCACTGACATCAGGGAAATTTCAAGAGCACTTAAAACAAGCTAAGAAACGTAATTCAGACGATTACCTACTTGCTGTACGCAGGATCACTGGAGGTGATGATGTGGAGCACTTAAAAGATAAAAATACCTTTCTGAGGTTTTCCTATGTGTGTAGATAGCTCTGTGAATACGTCGAATAATGTACGAGTAGCTACAGCAAATTTGTGATATCGCTTCGATAAGCTATAATAACCCTGTATATGTGTTGCTTTAGATGTAGGTGTGGTTCGCTGTATGCGTGGTATTTAGGACACCATGTACCAAGTGCGTGAACTAGGTACCTCACGACGGGTATTTTCGATAACGTGGATATTGGCCGTGTTGCTGCACATCCAATGAGAAATACACAAAGATGAAAACCATAAGACATGTTGTTGTAAGCTAGGTGCGTTAAACTTCTTGTTTTTAGTGGGGGGGCAGTACGTGAGTTCTCAACGCAGCCATTCTTCTGCGAGAGGACCTGGAAACGTAGTTTTCCGATAGAGCGGACTAGGTGGCTCATTTCGCGGAAGGCCCTGGGGCGGCGGTTGCAGGGTGACGGCGCCGAAGCAGCCGGTGGGACGAGCAGACAATGAGGGGGCAATATAGCCGGGGTGCGGGCGCGCTCGTCCATCATCCGCGCCTCCGCCTCCACCGGCGCTGCCTTTCGGGGGCGACGTAACGCGGCCCGGCATCGATCCACGGCCCCCGGCCCCCACCACGAGTGGCGCTACTGGCCCTCGGACACGCTATTTCTGGGCCAGCACGCGCGACGGACCCTCAGCCGCGGCAGCTCGTGGCCAGCCGAGGGCCGGAGCCGTGCCGGCCGTGCTCTCTCGATGGCCGTTTATCACTGGACCTCTCCGAAGCGGGAGAAACATCGGGCTATTGCAGTAGCTCCGAATTTTATATTCTGCTGGAGAACATAACTGCGACTTAACGAAAACAGACCTGTGTCCTTCACGCCAGACATGTCCAATGGCAATGTAAACAGCTAATCAATGATGTAGTGAGTGCCCGGATTTGCCCAGGTGCGTCTTTATTCCAATTCTTCATTCCAGCCTCCCCATCTCCTCCTCATTCCCCTTTCGGCTCATCTCTTTCTTCCCCTGCCTCTGTACATCTCCTTCTCTTTCCTTTCTCCATCTACCTTTCTCCCCTCAACCTTTCTATTTCTCTCCATTCTCTCTATCCATCTCTTCGTCTCCACCTTCCTCTCTCTGCGTCCATCTCCTCTTCCCCCCCCCCCTCTCCTTTCTCCCTCCACAGTATCACGCCCACCCCAATAGGAAGCTGATTGTTCTTACCCCCACTGTATTTCTTTCCATATTGCAACTAATATGTGTACCAGATTGGGTTGAAAGCATTACAACGGTTTTTCATTATTCGCACTTGTCAATTAGTTTTCACGTATGTTTACCATATTTCCCTTTACCTGAAACTCTAGTGAATTTCGCCCTACAGTTTCATTTTCTCGCATCTCAAAGACTAGGGAGCCGTATGTCCTGAACTACGTCTCATACAACGATATAATTTTACAGATACATCCAGCGGTACAAGCGTCTACTGTCTGCGAAATGTGTTGTGAGTAGAAACAGTGAAAAAGAAGAAATAAATGTGCTTCATGCGGCAGTTTTCCTGCATAAACACGAAATAGTAGTAAGAGATGAACTGTTTTCATTTCATCATTTTGTGTCAGGCGGGGGAGGGGGGATGTCAGCTACACTGGTTTTTTCGCTCCCACCCACACTCCTTTGTCAAGTAGGTAGTTCTTACCCCCATAAAACAAATAAATAAATACCTAAATCCTCATTTTTATGGATTACTCCCGAGGTAGCAGGGCTAGAACACAGTGAGTGACCGGTCACCTATAACTTGTACATAAACCAGACTACAGTCATAAGGAATAAAGGACATGAAAGAGTAGCAGTAATTGAGAAGAACATGTTCAAATGTGTGTGAAATCTTATGAGACTTAACTGCTAAGGTCATCAGTCCCTAAGCTTACACACTACTAACCTACATTATCCCAAGGACAAACACGCACACCCATGCCCGAGGGAGGATTTGAACCTCCGCCGGGACCAGCCGCACAGTCCATGACTGCAGCGCCCCTAGACCGCTCGGCTAACCCGCGCGGCAATTGAGAAGAGATGAACTAGAAGAAAAACGCCGAAGAGAAATATGGAAAGTGAGTTAAAATTCGGGCAAAAGACATAAAACTTCGATGCATACTGATGACAATTTACTGTCAGAGACGGCAAAGAAATTTGAACTGGAAGAGAGATTGAACGAAGCTTATAATGTCTTGGAAATAGATTATGAGGTGAACACAAAGAAAAATTATTATTATTATTTTTTGAATGTTCTGTCACATGACTTTAACACTCGCCTTCTTGTTTCTGAGTACAATGTTAGTAACTCTGAATCCCGATTACTTAATTTTGAACACTCTTTTGTTGTTGTTGTTGTGGTCTTCAGTCCTGAGACTGGTTTGATGCAGCTCTCCATGCTACTCTATCCTGTGCAAGCTTTTTCATCTCCCAGTACCTACTGCAACCTACATCCTTCTTAATCTGCTTAGTGTATTCATCTCTTGGTCTCCCTCTACGATTTTTACCCTCCACGCTGCACTCCAATACTAAATTGGTGATCCCTTGATGCCTCAGAACATGTCCTACCAACCGATCCCTTCTTCTGGTCAAATTGTGCCACAAACTTCTCTTCTCCCCAATCCTATTCAATACTTCCTCATTAGTTATGTGATCTACCCATCTAATCTTCAGCATTCTTCTGTAGCACCACATTTCGAAATCTTCTATTCTCTTCTTGTCCAAACTATTTATCGTCCATGTTTCACTTCCATACATGGCTACACTCCACACAAATACTTTCAGAAACGACTTCCTGACGCTTAAATCAATACTGGATGTTAACAAATTTCTCTTCTTCAGAAACGCTTTCCTTGCCATTGCCAGCCTACATTTTATATCCTCTCTACTTCGACCATCATCAGTTATTTTGCTCCCCAAATAGCAAAACTTCTTTACTACTTTAAGTGCCTCATTTCCTAATCTAATTCCCTCAGCATCACCCGACTTAATTAGACTACATTCCATTATCCTTGTTTTGCTTTTGTTGATGTTCATCTTATATCCTCCTTTCAAGACACTGTCCATTCCATTCAACTGCTCTTCCAAGTCCTTTGCTGTCTCTGACAGAATTACAATGTCATCGGCGAACCTCAAAGTTTTTATTTCTTCTCCATGAATTTTAATACCTACTCCGAATTTTTCTTTTGTTTCCTTTACTGCTTGCTCAATATACAGATTGAACAACATCGGGGAGAGGCTACAACCCTGTCTTACTCCCTTCCCAACCACTGCTTCCCTTTCATGTCCCTCGACTCTTATAACTGCCATCTGGTTTCTGTACAAATTGTAAATAGCCTTTCGCTCCCTGTATTTTACCCCTGCCACATTTAGAATTTGAAAGAGAGTATTCCAGTCAACATTGTCAAAAGCTTTCTCTAAGTCTACAAATGCTAGAAACGTAGGTTTGCCCTTCCTTAATCTTTCTTCTAAGATAAGTCGTAAGGTCAGTATTGCCTCACGTGTTCCAGTGTTTCTACGGAATCCAAACTGATCTTCCCTGAGGTTGGCTTCTACTAGTTTTTCCATTCGTCTGTAAAGAATTCGTGTTAGTATTTTGCAGCTGTGACTTATTAAACTGATAGTTCGGTAATTTTCACATCTGTCAACACCTGCTTTCTTTGGGATTGGAATTATTATATTCTTCTTGAAGTCTGAGGGTATTTCACCTGTCTCATACATCATGCTCACCAGATGGTAGAGTTTTCATCCTGTCACATCCTGTACTTCTTTTAAATAAATGAATTGTATCAACCATCAGCTGTATAAGGGACGACGATAGTGAAAATTTGTACCGAACCGGGACTTTAACCCGGATTTGCCGATTTACGGGAGTAGTCGCCTTGACGGCTTTGGTTATCCCAGGAAGACTTACGGCCAGACTCAGACTTCCATATGGCGTCCTTTCTACGTCATAACCTGTACCTGAACACAGATTATGCAATTTCCGTACAGGAGAGGACATTTTAATTGAAAATTAATGCCTAGTATCGGCGGATAGATACAATATTGCAGGGCCTGTGTTGTCAGGAAGAATGGTGCAGTGTTCCTTCGGACACTCACGCATCTCCAAAGGAACAAGTACTGTGGCGACAACAGCCGAAATGAAGTACGTGAGACGTATTCGCAGTTGCGGATACAAAAGGCCGTCAGCTGTATAAGGGAGCAGTCGTCTTAACCGCTTTGGCTACCCATGCACGGCCCACGGCAAGACCCAAACTTCCGTATGTCGTCGTTCCTGCGTCACATCCTGTACTTGTGGACTCATTATGTGGCTTCAGTCAAACGTACATGCCCGTCCGAAGGAACATCCACCGCTCTTGTTTACGATTTTTGTTTACGACACAAGCACTGCAATATTGTAATCTTGTAAATGTTCTTCATTAATGATCAACCAATCTTGTGACACAGAAAACATTCTGGAAGCGAGAGGATGATCTTATGCAGTTGACTGGCCATACAATCGTGTCCAGATATTAAGCGGAATATGGTTACTACTTCTCTTTTTGGTCCATGAATTACAACTGGTTCATCCATGAGGGTTTTTCAGATCTTTCATCACATGAAATTTTATTGGATCGTTTAAGTTCGTCATGAATAGTGCGTTTCACTGCAAAATACATATTAGTCTTTCCATTCCCATTAATTTTTGTTTCCTTTTGGGCTAGAAAAATTTTGTTTTTCATTACCATATAAGCCACAATGAGGTGATATCTACTTAATGGGTATTGTCTTGTTCTTCTGTTGCGGTGATTTAAATACTTCTTGGACTTCTTTTGGATCTAGCGCATTGATATTTTCTGATACTACTGCTCTAGAATCACAATATGACGACTTTGTCGAAAGTGTTCAAAACGTTGTTTAGCTGACATCGTAATTCTGATGGCTTCACCTTCATAAAGTGAACGGTGTGGTCCTGAAGTTTGATACAAAAAGAAAATTTTGCTCTATATAAATACGCCAACATCTCAAGACGCAATACTACACTGAAATGCAGCAACCTGCTTACTCATGACATAAATATAACAGCTAAATTAGTGAAAACTTTGGCTCGCTATCATTTGTTAGTATAATGACCATTACCATAATATTTATTTGCATACAATTATTTCTCATTGTTTTAGTGCTACCTTTTGTATATGACAGTATTTACCTAGCCGTGGTGGCTTCCGTGAGGACGCGTGCGTGATCCTACTGGCGCCAGTGGGGCGTGCGGTAAGTCGACTCTGGCCCACGTCGTATCATCTTTGCTGGATTATGTGTTCACTCTGTGGCTATGTGGTGCCGAGTGGCGTGTCGGACACGGAGATGACGGCTGTGCCTGAGTATTCGGCGCCCTGGCGATTGCAGCGATTTAACACCCTCTACCGTTTGGCTATGGGCGTCCGCCTTTTCCTGAATTGTTGACCGATGCTACCGGCGAATTTAGTGAACAAGAAGCGGCTCTCGTCGCGTGCAACCTGATTACGACTTGCATCGGTCAATTGTGGTGTGCTAAATACGCCGAGCTATATCGAACAACTTGTTAGCAGTCACGAACAGCGGGGCAGTATTATTCGGTGCCACCTGGAGTCCTGAAGCTATTGGCCTCCTTGGCATTTGTTTGAAATCTTCTGTGAAGATTGTTTAGTAAGTACTGCACTTTAAGACTGTTATTTCGCCTGTTGTGAGCTGGTCAGGAATCCACATTCGTAATGCGTTTCGGTGACCCATCTTTGGCTGTGTGTCACAATTTAGTTTCTCTGTGCGCCAAGATTTCGCAGTGTTAATCTTGTACTTCAAATCATGGTTTGATTTTATTACGTATTTGGTACTACCGATTGTAATTTTTGTTGTTTGTAGATCTCATGGCCCCTCCTGGGACGAGTTATTGGATTTTGCCTGTAACTAAAGTAGTGTGCGCTCAGCCTACACGTACGCGCGTGTGGGTGATGTGTGCGTGCGTGATTGTATTTGCACACTCTCTTACTCCCTGTTAAGGAGCCCTTCGGGTTGTGGCTGTACAGTGTAACCGGCCATTTGGTGCGTATCTCAATTACAGTGTCTGTTACGCCTTAACAGGTCCCACGAAAGGTAGAGCTTGATTTTTTCAATCTTGTTGGAATAATTTTGTGATTATTCTTTTAAATGACCTTGTACATTGCTTCTTATTATTGCTGAGAAGGTTATCATGCAAGTTACGAGCGGGCCGCTCCCATACTGAAGTTTTAAAGTCGCTGTTCTGTTGGTCTGGGTCAGGGACGCATTTTCCTTCTGCTTCGGTGGCCTTCCCGTCATCGCACGAAGCCTAAGTGTTCATCTCACGAGGTGATGTCAGATCGCACGCGATTCTGCGGACCTCCCGTTCCAGCCTCGAATTGAGTGGTGTGTTGTTTTTCTTTTGGTACCATGCCACGGCGGGGGTGTCGCGAGATTACGAAGTAATTGGCTCAGTATTTCTGTTGTTGTGTGATTGTGTGAGGAAAGACTTTGAGAAAACTGAGCACTGAGTTTTTTGTTTTCTTTAAAAAATTAAGCGTTTAATTGTCATTATTATTTCAACTATGTTCGAGGGAATCGGTAGTTTATTTAAGTACTTATCGTGATTTATGCGGAAGAGACTTGTGTCCAGTCAGTGAAATATTACTGCTACTTCGGTTTTACATGTGGGTAGTCTTTGGGCAGCTTGGCCGTATCTTGTTTACATGACATCAGTGGAGATGTATGCATTTTACTGTTTCTTGTTTAATGTTTGTTGAACTTATATTCAAGTCCTGTTGTGGAATTAGCCACAATTGTGATCTAGTTGCGGGGACTGAGTGCCTCAGCCAGTTTATTTAGTTCACTGTTTGAAGTCGGGCCGCCATTGTCTGCATAGTTGACATTTTGAGTACCAATTATAATTTTATGTTTAATGGAAATATCCTTAAAGATTGTGAATTTAATTTAAGGATTTTAACTATTGACATGTATTTCCCAATAATCTTGCTAACTGTCAGCTGACTGATGACTGAGTGATATTAAACAAAAATATTTGTTTGTGAGTGATAAATGATGCGTCATTACGCTTCCCCGTGTTTTCATTAAATTAATCCCGATCCTGGTTCTCTGACTCATTTACATAATATCTACTTCTTTTCAATTTCCTAACGAATTAGTTTCTATCTTATTTTTATTGTCATTTTAACCAATGCTAAATCATTGCAAATTTTCTGCTGTCACATCAGTGTACGTAACGCAATATCTCTGAGTAAGAAATTCTTTGGCAGTGTTACGTCTGTTATATCGCCATGTTTGTATAAAATATTCCATGCTACAAAAACTATTCGTAGCGTATGTGGGGCTGTAAACTATGTATATATTTATTTTCTCCTATTTTGTGAAAACAAGCAGTCAACAGTGCAGCGTGATGACACCAGAATTTCGACGAAAGTAATCTAAAACACGAACAGTTCTATCTTAGAGGTCTTTTTAACACTATTTTTAAATTGATTATTCAGTCCAGGGACAGTTTCACAGGCCGTTTTTTCTGTAGGGCACCTCAGCCCAAAGAACTTTCACCACAATGGGTAACAAATTACCAACAAGTAACGTAGTATCAGCGTGGACAGCCGTCTGACGATGAAGCTGTCCGTTCGAAACCGGTAACAGTGCTGTTTGTGTAAATAGACAATATCATTAACAGTGGCTGCTTACTATTTTCAACTTTTCAAGAATTACTTGTAGACAGACACGATTTCGAATTGTCAGTTTTCGAGAAAATAGCAGCGAGCAGGCGACTCATCTGCAGACAGAGAAATTCATATTTAAGAGATCATTTGTCATCTGGAGACGGTTTTGTGTGGCTTAATCCTGTCTCTGTCTTGAAGAAGGAAAGTCAGAGTCTAACGCCCGATTTCAGCATCCGTAGCTTGTTGTAAATCGCTTGCAGTCACGATTTCACCCAAGTATATGAGCCTCTGCCTCGATGACGAAGTAAAAACCCGTAGGGAAATGACTCATCAGTCAGTTAGATCACCGTATATGCCACATTGGCTCCTATAAAAGTTTTCCATCAGAAACGTGACGTTTAAACTCAGTCAAGAGAGGAGCAATCGATAAAAAGATAAAAAATGCATACTTTACAGCCTTATTCGTGGATCTGCCCCAGTATATCATGCCTACAATAGCATTCAAGTGCTATTGCGTAGGAAAGCCTGCTGTCTATTCGCTTCCAGCGACGTAACGTTACCAACTGTGGAATGATAGATCGTAATCTACAGTAACAGAAAGTATAGAGCTGCGTAGATTCTATTATCCAGATCAGGCGACGGTAAGGCGCACTACGACAGGTTCTTGAGAAATTTTCTCTGATTTCTAGGCATAGGAGGAGGGATCAAAATTACTTCTTTCCTTGAGTTGCTAAATTTCCTTTCCCCTTAATTAAACTTTAAAAAATTGATAGGTAAAATATCAAAGACAATGAAAGTCAACGAAAAGTCGAGTCAACAGGATACCGTAATCGTCACTACACATTTGTGGAGACCCTGAACCTATAACAAGAAACTAACCACCAACTGATTCCAAGTCCCGAGGAGCTCTTTGAATTGTTCAGAAATGACACACATTTATCAAAAATTAGTTTGACGGACGGTTACCTCCTGCTCTAATTGAACGTAGAATAAAAGCGGGGAATGATTATCGATAAATCCTAAGGCTTATTTGGACGTCATTGACTTCAATTAGTAATAGCCACTGGCCTTTCTTCCTGTCCAAGTCAATTGTATTTTTAGTGTCAAGAGGCACAATGTGTTGAGTTGTACTTCGGAGAAAACAGTTACTATCACACTCAGAGCAAATGAAAAATTGAATAGGAGGAATAATTTTTGTGGCCCGCAGTGTTCTCTCCTCCAGAAATGGAATGCAAAGACACGTTATGAGTTCTGTGCCTCACCTACTAAGGAAATCCACCGTTCTTTAATGGACATACTTCATTAGGTCAGGATGCGATCTGAATGGACATTTCGAAATACATGACCCATCGTTCGAAGAAGCTTCGTTAGACCTGTCTTTCTTGCGACATTGAATTATTCCTACACTGAATCCCTCTCCCCCTCTTTCCTCACATCTGCTGCTGAGACATTTTTTCCCTTTATCTGTGGGAGGCAATAATTTCTGAATTTTTTTTTCCATCTCGGAAGCAGAAGTTTGCGAGGAGATGACCACGTCTGTTCTCTTTCCCATGAAATATTCAGCTGAATTGCTGCCAAATTTCCGACAGCTCAATGTAAATTGATTCCAGGGCCAAACAGTTGTTCCACGTCAAATCCAGTTCCCGGATGCGCGTGTGAATTTTTAAAGTTATTACATGGCGCCGACGGCAGAGAGTCAGATCCGGCTCATAAGGTTATATGGGGCACACGAACAGTGCTATATTGCAGCAGGTAGGGCGCCGCCCGTAATACGTTGCCACATCGAGCCGAGTCATAATCAAGAAGCGCAAAGGCGCAGTACGACAGCACCCAGTGCGACAGTTTGAAAGTCTTGTACTATGGAGCCATAATAACATGTAACCTCCGAGATCAACCGGTCCACAGCTTCCTAGCACTGACGGCAAGAGCGAAGGTAGGGCGAACTGCGGCACCACAGTTGGGACAAGCCCGCTGACGCTCCTGATAATGAGGACAAATTACAGCATCACCACCTATGATGACGTTATGTCCAGCTTCAATACGATCGCCGGCCGGAGTGGCCGAGCGGTTCTAGGCGCCTCAGTCTGGAACCGCGCGACCGCTACGGTCGCAGGTTCGAATCCTGCCTCGGGCACAGATGTGTGTGATGTCCTTAGATTAGTTAGGTTTAAGTAGTTCTAAGTTCTAGGGGACTGATGACCTCAGATGTTAAGTCCCATAGTGCTCAGAGCCATTTGAACCATTTTTCAACACGATCACTTCTGAAGCCCCAGTCTCAGTGCCTCGTCATCCCTTCTGAAACTATGATTCCAACGGAATGTCAGTCTCGTTAGTTACGGGAGAACTTGAGTGGCAAATGTGGTATGCTGCTTGCTGCCGAGAGAAGACTTCGCCTCCGTAACCACTTGCAGCTGGATGTAGTGAAACTTAGGCGCTGCAAGCTGCCACTGCTGTTTGATCGCCGCCATGATTGAAGGAAATGTGGCCAATGCTGGGCCTTCTCCTGGAGAAGAGCTGTACGGAGTCACTGCAAACTACCGCCTTAAATTTTTGGGCGAGACTCCTGAGTACCAAATCTCATGTCGCACGAAGTATAGTCACCGTGGAGCGTGTTGCTAATTCAGGTCCTGGGCCTCTGCCTTCACGACACTCGCCGTCCGCAATATTCTGTCTGCATTCGCTTAAGTGCACATCCTCTTCGAGAATGCTGAAGGGGGAGGGGGGGGGGGGTACAGACTCCCGCTTCCGCCTCCTGCACGACATTGCTGCTTAGCCTTGACCTGCACAGCGGGCGCTGCCAAGTAGGCTGCTGTGTCCACGACCCTTGTCCTCTCGAATGTGCGAGTCAGCACACCTACAGGTGCGCTGGAGAAGGCAGTCTGTAATGTAAGCTCAACAGTAATAAATATGATTCCAGGCAACGCTGCTTCACTGACGCTTTTGGGTGTATGACACCCTCCCGCCCCAGCTCCCGACCTTGGCCTCCTATACCTGTGGTGTCAACACCTCACCTGCTCAGTTTCCACTGCCACACATAATCCTGACCCGAGGGGTCACGGTACACGGTATCGGAAGCTTACAGTCGATTACTGTCCCGTTCACTGGAAAGGATTACCAACTCTCTTCACTGATACCGGGACAGTGTAAGAGATTTGACGTCTGAAAACGCTGTTTCCAGAGAATACAATCTCCTATTTCAGCAGCCTTTGGACTCATCCATATATATTGTATTGTATGTAACTGGGGACCTAGAAACGAAGGAGAGGCTCCATCCCCGCCATAGCCCTCAGTGGTTTACAACCCCACAACAGGCTACAGCAGTCCACTTCACCCCACCACCGCCCGACAACGAACCGAGGGGTATTTTGCTATTTTGCGGTTATGCCCCCCATTGAAACCCCCCTCCCCCCACCCTGGAACGTCTCACACCAGACGAGTGTAACCCCAACGTTTGCATGGTAGAATAATTATGGTGTACGCGTACGTGGAGAAAGTATTTGCGCAGCAATCGCCGACAAAGGCGGAATAAGAGGAACCAGCCCGCATTCGCCGAGGCAGATGTAAAACCGCCTTAAAAACCATCCACAGACTGGCCAGCACAACGGACCTCGACAGACACTAATCCGCCGGGTGAATTCTTGCCGGGGACCGGCACGCCTTCCAACCCGGAAAACAGTGCCTTAGACCTCACGGCTAACCTCTCGGGCTTCATATATAATAATCCATATATAAACACTTTAGTCGAAGCAGCAGAAAAAGTATGTGGTAGAACATCTGGAAAGGAAAAAGTAAGACAGACAAGTTGGTGGGATGATACCACAATCCAAGCAATTAGAAGAAAAATGGAGCATGGAGAAAGTGGTGGAAAACTAAAAATGACGAAAACTAAAAAAGATATATAGAGGAAAAGAAGAAGTGCAAAGAAAAGTGGAAACAGCAAAGGAAAAGGCATGGGAAGAGTTTACAAAAAAAATTGAAGAAGATGTGAAGAGCAATAAGAAAATGTTCTATAAAATGATGAAAAATAAAAGGAAGGCTTCTCAAGTACCAGTAAAGATGGAAACAGAGGACGGTACCGTGATTGAAGATCCAGGAAATATAAAAGATCTCTGGAAAAAACATTTTAAGAAACTGTCAAACGCTGAGGAGCAAGTACATGAGGAAACAACAAATAATGGAGAAACTGAGAGAAGTTGGGAAGCAGAACTAGGACAAATTACACGGGAAGAAATGGAAAAAGCTGAGAAGAAGATGAATGGGATGAAAGCCCCAGGACCTGATGAAGTATCAGTGGACATGATAAGAGCAGCAGGTCCAGTGGGAATGCAGTGGCTCTATAGAGTACTATCAAGTGTGTGGAGAAATAGTACAATACCTGTCGATTGGAGAACAGGAGACATGGTTCTCATCTTCAAGAAAGGCAATTAAAGGACTTTGTAAAAACTACAGAGGAATAACCCTTATGAGTCACATAGCCAAGATTTTTGAAAGAATTGTACGAAATCGAATAAGTGAAAAGGTAGAAAAGGAGCTGATTGAAGAACAGCATGGGTTTAGGAAAGGAAGAAGTACGATCGACGTGATATTTTCTATCCGTCAACTGATGGAAAAAAGTTGGGAGTATAAGAAAAGGGTGATAATGGTTTTTATAGACATAAAAAAGGCATATGAGTCAGTTAACAGGGAGAGACTCTGGGAAGAAATGAAGAAGATAGATATAGAAGATGGTTACATTAATGTAATAAAGACAATGTACAGAGGACACAATTGTAGAATTAGAACACCATTGGGGAACTCTGAATGCTCCGAAATAAGACAAGGTCTTAAGCAAGGAAGTATCCTATCTCCTGCACTTTTTAATGTTGTGATGGAGGGAATGAATAGGGCAGTTAAAAATATGGTAAAAGAAAAAGACAAAAAGATTATTTTTGCAGATGATATGGTAATATGGGGTGATAAAGAGGTATATGTAAAGGTACAGCTTGATGCGTGGAAGAAAATAATGAAAAGGTATGGATTAAAAATAAATAAAGATAAGAGTGTAGTAATGGTATTTGGAAGAGAGAAAGGGATCAACGGAAACTTGAATGGAGAACCCCTCAAAGTGGTAGAAAGTTTCACTTATTTAGGGAGTGAAATATCTAGGGATGGAAGAATAACTAACGAAATTAATAGGAGGTTACAGAAGGGAGGCAATTTCTACCAAACAATAAAACACCTGATTTGGAATAAGGAAGTTTCAGAAAAAGGAAAACTTCGTATGTATAAGAATTATTACTTCCCTATTGTCATCTATGGTGGAGAAACATGGACAATGACGGAAAGGGACTGGAGCAGACTGAAAGCAGAGGAAATTAAGTTTCTCAGAGCAGTTAAGGGAAGAACAAGAATGGACAGAGTAAGGAATGTAGAGATTAGAAAGGACCTTATACAAGAAAGTATAAGAGAAGAAACTGAAGAAAAGAGATTGGGATGGTATGGGCATGTTAAAAGAATGCATGGGCTGAGACTCCCCAAAATTATGGAAGAACTTAAGATGGAAGGGAAAAGACCTAGAGGGCGCCCAAGAACATGGTGGAAAATGGGAGTGAGAATATCTGTAGATAGGAGAGGTGTGACGTGGCAGCAAGTGGAGGAAGAAAAGTGATGGGAGGACCGAGCCAAATGGAGAGGACTCGTCAGCACCCAGACTCAGCAGTAGCTGCAGCGGGATTCGGATATATAAACACTATTTGTTTGTTTCTTCATACGCTTAGTTGCAGCAACCAATATTTACAATATATTTAGTGTTACACATCCTATGTAATGTATTGCCAACAGTTTTTGGTAGCTAAATTAGAGCAACTAGCAGTGTTTATGTTAGGACACTTCAGGTTCCCGTTTCTACTGGATACTTCAATGTGGAACCTATCTGCTTGCTACAGTAATTTTCATAAGATTTTAAAATTCTACTTTCATCACATTCTGTAACTTACATCTATTTTTCATCTCTAACCTGAATCCTCAGCATACTGCATTTCTTATATTTGCTGCATAAAATTAACAACTCTTCAACGGTGACCCTGTTAACATTATCTGCTCCTAGTCTACCGTTCACTTAGTCTGAGGAAGCTCTACAGCGTAAAAAAGCTACAAAATATACGTAATTTAATTACTTATATGCAAAGAGAAGGAAAAATAGTAGGTGAATATGGATTGGGGGACAGGAATGAAAGAAGTAGCCGCCTGGTAGATTTTTGCATAGAGCACATTTTAACCATCGCTGACACATAGTTTAAGAATCATGAGAGAAGGTTATACAAATGGAAGAGGCCCGGAGACACCAGAAAGTTTCAGATTCCTTATAACTGTAACACAGAGATTTCGGAACCATATTTTAAATTGTAAGACATTTCCAGGGGCCGATATTGGATCTGACCGTGATTTATTTGTTATGAACTGTAGATTAAAACTAAAGAAATTGCAAAAAGATTGAAAATTAAAGAGACGAGACATTGATAAGATGAAAGAACGAGAGGTTATTGAGAGTTTCAGAGGGAGCATAAAGCAGGGATTGATAAGAACAGGGAAAGGAATACAACAGAAGACTAATGAGTAGCTTTGAGAGACAAATAGTGAAGGCAGCAGAGGATCAAATAGGTAAAAACATAAAGCCCAGTAAAAATCCTTGGATAACACAAGTAATGTTGTATTTAATTAATAAAGGGAGGAAATATAAAAACGAGTAAGTGAAGCAGTCGAAAGCGAATACAAACATCGAAAACCTAAGGCTGGTGGAAAGTGCAAAATGGCTAAGCAGGAATGGCTAGTGAACAAATATAAGGATTTAGAAGAATACATCATTGGGAGAAAGATAGATACCGCCTAAAGGAAGATGAACGTGGCCTTTGGAAGCAGATGAAATTAGACCTGAAACTTGCCGCTCTGTTATGAAGACTCGCCCACAAAGGAGTGTTGCATCTGTGGTAGTGAGCGCTGCACTACGTAAGCTTCGCCAGGATGTCCATATGGTGGTTCCTCCAGCAGGTAAAGATAATTCCACCATTTGAACGCTAACTACCATAATAAAATGTGCAGGATACGGATTGAGAGCACATACCGGAAGATCAGTGAAGACCCCACTAACCCTCCAGAAGATGAGCGAAGGTTAAAATAATGTGCTGCGTTTCCTCCTATGCTTAATGGACTTCCAAATATCCGTAAGGAAGATGTCCCTTTGTGTCAAATAGTGAGTAACAGTGGTTCTCCAAACTATGGCTGTCCAAACACTTTGCGTCGTTATTAATGCCTCTTGTGCGTAACACTGCTCATCAGACACGCAACTCATTGATAATCTAAAATCGCTGAAACTGATCAGTTCTGATCTATTAGTCAGCTTCGATGCAGTGTCTACTCACAAAGGTTCCCCTTTGAAAATCCTTATTTTCTTTTGGCAAAAGTTTTTATGAAGAGATTTCAGCTTTGTTCGAACGTTTTTTGACTTCGATTTTTTATTTAACAACAATTTTTTTAACAGACTGTCGGTATCGTTGTGGGTAATCCTTTGTAGCCCTTGGAGGACTTAGAGGAATCTGCTAGCTTGAAGCCCTCATTATTTTGGAGGTATGTTGACGACCCGTTTTAGTGTCGCCTCATTGTGAAAATCAGTTCCTAGAATTTTTAAACCATCTGAATTCCGTCCATGGGCAAATCCCGTTTAAAATGAAAATCGAAAAGAAGTGATGTCTTCCATTTTTTGATGTTTTGGTTCGGTGCAAAGATGATGGCACTTCGCGACATGCTGCACACCGGAGACCGACATATGCAGATGTATATTTACGTGCACCATCCTTCCCAGATGCTGATTGTTCTCAGAACTTTGATTCGCAGATCATACACCATTGCTGATGAGAGCAGTCTACAGGACGAGCTTCTACGCTTAAAAGTTTTCGCAGCCAACAGGTATTCCCCATAGCGGCAAGGCGATACGAATGCAACCAAAGGTGGGCACAAGGAATACAAAAGAAAACAAAGAAAGATTTAAATACATGGTGTTCCTATCATTTGTTGGAAGCCTGTCTTGAAAAATAGGGCGGAACCTCATCAGGCACAAAGTGAAAGTGTTTTTCCGCCTTCCACTGAAAACAGCAGCACTCTTGGGTTTCGTTAAAGATGATTTGATTCTCGGTAAGGTTGAGGTTTCTGAGATCCCCCGCGGTTGAGGCGCTTTTCATATACTGCAAAGATGTACAGTCCATGAAAGATGCAGGGAACAATGCAAGTATTCCCGCTTCCTACAACCCAATAAATCGACTGTGGCAGAGCACTGTACCGATACTGGTCACTATATTTTCTACGAAAATTTAGAAATTTTAGCGTCTACTTCCTCGTTTTGAGACTCTGTCATCAAAGAAGCAATTAAATTCTTTTGGCGTATTAATTAATATAGATAGCTGTTTCAGCTTGGATAATTCATGGAATTCTGTGATAAACTTGCACACGTTGCCACAGTGCAGCTTACAGCGATACATCGACATTCCAGCGCGAATCGACCGCGCAGCCACAGATCTAAATCATTCAAAAATGTGCCTGCCTGCCGCCGGTCAACGTCTCTGATGCCTACACCTATGGCCGCAATGCTATTGCCGCGGCCCGTGAGGTTAAAAGCACCGAGCGAGAGCTCGAGCGTCAGTCTTTCGGCTCACTCTAAACATAGCTGAACGACATAGGGCTGAAAAAATTTAATGGAGCAGTAATTGCAAAGCCGTAACATGAAGAAGTACACTGGAGTAGGTACTTCAGTTCAGGAAACACAGACATAACTGAGTAGGGAAGTCACAAAGGTCTGGCAAAGAAGATTTCATACAAAGAAGATAACTGAAATAAAAAAACGATAACTGAAAAACACAATTCAAAGTATCGACAAAAGAAGAAAATATAAAAAATTCAGATATAGGAAAGGACAACAGCAAAACAAGTGACGTAGAAATATAAATAAGAGGAAGTGTAAGGAAGTTAAATCGAAGACTGCAGGACAACACTGAAAGAATCGAACAGGAAATAATAGGCGAAAGGATGGATTCAGCTCTTAGAAAATTAAAAAAAAACTTCACAGAATTTAAAAGCAAGGGCTTCAACAATAATAGCGCAAAAAGTATTACACTGAATAAAGCAGAGGAGAAGGCTGGTAATGGAAAAGAGTGCATGATGGCCTGTACTTGAAGGGGAGGTGGGGGACATTACATAAATCAAAATACAGGGACTATAAAAGTGGAGCCGGCCGCGGTGGTCTAGCGGTTCAGGCGCTCAGTCCGGAACCGCGCGACTGCTACGGACGCAGGTTCGAATCCTGCCTCGGGCATGGATGTGTGTGATGTCCTTAGGTTAGTTAGGTTTAAGTAGTTCTAAGTTCTAGGGTACTGATGACCGCAGATGTTAAGTCCCATAGTGCTCAGAGCCATTTGAACCATTTTTTTATAAAAGTGGAAGACCAAGAAAAATGTGCTTGGTTTAAAAAGAGCATAAGACAGGAACGCATTTTCTCTACTTTACTATTTACCCTATACAGACTGTCCCACGAGGAATGATCAGCGTTCATGGATATGACAGGAACTATCATTCGAAGCAAATAAATCTAGTAAACATGGTCTCTAAAATTCATATCGTCACAGCTGTAAACGCTTCTTTATCTTCGATACTGTGAAACATATCTCTTCTACTGCATGCTCTTTGCTTTCCATATTTAGAGAGGTAGTAGTATGGACCAAACCAAGAAAAAATGTCCAGTGTACATGGGCTCTGAAGAGCAGATCCTACGAGCTATGAGCACTTGGTCATCATCGCTACTGTGAAACCCATCTCCTCTACTGAACAAGTGCTCAAAACTCTTAAGGTACGCATTTTATAGCCCACGTTTACGAGATATATATCGTTCAGAATAATCGTTTCTGTCGTATCCCTGAATATTGACCATTCCTCTTGGGGCAGTCCGTATATCGAAGAAGCAATGAAGAAAATGGAGGAAATACTGACAAGTGGTATTTAAAATGAGGGTGACAGTACATCGATCACAAGATTCGGTGATGATACTTCTATCCTCTGTCAAAGGGAGGAAGAATGTACTTGTCGAACATGATAAACAAAGTACTTGAAAGGTGAATGACGCACCAGGGATGAAGAAAGAAACACACCCCGTAAGAGCATAAAAAGTTTCTAGACTGGATCAGTAAAAAATGTGGAAAAGTTAAGATGGTGGTTTTAATGCTTCAGGTGTTATACATGGTCTACCCCACCCCTCCAACGCCCACTGTCACTTTAATACAATGCATATCTCATTCATAAAACCTTGTGAAACTGTCATAAAAGTTTCTGTTTGCAATGTAGTACAATTCGCGCTTTATATTGGCTTGAAGTCGGTTTTGCCGTCGAAGTTTTGACCTTCCATGTGACTTTCTTAGTTTTGTCGTTTTATTGTATGTTCGTACTGACAACACCAAGTCTCGTCACTCGTGATTACGTATACAGAAAAAACTGTCCGCGTGTTGCACTGTCCAGCAGGCGTCCACGCATCGTTGGTTTTGTTCAGGAGTAAAGGTGTGCTGTATAAACTTTGCACACGCTTTTCTCTCATTGAAAACAATCTGGAGAATGTCTAGAACAGGTAACATCGAGATGTTGCTCCGTGGTGATTGGTCACAGAACAGTTTTGACATACTACGGTCGCACGTCCACTACTTAACACTGCCTGCACACAACTGTCTGGGTGAATGCACATCTGTTGTTTACAGTTGTTACATCAAGCTGCCACCGTACTTAGAGAACTGACGTCACTTATACGCCAGAAATAAAATCAGTCTCGGAACATTTTGACGGACATTGTAAGAAGCAGATTACCACTGACAAACAGAGCATTCCTCGTATCACAAATAGACTAAGTTGAGGAAGAAATTTTGAGAATGTTCGTCTGAGTGTAATATTGAATATTGAAGTGTGAGAAAAGAGAAAGGAAGACATTCAAGCCTCCTGATACTTAGTATTACCAAAGATCTCTGAACGTTGGGTGGGTGAATAAGATGAGGATACGATGAGAAGTTAGTAGGATCTCTGCAGAATCCGCACCGAAAGGAATATACCAAAAAGTAAAAGAAGGGCAAGGTGGTAGAGTATGGAGAACTCTGATGAAAAGAAAATGTAACATTCGGATAATTTCATTTGGTAAGGGCTGGCATTGGTTTTTTAGTGTTCTTGGGCCTGCATCACTATGTCACGCGTCACAGCTAGCCAGACTGCATTTTAGTGTCTCTTGTTGTGTCGTGTACAGATATCAAACCTTCCGTGATTTAATGTCACCATTATACGTATATTCTATAGCGGAAGTGTACGAAAAGTAAACAATTCTTAAATAAACATGTTTCTGCTGTCGTTTTGAAGCTTAATACGCAATATTTTTTTAAATGCTACTTAGATTAGTAGTTGCTGATTAGAAAAACAAAACATTAAACGTAGTGACACAAAACCAGCTAACAAAATGGATACTTTTCCTCTGGTGCTACGCCACCTACTCTATTGTAATGAGAACTCAAAAGTCCAATAGTTACTGTTCAAGCTCAGTAATGAACTGCTGTGATCAAACCAAACTTCATGTTCTAGATCACAATATTTTGGCTGTTAAATAGCATTTATTCGTAAGTACTGTTTTGTCAGTTTCAATGTTGTCAATATAAAGTATGCCAATTATCCTCTATACTACTGTTAATTCTTCCTGAGTCTATTACTTATTCATGTATTCTCTGACCATAAACCGTACCATCTCTGCATGCAGTTTCAAAGTAATTTCTCTTCTTGGCTGAATGGCATCAACACGTACAAAATATTTCTCTTGACTCCTGTCCGGCAACGAGCCCATCTAGTAATAGACAATATATTTGTATTCTGTAAATTCTCTTTGTGACCTCTTATTCACTTTTTCTGTGATCTCTCTAAATAAACCATTAGCCATAACATTAAAATTGTGACATCACAAATACATTTTTACCCTGAGGGTAGTTTAGTCGGTATGTATAAACGAACTTCCTCCTCTGCCGAAACTGAGGTCCAAGGTTATAACAATCAACTGAACCTCATTCAAATGTCTCAAATTGCTCTAAGCTCTATGGGACTTAACATCTGAGGTCACAGTCGCCTAGACTTAGAACTACTTAAACCTAACTAACCTAAGGACATCACACGCATCCATGCCCGAGGCAGGATTAGAACCTGCGACCGTAGCAGTATAGCGGTTCCGGACTGAAGCACCTAGAACCTCTCGGCCAAATGAACCGGCCAGAACCTTATTACAGTATACGTTATCCAATTAAAATTACGTGATATTTTACAGCCACGGTGATGTGAATAGAGACTGCTATTCGGAAAGTGGAAGGGATCGTGTCACTTTCGGATTAAATTGATATCGTATTTATGCTTTATGTTTGCCGTAATCTTGGAAACTACACTCCAGGAAATGGAAAAAAGAACACATTGACACCGGTGTGTCAGACCCACCATACTTGCTCCGGACACTGCGAGAGGGCTGTACAAGCAATGATCACACGCACGGCACAGCGGACACACCAGGAACCGCGGTGTTGGCCGTCGAATGGCGCTAGCTGCGCAGCATTTGTGCACCGCCGCCGTCAGTGTCAGCCAGGTTGCCGTGGCATACGGAGCTCCATCGCAGTCTTTAACACTGGTAGCATGCCGCGACAGCGTGGACGTGAACCGTATGTGCAGTTGACGGACTTTGAGCGAGGGCGTATAGTGGGCATGCGGGAGGCCGGGTGGACGTACCGCCGAATTGCTTAACACGTGGGGCGTGAGGTCTCCACAGTACATCGATGTTGTCGCCAGCGGTCGGCGGAAAGTGCACGTGCCCGTCGACCTGGGACCGGACCGCAGCGACGCACGGATGCACGCCAAGACCGTAGGATCCTACGCAGTGCCGTAGGGGACCGCACCGCCACTTCCCAGCAAATTAGGGACACTGTTGCTCCTGGGGTATCGGCGAGGACCATTCGCAACCGTCTCCATGAAACTGGGCTACGGTCCCGCACACCGTTAAGCCGTCTTCCGCTCACGCCCCAACATCGTGCAGCCCGCCTCCAGTGGTGTCGCGACAGGCGTGAATGGAGGGACGAATGGAGACGTGTCGTCTTCAGCGATGAGGGTCGCTTCTGCCTTGGTGCCAATGATGGTCGTATGCGTGTTTGGCGCCGTGCAGGTGAGCGCCACAATCAGGACTGCATACGACCGAGGCACACAGGGCCAACACCCGGCATCATGGTGTGGGGAGCGATCTCCTACACTGGCCGTACACCACTGGTGATCGTCGAGGGGACACTGAATAGTGCACGGTACATCCAAACCGTCATCGAACCCATCGTTCTACCATTCCTAGACCGGCAAGGGAACTTGCTGTTCCAACAGGACAATGCACGTCCGCATGTATCCCGTGCCACCCAACGTGCTCTAGAAGGTGTAAGTCAACTACCCTGGCCAGCAAGATCTCCGGATCTGTCCCCCATTGAGCATGTTTGGGACTGGATGAAGCGTCATCTCACGCGGTCTGCACGTCCAGCACGAACGCTGGTCCAACTGAGGCGCCAGGTGGAAATGGCATGGCAAGCCGTTCCACAGGACTACAGCCAGCATCTCTACGATCGTCTCCATGGGAGAATAGCAGCCTGCATTGCAGCGAAAGGTGGATATATACTGTACTAGTGCCGACATTGTGCATGCTCTGTTGCCTGTGTCTATGTGCCTGTGGTTCTGTCAGTGTGATCATGTGATGTATCTGACCCCAGGAATGTGTCAATAAAGTTTCCCCTTCCTGGGACAATGAATTCACGGTGTTCTTATTTCAATTTCCGGGAGTGTATTATACATAACTCTAATGCTTGCAACAAAAATTTATCAGGAACTATTAGTGAATATTCCTCAGAGAATGTGGATCACTGATTCCATGAACTGACCCTATCCAAGCCATGGAAATTCCATTCGGCGTACAAAATTTTAAGTAAAAATTTTAATTAAAATTCCGCATTTAAGAAAGAGGGAAAGCCTTCTTCAACTATCAAGAAACGGCCAGAGCTCAGAAGTTCGCGTCAGGTGTAGGAACAGTTAATCATATCATATTGGTATCAAAATTCACCCTAAGCCTGGCCAACGCCACCGCTGACGTGTCACTCGATGGGGAGGTCGTCACAGACCTTGTCACACATATTTCACACCTTCTTTTGTCGCCTCTGCGATGGACGCCAGAATCGCGAGGCCAAGCGTTGAAATCACGCATTCTTCTTGAGAGTGGCCGTGGAAAACAATTCAGACACAACCCTGCTGAGTTCAAATGGTTCAAATGGCTATGAGCACTATGGGACTCAAATTCTAAGGTCATCAGTCCCCTAGAACGTAGCGGTCGCACGGTTCCAGACTGAAGCGCCTAGAACCGCTCGGCCACACCGGCCGGCCCCGCTGAGTATCGACACGAAAAGGGTCATTTTGACATTAGTGACTCTCCACGATCAGGAAGACCCTCTGGTATTGATGAAGATCGTTTAAGGGCATTAATCCACAATGATCTACTTCATTGTATTGGAGAACTGACAAATGTGATGATGTAGGATCATTCCATCCATCGTGCGACATTTGCATGCAATGGCGAAGGTCCAAAATCGGGAGTATGTTTATCGCATGCTCTAAGCCACAAATCGCACAAAAAAAAAAGAAAAAAAATCAGCAGATGGCCATATTTGGATCTCTGTTTACTCTCCATAAATTGGCTCGTGAACAACACCGACAGTTTCTATGCTGCATCGTTAATTGTGACGAGAAATGGTGCTTTATGCTTGCACAGGGGAAAGGAAGGAATGGTTGAGTGCAAATAAAGCAGCAACTCCCCGTACAGAGACCTGCGCGCATCCGCAAAATATGATGTCATGCATCTGCTGGAAAGGTGACGCTGTGGTATAATACGAAATGCTTCCCCGAGCTGAAACAATCACTGCTGACATTTATTGGCAACAACTGAGACGTCCTAGGACAAGGACCATGAACACTGCGTAAAATGATGCTACTCGACCATAACACGCGCCACATTCTGCTACACTGTCAAAAAACACAATACAGGAGATGAGTTAAAAAGTCACCCCGCACCCACCTGATCATAAGCCCTCTGATTTTCAGCTTTCCCGCTCTCTGCTGAACAGCCTTCAAGGAATTACCTTTCCGGACGAGATATGCTTCGAGCAAGGCTCCACGAGATCTTCGCCTCAGAACCGCATGATTTTTACATTCACGGAATCGAAAAGTTTCCCCATCGTTAGCAGACTGTTGTAAATAGTGAAGGAGTCTGAATTAGTGATGACTGAAGTCTGTGTTATGCGTATGGTTTGTGTTTATGAAACTCATGGAAAAATGCTACGAACTTATGCACCCATATAATAGATACAAATCACCGTATATCATTCCTATTCTAGGGTGACCACCGGTTAACGTCGTCCTCACAAGAGTTGGAGTTTCTGTTCCAGAACCCGGCTGTCACTTTGCACGCCGAGACAGATTGCGAGGGGAAGTGTTCTGGGAAGCCGACGGCGGCCCGCGGCCGGATACGACTAGGGGCGGGCGCCGACGCAGCTGCTCGCTCCACCCCACTCGACGGCCCGGCCCGGCCCGGCTCACGCGCACCACACTTTACGCGCTGCCTGTCAGCCGAAAATTAATTTCAGCAGAATCTCGATTAAACTTCCGGCCCATTATTAATTTGCTTGCATACTTTAACGGAACCCAGCACCTCTTGGGGCTCTGGAATCTGAACTGGAGAGAGTGCAAACATTATGTCTATCTGAGATGAGACCGCCCGCCTCCTGTTAAGAATTGGCCACTTTGTTTAACGTATCCCATGAAATGTTTTCTGAGTCTGTTATTGGCGACTAGATTTGGTACGAAGTACCACTTTTAAGTTAGTGTAAATGCATTATAATAAAAACATCTTCGTAGAACATGTTAAAACGTAAAACATACCAAAATCGATGGTTATCGTAGTGAAGAAAATTTAAATCTAAACCCTCCGTATTGTGGTCTCATGTCGCCCACACAAAATAACAACACAGGTACGTCACCGTTGTACGACGTAAATCAATGGGTGGAACACCCGTCCAAATGTTAGAAGCCCTATCAAAACTAGTCGTCAATAAATCAAATTCAGTAAGTACAGTTTATGTTGGTTGCATAAATTTCTTCAATGGACTTTTTTTCCTTTATTGAACTTCGATCCCCCCCCCAAAGGAGGCGGGCTGGCAGCAGCTTAGTACGCCGCTCTTCAGCCTACAGAATTTTCAAACCAGAAGAAGAAGGCAATAAACAATAAAAGTAGGCGATAAGAACGGTGACTTAAATTGTAAAATGGAGGAAATTTGTGGAAAGTAAAACATAAAACAATGGGGCGATGCTAATAAAATACACAGGAAGCAGACAGGTAAAATAGTAGACAGACAATTAAAAAAACATGGCGACGGTCTGGTTTCTGTTCGCAAGACATATAAAAATCACATGCAGTGACAGTAAGATTTCTGTTCTTCGGAAAAGATGCACGACACTGAAAACTCACTTAAAACACTGCACTAAAAAGTTGGCACAAAGATGTCACACCACAGCCAAGGGCAGATATGGGGGGGGGGGGGGGGGGGGACCTGGACAGATGAGGGGATTAAAAAGGGGTAAGGAGAGGAAAAACGAAGTGGGTGGGAGGAGCCGACGGAGGGAGTCGACTCATAAAGGGGGGAGGGGACAGGGCAGACTCGAGAGGGAGTGGGGAAAGGCTGAGGAGGGGATTGCAAAAAGACTCGAGGGAGACAAGGGACGCAGAGAGAGGGTAAGTAGGGAAAAAACAGGATGGAAGGGGGGAGAGAGGGAACCAAGGAAAAGGACAGAGGAAGGGAGGGGGAGGTGAGGATCAGAGCTGATTTTTTTTTTTTTTTTGTTCCTCAGTCTACTGACTGGTTTGATGCGGCCCGCCACGAATTCCTTTCCTGCGCTAACCTCTTCATCTCAGAGTAGCACTCGCAACCTACGTCCTCAATTATTTGCTTGACATATTTAAATCTCTGTCTTCCTCTACAGTTTTTGCCCTCTACAGCTCCCTCTAGTACCATGGAAGTCATTCCCTCATGTCTTAGCAGATGTCCTATCATCCTGTCCCTTCTCCTTATCAGTGTTTTCCACATATTCCTTTCCTCTCCGATTCTGCGTAGAACCTCCTCATTCCTTACCTTATCAGTCCACCTAATTTTCAACATTCGTCTATACCACCACATCTCAAATGCTTCGATTCTCTTCTGTTCCGGTTTTCCCACAGTCCATGTTTCACTACCATACAATGCTGCACTCCAGACGTACATCCTCAGAAATTTCTTCCTCAAATTAAGGCCGGTATTTGATATTAGTAGACTTCTCTTGGCCAGAAATGCCTTTTTTGCCATAGCGAGTCTGCTTTTGATGTCCTCCTTGCTCCGTCCGTCATTGGTTATTTTACTGCCTAGGTAGCAGAATTCCTTAACTTCATTGACTTCGTGGCCATCAATCCTGATGTTAAGTTTCCCGCTGTTCTCATTTCTACTACTTCTCATTACCTTCGTCTTTATCCGATTTACTCTCAAACCATACTGTGTACTCATTAGACTGTTCATTCCGTTCAGCAGATCATTTAATTCTTCTTCACTTTCACTCAGGATAGCAATGTCATCAGCGAATCGTATCATTGATATCCTTTCACCTTGTATTTTAATTCCACTCCTGAACCTTTCTTTTATTTCCATCATTGCTTCCTCGATGTACAGATTGAAGAGTAGGGGCGAAAGGCTACAGCCTTGTCTTACACCCTTCTTAATACGGGCACTTCGTTCTTGATCGTCCACTCTTATTATTCCCTCTTGGTTATTGTACATATTGTATATGACCCGTCTCTCCCTATAGCTTACCCCTACTTTTTTCAGAATCTCGAACAGCTTGCACCATTTTATATTGTCCAACGCTTTTTCCAGGTCGAAAAATCCTATGAAAGTCTCTTGATTTTTCTTAAGCCTTGCTTCCATTATTAGCCGTAAAGTCTGAATTGCCTCTCTCGTTACTTTTCCTAAAGCCAAACTGATCGTCACCTAGCGCATTCTCAATTTTCTTTTCCATTCTTCTGTACGTTATTCTTGTAAGCATCTTCGATGCATGAACTGTTAAGCTGATTGTGCGATAATTCTCGCACTTGTCAGCTCTTGCCGTCTTCGGAATTGTGTGGATGATGCTTTTCCGAAAGTCAGATGGTATATCGCCAGACTCATATATTCTACACACCAACGTGAATAGTCGTTTTGTTGCCACTTCCCCCCAATGATTTTAGAAATTCTGATGGAATGTTATCTACCCCTTCTGCCTTATTTGACCGTAAGTCCTCCAAAGCTCTTTTAAATTCCGATTCTAATATTGGATCCCCTATCTCTTCTAAATCGACTCCTGTTTCTTCTTCTATCACATCAGACAAATCTTCACCCTCATAGAGGCTTTCAATGTATTCTTTCCACCTATCTGCTCTCTCCTCTGCATTTAACAGTGGAATTCCCGTTGCACTCTTAATGTTACCACCGTCGCTTTTAATGTCACCAAAGGTTGTTTTGACTTTCCTGTATGCTGAGTCTGTCCTTCCGACAATCATATCCTTTTCGATGTCTTCACATTTTTCCTGCAGCCATTTCGTCTTAGCTTCCCTACACTTCCTATTTATTTCATTCCTCAGCGACTTGTATTTCTGTATTCCTGATTTTCCCGGAACATTTTTGTACTTCCTCCTTTCATCAATGAACTGAAGTATTTCTTCTGTTACCCGTGGTATATTCGCAGCTACCTTCTTTGTACCTATGTTTTCCTTCCCAACTTCTGTGATGACCCGCTTTTTAGAGATATCCATTCTTCTTCAACTGTACTGCCTAATGACCCTTTTTAGAGATGTCCATTCCTCTTCAACTGTACTGCCTACTGCGCTATTTCTTATTGCTGTATCTGTAGCGTTAGAGAGCTTGAAACGTATCTCGTCATTCCTTAGTACTTCAGTATCCCACTCCTTTGCGTATTGATTCTTCCTGGCTAATGTCTTGAACTTCAGCCTACTCTTCATCACTACTATATTGTGATCTGACTCTATATCTGCTCCTGGGTACGCCTTATAGTCCAGTATCTGATTTCGAAATCTCTGTCTGACCATGATGTAATCTAATTGAAATCGTCCCGTATCTCCCGGCCTTTTCCAAGGATACCTCCTCCTCTTGTGATTCTTGAACAGGGTATTCGCTATTACTAGCTGGAACTTGTTACAGAACTCACTTAGTCTTTCTCTTCTTTCATTCCTTGTCCCAAGCCCATATTCTCCTGTAACCTTTTCTTCTACTCCTTTCCCTACAACTGCATTCCAGTCGCCCATGACTATTAGATTTTCGTCCCCCTTTACATACTGCATTACCCTTTCAATATCCTCGTACTCTTTCTCTATCTGTTCATCGTCAGCTTGCGACGTCGGCATGTATACTTGAACTATCGTTGTCGGTGTTGGTCTGCTGTCGATTCTGATTAGAACAACCCGGTCACTGAACTGATCACAGTAACACACCCTCTGCCCTACCTACCTATTCATAACGAATCTTACACCTGTTATACAATTTTCTGCTGCTGTTGATATTACCCTATACTCATCTGACCAGAAATCCTTGTCTTCCTTCCACTTCACTTTACTGACCCCTACTATATCTACATTTTCTAGTTTCCTTACCACGTTCAAGCTTCTGACATTCCACGCCCCGACTCGTAGAACGTTATCCTTTCGTTTATTATTCAATCTTTTTCTCATGGTAACCTCCCCCTTGGCAGTTCCATCCCGGAGATCAGAATGGGGGACTATTCCGGAATCTTTTGCCAATGGAGAGATCATCATGACACTTCTTCAATTACAGGCCACGTGTCCTGCGGATACACGTTACGTGTCTTTAATGCAGTGGTTTCCATTGCCTTCTGCATCTTCATGTCGTTGATCATTGCTGATTCTTCCGCCTTTAGGAGCAATTTCCCACCCCTAGGACAAGAGACTGCCCTGAACCTCTATCCGCTCCTCCACCCTCTTTGACAAGGCCGTTAGCAGAATGAGGCTGACTTCATATGCCGGAAATCTTCGGCCGCCAATGTTGATTATTTATCAAAATTTAGGCAGTGGCGGGAATCGAACCCGGGACCGAAACCGTTTTGATTATGAATCAAAGACGCTACCCCTAGACCACGGGTACTTGATAGGAGGGGGATTCAACGGAAGCCACCTCAGGAAAGGAGATGAAGGGTGTAGAGGACGAGGGTAGGGGGGGACACAATGTTGAATGCGCTGCAGAGGGCGGGGGTTGGAGAGGATAGGAGCAACCACGGGATGAGTGGGATCAAGGCGGTGGGAGGTGCAGAGGACGCGGATATGTTCGAGTAAAAGGAGCAGAAGGGGGAAAGGAATCAGCTCATAGAGGATCCTCGCTGGGGGCAGGAGGCATATACAGAAGGCAAGGCGGAGTGCATGGCGCTCAAGGATCTGGAAAGACTTACAGAATTTCGGGGGGGGGGGGGGGGCGGATATCCAGGTGGGACCGGAATAACAGAAGATGGGACGGATTAAGGATTTGTAGGTGTGGAGGATGGTAGAAGGGTTCAACCCCCATGTCCGGGCAGAGAGGAGTTTGAGGAGTCAGAGGCTGTTGTGGGCTTCGGATTGGATAGAGCGGAGATGAGGGATTCAGGTGAGGTGACGGTCAATGGTGAGGTTAAAGTAGTTCAGGGTGGGGGGGAGAGGCGGACAGGATGGGCGCAGATGCTAAGGGAGAAATCAACGAGCCGGAAGAAGCTAGTGGTACGACCAACGATGATTGCCTGCTTCAAAGGATATTTTAATGTGAAAATAACGAACAACCCATCACAAATGGAATGCGAGAGCATAACTATAATGCGTCAAAAACATAATACTAGTCTGCACTTTGAACGAAATCCATGCATAGGAAATAAGATACACCGAAAGAAATCACATCAGGAAAGAGGTGTGCAATGTAAACGAAAGTGAGTAGGCGTCTTTCTTCATCTGAAAGATGATATCTATTAAAAGTTCGCGCCAGTCCCGTAAGAGTGTCGCTAGTAGCGTCACTATGAGGATCGATCAGACGTGTTTTAAACACATGCTATAGCGGTATTGAGCGTTAGTTATCTTTGAGACTGGATGTGGTGAGTTGATGAAGAAAGCCTTTAAAATGACAAAGACGCCATTATGAACACCACTTCAGTGATGTTGATCGAGGTCGTGTATAGAGCTACGAGAAGCTGGATGCTTCTTCTGCTATACAGCAGAAAGACTTGGGAGGAATGTAACAACTAGGCATGATTGCTTGGAGCGGTGGTCACGAGAATGTACGGTCGCAGGAAGACCGTACTCCGGACCGTCACGTGGCACTACTGAGAGACGTCGTGTTCGGAGTACGGTTCAGGAGCATCGTACAGCATCTTTACCAGCGATTTCTGCAGCAGTTGGCACCACAGTGACCCAACGAACTTACTATAACAAATCGGTTACTTCAAGGACAGCACCGATTGAGACGTCGTGTAGCGCCGTTGAGACTTCAGTGATGTCAAACGGGGACTCGCTGGAAGGCAAGGTGGGGGTCTGTTGTGTTTTCTGATGGAAGCTGGTCCTGCTCGGTGCCAGTGATGGCCGTGCTGTTGCGAACCAGCTCTACAGAGTGTCGACATGTTTCCTTGGCCTGCTCGATCACCAGATGTGTCTTTAACCGAGCACGTACGGGACATTATCTGATGACAATTACAGTGTCATCCACAAACAGTATTAACCGTCCTTGTACTGATCGACAAAGTGCGAGAGGCATGTAAGTCCATCCTATACACGGACTTCGGGCATCTGTACAACACAATGCATGCGCGTTTGTAAGATTTCATTCAACATTCTGCCGATTACACCAGCTATTAATGTACCAGCATTTCACATTTCATTTGCTACTTTCGTGCTTATATTAACTTCTCATCTTGCGATGTTAATCACTTAAATATGTTACCTAGACAAATGTAGCTCTAAAATTTCAAAGTTCTACGTCAATAATTTTTTGGTGTACCGATTTTTTCCGTTTGTGTACTTTATTATACCTTTTTTAAAATTATATTTATTGTACCTTTCTAATATATAGATCAAAAGCATGTCAGACCATTCTCCAAAATCTCGTTCAGTTCTTTCTAGCATTCACGCTTAATACGCTTTGTGCTCCTATTTTAATGGCTTCGGTTGCGAAGGGCCTTTCATCATTGGTCCTGCTCTCGCCACTGTACTTATTTTCTGTTCCTCTTCTCACGTCATAACGTAATATACGAAAACTGTTGTTCTTTCTGTGGTACTCAGCTTCGTTGCATATAGTTAGATCTATGCACGTAATTAATGCACTCCATTACTTACACTAACCGTTATATGTAAGCGTAGGCTTCCGCGGCCGTTGTCTTCTTCAATAAAATTCTTCAGGGTATCAGACCGCATCGTCATAATTTAAAATGCGCCAACGTTTCGGCCAGCGTTGCAGCTAGCCTTCATCAGGGCCTTACGTTAACTGCTAAATGAACACACTTGGTTCCTTAAATAGCTGCACGAGAAAACCGTGTCGTTACTTGATTGGCTGTAAAAGGAGGAGGAGGAGGGGTGAAAGCTATGCTTTATTGGTGTTTCCTTTATTGTCTGTCAAATCCCTATTCACGAATGTCCCAGTGTCAGATACTGTGAACATCCTAGAAGAACGCGTGGCACCTGATATAAGTGAGCTTGTGCGCCACTGTCTGACGACCACCTATTTCAAGTGGAGAGGTCAATTTTATGAACAAACTGACGGTTTAGCTATGGGCTCACCCCTATCGCCTATCGCAGCAGAAATTTTCATGGAGGCATTTGAGGAAACAGCCCTCCAGTCCGCACCATTACGTCCAAATTGTTGGCTTCGCTATGTCGATGATACTTTCGTCATCTGGCCCCACGGAAAAGAGGAGTTACAGAACTTTCACAAGCACCTTAACCAACAGCATAGGAAAATTCAGTTTACAATGGAAACAGAGAAGAATGGGGTGCTGCCTTTTCTCGACGTGGAAGTTTATCGAAAACCTGATGGTAAACTTGGCCACAAAGTGTACAGGAAACCAACCAATACGGACAGGTACCTTCACGCCTCCTCCCACCATCACCCCACGCAGAAGAAGTCCGCCCTGCACACGCTAACGAAGAGAGCGTACAGGATAAGCGACGAAGAACATCTGAAGACAGAACTTGAACGCCTCAGGTCCATTTTCGGAACTAATGGCTATGGGAAGCAGATGATAGACAGCACCATGTCGACAAGGGAGAAGACTAATAGGGAAGAGGAGAAGGAGGCACAGAGCATTGCTGTGTTACCATATGTACAAGGGGTCACCGAACGTATTGGCAAAATTCTACGAAAAGCCGACATCAAACCAATTTTCCGAAGCAGAAACAAAATATCAGACATGCTCGGTTCTACCAAGGATGCAGTTAACAAACTACACACAGCTGGCGTGTATGAAATTGGTTGTGCGTGTGGATTAGTCTACATAGGTGAGACGGGACGTCCGATTAGCACAAGACTCTCGGAACATGAAAGATATATCCGCCTGAAACAACACACTAAGTCAGCAGTGGCGGAACACCGAGACGAGTGCGGGAAACCAATATTTTTTCAAGAAGCCCGCGTCCTGGCGAAACAGCCTCTCACTTTCAAAAGAAAGATTAGAGAGGCGATAGAAATAGCCAAAAGACCCGCCAACATGAATAGCTTCCGAGGTCTTGGCTGCCTGCAATAGCAGGGCTACGGAGCGGTGGCAGAGCCGTGGCGGCCCATGCAGACCCGCGGAGAGCCGCAGTAGTGGTCGCGAGCACACAAAGCAATGGCACGCCACAGCCGGCTTCTGGACAGCATGGAAACAGTGTGACGTCACAGCCATCACCTGTTCACTATTCGTCCGTCTCCTCCAATGGGGTGTATTAATATAAAGACCAATAGAAAACAGCTATTTCAGCCAATGACAGACAATAAAGGAAACACCAATAAAGCATACCTTTCACCCCTCCTCCTCCTCCTTTTACAGCTAATCAAGTAACGACACGGTTTTCACGTGCAGCTATTTAAGGAACCAAGTGTGTTCATTTATCAGTTAACGTAAGGCCCTGATGAAGGCTAGCTGCAACGCTGGCCGAAACGTTGGCGCATTTTAAATTATGACGATGTGGTCTGATACCCTGAAGAATTTTATTAAAGGAGTAACCGTTATATGATGTGAGAGGTTATAATGTCACATAATAAAAATGCGCTCCACCCATAGACACATTTTGTTACACAACCTGAAACAGTCGCATAATAATGTTTCTACCTTTCTACTACTTGGTGGGCAATTGTTTTTCTCTAATTTTAAGGTTTCTGTCCCTACCTCAAGTATGTTTGTAGAGATAAATTACGCCGTATCAGACGAAAATTATTTTTTACTGTTCATTTGTATCTTCTGTTAATGTAAAAGGAGTGTTTTCTTCAGTTGAAAAAATTTTTGGAAAGCCACATTATTTATGAATATCAAATCTTCTGTCTAGCGTCCTACATGGGAGTGTTGATGCCTGTGATGAAATGATTGAATGTTGTAAAAAGATTATGTGCTGTTTCTGTAAATTTATGGAAAAGTCTTAAAATTATGGACGATGTTTTCCTAAACGTATTTTGGAACTGTATCTCAGAAGAAACATAGTAAACAACGTGCAGCGAAAGTTACGAAAGTAATGTATGGTTTCGAGAATTAGGTTTAATTTGTCATTTATCTGTGCAAGACTTATTACAGTAAAAGTGTATTTGGCATTCTTCTAAAGAAAACGGTGGGCAGTCTGATTGTCTATTACAACTGTAAAAGAGTTAATCTTGTAAATGCACTTTTGAAATAAATTAGCTGTCTTTAGGTGTGGCACTCCTGCAGAAATTTCGTGGGCACGCATTGATAAAGATGACGGTACAAATTGCAGACCGGTCATTCTCCTAACTCGCTTAAGGCAAATGCCGGAATGGTTCCTTAGAAAGTGCAGTACTGATTCCTTCCCCAGTCTGATGCTGTGCCCTTCCTTAATGAGTTCGTAGTCAATAAGCCATTACAGGTTAATTTTTGTTCCGTTCTTTTTCAGAATATCCGACGAAACAGTATGTAATGGTGATTTCAAAACAAAATTCATTACCTACACACTAACTAGTATCTGTACTGATGTCTAAAAATTAACATTTAGAAACACAAAGTAACTTTGAAGTCTTTTAACGGTTATCACTAAATTTTATTTATTACTTGTAAAATTCCAATGACACGAATTCCGAGGAGGTCACACAACTGCAATGCAACTGTCTACAACGCTAAGGTAGTTGTCTTAGTCTCATGGTCGACATCACTGTTCTGAGGGTTCAATGTGGCTTTCAGTGGTTTTACTCTCCTAAATGTATCTCTTCAACTCGGAGTATCACTTACACCAATTGTTTCTGAGCAAATGTCTCAGTTACTTGTAGATATTTCAATATTTGCCTATTCTCGCACGTTTTGCCCTCTACTAGTGCCTCTAGTACCATGAACATTATTCCCTGATGTCTTCGGTCCCGTCCTGCAATCTGTTTTTCTTAGCACATTCCTTTCTTCACCGATTCTGCTGAGAAGCTCCTTATTTCTTGTCATCCACTTGATTGTAGATTCCTGACAGCATTAGAAAGGAAAAGTTTTGTAATATCAACTACAAACTGAAATTCAGTGTGGAGCAAATCTCGCGCCTCTGGAAACAGATGTATAAAGACTTCCAAGTGAAACTTCTGCAGCATAGCCGAAACAACGTGACAAGAAAATTCCCGCCCACACGTTGTCAAGATTTCTCGATTACGCTGCAAATGCTTCTCTAGGAAGTTCTTACAGAATCTCTATGCAGTCCCGATCTCTCCCAGTGCGATTTCCATATTTTTGGAGCCCTGAAGAAAGACATTGATGGCTGTCTATTTGCCTGTGTACAATCATGGTTCCATAGGCATCAGCACAAATTTTTCCATGAAGGTATTACCCGTCTTGTCTCAAAGAGGGATAATGTACCGGGGACCGAAATAATGATCAGTTTACTTGCATCCTACTCCATTCGATTATGGAAGATGCAGCAGCTGTAGATAAATGATTCAAATGAGTGAACATTCTCTGTTGCAACTACGTAATTGTTTTATTAATTCAACTGCCGTTTCACGAGCTTAGCGCAAGATCTAAGAATAAGGAAATAATTACAGCTCAAATATGCTAATCTAGCGATCAGCGGGACTGATACCGCTGAAAGGTG
This sequence comes from Schistocerca serialis cubense, assembly GCF_023864345.2. Classification (NCBI taxonomy): domain Eukaryota; kingdom Metazoa; phylum Arthropoda; class Insecta; order Orthoptera; family Acrididae; genus Schistocerca; species Schistocerca serialis. The sequence goes on from NC_064642.1 coordinate 256,783,643, forward strand.
AGTAACTCAGAAAAACATTTCAACTTATTTAGTTGAACGCCGAAAATATTAAGTAAGGATCCGGTTGTCCTGCAAAACGGTGGTGACCATTAAATATAAGTTAACGCAGGGGAATCCTAAAAATAGGTAAAAAGATAAATAGCAAAAACGTTGAGTATAACGAATTAGGGTGGAAGGGAAGCGAATGAAACATAAAAGTAATAAGAAAGAAGGTGTCATGTCGTTAAAACTCACCATAGCAGAAGGAAGAGCTGGTGCAGCGGTAGGTGCGCGTTTACAACCATCACAATGAATGAAGTGGAACTGCAGTGCCCACACCGACTGCAAGTACAGAAGTGGTGCGGCGGTGATACGGACAGCGTTTCGCCTACGTTATGACAAGGGTGTTTTCCACCGCTCTTTTACGTGACAACCGAACCCCTTCTTTAACTCTTTCAGCGTTTACCAAAGTAAATTTTAAGGTTTTTCAAATTTACTCACCTTGTAACGAAATTACCCGCTGCTCGCTAGGCTCAGGCCTTTGTGCTGTAACTACTTGCTTATCCTTGCAATCTGATGATAGGCTGATGACTCATTTGAAATATTCTTACATTTTTCCCATTTGTCTCGTTTTCATTTGACTGTCCCTTATAAATTAAAATATTCTCAAAGCCCAAGGTTCCGACCGAGGTTTCCGGGAGCTCTGCCTTGGTTATCAGATTAACGCTGGGCCTGGAAGTCCCCCTCCAATAAATTCCTACCGAGTTTCCTCTGTTCCCTACCAGCTCCGCCAGCCGCTGCGGCCGAGCGGTTCTAGGCGCCTCAGTCTGGAACCTCGCGACCGCAACGGTCGCAGGTTCGAATCCTGCCTCGGGCATGGATGTTCTAAGTTCTAGGGGACTGATGACTTCAGATGTTAAGTCTCATAGTGCTCAGAGCCATTTGAACCATTTGAACTTACCAGTTCGCTGGGGTGTTTGGCTGAAAAGAACCGCGGTTCTTTGGTGGGCCGGACCTCAAATCGCCAGCTATGTTGAAGAAAGAATGGTTTGCGCTTCGTTGTTGTGACGTTCGTATAACTATACGTCGAGCATGTCTCCAGATTTATTCGGTAACATTCTAGAAACATATAACTACATACTAGGTTCTCTTACTTTTATCGGAGACGTGTCGTCTTAGAATGGAAGTAAAAGTAGTTCTAACCCCGTGAGTTCCGATCAAAGTTCTCGAGAGGCTTTGCTTAGTTGTTGCTACAAAGCCGCAATCTCACACACTCAGCTGTGTGCTCCTCTACCGCACTCGCAGCTCCGTGCGATGTGGCTGTTTGGCTATTTGTTCTAATCTTGGAGGTAGGTACTGATCAGTTTAAGGCAGCTGCATCACGGAAGGCCGGCAGAGGTGGGATCTTCAAGTACGCTGATGTATGTATCGAGCAAGGCTTTGAATTTACACTTTCACCAGACTTCTATATGTTCATCCCGGACATGACGGCACAAAGACAAGTTAAAAAATACTTCCATTTACAAGATACGATCATGGTGTGCGGGATGACTTTTCTTTGCATGCAAGGCACGCATTCCCAGATATTTTCTGCAGATAGTGCTGCACAGCTCCGATTAATTTGAAGAACGGCACCCTGAATCCGCTGAAGTTGTAAAGAATATCTAGTCACAGACGACTACACTGTCCGGCAAAATACAGAGTGATTATAACTAAACTTCCAAAACGCTGTAGAAATAACACCATCGGTCAGAATGATTTCCTTATGATTTCCATTTCGTGGTATCCTCTCTATAAGTAACAAAATGTTAAGCTCTGCTTGAAACACTTACGACTGAATTGGGAATCACTGGAGCAATCCGATTAAACTGACGAAATAAATGATAGATATATCAACCAACAGAAAACTCTGTACGTTCTGCCTAGTGCCTTTCGTGCAAACTTTCCACCCTATGAAACCAGACCCACTAACAAGCTGCAGTGCACTTTACGCTACGGTCGGGTCAGCAGTCTGTCACACACCATTAGGTCCTAGTCATCTGAACTACTACAGCTGGCACGCCCAAAAAAGTAAACCTTTCCGTGCGAGCGATGGGACCTCAGTGCGAAGTACACCGAAACTAACACAGATACGTTTACATCAAAGTGTCCTCGTATTACAAGAATAAAGAAATGAATCTTCAGTGGAGTTAATCAGTACCTGGCAAAGTTATTCTGACATGGGAGAACGTAGAGTTATCTGTAGTGTATACAGTCTGACTTCCGGCATAAGAAGTCAGCCTCATTCTGCCAACGGCCTTGTCAAAGAGGGCGGAGGAGCGGATAGAGGTTCAGGGCAGTCTCTTGTCCTAGGGGTGGGGAATTGCCCCTAAAGGCGGAAGAATCAGCAATGATCAACGACATGAGGATGAAGAAGGCAATGGAAACCACTGCATTAAAGACACGTAACGTGTATCCACAGGACATGTGGCCTGTAATTGAAGAAGTGTCATGATGATCTCTCCATTGGCAAAAGATTCCGGAATAGTCCCCCATTCGGATCTCCGGGAGGGGACTGCCAAGGGGGAGGTTACCATGAGAAAAAGATTGAATAACCAACGAAAGGATAACGTTCTACGTGTCGGGGCGTGGAATGTCAGAAGCTTGAGCGTGGTAGGGAAACTACAAAATCTGAAAAGGGAAATGCAAAGGCTCAATCTAGATATAGTAGGGGTCAGTGAAGTGAAGTGGAAGGAAGACAAGGATTTCTGGTCAGATGAGTATCGGGTAATATCAACAGCAGCAGAAAATTGTATAACAGGTGTAGGATTCGTTATGAATAGGAAGGTAGGGCAGAGGGTGTGTTACTGTGATCAGTTCAGTGAACGGGTTGTTCTAATCAGAATCGACAGCAGGCCAACACCGACAACGATAGTTCAGGTATACATGCCGACGTCGCAAGCTGAAGATGAACAGATAGAGAAAGTGTATGAGGATATTGAAAGGGTAATGCAGTATGTAAAGGGGGACGAAAATCTAATAGTCATGGGCGACTGGAATGCAGTTGTAGGGGAAGGAGTAGAAGAAAAGGTTACAGGAGAATATGGGCTTGAGACTAGGAATGAAAGAGGAGAAAGACTAAGTGAGTTCTGTAACAAGTTTCAGCTCGTAATAGCGAATACCCTGTTCAAAAATCACAAGAGGAGGAGGTATCCTTGGAAAAGGCCGGGAGATACGGGAAAATTTCAATTAGATTACATCATGGTCAGACAGAGATTCCGAAATCAGATACTGGATTGTAAGGCGTAACCAGGAGCAGATGTAGACTCAGATCACAATACAGTAGTGATGAAGAGTAGGCTGAAGTTCAAGACATCAGTCAGGAAGAATCAATACGCAAAGAAGTGGGATACGGAAGTACGAAGGAATGACGAGATACGTTTGAAGTTCTCTAACGCTATAGATACAGCAATAAGGAATAGCGCAGTAGGCAGTACAGTTGAAGAGGAATGGACATCTCTAAAAAAGGCCATCACAGAAGTTGGAAAGGAAAACATAGATGCAAAGAAGGTAGCTGCGATGAAACCATGGGTAACAGAATAAATACTTCAGTTGATTGATGAAAGGAGGAAGTACAAAAATGTTCCGGGAGAATCAGGTAAACAGAAATACAAGTCGCTGAGGAATGAAATAAATAGGAAGTGTATGGAAGCTAAAACGAAATGGCTGCAGGAAAAATGTGAAGACATCGGAAAAGATATGATTGTCGGAAGGACAGACTCAGCATACAGGAAAGTCAAAACAACCTTTGGTGACATTAAAAGCTACGGTGGTAACATTATAAGTGCAACGGGAATTCCACTGTTAAATGCAGAATAGAGAGCAAATCGGTGGAAAGAATAGATTGAAAGCCTCTGTGAGGGTGAAGATTTGTCTGATGTGATAGAAGAAGAAACAGGAGTCGATTTAGAAGAGATAGGGGATCCAGTATTAGAATCGGAATTTAAAAGAGCTTTGGAGGACTTACGGTCAAATCAGGTAGAAGGGATAGATAGCATTCCATCAGAATTTCTAAAATCATTGGGTGAAGCGGCAATAAAATGACTATTCACGTTGGTGTGTAGAATATATGAGTTTGGCGATATACCATCTGACTTTCGGAAAAGCATCATCCACACAATTCCGAAGACGGCAAGAGCTGACAAGTGCGAGAATTACCGCGCAATCAGCTTAACAGTTCATGCATCGAAGCTGCTTACAAGAATAATATACAGAAGAATGGAAAAGAAAATTGAGAATGCGCTAGGTGACGATCAGTTTGGCTTTAGGAAAAGTAAAGGGACGTAAGAGGCAATTTTGACGTTACGGTTAATAATGGAAGCAAGGCTAAAGAAAAATCAAGATTCTTTCATAGGATTTGTCGACCTGGAAAAAGCGTTCGACAATATAAAATGGTGCAAGCTGTTCGAGATTCTGAAAAAAGTAGGGGTAAGCTATAGGGAGAGACGGGTCATATACAATATGTACAACAACCAAGAGGTAATAATAAGAGTGGACGATCAAGAACGAAGTGCTCGTATTAAGAAGGGTGTAAGACAAGGCTGTAGCCTTTCGCCCCTACTCTCCAATCTGTACATCGAGGAAGCAATGATAGAAATAAAAGAAAGGTTCAGGAGTGGAATTAAAATACAAGGTGAAAGGGTATCAATGATACGATTCGCTGATGACATTGCTATCCTGAGTGAAAGTGAAGAAGAATTAAATGATCTGCTGAACGGAATGAACAGTCTAATGAGTACACAGTATGGTTTTAGAGTAAATCGGAGAAAGACGAAGGTAATGAGAAGTAGTAGAAATGAGAACAGCGAGAGACTTAACATCAGGATTGATGGTCAGGAAGTCAATGAAGTTAAGGAATTCTGCTACCTAGGCAGTAAAATAACCAATGACGGACGGAGCAAGAAGGACATCAAAAGCAGACTTGCTATGGTAAAGAAGGCATTTCTGGCCAAGAGAAGTCTACTAATATCAAATACCGGCCTTAATTTGAGGAAGAAATTTCTGAGGATGTACGTCTGGAGTACAGCATTGTATGGTAGTGAATCATGGACTGTGGGCAAACCGGAACAGAAGAGAATCGAAGCATTTGAGATGTGGTGCTATAGACGAATGTTGAAAATTGGGTGGACTGATAAGGTAAGGAATGAGGAGGTTCTACGCAGAATCGGAGAGGAAAGGACTATGTGGAAAACACTGATAAGGAGAAGGGACAGGATGATAGGTCATCTGCTAAGACATGAGGGAATGACTTCCATGGTACTAGAGGGAGCTGTAGAGGGCAAAAACTGTAGAGGAAGACAGAGATTGGAATACGTCAAGCAAATAATTGAGGACGTAGGTTGCAAGTGCTACTCTGAGATGAAGAGGTTAGCACAGGAAAGAAACTCGTGGCGGGCCGCATCAAACCAGTCAGTAGACTGATGAAAAAAAAAAAAAATACAGGGCCACCTCCTGAGTATTTCGACCACCACATTTCCGTCTATGTTTAGCGGACCAGGTACGGCCCCTGCCTCACCCGTAAGGTCGGTAGTAATAGACGACGCAAGGCGTAGTATGCAGTCGAGCCGCCAGCAGCTGCCACAGCATCCGGAGCCGCTAGCTAACCTACTAAATGTGGTGTGAGTGGCAGCGCACAGCGCCGCAGCCGGCGGGCACCATTTTGCGTCAGTGCGGTCACGTGTTCACGTGTTACCGCGCCGTATTCTTGCGCAAATGTCGACATAGGTCCGCGCGCCACCCTAGAAGTCAGACACGTCCCGTCCTCCGACGGATCAAGAACCATTTCAAGTCTCCGCTAGGTCACTGCCTGCCGCTCCTGCTGCCCACCGACTTGTGCCGTCTTCGCCGTGGGCCAAATACGCTGCTGTGCTCCCAACAACCGCTCCCGAGGACACGACTTTCTTGTGGTGACCAGTAACTGCCCACGAGCTCCTCGCCTCATAGGACTGTGCGGAAGTCTGTTCCCTGCTCCTCAAGAGATTTTTCGGGATAGATAATTTCTGTTATCAATTTGTACGTTGTTACAGTAGTTCATATCAAAAAATGTAAAAGGATTTCCTCCACTTGGGTCTGTCCGTGTAGATCGCCTCACGAAAGTCGCCTCACTAAAGTCGCTTCAATGCCTCAAACTGTGCGTGCCCCGGCGGGCTCGTGCAAGCGGTGTATCCAGCTCTGCGAGTTTCTACCTCGCCAGATCCAGCTCTATAAGTGATCTGGTACCCAAGATGGCATCTTGTATCCCTTCCAACAATACAAGTTCAAGTGTTTCGTTGTTGACATAAATCTCTCAAACCTGAGACTACATTTACATAGTCTAATGGTATTCTAAGCAAAGTTCTGGCCAATTCCTTCCAGAACATTCGTCGAAGTGATCGAATGTTCCTCCTCTGTCGACCGCGATCTCACACGACACTAGAGCTTCTCCTCCGTATCATTCATCCAATGATTTATTGCGAGCTGAAATGAACTAAAAGAGAATATTAGGGTTTAGCATTCCGTCGATGACGAGGAAACTGGGGACGGAGGACGAACTCAGGTTCGACAGGGATAAGGAAAGGAATGTCATGATCTGTCCAAAGAAACCATCGCTGCATTCACCTTAAGCAGTTTGAGAAAACTGCGGAAAATCTGGACGGTCGGATAGAACATTCAACTCCTTCCTCCTGAATGCGACTGATATTTCTCGACAACTCTGCCAGTTCGTTCGACGTTTCAGAGCCAAGGAAAAAACTTTTTATTTCATAGTGCATTTTTATTTGTAGTCATTTGTGTTCAATAGTATTTTTTAAACCATAGCAGCCTTTAGTGCAGTTAACAGCATGTTAATGTCAAAGAAGTCACTTAGTTCACTATGGCGTCATGTACCTAAATACTTGCGTATTTCTTAATGAAATTAGATACGAGCACCACCTGTAACACACCACACACCTAAGCAACATTCCTTTACTATCCATGTTCACTGGACCAGATGAAGTTTGACAGCAGCAACAGCTGACAGTATTATTCTTAATGTTACTTTCTATTTCTTGAGCGCTCCTTCATGTTGGATCTATTGATCTAATACAGGAAGTACAAGCAAATGCTATTAAACTTTTGTACATAAACACTGAAAACAACACTTGTATCAAAAACAGAGTATAGAAGCTTAAAAGGTCATTTACAATTACAGAAAATATCTCAAGCCGTTGACGGTAAGTCGTAACACTATTTTAATTCATATTGAAACAGTATAATATATGGTAATGATTCACTTTTATTCATGTGTTTAATAAATCTAAAACACGTTTTGGAGCCTGTGTTGATCCTCAAGTGATACACAAGTTAGGCACGATCGGTGAAAACTGAAACAGACATAGTCGACAAAAAAAAGTGCGATTTGCGTACATGCCAAGGATGGAGCGTAATCTGACGGGTGAATTCAAACTGAGAGAAACATGACCCAGTTACTACATCTTGTCCTCAAACTTTACCAATTAACTCAGATGGCTTCATTTTAACTCATACAGGGCTACTCTGTCTACTGCGTTGCAGCTAGCGGTATTGGGAAGTGTGTGCGTCTGCGCTAACATGCAAGCCACGCCAGATGTGTGGCATCTTGTATTGAGAAGCTGAATGATGTGAAGCCTTTCTAAGTGTCAAGCGACTCACGTGTGTGCCTTGTTGCGGCTCCTCTGCCTGTGTTCAGTCTAGCCCGGGCTCCAGTTCACATTTGGGCTATCAGGCCTCACTTGCCTTCTTAACCGAAATCTCTATTTTCACCCTCTGCTTTCGATGTTCCCTCTAGATTCCTTTGGAGACGTTTCAGTTTTCTCTTCTTGTTGATCATACATCATGTAAAATGGCATCCGGACGTCATATTTTCCTAGTGTCCTTCCTCGCCTTGCAACGCCGCCGAGGTTTACAGGCGATGACTCAGCATCTTCAGTCATTTTTTGATTTTTTAGGAGTTGCTTCCGCCTACTCTTGACTCTCTCTATTCATTCGAGTCTTGACAGTGTATTCACATCAGAAGGAATCGTTGTGGTAAAGGATGGAGGAGGGGGAGTCTTAGAGCTTGTCAATCCAACACGTGCCTCGTGGTCTCACTGGAAACGAATGGCGTTCGATCACTTAACCGTTTCATGGACTTATAGTCATGTGTTGAAAGCAGTGTATGACAGTTTATTGACGCTAAGATTAACCCACTGTCGCAAACGACCCACCGATTTATCTGCACCTTAACGCTGGTTCAAATAGCTCTGAGCACTATGGGACTTAACATCTATGGTAATCAGTTCCCTAGAACTTAGAACTACTTAAACCTAACTAACCTAAGGACAGCACACAACACCCAGCCATCACGAGGCAGAGAAAATCCCTGACCCCGCCGGGAATCGAACCAGGGAACCCGGGCGTGGGAAGCGAGAACGCTACCGCACGACCACGAGATGCGGGCTCTTAATGCTGGAAGAGAGCGCTCATAAAGAGCTAGGCTGCAAGTATTTACTGTTGTGAAATGCTGATAGATTACATCTAGAGCTATAGGTGAAGTTCCTGTACAGCATCTGACTGGTTTGATGCGGCCCGCCATGAATTCCTCTCCGGTTCCAACTTTTTCATCTCAGAGTAGCACTTGCTGCCTACGTCCTCAATTATTTTCTGGACTTATTCCAGTCTCAGTCTTAATCTATAGTTTTTGCCCTCTACAGATCTCTCTAGTAATATAAAAGTCATTCCCTGATGTCTTAACATATATCCTATCATCCTGTCATTTTCATTGCAGTGTTTTTCATGTATTCCTTTCCTCTCCGATTCTAAAACAGAACCTCCTCAATCCTTATCCTATCAATCCACCTAATTTTCAACATTCATCAGTAGATCCACAATGGTTCGATTCCCTTCTGTTCCTGTTTTCCTACAGTCCATGTTTCACTACCATACAATTCTGTGCTCCAAACGAAACTTCTCAGAAATTTCTTCCTCAAATTAAGGCCTATGTTTAAATACTAGCAGACTTGTCTTGGGCAGCAATGCCCTTTTTGTCATTGCTAGTCTACTTATGATGTCCTTGCGCCGTCCGTCATTGGTTATTTTGCTGTATAGGTAACAGAATTCCTTAACTACATATACTTCGTGACCATCAATCCTTATGTTAAGTTTCTCGCTGTTTTCATTTCTGCTACTTCTCATTCGTCTTTCTTCGATTTACTCTCAGTCCATATTCTGTACTCATTAGATTGTCCATTCCATTCAACTGATCATGTAATTCTTCTTCACTTAGGATAGCATTGTCATCAGCGAGTCGTGTTACTGATATCCTTTCAACTTGAAATTTAATTCCACTCCAGAACCTTTCTTTTATTTCCAAAACTGCTCCTTCGATGTGCAGATTGAACAGTAGGGGCGAAAGCCTACATTCCTGTCTTACCCCCTTTTAAATCCGAGCACTTCGTTCTTGGTCGTCCACTCTTATTATTCCTTCTTGGCTCTTGTACATATTACCTATTACCCGTCTCTCCCTATAGATTACACCAATTTTTCTCAGAATGTCAAACATCTTACACCATTTTACTTTGTCGAACGCCTTTTCTAGGTCAACAAATCCTACGAACGTGTCTTGATTTTTCTTTAATCTTCCTTCCATTATAAACCCAACGTCAGAATTGCCTCACTGGTGCCTTTACCTTTCCCAAAGCCAAACTAAACGTCATTTAACACGGCCTCAATTATTTTCCATTCTTCTGTATAATATTTTTGTTCAAATGTTCAAATGTGTGTGAAATCTTACGGGACTTAACTGCTAAGGTCATCAGTCCCTAAGCTTACACACTACTTAACCTAAATTATCCTAAGGACAAACACACACACCCATGCCCGAGGGAGGACTCGAACCTCCGCGGGGACCAGCCGCACAGTCCATGACTGCAGCGCCTTAGACCGCTCGGCTAATCCCACGCGGCAATATTTTTGTCAGTAACTTGGATGTGTGAGCTGTTAAGCTGATTATGCGATAATTCACGCACTTGTCACTCTTGCAAACTTTGAAATTGTGTGGATGATATTTTTCGGGAAGTCAGCTGGTATGGCCATAGACTCATACATTCTACACAGCAACGTGAATAGTCATTTTGTTGCCACTTACTCCAACGCTTTTAGAAATTTTTATGGAATGTTATCCATCCCTTTTGGGTTATTTGACCTTAAGTCCTCCAAAACGCTCTTAAATTCTAATATTGGATCCCCTGTGTCTTCTAAATTGACTCCTCTTTCTTCTTCTATCACACGAGACAAATCTTTCCATTAATAGAGACTTTCAATGTACTCTTTCCACCTATCCTATTCGCTCTCTCCTCTGCTATTAACAGTGGACTTCCCGTTGCACTCCTAATGTTACCACCGTTGCTTTTAATTTCAACGCAGGTTGCTTTGAATTTCCTATCTGCTGAGTCAGTCCTTCCAACAATGATTTCTTTTTCGATTTCTTTACATTTTTCATGCAGCCATTTCGTATTAGCTTCCCTGCTCTTCCTATTTATTTCATTCCTCACCGACTTGTACTTCTGTATTCCTGAGTTTCCCGGAACATTTTTGTACTTCCTCCTTTCATCGATCAGTTGAGGTATTTATTCTGTTACCCATGGTTTATTTGCAGCTACCTTCTTTGTACCTTTGTTTTACTTTCCAACTGCGGTGACTCCCCTTCTTAGAGATGTCCACTTATCATCAACCGTACTGCCTACTGACCTATTCCTTATTGCTGTATCTACATCCTTAGAGAACTTCAAGTCTTTCTCAACATTCCTTCGTACACTCATATCTCACTTCTTTGCGTGTTGATTCTTCCTGACTAATGTCTTGAACTTCAGTCTACTCTTCATCACTACTAGATTTTGATCTGAAACTTTGTCTGCTCCAGGGTGCGCCTCAAAATCCAGTGTCTGATTTCGGAATCTCTGTCTGACCATGACGTAACCTAACTGAAATCTTCCCGTATCACCCAGCCTTCTTCAAGAATACCTCCTGTTCTTGTGATTCTTGACCAAAGTATTCGCTGTTTCTTGCTGATATTTATTACCCAAACCAATTAGTGCTTCTCCTCTCTCATTCCTTGTTCCAAATCCATTTTCTACGGTAAACTTTTCTTCTGCTCCTCCACCCACAACAGCATTCCAGTCCTCAATGACTATTACATTTTCATCTCCCTTTACGTACTGTATAACCTTTTCAGTATCGTCATATACTTCCTCTGTCTCATCATTGTCTGCTTGCGACGTCGGCATGTGTACCTGAACAATCGTTGTCGACGTTAGTTTGCTGTCGATCCTGATAAGAACAACCCTATCACTGAACTATTCACATTAGCACACTCTTGCCCTGCTTTCCTATTCATAACGAATCCTACTCCCGTTATACCATTTTCTGCTGGTGTTGATATTACCCTATACTCATCTGACCAGAAATCCTTGTCTCCTTTTCATTTCACTTGAATGACCGCTCCTAAATCTAGATTGAGCGTTTGCATTTCCCTTTCAGATATTCTAGCTTCCCTACTACGTCAAGCTTCTGACATTCCGCGCCCCGACTCGTAGAACGTTATCCTTTCGATGGTTATTCAATCTTTTTCTCATGGTCTCGTCCCCCTTGGCAGTCTCCTCCCGGAGATCCTAGTGGGGGACTATTCCTGAATCTTTTGCAGTGGACAGATCATCATTACACTTTTTCCATTACAGGCCGCATGTCGTGTGGACACACGTTATGTGTCTTTAACTCAGTGGTTTCCATTTCCTTCTCCCACCCCAAGGACAAGGGAGTGTGCTAAAGCTCGGTCCGCTTCCCGCCCCCTCGACAAGGCCGTTGTCAGAATGGGGGTGACTTCTTATGAAGGAAGCCTCCGGCCACAGATGCTGATTATTAACCAAAATTAAAGCAGTTGCGGATTTTGAACCCAGGACCGAAAATGTATTGATTACTAATTAAAGTCGCCACCTTTAGACGACTGGTGGTTTCGGGGTTGATATATATATATATATATATATATATATATATATATATTTTGTGTGTCTGGTTATTTAGAGACTTGGTTCGAGGATTATTGTCTGTGTAAACGCTTTTGTTTATCGTCTCATATGGTTTTCAAATTCAAAATGGTTCAAATGGCTTTAAGCACTATGGGACTTAACATCTCAGGTCATCAGTCCCCTAAACTTAGTACCACTTAAACTTAACTAACCTAAGGACATCACACACATCCATGCCCGATGCAGGATTCAAACGTGCGACCGTAGCAGCAGCGCGGTTCCGGACTGAAACGCGTACAACCGCTCGGCCACAGCGGCCGGCTATATGGTTTTATAAGGTTTAATTAATACTTGCGCTTTGACCGATGCAGACTTTGTTACAGTTTATATGCTCAGTAGCACTCCACAGGCATGTTCAATGCCCGTCATGTGACCAGTATTTTAGTTGGCTTTGATCGCACGTGTTATGTACGATTTACGATGTAACCGTTATTTGTTCACTATTCATCGCACATATGATATATTTTTAGCGAATTCACTGTGTTTTACTGATTCTGTAGGAAAGGTATGTTGTGGCTCTCAAGCTTAACTATTTTAAATTTGTTTGAACAAACCGTTTTTACTTCTGCTGTTTAATCTTTTTGCATTTGCTTTTAAGATACTGCTTTATAATTGTATTTTTTGCCAATTATTTGTAAGACATCACTGTCCGATTCATATCTTAACTTTGGCTTACCAATGATTTCCTTTCTGAAGACGACAGTTAGAACTGTCGAAATCTATAAAATATACCAAGTAAAAATTTTCCCGTACAGCTGACGACTGACCTTTTATCTTTGTTGGAAGACTGATGGCTGTGTCTTAGAGACGTAGACTGGTTCCTATTTCTCTTCCGTGTTTGTTCATGTTCTGTTGTTCCAACGTAGTGACTCTGAAGGTGAACGCGTATTTCCCGTCGCTAATGAGACGGACGCATACACGAGCTCAAGGACAGCTCAAGCCCGTGACTTCTGAAGGGCTCTCAGTGAGCGATGCGCGGCGTTTCAAACGCCCCGTACTTGCTAGAGGACAATGATTACCGCTTTCATTCGTGCACGCTGGAAGCCAATTGCCCAGAAACGATACTGATTACATCAACCGGCTTACGAGGCAGCTACAGCGGAAGGACACTCGGTGGTTGTCAATAATGGAATCACAAGCGCCGTAAACGAATCGGAAAACGAGCGGTGGCCGGCGGTCAGACACAGCGAGCCGTATATCGACCTATCGACCCTCCCGCTGTATTTCCGTACCTGCGCACTCAGAGAGAAGCGCGAACGCCTGTGGCGTGCGAATATCGCTCCTCGCGATAGGCGTCGATAATCGATGAGCGTCAAACGCGCTTCGTAATAAATTGCTGGCGTGGCCGGCCAGGAACACGTGATGCTGGGTCCACCCGCCCCCTGAAGCGGTGTCGCGGGGCACGGGGCTACCGCCTCTGCGCGCTTCACACTCCTTGTTTTATCGTGATTTTCACAGGCGGCGTGGCCGTCCATTGCGAATACTCCATCCAGACTGATCTCTGTAGTAAACTCTACACTGACCGGAATTCATTGAACTACAGGAAAGTACTCCAACGAGATAGAAATACCGAATGCATATATCGACCGGGGCGGCGGAGTGGTGAGACATGGGAATGGACGTCTGTTCGAACTTTCTTCCGGCGATTCAGATTTAGAGTATCCGTGGCCTCTATAATCCACACTATTCCGGCATTTACCTACCATTTTTCTTCAACTGAGTGACCTCGCGGTCGACGGACGTTCAATCCAAAAATTTCTTACTTATTCCTTCCTAGAGAATTCCTCGTTGAAATGAGTGAGTGTCTTCTTGGCTTACGTGGGACACAGCTAGTTCGATGGAACTCATGGCTTGAAGGATATATGTGACCAACAACCATTTGTTGTACATGTCTTGAGTGTTTCTTAAAAAGGATACAGCTCAATATATCTGCAGTACTGAACAGTACGATCAAATGAGTGATAAAACACGGGGACAAAGAAAACGCACTAAAAATAATTTTTGGAAAAAAATGGACGTCACATTCAACAAGCACCGTTGAATTTAAATATAGCAAAATCAGAATCTCATAATACTAGACGTAATAGTGATATTCAGTATGCATATAATAGCACTATAAACAATCGCGATCAGCTTTATTCATTTCTTCTTCCTCTCTCCCAGCAAATAATGTAAACACTACGAGAATGGTTTCTGTATTTTCTACTTTGGTGAAAGACGTCAGACCCATAACGAAAACTGTAGCCATAGCTAAACTGCCACGCCAATAAAACGTGGCTACAAGTTAGCTTAAAATTCTAATAGCATATATTTTGTAATTCGATATAAAATTTGAATGTAATTCTTCACTGTACACTTGTATGGATAACGTAAGGACGAAAGCAGCTCCCGCATCATGCGTCACGGCTAAGTAATGTGGCCCTTTGAAACTTAGATCATACGTAGAAATACCAGCTACAGGGTAGTACAGGTGACTTAAAGAAATACGCTATAAGATGAACTGAAATGAAACTTTTATTCAATAACAATAATTAGACCGAAGTCACAACGATTTACACTACTGGTCATTAAAATTGGTACGCCAAGAAGAAATGCAGGTGATAAACGGGTATTCATTGGACAAATATATTATACTAGAACTGAAATGTGACTACATTTTCACGCAATTTCACTGAGAAACCAGTACCCAGAACAACTACCTCTGGCCGTAATAACGGCCTTGATACACCTGGGCATTGAGTCAAACAGAGCTTGGATGGCGTGTACAGGTACAGCTGCCCGTGCAGCTTCAACACGATACCACAGTTCATCAAGAGTAGTGACTGGAGTATTGTGACGAGCCACTTCCTCGGCCACCATTGACCACACGTTTTCAATTCGTGAGAGATCTGGAGAATGTGCTGGCCAGGGCAGCAGTCGAACATTTTCTGTATCCAGAAAGGCCCGTACAGGACCAGCAACATGCGGTCGTGCATTATCCTGCTGAAATGTAGGGTTCGCAGACATCGAATGAAGGGTAGAGACACGGGCCGTAACACATCTGAAATGCAACGTCCACTGTTCAAAGCGCCGTCAATGCAAACAAGAGGTGATCGAGACGTGTAACCAATGGCACCCCATACCATCACGCCGGGAGATACGCCAGTATGCCGATGACTAATACACGCTTCCAATGCGCGTTCACCGCGATGCCGCCAAACACGGATGCGACCATCATGATGCTGTAAACAGAACTTGGATTCATCCGAAAAAATGACGTTTTACCATTCGTACACCCAGGTTCGTCGTTGAGTGCACCATCGCAGGCGCTCATGTCAGTGATGCAACGTCAAGAGTAACCGCAGCCATGGTCTCCGAGCTGATAGTCCAAGCTGCTGCAAATGTCGTCGAACTATTCGTGCACATGGTTGTTGTCTTGCAAACGTCCCCATCTGTTGACTCAGGGAACGAGACGTGGCTGCACGATCAGTTACAGCCATGCAGATAAGATGCCTGTCATCTCTACTGCTAGTGATACGAGGCCGTTGGGATACAGCACGGCGTTCCGTATTACCCTCCTGAACCCACCGATTCCATATTCTGCTAACAGTCATTGGATCTCGACCAACGCGAGCAGCAATATCGCGATACGATAAACCGCAATCACGGTTGGCTACAATCCGACCTTTATCAAAGTCGGAAACGTGATGGTACGCATTTCTCCTCCTTACACGAGGCATCGCAACAACGTTTCACCACGCAACGCCAGTCAACTGCTGTTTGTGTATGAGAAATCGGTTGGAAACTTTCCTCATGTCAACACGTTGTAGGTGTCGCCACCGGCGCCAACCTAGTGTGAATGCTCTGAAAAGCTAATCATGTGCATATCACAGCATCTTCTTCCTGTCGGTTAAATTTCGCGTCTGTAGCACGTCATCTTCGTGGTGTAGCAATTTTAATGACCAGTAGTGCACGATGATCCCATGGACCTTACAAAAGGCAGGACATGGTCCTTAATAGAGCGAGTGAGCATCACAGACGGCAGTGCACGGTTTGCAACGTGCTCCCGCGTTGTCCACAAGGTTGGTAAGGAGTTCCTGCAGTTCGGCATTCTATCCTTCTACCAGCTCCACTGACAACTGCTTGACAGCCGTTTGTACATGTGGACGTACTGCAGTACGAATCCCTAACGCGTCCCAACGTGTTCGGCGAGATTTACGAGAAAGTCGGGGGAACGTGCAAGCCATTCCATTCGCCGGATATCCTCTTACTCCAAGACCACCTGCGTCGCGCATTGTCGTCCTTAATAATAAAGTTAGGACTGAAAGCACACCTGGCAAGACACACACTTGGAAGGAGTCCAGTGCCACAATAACGTTGACTGGTAAGTGCATTGTGTTTAAAGATTTGGACGTCCCTATGCTCATGCAATAGATGCTTCCCCCCAACACAGCACTCCAACCAGCAAAACGGTAATGTTCGGCCATGTTCCTGGTGTATTAAGTTTTCACTTCTCTCGCCACCTGAGGGTGCTTACCACCGGGACACCCATGCTTCACGTTACTAGCCGGCGGATGAATCCCCATCATCGTGTCACATGCCCTCACTTCATAAGACATTGCGGAGAGGTTATCCAGGACAATGGGGTAAAGACTGGTGACCAAGAATTTTACGGCGCCACCTCTCCTCTCTTTGCCGGCAGTGAAAATTGCGCCCATCACCAGGATTCGAAGCCATTTACCTCCGAATCGAGCGCCACTGCAGGTTAGAGACCTGGGTTACGAGAAGGGTAATGGAAATAAAAGAAAGATTCAAAATTGGGATGAAATTCAGGAAGAAAAGATATGAATCGTAAGACTCGCTGAAGGCATTTTTATCCTTAGTTAAAGAGGAAAAGAGTTACAAGACCTGCTGAATGGAATGAAGAGTCTAGTCATTTGAGAATATATTTGGAATAGACCAAAGAAAGACGAAAGTAATGAGCAGCAGAAGAAATAAGAATAACTTACCACTAAATTTGGTGACCACGAAGTAGACGTTTTACCGAATTCTGCTATCGTGGATGCAAAATAATAATACATGCCGGACGAAGCAAAGACGACATAAGAAGCAGAGTACCACAGAAAGAGGATATTCCTGGACAAAAGATTTTTAAGAGTAATAGGCAGCAAATTGAGAAAGAAATTTCTGAGAATGTAAGTTTGCGGTACACATTGCTTCAAAAAAGTTTTCGGGGTTTGTGATCGCGACATTTGTCATAAATCTATCATTGTTTGTGAAGCTACTGCAGGCTGCCTTCACCAGGGTGACTCATTTGTGGTTGCTACTTTATCTTTTTCGTATTTTGAAGTGGGTGGGCTTTTGTTATACTGTGTTTTTATTGGGTGGCTTGCGGAGTCTATGAAGATGCAGGTGCAGATGTAGAAGCGGGAGGAAATTAGATGCTTATTGCTAGGAATATTTGTTATTAATTTTCATTTGTCATCGTCGATGAATCCGGTGGAAGCAGCCATGGTGACGTAGTGCTGCTTATTTATTAACCTGCTGTACCCGAGGGCTGTGTTAACGTCGCTAGATTGGGGGCAGCTTTGCTAGCACGGTTGACCCACCGATTTGCAGTTACTGGTAGCCAAGAGGGTGAGTCCGTGGCCTTCCTCAAATTTCATGCTGGACGGCCGGCTTGCTGCTTTCGCTGGCAGACTTCGGAAACCAGGAGTTTGGCTGTGATTGTGTACTGATCTATACTGGTGAGAAAGGACACCTCATCGACATTATTATACTGCAGAGTACGAGCAATACATAAGACTTGGTCAGCATAATAAATTGGCGGCAGTAGATTATGCAGTGAAGAGTGCCGGGTCCATACAGTTTAAACGAATTTAGCTAGACAGTCACACAGCTCAGAGAAATATCATGAAGACTGTCGAAACAGCGAAGTCGCCATCCAACATGAATCGCGAGGAGACCTACAGACAAGAGTATTGTAGGCGCATACCCGATCCGAGTGGTACTACTCGGTTTCGGTATGGGAGAGAAAGGGTGGGTATATTCCGTGCAGTTTAGTAAGTTACCCCACCTCGCCTAGTCAGACAGCTGCCTCCGCAGCTTACATAGACAGATGCTCGCAGGCCACAAGTCACAGCGTGTAGTCTCAGTGCCCTTCCTCCACGCATCGTGCTGCGTTGTGACATTGCCAACCGTCATGGTTCCTTAATCGTGTGGTAGGAGACACTCAGCTATCGATTCACAATCGGCGTATGTTCGCCCTAGTGAAACCAACTGAGACGGGACCGCGTGGACAGAGGGTGACAGGGAATGACTGCCGCTCACACGTGTCCACCACGTGTATGCAGTGCTCTACTGTAGACTCGCCGTCTCGGTTGCCAGCAGTTGCAAGCTGCTGACCGACTGTGGTAGAGCATTTGGCCCACTGCATGACTTTAACACACAACATTCAATAGGAAGCACCATCAGGTTCAAAATGGTTCAAATGGCTCTGAGCACTATGGGACTTAACTTCTCAGGTCATCAGTCCCCTAGAACTTAGAACTACTTAAACCTAAGGACATCACAATCATCAATGCTCGAGGCAGGATTCGAACCTGCGACCGTAGCGGTCGCGCGGTTCCAGACTGTAGCGCCTAGAACCTCTCGGCCACTCTGGTCGGCGCACCGTCAGGTCTGATACTCTATCGGCCACTGTATAAGAACCATTGTCTAAGGATGGCTACTTCCCCCGGATTTGCGCAACGACCACGAATAAAATGTAATAACAAATATTCCCAGAAATGGGCATCCGAGTCCATCCCCGCTGATCCTAACACACCCAATCTAAACGTAGGATAGCGAATGCCAAGCCATTTTCAAATAATAAACACCAGAATGAAAAATGGTCCTATCGTAGCAGAAATAAAGTGGAATATGTCCTGGACAGAGTTGTTGTTGCTGTCGTCTGCTGTAACATACATTCTTCTGAATCTGCTTACAAGGGAACCTCCCCATCGCACCCCCCTCAGATTTAGTTATAAGTTGGCACAGTGGATAGGCCTTGATAAACTGAACACAGATCAATTGAGAAAACAGGAAGGCGTTGTGTGGAACTGTGAAAAAATAAGCAAAATTTACAAACTGAGTAGTCCATGGGCCACATAGGCAACATCATGGACAATGTGAGCTCAGGAGCGCTGTGGTCCCGTGGTAGCGCGAGCGGCTGCTGAACGAGAGGTCCTTGGTTCTAGTCTTCCCTCGAGTGAAAATTTTACTTTCTTTATTTTTGCATAGTTATCATCTGTCCGTTCGTTCATTGACGTCTCTGTTCACTGTAATAAGTTTAGTGTCTGTGTTTTGCGACCGCATCGCAAAACCGTGCGATTAGTAGACGAAAGGACGTGCCTCTCCAATGGGAACCGAAAACATTTGATTGCACGGTCATAGGTCAACCGATTCCTCAACAGGAAAACACATCTGATATATTCTATACGACACTGGTGACGGCATGTGCGTCACATGACAGGAATATGTTGTCGACCCACCTAACTTGTACACTTGGCGAATGGGTAAAAAGATTCTTCTGCCTTGCCCGATTTAGGTTTTCTTGTGGATGTGATAATCACTCCCAAAAAAGTGATGAAAACATAAGAGTTTGTCACATAAACTGAAAATAAAAAATTAAACTTTTCACTCGATGGAAGATTCGAACCAAGGACCTTTCGCTCCGCAGCTGCTCACGTTACCACGAGACCACGGCGCTCCTGCGGTCCCACTGTCCTTGATGTTGCCTATCTTCCAATGAACTACTTAGTTTGTATATTTTGCTTATTTTTTCACAGTTCCACACAACTTCTTCCTGTTTTCTCAATTGATCTATTTTCAGTTTTTCAAGGCCTATCCACTGTGCCAACTTATAACTAAATCTGAGGGGGGTGCGATGGGGAGGTTCCCTCGTTAGTGTATTCATCTCTCGGCCTCCCTGTATGATTATCTGGAAAACTTCCCTCCAATGCTAAATTGGTGACCTATTGACGTCTCAGAATGTGTCCTACCAACCGATTTTCTTAAAGTCAGGTTGCGGCACAAATTCCCCCAATTCTATTCAGTACCTCCTCATTAGTTATGTGATCTACCCATCCAGAGTTACGGATGCAAAAGAAGTTATCTAGCTTTTCGACTTATCTGGCAGCTTCAAAGACGTTTAAATCAAACATCTTGACACACTCGTGGTTTTTTACTTGTTAGCGTTAGTATGAATGTTACGTAATATAATGCATCATGTCAAATGGTTCAAATGGCTCTGAGCACTATGGGACTCAACTGCTGAGGTCATTAGTCCCCTAGAACTTAGAACTAGTTAAACCTAACTAACCTAAGGACATCACAAACATCCATGCCCGAGGCAGGATTCGAACCTGCGACCGTAGCGGTCTTGCGGTTCCAGACTGCAGCGCCTTTAACCGCACGGCCACTTCGGCCGGCGCATCATGTCAACTAAAGTAGCATGATACAGGCCATGTCGTATAATGTGTCACATGCCATCATGTCGTCTGATATGGCATTTGTCATGAAGTACAATATGACACAACGCGTCATTGAAGTGTAGGAAGCATACATCCATACTCTGTCATACTTCCTCTTACAGACGCACCCCCACTCTCGGATACTTTAAAAAACGTTTTGATTTAAGTGTCTTTGAAGCTGCCATGTAAGTAGAAGAGCTAGTTCCCTTCTTTTACATCTCTATTTTTGCCCATGACGTATTCCCCTTTTTTGTGCTATGATAGGAGCATTTTAATCTACAATAATTTTTACGTTAGACCGCAGTAGTTTGGCAACCGATGTACATTATTTTGTTGACTGGGGCAACGACTGATCCAGTACAGGCTTTTTTATTGCCTTTTGAACCATGTTGCTTATATCACGGCAACGGATGAAACTCTCACAAAACAACAGGACGACTGCTAATTCCATGTATCTTCTTACAAAATTTAAATCGATTCGCACAAATCTTAGACATAGAAACAGCGCGTAAAAAGTTTGAACTGAGTCATACACGTTTAAAGCGTCGCGCTCCAAAGGCCGCCAGAGAAACAAATTTTTACGTAAAATTCAAACGAAGCAACATTTATTCAAACAGTTAAGTCTTATCTTGGACCTAGGTTCGATACATCGGCGAACCAAATTTGAACCACCAGTTTCTCTCCAGTCTGCAGTTATTTACAGTGAGAGGTCTTGCATGTAAATCCAATAGAAGGTGATTGTTTTGGTCATAAAACCCGAACGGTGAACATACAAATGATACCATTAGCCGAGCATTGATTTCAGCCCAGCTGAAATCTCTTGCAAAAAAAATTAATTGATTAGCATGATTGGCTTGGACATCAGATCCGGTTCGTCGTTAAAACTTTGCTTCATATACTGTAACGTAGCTGCTGTAACACAGATGTTCAAATGGCTATTCAAATGGCAACAGGTCCGGGCTAAATCAAAAACTTTTCACCACATGTTTCTATCTCAAATTGGAACTGAGCATCAAGATCCCAAGACAGCGATTCTACTGGCAGAACTTTCGTATATATGTTAAGTCACTAACTATTTCCACGTAGAATAACTCAAAAAGTATGATAGTAGCGGTAAAGTTTGTGTGACGAAAGTTGCATGGGACAACGGGGGTCATAATATGACGTAGGTGTTTTGTTGCTAGGTGGGGTTGCTTCAGAGATATGAAGGTCAACTTGTTTTTTTTTTTTTATGGGATGCTATAGTTTGGTACTTATTTTCTGATAGCTGCTATGGAGACGAATCCAACGATGTGTAACAGTAATGTCTTTGAAGGTCAGCGAAGTTCAAAAAAGTGGCATGAACGTCCATTTACAGAAGCTTTCCGAAGCGATGTCTACTGTTAACAATGCAGTGCTGCAATCTTGTTATCATGGATTGATTGGTATTCCTTATCACTTCGGAACTTACCGAACCACCTACTCTGACAATTCTCTCTCGTATATCGTTCAAATAGTAAATATTCGCCGAATACGGCGCATCCGTCTAACATTCCTATTGGCATGTAAACACCATTTGACTGTTTCGCAATACAACACTAACAGGAACGGTAAGACCAGAATCGTCAAATCAAGCGAGTGTGGATGATGTGTTCCTTCGAAGAACAAGTCGACATGCTTCTCATTCACGGAGAATGCCAACGAAATTCAGTGAGAGCTATAGACTTACACGCTGAAAGAACACTCTACGTAGTCACCCTACACGTGGTACAATTAAATATGTGTATGATAAATTGAGAACAACTGCATCTTTAACGCATCGGAAACAAACCCGGAAACGGAAAGTTGCTAACGAGGAAACGGAAATTGGTACTCTTGCCACTGTGGTTGGAAATCCTTGTGTTAGTTCGCGTCAATTCGCTAGGGAATCTGGCATAAGCCGGAGCAGTGTTGTTCGTGTTCTGCATGGCCATAAATATCATCCTTACCATATCAGTCACCACCAAGAATTAACGGGTACGGATTGCATGCGTCGCAATGAATTCTGTCGATGGGCTCAACTTCCGATTCAGAGGGATGACACACTTATTAATTTGATTTTATTTACTGACGAGTCTACATTCCCGAGCCATGGAAATGTTAATTTGCATGAACATGCATTATTAGGCAACTGAAAATCCATGTTGGCTGCGGAAAGTTGCACACCAAAAACCGTGGTCGGTGAATGTATGGTGTGGGGTCTGGAGGACAGTTATAGGCCCCTATTTCATCGAAGAAAACCTTAATGATAGAAAGTACACCACATTCCTGCAAGAAACATTAGGTCTGTTATGGGAAGAAATACCTTTAACAACAAGGAATAGAATGTGTCGTGGCCGGTTCGTTCGCCAGACTTCACGCCTCTGGATTTTTTCTTATGGGGATTCGTAAAAGACATTGTTTATGGTTCAAATGGCTCTAAGCACTATGGGACTTAACATCTGAGGTTACCTGTCCCCTAGACTTAGAACTGCTTAAACTGACTAACCCAAGGACATCACACACATCCATGCCCGAAACAGGATTCGAATCTGCGACACTGTAGCAGCCGCATGGTTCCGCACTGAAGCGCCTAGAACCGCTCGGCCACTGAGGCCGGCACATTGTTTATAAAGACGTTCCAACTACAACTGAAGATATGTGAGAGAGAATTGTCAGAGCCGGCACATTGTTTATAAAGACGTTCCAACTACAACTGAAGAAATGTGAGAGAGAATTGTCAGAGCATGTGCTTCGATAGGTGTCGATGTGATAAGGAATACCACTCAGTCCATGATAAGAAGATTGTAGCATTCCATTGATACCAGTGGTCATCGCTTCGAAAACCTTCTGTAAATGGACGTTCATGCCACCTTTACGATATTCGTTGACCTTCAAAGACCTTACTGTTACACATTATTGGATTCGTCTCGTTAACCGCTATCAGAAAATATGAACCAAACTATAACATCGCATAAAAAAAGGTTGACCTCCATATCTGTGACGCGACCCTACCTAGCAACAAAAAACCAACGTCATATTATGGACCCCGTTGTCCCATGGAACTTTTGTCGCACAAACTTTTCAGCTCGTGTGATACTTTCGGAGTTATTCTTGGTGGCAATAGTTAGTGACGCACCCTGTTTTTTCTTAACAGCGCGGAAACCACAATGAGTCACGTCGCTGCAAGCTGAATGCAATAGCAGGTGAAACGTTGGTTGCGCTGCAGTCATGGACTGTGTGGGTGGTCCCAGCGGAGGTTCGGGTCCTCTATCGGGCATGGGTGTGTGTGTTTGTCCTTGGGATACGTTAGGTTAAGTAATGTGTAAGCTTAGGGACTGATGACCTTAGCAGTTAAGTTCCATAAGATTTTCACACACATGTGAATGTTTTTGAAACGTTGGTTGGTTTATCACGTATGACGTGGTCACAAATACAGAAGAAACGGGCACGAGACTCAAAAACCTGCAATCTTATGTTAAAACGCCTTATGATGAGTTTAAAAAGTGAGAACTGGCTATCGTTTCGATCTTCCTTCCTTAGCACTTGCAATACAGTCACGGGTAAGAACTACACACAGAAACTTGGTTATGTATGTATTTGATGAGGAAGCATAAAAATAGCACAATGAGAGGCAGCTGTCTGGTACAGAATTCTCCAAGCGAGAAGTGGTAAAGTATGTGACGAGAGCTGGTGGGAGGTGTATGGGGGAAGTAGGCGCCTCTGAGGAGAGGAGGCCGGAGCGCTTGCGAGGCGGTCGGGCGCCCGTGGCGGCGTCGCGCTGAACGGCCCGCGGCCAACTTGCGGCGCAGCGCGGGCTGCCGCCGGAATTATTTAGCAGCCAGCCGACCACAGCCGCGGCTGAATCCGCTAGTAGCCCCCTACTCCGCTACTCCCCTACTCCGCTACTCGCAGGCCCGGGCCCGCGGCAAACTGGCTCAGCGCCGGAGCACGTCCACTACCCGGCTACTCCACCTCTCGCGCCTGGATAGTACCGACAATCTGTCCGAAATGAAACCCACACGACTGAAACATCCGTTTTCAATATGACTTTCTTTGTTTTGATTATTTCACTCTCTCATTTGGTTAGTATACGGGCTACTTATTTTTGCAACTTACGCTGCAGTTCATATCAGTACTCCATTATCATAATCATTTGAACATGATGTGCTATGCATTTTGTGCTTACTTACAGACATAACACGTCCTTTCATATGGTTTCGAGTCTCTCTAAGTTTCGTCGCCCTGTTGGTTTGTATTAGTGCAGTATCTTTGGTCAACTGTCGTCCTCCGACCTTCTGATGCGCTCATTTTATTTCCTTTATTTTCTTCTGTTCTTTTCTACTTTTCTATGTAGAAACAAGTCTGCATTCATGGCGTATCATTTTCGCTTCTGTAATTACAATTGGGAGACCCCGTTGCCTCTGTAGTACCTTTCACTACTTCAAATTTATTTAATGTAGGAAACCAGCGTCCTCTTCACGTAATACATTGCTTCCTAGACATTTAAAGTTAGTCTCTCGCCATATTATTTTCAGCATAATTTAGATTTTATTTAAAATACCATATACTTTCTGTCATGAAATATCTGCCAAGTTGTATAAAGCACAGATTCTCTGTAGGAAAATACTCTCATCTTTGCAGATTATTCTCGCTGTTAGCAGTAGGTACTACATCATCTACCACTAGCATCGTCAGTGTATAGTCTGGAATTTTTAGATTAGAAGACTAAAATATTTTTTTATTTGTCCATACCAACAGTATTTGGTTTATGAACATATTAAAAAGCACCAGTGACAAACTTCACTCTTGTCTTGTACCGAAGTTGATGCTGTGTCTATTTTGATTACTTTAGCCTGCAGTAGATACATGTACTCTTCATATACACTGCTCATTTCTGTTAATGGTTTAGGTCAACACATCTGTTCATATATATGAATGAGTTTATCTCTTTCAACACGATCAAAAGCTCTAAAGAAGTAAATGAAGTTTGTACGTGTTTTCTTATCGTGTGCGCGCGCGCGCGCGTGTGTGTGTGTGTGTGTGTGTGTGTGTGTGTGTGCGTGTGCGTGTGTATTGAACCGGGGACGTAGAAACGACGGAGAAGCTTCGTTCCACTGTAGCCCACAGGCCACAGCAGTCCACCCACCCCACCGCCGCCCCACACGTTATTGTGCGGTTCGAACCTCAGTGGAGCCCCCCCCCCCCCCCCTTGGGAACGTCTCACACCAGACGAGTGTAACCCCAAATGTTTGCATGTTGGAGTAACTATGGTGCACGCGTACATTAAGACAGTTTTTGCGCAGCAATCGCCGACATAGTGTAACTACAGCAGAATAAGGGAGCCCGCATTCGCCGAGTGAGATAGAAAACCGCCTAGAAACCATCCACAGATTGCCAAGCACACCGGACCTCGACACTAATCCGCCGGACGGATTCGTGCTGGCGACCAGCACGCCTTCCCTTTCGGGATTTCTTATTGTACTCCCTCAATTTTTCAGTATGCATCGAATTTTATTACCACTTGCAAGCTGAACAACTGTAGACACAAGAGACAGCTATTACGGTAACGGTATGCAGGTACAACCATATCCATGCTCTGCGGATTACTGTCTGTGTACGGCAGAGGACCCTTTTGTCCTACACTACACCAATCAATGAATGACCACGGGAAGAACAGCTGCTTGCGCGCCTCCCCGCTAGCTGTTATTACTACGAGACTGAAGAATATTTGTAGGTTCTGCGCTGAAAATCAGATCTTGAAGTTCCGTAACCAATTTCTCGTGTACGACGTCTTTGTCCGCGTGGTCTTACAGTTACTATTTTTCAACATTCTTTTTACACCCTCTAGCCTGTCAAACAGCCGGCCGGAGTGGCCGTGCGGTTCTAGACGCCACAGTCTGGAGCCGGGCAACCGCTACGGTTGCAGGTTCGAATTCTGCCTCGGGCATGGATGTGTGTGATGTCCTTAGGTTAGTTAGGTTGAATTAGTTCTACTTTCTAGGCGACTGACGACCTCAGAAGTTAAGACGCATAGTGCTCAGAGCCATTTGAACCATTTGAACCTGTCAAACAACCCTATACCCTTAACTGTATAAGATCGATGTCCCCTAGCAATCTAACGTGATTTAGGTACGATGCGTTTGAGTAGACTAGTATTCAGGTGTGGATCGTACAAATGTTTTGTAGGCAATCTCTTTTGGAAATAAATTGTAGTTTCCCGTCATTATACCGTAAGCATAGAAACTTGCAGTGTGTCCCCTCTACAACAAAGCCTGTGTGGTTATTTCTTTTCCGATCTCTAAACAAAGTTACACCCAAATAGTTGTATCACATGACTCACTCGAAGTTTGATTTATTAATCCTGAAATCAAAAGCTACATAACTTTTACCTTGCGCGATGTGCGCCGCATTACCTCTCTATGCATTGAGAGTTAGTTACCAGTCTTTGCACTAGGTTGATATTTCGTTTATACCTAATAAAATATTACTACAATTGCTATCAGATGAAATTTCGTCACAGATAACTGCGTCAAGTGTGAAAATAACATCCGTTAAATAATTAATCATTTGTAACTTGAACAGTAATGGCCCTATTAACCACCAGGCATTTCTTCCGTCTCTGTGTACGACTCCCCTATTTGACTCACGTGCAGCCGTCTACCCACCAACTAAGTATTGCCATACTGCAACTCTGGTTAGATATCTCTGCTGCACTAAAGCAAATGCTTTTGGAAAATCTACAAACACAGTTACCTAAGATTCCACTCAAGGGTATCGTGTGTGTGAACTGCGATTAGCGTTTCAAATGAGCTGTGTTGTTGGGATCCATGCTTCTTCCCGTAGGGAGATTAATTTTCTTCCAGCAATGTCGTTATTTCTGAACTCATAACGCGTTCTGGGATTCTGCAACGAACAGGGGTGAGTAATACAGGATGTGAACTTGTGGACCAGTTCTACTTCCTTCCTATCGATGGGTGCGATCTGTACTTTATCCCAATCACTGGGTTATGTCGCAGTTATTCTAACTATTTCGCTATCAGCCAATCTGAAGTAAAGAACAAATTACAAAATAAAGTAAATTCACTTGCTAATTCTGTAAAGAACTACAGAGTGACTCCACAAGGCTCAAGAGCATCACTGAGGTTTGGTGATTTCGGCTGCTCTACAATACGTCACAAATACTGTTTGCTGTATTATGTAGCCACGTAGATAATTAAATAGAATTATGTCACTTTTCTATCTGTCATTTATGTGAGACAATCCATTGCGCCATGCTGTTAGAGAAACTGCTCTGGAATTTGCGTCAAACATTTGAGGAAAATCATGAAAACCTAAAACTGGATTGTCGAATGGGGAATCGGGCTCTGATTCTCCATCGATCTATGATTTCGAATCCTGCCTCGGGCATGGATATGTGTGATGTCCTTAGGTTAGTTAGGTTTAAGTAGTTCGAAGTTCTAGGGGACTGATGAGCTCAGAAGTTAAGTCCCATAGTGCTCAGAGCCATTTGAGCCAATACGGGAGATGATTATAACCATATCTGAAGCTAGTTTTTTCCCTTGCCGTACGTGTAAGCAAATAGATTATAGCAAATTTTGTTCCAATTTACATCTAATTTTACTGATTTTGAGCTGTGCAATGCTTCTTCCGATAAAGCACGAACATTGCAAATGATATTGTTTCACAAATCATCTTAAAATGTTGGACACTGAGATAATATAAATAATTTCCGCTGACAGTGCATATATAGGATGATTATTGAAAATATTTGAGATGACAAAAACAGTTTATGCACACACTTGATTGTTATCGTCACATTATTGTCTCTCAATTTTAGTTGGTTTTTATGGTTAGAGGGCCATGTTGGCATTCGTGAATATTTCCTTTATATCTCTAAGAAAGACTTCATGAAGGTGGCATAGTTTCACTGCAGACGAAGTTCTGGCTAATCGTATAATAAATTGCTGGTAAGAGGTTGCAGAAAAGCACACAGACGATTCCTAATTTAGAGGAGTCTCTAATGCAGATTAAAGCACCTGCTATCTCTACAGTTTCAAACACTAGTACAGTAACAGATCGTAGTCTGCGTAACACAGTGTCAAGTGGATCAGTGGGTGAAGCGCATAGTACAGATCCAGCGGGTGTGGTAGACTGATAGCCCGTGCTTGAAGAAGCATTTCATGGAAGTCGTGAGCCTGACTGATGCTGAGCTGGCTGCAATTATGGATTTATATACATGGTCTAAAAGATGAATGGGAACTCCAGTCATTTCTGAAATGTCTTTCTCTTAAGGGCATACGCCGGCCGCTGGTGGCCGAGCGGTTCTAGGCGCTTCAGTCAGGAACCGCGCGACCGCTACGGTCGCAAGTTCGAATCCTGCCTCGGGCATGGATGTGTGTGATGTCCTTAGGTTAGTTAGGTTTAAGTAGTTCTAAGTTCTAGGGGAATGTTGACCTGAGATGTTATGTCCCATAGTGCTCAGAGCCATTTGAACCATTTTAAGGGCATACGATTATTAACAGAAGTTAAGAATACTAATTTCCTGCAGATTTTTTCAAAAATTTTCAGCGCAGATGTTGTGCTCTTGATTTATTTATATAAACATTTACCACTTCATAACTCATGGTGCACTTAGAAATAGGAAATAAATTGAGCAATTTTTTGATGTTTCCAAAGAGTACATACTGACGTGAATTTCACTGTTATGTGTTTCATTGCTATATTGTCACTTAAAGAGATAATAATATATGGACCGATGCGTTGTTTATCCTGACACAAACAAAATATATGCAGTCAGTGATGATACATTATTAGGCCAACATATATGACGAATTTTATAGGACTTCACTGTTACGTAAACGGTAAAAAGAAATTCGTGTGTGTTAAATGCCTTAGTCCTTGATGGAACATGATCTGTCATGTGGAAGTAATTGAAGTTGGTATTTATGTAGATACTATGAAAGATTGGTCAACATGTAAAGAAATTATAGTGATCCTGATACAGATACTCAGGGGACAATTGACGTTTCTCTCTCCATAGCGCCCTTATGCACTAACTTGTTTCATTCGAATCATAAACTT
Source organism: Schistocerca serialis cubense (assembly GCF_023864345.2). Taxonomy (NCBI): domain Eukaryota; kingdom Metazoa; phylum Arthropoda; class Insecta; order Orthoptera; family Acrididae; genus Schistocerca; species Schistocerca serialis. The sequence continues at coordinate 256,813,290 of NC_064642.1, forward strand.
ATTTTCAGTAAATAAAATATTTCTAAGCTTATGAAACTTACGTCACTGTGAAGACAGCAGATGTCGCATAGAAAAGCTCCATTGACAGACATCAGAGAGACAATTCGTACTTAATGATTCAGGACGGAAGTGTAACTACTCTCTCAAATTGTACAGTCTCTCTGAAAATTGTAGCCACTAGAAAATAGATAAATATTCGTATATGCTGCTCAGGAACGGAGATGTTTCTACAGATACTTGATTCTTCTGTCGCTCTTGGTAGAACAACTTCGTAATTGTAACTGAAAAAAATCCTAACGGAATTTTATTCACTGTTTCTGTGCCTTCAGAAAATAATAATGAATAAAAACGGTCCAGCTTTTTGCAAGAATACAATTTGTTTTGTTTAACCCTCAGACATGTTTCACCAAGTTGTGACATTTTCATTGGGTTCTTTTGTCATTTTTTCTGAAATACAAATATACAAATTTTGTGGAGGTTAGGTATATGTTGACATTAGTTTTCTTATTGTTTGGATTACATACAGTACGTGCCTTTTTTCACGCTATGCCCTGTAGCTGGTAAAAGAAATTAGCCACAAATCTATATTAATATAGCATGTCAACAGCAACACAGAAATGTTAGACAGCATCTGTATTGAATTTTGTCTTATAATATAACTTGCCAAAAGTGGAATTATGCACCTTTTCACACTCACCATTGCTAGAGTTTACTTGAAGAGCTGTACTTGATTATTATTTTCCTGGTAATTGTCTTTTCGTTGTTATTTTTTTTTTGTTTTAAGTGACCTGTGGGAGGGGGTAAAATTTCGTGAGATTTTGTTTTGGAAAACGGGTCGATGTGGTCTTCTACTTACAGGATGTTGCGAATTTATAATAGTATTTACTTACGATCACACATACTCAATGAAAAATTTCGAATCATACTTCATTGCTGTGGTCCCGCATATGATGATTCATAATCTTCGCAAGTTAACTGGTGTATACCTGTTTTGAGGAATTTGTCTAAGGTAGCTTTGAGTGTTTATCTTTTCTGCAGTGTGTAGTTTGTTCAGTATGCCACACATGTTTTTTGTTTTCCCATAATTTTTCCTTTTGCGTGGGTTATTTTATCGTCAAATCTGAGCATGTGCCAAGTTCCCTGGTGTTTGTGGTTTCCTCATCTTGTGTATTTTTTGTTTTCCTCGGCTGGTGTATTTTTTGTGTTCTCTGCTATATGATCATTATTGGTGTTTCATGCTGTAGTAATGTTGTGTGTGTTCTGTACCAGTTGTGTATTTACTTTACAGCTAAATTTTTCTGCCGTGTTTAGACTGTACCTGCTTTCTGTGGCGATCTGGCTGACTTGTTTAGTTCATATGTGTAGCTACGTCTATCAATTGGCACTCTGTTCAGTCTGTAGAGGAGGTATTGAGGCTGGCTTGTTTGTGTATTACAGGATAGTTAGATGTGTTGTGAATTGTTGTACTGGTTGTTGTGGATTTTCTGTATATTTAGAACTGTTGTTGATGATTTTTGATTTCTGTTGTTATATCTAGGAAGTTATTTACCTTTGGTTTTCGGGTTCAGGTGTGAGGTCGATTTCCGGGTGGGCAGTATTGATGTCTCTATGTAACTGTAGCGTCTGATATACGTTTCACTTAAGCAAACAAATTATGCCATCAACTTATTGGTACCAATATAATTCTCTGAACTGCTTGGGTTTTATTATTTCTTCAAAGTTTTTGATTTCAAGATGGTTAAGGAAGCCACTTACACGTTATCTCATGTGCAGTCCTTGCTACTGGATGTAAAATTTACCCTTAAACTTGAAATAATCTTACCGTGTGATTTCTCTGAAAATGGTTAACGCTGCTTCAATTACATAGATTGTTTCTTCAGTTGGTAATGGAAACACACAGCAACAGATCGTACCAGCGTGACTTCAAACACTTTATTACAGGAAATGTTCAAAATGTCCTCCGTTAGCGAGGATAATGCATCCACCCTCCATCGCATGGAATCCCTGATGCGCTGATGCAGCCCTGGAGAATGGCGTATTGTACCACAGCCGTCCGCAATACGAGCACAAAGAGTCTCTACATCTGGTACCGGGGTTGCGTAGCCAAGAGCTTTCAAATGCCCCCATAAATGAAAGTCAAGAGGGTTCAGATCAGGAGAGCGTGGAGGCCATGGAATTGGTCCGCCTCTACCAATCCATCGGTCTCCGAATCTGTTGTTGAGAAGCGTACGAACACTTCGACTGAAATGTGCGGAGCTCCATCGTGCATGAACCACATGTTGTGTCGTACTTGTAAACGCACATGTTCTAGCAGCACAGGTAGAGTATCCCGTATGAAATCATAATAACGTGCTCCATTGCGTAGGTGGAAGAACATGGGGCCCTATCAAGACATCACCAACAATGCCTGCTCAATCGTTCACAGAAAATCTGTGTTGATGACGTGATTGCACAATTGCGTGCGGATTCTCGTCAGCCCACACATGTTGATTGTGAAAATTTACAATTTGATCACGTTGGAATGAAGCCTCATCCGTAAAGAGAACATTTGCGCTGAAATGAGGATTGACACATTGTTGGATGAACCATTCGCAGAAGTGTACCCGTGGAGGCCAATCAGCTGCTGATAGTGCCTGCACACGCTGTACATGGTACGGAAACAACAGGTTCTCCCCTAGCACTCTCCATACAGTAACGTGGTCATCGTTACCTTGTACAGCAGCAACTTCTCTGACGCTGACATTAGGGTTATCGTCAACTGCACGAAGAATTGCCTCGTCCATTGCAGGTGTCCTCGTCGTTCTAAGTCTTCCCCAGTCGCGAGTCATAGGCTGGCAAGCTCCGTGCTCCCTAAGACGCCGATCAATTGCTTCGAACGTCTTCCTGTCGGGACACCTTCGTTTTGGAAATCTGTCTTGATACAAACGTACCGCGCCACGGCTATTGCCCCGTGCTAATCCATACGTCAAATGAGCATCTGCCAACTCCGCATTTGTAAACATTGCACTGACTGCAAAACCACGTTCGTGATGAACACTAACCTGTTGATGCTACGTACTGATGTGCTTGATGCTAGTACTGTAGAGCAATGAGTCGCATGTCAATACAAGCACCGAAGTCAACATTACCTTCCTTCAATTGGGCCAACTGGCGGTGAATCGAGGAAGTACAGTACATACTGACGAAACTAAAATGAGCTCTAACATGGAAATTAAGCGTTTCCGGACATATGTCCACATAACATATTTTCTTTCTTTGTGTGTGAGGAATGTTTCCTGAAAGTTTGGTCATACCTTTCTGTAACACCCTGTATAAAAAGCGAACCACACCAAATAGTTTTCCGAAACAAAAGCTAACGAAATATTGCCGATGCCCACAAGTGTCTTTAAAAGTAAAACTAATAATAGCAATAACACATTTAGCAGATAAGTAATAATCAAGTACAGCTCAGGACACGTCAACTATAGCATGGGTAAGCTTGACAAACTTCATGTGCCACATTCTAATGGAGTTTGTATCACATATTCTAAAAGAAAAATTCAATTCAGCTGTTGCTCAAACATTTCTGTGTTGCAGGTGACATGTTGTACTAATATACAGAGACTTCGGCAGTTCCGGCTACAGACTTCTAAGAAACGTACCATTTCTGTGCTACAACCATTTGTAAACATGTTGGTAACGCAGCCATCTTTACAAGTATCTGATTAGGCGTGACCTAGTACATCCCTTGTTCTACAATGCCACTCATTAACAGGCAAATAAATTGATCGTGTACTCGCTGACGGGTTCTCTTCAACGTGATACAGTGCGGCCTCTTCAAATTCGAGTGTACGGCGTCTCCGTGGGAACCACAGTCACGCCTGTTGACGGTAGAGGTGCCCTTTCTCGAAGCCGTTGAGTAATTGTGGCGGAAAGGGTATACGATGGTGTTGGATGTTGTGAGAACGATCTCGATAAAGACGACGAGCAGCTCTTACAATACCGTAGGTTTCGCCACTCGGAAGATCGTGTCGATGTATTCTCCAAACCTGTGCAGAACTGTGATGCTCGAACACTCACAGGCAAGTGAGTGAGGCTCAGACCAGGCCAGAGAGGTAGGATAAACGTGAAATAACATCAGCCGATCCTGTTGTGTAGTATGTAACAGGAATTTCCGAATACTGTGTAATTATGCGGGTGATTTATTTCGGAAGGCATAGGGCACACATAATGTGAAATAAGGTAAAGAATATATGTCATCTAAACAATAAAAAAGCTTGTGTTTAGACGTTCGAAATATACATAAAACTTTTATGTACATAATACAGGAACAATTGAAGAAAAATCACAGAGGTCACAACTGTGATGAAATATGTTTGAGATTTAAATAAAACGTAAGTTTTGTTCTTGCAAGCAGGCGGGCGAAACAAATAATTATATTTGTCCTACATTATTAACTTATTTCATTAATCTGTTTTCGGCTCTGGAGGGCACCATCAGAATTTAATGGTCTATTGTCGTCAAAAATTGTGAAGAATATCGAACAGATGTTACACATCGGGAATGAGGTGCAAATGCAGCGTAAAAATATCACCTTTGACATTGCAGTGTTAATGCAAAAGAAAAGGTTAAAGTCAAGCAGTAAATAAATTTACACATATTGTTCTTTTTCGATAATTAGTTTAATGTTTTTATTATTCGTTCCCTTTATACGAGGCTTTGAACTTAAATTGTGGTGTCACCGCCAGACACCACACTTGCTAGGTGGTAGCCTTTAAATCGGCCGCGGTCCATTAGTATACGCCGGACCCGCGTGTCGCCACTGTCAGTGGTAGCAGACCGAGCGCCACCACACGGCAGGTCTAGAGAGACGTACTGGCACTCGCCCCAGTTGTACAGCCGACTTTGCTAGCGACCCCACACTGACAAATACGCTCTCATTTGCCGAGACGATAGTTAGCATAGCCTTCAGCTAAGTCAATTGCTACGACCTAGCAAGGCGCCATCACCAAGTTATATTGAGATGATAATACTGTATCAACAAGACCAATGTTCACCAATTGTGGATTAAAGTTAAGTATTCCATCAGCTACGTACTTTTCTTTATAGCATTCAATACGTATCCTGTTTCAGACCTTACGCCAGCCTGCGTGAGTTTAAGCGCGTGCCTTTCGGCTTCCTCTCATTGTGTCTAGGCTGTCTTGCCTAGACACAACGTAAATAATGGTAACTATTTATTCACAACCGATACAAGAGTTACATGTTTGCACGACAATGCACGGGCTCTTACAGCGCAAGCTGTGGCTGCTCTGTTCGGTCGATGGGGCTGGGAAGTACTGTACCATCCATCGTACTCCCCGAAATTGTGACTTTGATTTGATTCCGAAGATGAAGGAACCACTTCGTGGCATTCGGTTTAGAACTGTTGCAGAGATTCGACAGGCAGTAGACCACTCTATTCGCACCATCAACAGAACAGGCTCTGCTAACGGTATCCTACGCCTTCCACATCGCTGGCATCGGGTTCTACACAAGGCTGGTGACTATTTTGTAGGACAGTAACAGGTATGGAAATGGAAATGCCGTGTGGCTAGGGCCTCCCATCGGGTAGACTGTTCGCCTGGTGCAAGTCTTTCGAGTTGACGCCACTTCTGCGACTTGCGAGCCGATGGGGATGAAAGGATGATGGTAAGGACAACACAACACCCAGTCCCTGAGCGGAGAAAATCTCCGACCCAACAGGGAATCGAACCCGGCTCGTTAGGTGTGACATTCCGTGGCGCTGACCACTCAGCTACCAGGGGCGTACACAGTAACAGGTGCAAACATGTAACTGTATTGTATCGGTTGTGAATAAATAGTTGCCACTGTTTAAGTTCCAACCCTGTTTATAATTCCGTTTGCACTGTACTGCCGAAGGTGACATTGTGAGTGTACGTAACTCACGTTGTGTAACAGAAAAACTCTCAGCCGGCCGGTGTGGCCGAGCGGTTCTAGGCGCTTCAGTCTGGAGCCGCGTACTGCTACACTCGCAGGTTCGAATCCTGCTTCGGCCATGGATGTTTGTGATGTCCTCAGGTTAGTTAGGTTTAAGTAGTTCTAAGTTCTAGGGGATGATGACCTCAGATGTTAAGTCCCATAGTGCTCAGAGCCATTTTTTAGAGGAACTCTCAATGCATCTGAAAGGTATTTGCCACAGAATCTTCCCTTGCACCCAGTGCCTGCGCTCCACGTTCCGTCTCAACCCCCGCGACAGTTGCAATCCAGCGCCGTGAGCGATTGCTCCTGAGAGCAGAGCTCTGCCGCTGACAGCCTGAGCTGGGTTGGCGCCCTCGTGGTTCGCGCCACTCCCGCGATTGGATGCAGGCGAATTATTCACGCAGCATCCGCTGTCGGCGCGCCCGTGACGTCACTCGTGTATAATGCAGCCTGCACAGTCTGTTCTGGTGCGCCACTTCTAATTCCGTCACCCGCGGGCCCGTCTGGGCACCGCCGACCATCGATTGCCGCCGGCCACAACTTACTCATGAGCGTGCATCACACCCCCGCGCGCGCCGCTCTGCGCGTTTTACCACTTGCGGCTGCGGCGTACCGCTGCCTCGTGTCATCTCCCAGCAGAATCCAGCCGAGTCTCTCGTTTCCACGACTGCATCTCTCATTTTTTCCTGTTCTTGTTCTCCTTTCCGAGTTTTGCTCATGGTAACTGTATGAAAACATTTATTTACAAATTGTTAATTTCACATTAGTACCAAAGCCTCCCACTTTTGACCATAACTGTAAGATCTCTAGAGTAAACTGTGCAAACAACATTATAAGTACACAACTCCAAATCGCTGCTATGTTGAAAGTATTTAGTGGTTTATTGGTTTGCGACAGGCCTATTTCGGCTACAGTGTCTTTTTTTAGCTGCATCTAGCTGCTTTTGACGCCCTTAAGCCAAAGATTGGGGCTGTCACTGTCTAAAGATTATTGAATATCACTAGTGTTCTGTCAAATACAGCTGTCTAAAGTACAAAAACGTGTAAACAGAACACAAAGACCATAGCAAAAAGAAAGTCACAGAATGAAATCTTCACCCTGCAGCGGAGTCGGCGCTGATATGAAATTTCCAGGCAGATGAAAACTGTACGCCAGATCTAGTCTCGAATTCGTCTCGGCCTGGTACACAGTTTCAATCTGCCAGGAAGTTTCATATTAGCACACACTCCGGTACAGAGTGAAAATTTGATTCTGGAAACATCCCCCAGATTGTGGCTGAGCCATGTTCCTGCAGTATCCTTTCTTCCAGGAGTGCTGGTGTTGGAAATTTCGCAGGACAGCTTCTGTGAAGTTTGGAAGGTGAGAAAGAGGGTACTGACGGATGTGAAACTGTGACGACGGGTTGTCAGTCGTCCTTGGACTGCTCACTCGGTGCAGGCAAATTCCCGAGTTCGAGTCTCGCCCCAGCAGAGAGTTTTAATCTACTAGAAGTCTGAAAAGTAATCTTGTCTACAACAACATTAACCATCGAGATAGACAGTATAGCTGCCACAGTCATATATCACGTCATTTATAAAACGTTACAACCAGATCACTAGACAATGACAGCATGAACCGATGTTTTGTAGACGTCAAAAACAGCTAGAAGCAGATAGAAAATGGCACTGTATCTGAAATAGATTATTGCCAACCAATAAATCACTAAATTCTTTAGGCATAGCAACACATACATCGCACTTCTGGCCCTCAAGAATACAAACTGTCCAGACAGTGTTATTGTAACGAACTAGTTAATGTCACATTTTCTTGCACTATCGGTAGTCTGTGCCACTTCGTGACACTTTTCAATCTATCAATCTAGTGTATAGTCTAGCAGACTTATTCGTATCTTTTATTTGACGACTATTCTCTAAATTCATAGCATTAAAGAATAACATTACTCACCATATACACTCCTGGAAATTGAAATAAGAACGCCGTGAATTCATTGTCCCAGGAAGGGGAAACTTTATTGACACATTCCTGGGGTCAGATACATCACATGATCACACTGACAGAACCACAGGCACATAGACACAGGCAACAGAGCATGCACAATGTCGGCACTAGTACAGTGTATATCCACCTTTCGCAGCAATGCAGGCTGCTATTCTCCCATGGAGACGATCGTAGAGATGCTGGATGTAGTCCTGTGGAACGGCTTGCCATGCCATTTCCACCTGGCGCCTCAGTTGGACCAGCGTTCGTGCTCGACGTGCAGACCGCGTGAGACGACGCTTCATCCAGTCCCAAACATGCTCAATGGGGGACAGATCCGGAGATCTTGCTGGCCAGGGTAGTTGGCTTACACCTTCTAGGGCACGTTGGGTGGCACGGGATACATGCGGACGTGCATTGTCCTGTTGGAACAGTAAGTTCCCTTGCCGGTCTAGGAATGGTAGAACGATGGGTTCGATGACGGTTTGGATGTACCGTGCACTATTCAGTGTCCCCTCGACGATCACCAGTGGTGTACGGCCAGTGTAGGAGATCGCTCCCCACACCATGATGCCGGGTGTTGGCCCTGTGTGCCTCGGTTGTATGCAGTCCTGATTGTGGCGCTCACCTGCACGGCGCCAAACACGCATACGACCATCATTGGCACCAAGGCAGAAGCGACTCTCATCGCTGAAGATGATACGTCTCCATTCGTCCCTCCATTCACGCCTGTCGCGACACCGCTGGAGGCGGGCTGCACGATGTTGGGGCGTGAGCGGAAGACGGCCTAACGGTGTGCGGGACCGTAGCCCAGCTTCATGGAGACGGTTGCGAATGGTCCTCGCCGATACCCCAGGAGCAACAGTGTCCCTAATTTGCTGGGAAGTGGCGGTGCGGTCCCCTACGGCACTGCGTAGGATCCTACGGTCTTGGCGTGCATCCGTGCGTCGCTGCGGTCCGGTCCCAGGTCGACGGGTACGTGCACCTTCCGCCGACCACTGGCGACAACATCGATGTACTGTGGAGACTTCACGCCCCACGTGTTGAGCAATTCGGCGGTTCGTCCACCCGGCCTCCCGCATGCACACTATACGCCCTCGCTCAAAGTCCGTCAACTGCACATACGGTTCACGTCCACGCTGTCGCGGCATGCTACCAGTGTTAAAGACTGCGATGGAGCTCCGTACGCCACGGCAAACTGGCTGACACTGACGGCGGCGGTGCACAAATGCTGCGCAGCTAGCGCCATTCGACGGCCAACACCGCGGTTCCTGGTGTGTCCGCTGTGCCGTGCGTGTGATCATTGCTTGTACAGCCCTCTCGCAGTGTCTAGAGCAAGTATGGTGGGTCTGACACACCGGTGTCAATGTGTTCTTTTTTCCATTTCCAGGAGTGTAGTTCTGGCTGATAAGAAAAAAAGAAACAAATTTGTATATTTGCTTTCCAAGTGGGCCGTAAAAACGCGCGACCATTTCTGGCGCTGTATTTCGAAACGCTTACAACGAAATTGAAGTCTCGGGTAACGAACTGTGCACGTGGAGGCACGGAGAGGAAAAGTGTCTACTCTTTCTTGGGTTGTTCGACAGTGCATGTATACCTTTTATTATTTCTTATTTGTGAAGTATTTCGCATAATTTGTTGTGAATTCGGACGCATATAGTGGGTATTTAGAACACAACTCTGTAAAGACAGCTTTTCAGAATATTTTTGTAATCTGTTTTATTTTGTACGTTACAAGTAAACGTTTTCAGAGAGTTCTGAATTTTCACACACATTTACACAATGAATTGATTGATGGTTACATTGTCTGTGTTTAGACGGTTTCTGTATCTTCACGTTACAATGTCCTTCAGATACGCATTTCGTAATAATTATCACAGCTATAATCCTCAAAACTGTGCAAGTTCGTTAAGACATGTATGCATGTCAACTCGTTATGTGAAGATGCAGACAGTGCGTAAAGACACATTGTAACCATCAACGTTGTATCCTTGTCCCGACGGACTAATATGACGATTAAATATTTGTTTTTCCCGGTGCGGGAATCAAAAAATGTGCAAGCTAAGGGTTGTGGACTCCGTGACGTACGGGAACTTGGATCGTTCCTGGATGAGTGCTTGTATCGCCGAAATGGTTAAAGCGACCTCTGGTGAAAGGGGGGAATCCGGGTTCGAAGCCCGGTCCGCCACAATTTTTCGTGTGCCACAAACAGCTGACATCAATACAGATTCGCATAATGCGAATCCATTTCGCATCAATGAGCTAAACTAATGTGTACGATAAATATGTTCCAACTTCTTTCTTATCTTTATTGATACTTTTCTTTCTTTCCTTCTTTCTTTCGCTACTGCCTGTATCCCGCATTGCGCGGAGGGTCGGCAGGATTAAGTACGGAGTTGGCATGGTTAATTTTAAGGGGTGGCCGAAGGCCCTTCCTGCCGCCACCCTGTACCCCCCGGGACAGAATTAGTGTACCCCAGCTGTCTGCGTCTAGTGTAAATCGTGAAATAATGTGAATGTGTTTCAAATCACTGCTAGCCGTGTAACGGATGCGGAACGTGGGGACCAGCCCGGTATTCACCTAGTAGGGTGTGGAAAACCGCCTAAAACCACATCCAGGCTGGCCAGCACACCGGCCGTCGTCGTTAATCCGCCAAGCGGATTCGATCCGGGGCCAGCGCGCCTACCCGAGTCCAGCAAGCAGCGCGTTGGCGTTCTCGGCTATTTTGGCGGGTTTATCTTGAGTGTTGATCTGATAGAAAAATTATTTGAGAGGAAGTGAGGATTTATTTTGTGTGGAACTTTGATTTCAAAGAGACTCTGCATACATGTAATGACGAAAACTTAAGTTAAAAGTTGTTGTCATTACTTGATACTGAAAGTGATGTATTCTTGACTGGGAAACATGTAATGCGATGAAATTTGAGATCGACATTGGTCCACAGCGATGGAAATACTACCATCTCTGCTGGCCGGTGTGGCCGAGCGGTTCTAGGTGCTTCAGTCTGGAACCGCGAGACCGCTACGGTCGCAGGTTCGAATCCTGCCTCAGGCATGGATGTGTGTAATGTCCTAAGGTTAGTTAGGCTTAAGTAGTTCTACGTTCTAGGGACTGATGACCTCAGATGTTGAGTCCCATAGTGCTCAGAGCCATTTGAACCATTTGAACTACCATCTCCTCTATTGACTGGCACAAGAGTAAGATTATTCACAGTTTGTGGTACATAATCTACGTCTTCTCCGTTCGTCTTTTTGAAATATGAAACTTCAGTGTAGCTACTTACAACCGACAATTCTGCAAAGCACGTAATAGGACAGCATGTACGTCGCCCATCCTACTGCAGTCTCACAGCACCAAGAGTGAACGATTTGCGGCGAGTGCTGCGGCGATCAAAGTCTGTGACACGTCTCTGCGGAAATAGAAGTGCGAGTCCGAACACAATAAGTTGGGGGGGGGGGGGGGGGAGCGCACAAATCCGTCTAGCGGGGCCGGCTTTAACGAGGTATGCCCGGTTATCGACTCTCCTGTCGGCAGCTGACACGTTGCCTGCCAATGGCACGCTGCTCGTATCTGTAGCGGGAGAGCTAGAGCGCACGCCAACTCCTTGGCTAGTATCGGAATAATTCGGCAGTTGTTCCAGTCGATCATCCTCCGGGAGTTCTAAAAAGAATGATGATTATTTCAAATGTTACATGCACAATTTCCAGTTAAAAACGCATATCCAATTTCCTTGGGGGTGGATTTACAGTTAATTTACACTGCCATGAACAGTACGTCCTTTTTGCCACTTTATTGGCAAAAGGCATCAGTGAGATCATTCTTAACGTCTTCTTCTTCTTCTTCTACTACTACTACTACTACTACTACTACTTCATTTCAAGGTTTAGGCGATATGCGACTTCACACTTTTTAGGCCATCTTTTTTTCGGTCTTCACTCGTCTCTTTTTCTTGAGGGCTTGTACTTTTGTTTTTCATGAGTGGACATGGGGGACCTCGTAACCCACGTCCCTACGGTGGTGGCTGAGAGAGCCCATCGGATACATAGGGTGCTACGAACACCCAATAAGAACCCGTGGACCAAAACGGAAGCCCAATTTCTGAGGGACTGAAAACCCTGGAACATAAATATGGAGGTCCCAGCACAGAGTAACATGGTGAAACTCTCCATGGTGAACAATGTACCGATAGAAGAGCCAGCCCTCAGACTAGAGACAATAGTTCCGAGAAAGCAGACCCTCCATTGGACTTTTGTGGTGCTGTGTACTGGGTAGATAATATAACACTCGAAATTTTCATAATAGTAAAAACATCTTAAAAGTATTTAAGAAAGAATTTCCGTCATCGTAAAGGAGTAAAGGCCATTACTTTTTGACATGTGCGAGTGCACGTTTCTGTACTCATTATGCTCATATATCTGTGCTCCGAGATTTCTATGACTAGTCGTCCGAGAGAGGAAATGGCCGGGGAAGGCGATTCAAGCGGTTCTGCGGGTAAGGAGAAGGGAGCGGTCCAGTGACCATGGACGGTTTTTCTCGTGGCTGCCGGCTGGTCAAAACGTCGGTCGTCGGCCTGGTCGGTGATTGTGTGTGAGGCCGCTCGGCAGACTTGGATCTACAGTGGCGTTGATTTTAAAACAGCACCAGTTTTATGGAATTATCTCTAAGTAAAGAAGGCAGCGTGTACTTGTAAATGTTGGTCAACTTCTATAACGAATGTGGACTGCTTGCCGGCGACAGAAGATTTCATGGCGGGCAACGTGTGAACTTGTACTCCCTGTATGTCAAAGGTGGTTAACGAGGCTGATTTTTAGTGTTCGGCATGGCAGACATTTGTAGCTGCCGCCACCGCAATTTTAGGTGATTCATCTTCAATATCGACTGCATAAGCTGCGAAAGAAAAAAAATAATACCACATTTCAGACACCCTGTTAGTATTATTTCCTTCCAGGTAATATATATATATATATATATATATATATATATATATATATATATATATATATATATATATATATATAGTGGCAACTATTTATTTACAGCTCATACAAAATAGATAGGTGTTTCAAAGTTTTATTGGCAGCAAGGCCTCGGGAGTAGACAACATTCCATTTGAACTACTGACAGCCTTGGGAGAGCCAGTCCTGACAAAACTCTACCATCTGGTGACCAAGATGTATGAAACAGTCGAAATACCCTCAGACTTCAAAAGAAGAATATAATAATTCCAATCCCAAAGAAAGCAGGTGTTGACAGATGTGAAAATTACTGAACTAAGTCACGGCTGCAAAGTACTAACACAAATTCTTTACAGACGAATGGAAAAACTCGTAGAAGCCGACCTCGGGGAAGATCAGTTTGGATTCCGTAGAAATGTTGGAACACGTGAGGCAATACTGACCCTACGACTTATCTTAGAAGCTAGATTAAGGAAGGGCAAACTTTCTAGCATTTGTAGACTAAGAGAAAGCTTTTGACAATGTTGAGTGGAATACTCTCTTTGAAATTCTGAAGGTGGCAGGGGTAAAATACAGGGAGCAAAAGGCTATTTACATTTTGTACAGAAACCAGATGGCAATATAAGAGTCGAGGGGCATGAAAGGGAAGCAGTAGTTGGGAAAGGAGTGAGACAGGGTTGTAGCCTCTCCCCGATGTTATTCAATCTGTATATTGAGCAAGCAGTAAAGGAAACAAAAGAAAAATTCGGAGTAGGTATGAAAACCCATGGAGAGGAAATAAAAACTTTGACGTTCGCTGATGACATTGTAATTCTGTCAGAGACAGCAAAGAACTTGGAAGAGCAGTTGAACGGAAAGGACAGTGTCTTGAAAGGAGAATATAAGATGAACATCAACAAAAGCAAAACGAGGATAATGGAATGTAGTCGAATTAAGTCGGGTGATGGTGAGGGAATTAGATTAGGAAATGAGACACTTAAAGTAGTAAAGGAGTTTTGCTATTTAGGGAGTAAAATAACCGATGATGGTCGAAGTAGAGAGGATATAAAATGTAGACTGGCAATGGCAAGGAAAGCGTTTCTGAAGAAGAGAAATTTGTTAACATCGAGTATAGATTTAAGTGTCAGGAAGTTGTTTCTGAAAGTATTTGTATGGAGTGTAGCCATGTATGAAAGTGAAAAATGGACGATAAATAGTTTGGACAAGAAAACAATAGAAGCTATCGAAATGTGGTGCTGCAGAAGAATGCTGAAGATTAGATGGGTAGATCACATAACTAATGAGGAGGAATTGAATAGAATTGGGGAGAAGAGGAGTTTGTGGCACAGCTTGACTAGAAGAAGGGATCGGTTGGTAGGACATGTTCTAAGGCATCAAAGGATCACCAATTTAGTATTGGAGGGCAGCGTGGAGGGTAAAAATCGTAGAGGCAGACCAAGAGATGAATACATTAAGCAGATTCAGAAGGATGTAGGTTGCAGTAGGTACTGGGAGATGAAGAAGCTTGCACAGGATAGAGTAGCACGGAGAGCTGCATCAAACCAGTCTCAGGACTGAAGATCTCAACAACAACAACAACAATAGTTGTGGTGAGAGGCGTTTTTGTCCTTGAATCGCTAAGGAGTCAACTGATGCTTGTAGAGAACAATGTGAAAGGCCGTCGTGTGCTGTAGAACGTGCGTATTCTCCCAGGAGTGGAAGAATTGGAGTCCTTTTTCTCATCTGTCAGATCACTTGTTTATTCACTTGCGAACTGTAAAAGGACCGCGTACCATTGACCATACTCTACCAGCTGCGAGTTAGTGTTGTTTACAGCTGCAAGCACCAGGAAGCTGACTTCCGCGTTGGTCTGAAAGGAAGGAAAGTAGGAAGGAGGGTTGGGTTTCGGGGTGACGTCGATATGGAGGTAATTAGAGACGGAGCACAAGTTCGGATTAAGTCAAATGTGGGGAAGGAAATCGACCGTGCTCTTTGAAATCAATCATCCTGACATATCCCTGGAGCGATTTCGGGAAATCACGGAAAACCTAAATCTGAATGGCCAGACGCGCGTTTGAACCGTTGTCCTCTCGAATGGCAGTCCATTGTGCGTCATGTCGTTGGGTGCGTGGTTTAAAGCTGAGTTCTGTGAGCGTATGTGCTCCTAATCAATTATTATATCACCTCCTGCGAAACTGGTTCTGGCTCGCTTTGAGATATTTCCGCAATGACGTGTGGTTGGTAATTTGGAACAGTTATGTTCCGTGTACGAACACAGAGGAAGATCAATTGCCAATAGTCTCCTTATCTGGTGGCTTTCACGGTCAATTACACTACTGGCCATTAAAATTGCTACACCACGAAGATGATGTGCTACAGACGCGAATTTTAACGGACCGGAAGAAAATGCTGTGATATGCAAATGATTAGCTTTCCAGAGAATTCACACAAGGTTGGCGCCGGTGGCGACACCTACAACATGCTGCCATGAGGAAAGTTTATAACCGATTTCTCATACACAAACAGCAGTTGACCGCCGTTGCCTGGTGAAACTTTGTTGTGATGCCTCGTGTAAGGAGGGAAATGCGTGACATCACGTTTCCGACTTTGATAAATGTCGGATTGTAGCCTATCGCGATTGCGGTTTATCGTGTCGCGACATTGCTGCTCACGTTGGTCGAGATCCAATGACTGTTAGCAGAATATGGAATCGGTGGGTTCAGGAGGGTAATACGGAACGCCGTGCTGGATCCCAACGGCCTCGTATCACTAGCAGTAGAGATGACAGGCATCTTATCTGCATGGCTGTAACGGATCGTGCAGCCACGTCTCGATCCATGAGTCAACAGATGGGAACGTTTGCAAGACAACAACCATCTGCACGAACAGTTCGACAACGTATGCAGCAGTATGGGCTATCAACTCGGAGACCATGGCTGCGGTTACCCTTGACGCTGCATCACAGACAGGAGCGCCTGCGATGGTGTACTCAACGACGAACCTGGGTGCACGAATGGCAAAACGTCATTTTTTCGGATGAATCCAGGTTCTGTTTACAGCATCATGATGGTCGTCGCATCCGTGTTTGGCGACATCGCGGTGAACGCACATTGGAAGCGTGTATTCGTCATCGCCATACTGGCGTATCACCCGGCGTGATGGTATGGTGTGTCATTGGTTACATGTTGCTTGTCCTGTACGGGCCTTTCTGGATACAGAAAATGTTCGACTGCTGCCCTGGCCAGCACATTCTCCAGATCTCTCACCAACTGAAGACGTCTGGTCAATGGTGGCCGAGCAACTGGCTCGTCACAATACGCCAGTCACTACTCTTGATGAACTGTAGTATCGTATTGAAGCTACATGGGCAGCTGTACCTGTACACGCAATCCAAGCTCTGTTTGCCTCAATGCCCAGGCGTATCAAGGCCGTTATTACTGCCAGAGGCGGTTGTTCTGGATACTGATTTCTCAGGATCTATGCACCCAAATTGCGTGAAAATGTAATCACATGTCAGTCCTAGTATAATATATTTTTCCAATAAATACCTGTTTATCATCTGCATTTTTTCTTGGTGTAGCAATTTTAATGGCCAGTATTATATCCATGGGGATCTATGAGTTTGTTGTTTCTGTAGCAATGATTGTATGATTCGCTTAGTAAGTGTATTGACTGGAGAAAACAGGTTTACCTGAATCAACTTCTGACGTCTGGGGCTACGCCCACCCTCAATACGTTGGAAAGTCGAATTTCTGGGTAGATATCGAAAACCCAAAACTGCATGCTTAAAGCTTGAAAATGAATTAAAAAATCTTGTTTAGTCCTACTGATTTTCATTAGCGAAAACACAGCTCTCCACTCCCTAATCACATTCTCCAGCACACTGCAATGGATGATGGCCACACCTCGGTCGTAGGGAGCATAACATTTCCGTGGCTAATGTTTCCCAGTGAAAGAGGTGTGATGTGCGGCGACATGGTGAAGCCTGAAGGCAGACTTACTTACGCGCTCGGCTGCAAAAGCAAAAGATAAGCAAGGTGAACCACTCTCGCCAGTGTTTGCTACCAATCCTGTGCGACACCTGCAATGGTTCTGGAACCGTAGCGTCTCCAGGAACTCCGGGCCTATTCGTGAACGGCAGATGACTGAGGGTATGTAGCTGTAAAGTTTTTCTTTCCTTTTGTAAAGTGATATCAATGGTTTCCGGAACATGGAAATAATGGAAATTCTCCTGGGAGGGCCTAGCACTGTAGTATGAGGCGACTGGGTGCCGAGCGACCAATCACAGGTCTGTTTTATGACTTTTGACAACCAATGAGAAGAGGAAGAAGATGCGGGGTGTGTCGTGATGTGGCGCAGCTGGTGTTAAGCCGAGTGTTCCTGGCCGTAAGCGTGGCTGGCGAATGTGAACTGCAGTGAGGAACGACAGAGAGTAATCAGCACAAAGGAAGAAGAGGTTGGGAGTTCTGCAAGAGGCAGCGGAAAGTTAAGAAGTGCAGTGTTGGCTGCGGAAGGTAAAGTGCCGAAGGCAACTCGGTGTAGTTTAGTTACGAGAGGGTGGACGTAATTGCGTTCGGTGGAAGACTGGAGGTCATTTAGTGTTCAGCGGCGTTAGTTAATGGAAATATATAATGGAGCTCCACTTTTAATTTATATCGGTCTTTTTTTTATTACGAATTATACCTTTCCTCTTCAAGTTTTTTCAGGTATTTTACGTTGTCGCTCTTTTCTCCAGGGTGTGCTGAAGTGGAGATACGTGGTGGAAGTAAGTGAACGGAAGAAGTGTTCATCTAATTTTATTTATTATTATCAATATTCTGGCGTTGATATTTCTGCAGTTCGTTGATGTTATGAACAAATGCTGGGTCATCGAGACAGCCGATAGCCCAGATGATTCATATTTAGGAAAATACTCTTGTTTTGCAAAAAATGGCTCTAAGCACTATGGGAGTTAACATCTGAGGTCATCAGTCCCCTAGAACTTAGAACTACTTAAACCTAACTAACCTAAGGACATCACACGCAGCCATTCCCGAGGCAGGATTCGAACCTGCGACGTTTCCAGGCTGAATCTTGTTTTACAGTTTGGATCTATTATAGTGAGAGCCGGCCGGGGTGGCCGAGCGGTTCTAGGCGCTTCAGTCTGGAACCGCACGTCCACTACCGTCGCAAGTTCGAAACCTGCCTCGGGAGTGGCTGCGTGTGATGTCCTTAGGTCAGTTAGGTTTAAGTAGTTCTAAGTCTAGGGGACTGATGACCTCAGATGTTAAGTCCCACAGTGCTCAAAGCAATTTGAACCATTTATTATGGTTAGACTGGCGATCCAGTTGATTTCAGGTAGTGGTACTGTTAGAGATGGTTGGTGGCAGTATAAATATTTTTTTCGTAAATTGAAGATACTAGTTTAAACAGGAAATATAACATCTAAAAGAGTCAGACTATCATTTGCAGCTGTTCAGTCGTCATTCGGTAACCGTAATTATTCAAGATTCAGGGTCATTTCCTGGTGTTCACCATTACACAAATCAGTCTAAAGTGGTTTTACAGGTGGGGTAGCCGGAAATATTGCGTCTACGTGACATTAAAAGACGCCGTTTGAATTAGAAATGGTGAGTTAAGGACTGGATTTCTGGTATACAGGGTGTCCCAGCTATCTTGTCCACCCAAAATATCTCTGGAACAATAACAGCTATTGGAAAACGACTTTCACCGGTATCACTGTAGGGCTGGGGCCCATGAATGTACATATTAGGAAACCTTCTAAAACGAAAGCATATGTGTTTTTTAACACAAACTTTTTTTTTTAAATGGACCTCCTGTATTTTTTCTTCAGCAATCCATAGCATGACAAAGCACATACACAATGGCGTTGATTGCATCGCAATATTCCCATTACATCCCGAGATATTGAGACGCGAAGTTGACGTTTGAAACACCCGACATGCGCTGCTGGCGCACGTCCTGTGGCTCAGGCGTGAACCCCATGCTGCCCGTAATCGCGATGTGGTTGACATGAGTAATCACACTTCCAAACTTATCAAGAGGTCCGAAACGACTAATACGGTCTGCTGCCATCCTGCTGCGATTACGGGCAGTATGGGGTTCACGCCTGAGCCTCAGGACGTGCGCTAGCAGCGCATGTCGAGTGTTTCAAGCGTCAACTTCGCGTCTTAATATCTCGGGATATAATGGGAATATTGCGATGCAATCGACACCATTGTGTATGTGCTTTGTCATGCTATGGATTGCTGATGAAAAAATGTAGGAGGTCTATTTAAAAAAACATAAGTTTGTGTTAAAAAACACATATGTTTTCGTTTTAGAATGTTTCCAAATATGTACATTCATGGGCCCCAACCCTACATTGATACCGGTGAAAGTCGTTTTCCAATAGCTGCTATTTTTCCAGAGATATTTTGGGTGGACAAGATAGCTGGGACACCGTGTATAAACAGAGATGTTGCAGCGTGTAATAATCTGCTAAACAGTTGACTGGATGAATGCATATGTGGGAAACACGCCATCTGTCGTACATAATGTGGAAACATTAATGATTTATCTCGTGCAAATAGAGCGTTTCCGGTGTCTGTGCCATCCTGTACAAAAGGGCGCTGTATCATGGTTAGATCAACGTCGAAGAGCTGAAGCACATTTAACATCAGGTTGAAAAGCACATTTGTGCTGCTGAAATAATCATCATATTTAATGATAACACGTAATGTTAGCAACATATTCGAAGAACTATGCTCAAGGTACTCATCTGTGTGAACAGTCAAATAGCCGTGATGAGAACGAAGTATTAATAGGTAGCTACTTATTATTAATTATGTATTTGAATTTCACATACATGTTGTAAGACGTCTTTTACTGTGATTGTGGCCACGTGATGCAGCTGTCCATCACTGATTACAAGCGCAAACCAACAAAACGGACCAAGCTGTAGTCGCGTCAGTTACATGCAACACAGCCGGAAAGCGGAACACATCACAAATGGCCCCATCACGAATACCCTGACCAACAGGAAAGCCGTTTCAGCTTGTCAGCCGAGGAAGCGAGGAAATAAGCACCTTAGGACGACTGCAGTCGGGTCAATGCCTCGCCATTCGCCTAGAGATGCTCACAAGAGCCGACTGAGTGGAACTGTATTGGCTGTGTCTGTCTGGAATTTGAATGTCACACTGTGCCCGCGCCTTATGCCACTCCATTACCACCACGCTCCCGCCAGTGCTGGAACACACCACCGTGCTTCAGGACGAGTTGGGCTGGGTATCCTGGCACCACCTAAGGCGTTTGTCGCGGTTATAATCTGGTGTCAGACGTCCCTTCCGGCGCCTAATCCGAACATCATCGATGGTGCAGTTACATTGGACATCCTGTTTTCTAGAGGGCCTGAGGAAGACGTCGCAGTCTTTTCTGAGAATCTGGAAGTGACAGCAACTTTTGGAAAACAGTGTGACGAACAGCTACTCGTATTACGGTTAACGCTTCTTAAACCGGTGGGCGAGACGCCTACATTTATTACGTGCCATGAGAAACTATGCGACCTAGAAAACTTATATTAGGTTATGGGGCACTATCAATCCTAGAAAATAAGTCAATATTATAAAGAGCGGTTGAAGAGTATGAGAAAAACGGGCGATGAATGTTTCAAGGAGTTTGTGGATCAATAAGAAAAATAAATAAAATGACCTATGAGCTCATAAGTAATTGGAGTTCAAACGAGGCGGCTATCCACAGAGTACAACAGCGTACTCTCGATTAACTGCTGGAGCTGTTGTCTGGTCTTCGAAGTAAATACCCAAAAAACGAATTCTCGGAATCCAGATACTGAAAGCTTCGGTACGCAAGGATCGATATATATGACTGTCTGTACATGGAGTGCATAGGCGCCTGAAGATGGCGTTATTAAGATGCCGAAACTGGTCTAAATAAAATAGCTACTCAAAACATACGGCTGTTTGACAATTTAACTTGCTAAACATTCCTATGAAGGCTGCCTCTTGATTCATACCATTTCATGCCTAAGGGCAAGAGAGAAAGAAGTGAAAAAAATAATCCGATGTCGTCAATAATCGGCCACCGGATATCGACAGTCGACCACCGCAGAGATGCTGCACACTCGATCAGCAACACTGGAGACCAATCGGGAAGGAGGAGTAAGCCACGCCTCCCGTTGTTACGAGGCACCACGGCCACGTCATTCTCTTCATACACCACTGCACAGGAAAAGAGAGGCCAGTTCTGATCTGTTCTGTCTCCGAGTTTTATCTGCAGTTTCGTCTCATGTGCAGCCTCGTCTCCAGATATCAGTATCGTCGCATCATCGCTCAGTCGAACGTAGTCCAGTGTTAAATGTCCTGGGTGATGTGTACCATCAACGGACACGTATCCATCGTCACTGCAGTAAACATTCAGAGTTCACTATTTTCAGTCTTGTATTTTAACTCAGCTCATTGTCTATGGCTGCCTTTTGTGTATATGAACAGCAAGTTACTTAATTGCTTAATCAATTCTAAGCGTTTTACATGGACTCAGTAGTGGAGAGCTAAAGGTAAGCGTGTTTTTGCATCAGTGATTATTCATTTCACTGATTTCCATTTGTTCACTTGAACGTGTGTTCGAAGCAGAAAACAATAAATTAGATGAAAAGCAACGAGATTAAAACAGAAGGAACGTTGAAACATGCTTGATCCGTGTGAACACTCAAATATATTGTATTTCCACTACAATAGCAATGGCTTATCAAGATACCACGAAGAGTAAAGCAGTAAGCTCAGAATAAAACAGGAACTTTGTACAACAAAAGTGTAATGAAATCAGTATAACATTAAGGCTGGGACCACACGACTAGAATGGTTCCGAAAAGTAAAATGTACTACAGCGAGACACAGAATCCTGTAGCCGTGTGGTCTGCTGCGAAACGAATTGCAGAGAACCAGATGTTAATTAATCTACTGTACCACTAAACAACTGTTTTATGTAAATAGAGCATACCTATATCAGTTTCTGTTATTACTTTCTAAGTAAAATTTAAAAACCACTGTTTTTGGGTCTGGTGTATTCTCAGCTTTGCTGTTTTTCTCGCTCGGTTTCGTAGAAAATTTCTCTTACAAAAATTGATTCATTCACATCTTGTAGCCTCATATCGTAGCTTGATAATGAACTGGCTATCTTTTTGCTGTGGATCGTAGCTTGAAAAGGGTCAATAAGACGTGTTTCATGTATTTTTAGTGCAACTTCTGCATCGTCGTGTTGACAGCAACTAACTCTATTGTTTATATATCTTTCTTCTCCGCACTCTCTTCCGTTGCCACATCAGCAGTAGTCTCTGAGGAAAGGAGAGTGCGACCATGTTATTTCTTCCCTTTTATTGTATGTTTTCCTTATCACTTTTTCACTGTCTGTGTGCATGTGTAAATGGAAGCAAACAAGTTACTTGAAATCTGCTTGAGTGTAGTCAGAGGTTTTCGTGGAGTCGCAGCTTCGAAGCGCCAACCTAGCCTCTCGACAGCTTTTGTGAAAACTACAGACATTTGTCAGCCAAAGTGGGCAGAAGTCCAGTTTTGCGAGAGACAGCTGCCTAGATTCCTCCGCCAATGACTTGGGACGAACATGGAATGGGGCGGAGGGGGAGGGCAGGGGGCGGTCAAGGGAAGACAAAGCACTTCTACAGCGGGCAAGTGACGCATGTGCTTGTGCAATCACGGCTTCAGTATCATAGACAAAGCATTTAACTACAACAGTTCGGTTTGAGTTTGCAGCAAATTTTATACAGCCTTTATGGAGGTAATGCAAAGGCTTCACGAGTCTTGCCTAACATAATTCTTTTGTGGGATAAATTCACACATTTTAAGCAGTTCCGCTGGAACTGTTTCTTCTTGAAAGGTTGACCGTTATTCTTGTAACTTCATGATGCTTGTGGTTGTGTAAAATGTGGGATGTTACTAACAATGTGTTTCCATGTAGCTGGCATTCGTGTATCGGAGAGTATCTGCAAGATTTTTTCGATTTTTAAGGGATCATCCATAACGGGATACGCTCATTTGTGAGTGTTAGATTATATGCAGAACATCAGCCAACGACATTTTTCTCAATTACAGATTTTCATTTAATGACTACGTTAAAAGTTCGATCTCAACCTCTTGAGTTTAAGGGGTGCGCGTTAAGTATGTCTAATCCTGAATTTATTGAAGATAGACTGCAGTTTTGCCATCGGCTGGCCACATTGCTCCCTGCCGAAGGTTATCAGTCCGTGGCTATTTTACAATGTTAAATTTCATTCTCCTGAGATTAATGACTGCCATAAACATGTGGACTTGTAAATTATTTTACATATTCTGAATTTGTCGGAGATGGACTGCACTTTGACCATCAGCCAGCCAAATTGAGTTATTACGAATTCTACTGCAAATCAACACGAGTGGTCCCTTGTACTTATTCTAGAGCGTATAATATGATCATGCATTTTGTTCAAAGTTCTTTCCTCGGTCACTTAGCAGTGGACTCTTGGTACTGACAAGTATTTAGCCAACTAGATTAGAATTGATGAGCCCCCGCATGTATGAGTAACTCGAACGCGTACCCCTACCGGTTCCCACTTGGCCCTATGGCTCCCAAATACCTGACTGTATTTGATCACTTTTCCTTTTTGCATTTCGATATCATACTTGAAACTTGTTCTTAAGGAACCATTCGTAATAGGATATGTTACATTGCTTTCATAAGTCTTAGTGTGGAAATGGATTCTGTGAAAGTTTCAGGTTTGATGTTAAGGAATAAATTAAATTCATGATCATAAAATCTCAATATGACTAGTCACTAACCGCTTCTCTAGCGACCATTCCCTACTCGGCATCTGTGCCGGTTAAACATTAAAATGTTATTTATGCTGAAGCTCTTGATGTGGTGTCATGATTACCTGACTTGCAGGATTGTCCTCAGGTGATGTGGAGATGCTTTTGTCTTCAAGCTGCTACAGATAACAATTTCGTGCAGTAGGCTTGACCTCAGGCGATATGATAGTGAGTTGTTCTGAGGCTACTGCAAAGAAAATTATTCTCGCTGAGGATCCGACCATGTGTTGTGGGCCAGCAGTGTTGTTCGTGGCCCAGTTCAAGGATGAGCCAATTGCGGTACTGACAAAAAAATTAAAAAATGGAAATGAGCGTATGGCATCGCTGGCCGGGAGGCTCCATCCGGGGAAGCTCGGCCGCCGAGTGCAAGTCTTATTGCAGGCGACGCCACATTGGGCGACTTGCGCGCCGATGATGAGGATGAAATGATTATGAGGACAACACAACACCCAGTCTCCGAGCGGAGAAAATCTGCAACCCGGTCGGGAATCGGCCGCGGGCCTGCTTGAATGGGAGGCGAGCAGCTAAGCAGGCGGCCGGTACTGACCCACCTTCTCGTAGAAAGCACGAGTTATCTCCCGGAATCTGTCCCGCGGCAGCGGGATGCCTGTCTCTTCAATCAGCAGTCGAGTTGAATGAGGCATGGGAATGCACAGAGTGAGCTTAAGAGCACGATTCTGCACTCTTCAAAATGACTAAACATAGCGCCTTGGCCGGCCGAAGTGGCCGCGCGGTTCTGGCGCTGCAGTCTGGAACCGCGAGACCGCTACGGTCACAGGTTCGAATCCTGCCTCGGGCATGGATGTGTGTGATGTCCTTAGGTTGGTTAGGTTTAACTAGTTCTAAGTTCTAGGGGACTAATGACCTCAGCAGTTGAGTCCCATAGCGCTCAGGGCCATTTGAAGCCATAGCGCCTTGCCATCCAGTCTGTCTGAAACTGCCAAGAACTAGAACTGAATGAGTGTTTTGAGTATACCCACAGTTAAAAGCAATCTGGGCATTGTGAGAGCTAAACTAATGGAATCATAGAGAGTATTACACTGCTCGTAACATTATTATCCCCATGTACTGTACGCCCATCGGGTAATCAATAAATTCCTATTGTCGCTATCCATTGTGCATCAGACGCATATATGTTTTATGGGGTGTTTTACATAGCGCACCTGACTGCCGTACATGAGGACAACATAACGCGCGTCAGCAAGATCTAACGATGAGAGATGGATGAATAATAAGAAAAATAAAATTCAGATCACACTGGGTCAGCTTTCATGAGGAAACTCTGCTCAGGATTAGCAGAGACACTTTCAACTTATTATGACATTTCGAAATTAAGCAACCCAGTGCACACATTTTGAAGAGTTTACAGTGAAAACTGTTATCTGGCGAGTTTGTTTCTTGCATTTTAGGCCATACATTGCAAAGTGCAAAATGTATTCTCAGTGGCATCTGCAGCCTAATTTGAGAATAAGCGAGTAACGGCAATGTCTCATGAGTCGAAGATGGGCATTACACTGGTCAAAAATAGTGCTGTTTACTGAAATTTTACATTAGTATCGTGCAATAAGTACTTGTCAGATTGTTTAAATTACAGTATGTATTGAAAGATGACATTTTACTCTACACTTCCATTTTCTTCACATTATATCTTGTTTCCTGTGGGTCGCGATACATATTTTTGCTTTATTCATTAGGAGTCTGCTGTAACCACTTTCGATCAATCTATATTAACTCTGTAGCAATCTCTCTGCTTGGGCACTGCCACGATTTAAGTCTTTGGGAGTCTGTTTTGTTTTCGGCCAATGGGATTCATTGGTAGGTGTTGGGGTCATGTAGTTCTGCCCTTGAACAAGAGGCTTTATATGAATTTTGCTTCTCGTGCCTCTTCAAATGGCTCTGAGCACTATGGGACTTAACATCTGTGGTCACCAGTCCCCTAGAACTTAGAACTACTAAAACCTAACTAACCTAAGGACATCACACACATCCATGCCCGAGGCAGGATTCGAACCTGCGACCGTAGCAGTCGCGCGGTTCCGGACTGAGCGCCTAGAACCGCTAGATCACCGCGGCCGGCTCTAGTGCCTCTGGGTGGAGAAGTCGAAGAGACTGTGTGCTGTGTTCTGATGTTGAGATGAAGCCTGCCTTGTCTTGCAGAGGTGCATGCTGTTGTATACATGCTGCTACGGACGTGGAATTTGGTGAAATCATTACAATGTATTTGTTGTAGTGAAAGTAGATTTCATGGTGAGTTAAGTGTGGCCACGATTTAGTCAGAAACACTCCTCGTGATGGGATTGGGGTGCAAACTTGCGCAAAATGGAGTAGCAGTTCCTGGGTCGCTGATGCGTAAATGTTTGGGAGCTAGTTATTGTATCTTCCACGCATTATTTTGCTTCGTGATGTTGTATATTTAAGGACCTTCCTTTACCTGACGTATAACGATCAGTTTCTCGTTCAGTTAGGATTATGTGTTAACAAAGACGAAGTTCTTTCTCATTATAAATTCGTACCTAAGAATTGTAGGTGCTGTAAATTATCTTATTGTATTTAGGGACAATATACTACTTATTAATTCACTTATCTCTGTCTCGTTTAGCTACCAACTTCATCATTTTTATATATTTTGGCTATCTGAGTGTGCAATGTTGCTTGGCCGCCATCTTCTAGTGTAAACTTCAGATTCACAAATATTCTGACTAACAGGCACTCAGCCGTGGAGCTGCCGCTAAACAATATTTTTAATAATCAATGCTCTGCGTGATATGAGGTTTCACGTGCACATAAAGGTAGGTCTACGTGTGGTGCACTGCACGTTGATGAAATACTGGTCTACGCACACTCATTAGCTTTTACGAGGTTATGTAGGAAGCAGAGGTAACATTTAAAGCCTTACTTGATGATTTACTATTTTTCTGTGCTGATTCAATACTTACACAAATGATAAGACAGCCTCAGCGCAGCACTGGACACTATAATCCATTTTCAATGGAATCCACTGCCTTTACGAGCTAATGTATTCACTGTGTAACACGTAAGTACTAGGTATGCAGGTCAATTGCTTTTCGTTGAGCTAAGTTTATGAGTAGTCTACTCTTTTGTAATCACGCTTTAAATGTGTTTAAACAGGTACAAAAAAGAAAGAAAAACATCAGAATGCCAACAACGAACTGACAGTTCCTTTCGAACTGTCGGACATTACTGGTAATAAGTTTAATTGTCAATCAACTTCCAGCAAACTTTAACATGCCATCTACAGCTACTTCCACAAAGTAAAATGATTTCTCCCGAGCTATCGCATTTATTGAGAAGGGACTTTTCGGAACTAGCTCAAACAAGAAGTAGTTGAGTTACAAACTGATGCATTTGTCACCGTATAATGCCCCTACAGCTTTCCACGGACTTAGATAACATACGCTGTAATATTCTCAATAATGCAAGCGTACAAATCAGCTGTTAACTACGTTAAACAGCGTTTTGATTGTTGTAGTACATTTCATCATTTCCTCCTGAATGGGAAACAAGTTATTGTTTCGCTCGTAGATGCGTTCATGTGCCCACTAAATTGCCAAAAGTTACAACGAACAAACAGACGCTTTCAAAAGTTAAAATTCGGATATATTTTAAGACATATAAAGGGTGTAATGGGTATAAGTGCATATGTTTATATTTTCATTGGTGCCTGAGGACAGTGTGCTGAACATTACTTCATTTGCAGATTAATAATTTTAGCTATTAGGATTAATATGTTTTTACGTTTGTTAGTATCTCCAAGTACATGTGATACAAGCAAACCATTAATGCTTATTTATCCCTGACAGCACGTCATGTGTTTAACTGTGGATGCGTGGACGCAAAATGACTTGTCTTCACTGCAGGCGTAATCTTAGTGGTGCAGCTTGGCTGTGCAGGAAACATTAGACAGGAAATTATGTGATGTGTTTGCATTGTTTGACGCAGAGAGAAAGAAACCCAACACTTTGTGTATTTTCCGGAAGTGATAAATTTAAGTTTGGAAACGAAATGTAGAACAAATTTGGCGACACTTTCTGGAAAGCTGGTTGAATTTGTGCGCATAAGGACGTGATTGGCTAACTTTAACGCCAATTAAATCGGCAACAGTGCAATGTATCGAATTTGTTCCTTAATAATTATTTCTCAGCGAAATCTACCCTGCAAAACTCTTACAAGCTTTACAGACTGCTTCCAACCACCAAACCGAGTGAGGTGGCGCAGTGGTTAGCACACTGGACTCGCATTCGGGAGGACGACGGTTCAATCCCGTCTCCGGTCATCCTGATTTAGGTTTTCCGTGATTTCCCTAAATCGTTTCAGGCAAGTGCCGGGATGGTTCCTTTGAAAGGTCACGGCCGATTTCCTTCCGCATCCTTCCCTAATCAGAGCTTGCGCTCCGTCTCTAATGACCTCGTTGTCGACGGGACGTTAAACACTAATCTCCTCCTCCTCCAACCGCCAAGTATATATCTAAGTTTGGTTGTTTTAACATAAAATAATGGAAAAATATTTTTTATGCCAACACCTATGCAATTTTATTTATTCTCTACCGGTTTCGCTACTGGCTAGCATCTGCACCGGAGATAATAACGTACATCACATGGTCAAAAATACAATTCAGGCAAATACGACATCAGATATAAATGGTGACGAATTATCACATTATTTCCACTGTAGTAGATTAATACCATCGAAGTGTAGTAACATGTACATACACAATCCTAACACCAAACAACCTCTACAAACTCAGTCAGGACGTGATCTACCATGTTAGGTAATGGTAGATCAGAAGGACGTAAGCAGGTCACGCAGACCCGTAGGAATTAATGTGCACTTCTCCCTTGAAGAGATCTCGAAAGCTTTACAGAGTGTAGTTTGGTTCAAATGGCTCTGAGCACTATGGGACTTAACATCTATGGTCATCAGTCCCCTAGAACTTAGAACTACTTAAACCTAACTAACCTAAGGACATCACACACATCCATGCCCGAGGCAGGATTCGAACCTGCGACCGTAGCAGTCGCGCGGTTCCGGACTGAGCGCCTAGAACCGCTAGACCACCGCGGCCGGCAGAGTGTAGTTTATTTATAAACTGTGGATGATACGATCTGTCGGCAAATAGGTACATTACGTAAACAACATACACAGAAAAATTATCGCATTTTTGGGCACTCACACCTTTCGCAGCAAGGCTCTGTCATTAGTATTTGTTTATTTCATACAAACAATCTGGGTTCTTCAGATTCTTCATTTCGTCTAGCCAGTTATTGTTGCAAATCCTCTTTACAATAAACGTTGCAATGTAGACATTGTTTGAGTTACAAGCAATAGTACCAGTACCAATAATAATACTAAGAAACTGGTACACCTGCCTAATATCGTGTAGGGTCACCGCGAGCACGCAGAAGTGCCTGAAGTAGTGCTGCAGGGAATTGACATCATGAATCCTACAGGGCAGTCCACAACTCTGTTGGAGTACGACGGCGTGGAGATCTCTTCTGAACACTACGTTGCAAGGCGTCCAAAACATGCTCAGTAATGTTCATGTTTGGTGAATGTGGTCGCCTGGGGAAGTGTTCAAACTCAGAAGAGTTTTCCTGGAGCCAGTCTGCAGCAATTCTGGACGTGTGGGGTGTCGCATTGTCCTGCTGGAATACCGAGGTCCTTCGGAAAGCACGACGGATGTGAATGGATGCAGGTGATCAGACAGGATGCTTACGTACGTGTCACCTGTCAGAGTCGTGTCTAGACGTATCAGGGTCCCATGTCACTCCAACTGCACACGTCCCACACCATTAAAGAGTCTCCACCAGCTTGAGCAGTCCCCTGCTGACATGCAGGGTCCATGGATTCATGAGGTTTCTCCATACCCGTGCAGGACCATCCGCTAGATTTCATTTGAAACGAGACTCGTCCGACCAAGCAACATGTTCCCAGTAATCAACAGTCCAATGTCGGTGTTGACAGGCCCAGCCGAGGCATAAAGTTTTGTGTCGGGCAGTCATCAAGGATGCATGAGTGGACGTTCGGTTCCGAAAGCCCATATCGATGATGTTTCACTGAATGGTTCTCATGCTGACATTCGTTGATGACCCAGCATTGAAATCTGCAGCAATTAGTGGAAGGGTTGAACTTCTGTCACGTTAAAGATTGCCTTCAATCGTCGTTGGTCCCGATCTTGCAGCATCTTTTTCCGGCCGCAGTGATGTCGGAGATTTGATGTTTTGCTGGATTCCTGATATTCCTGGTACACTCATGAAATGGTCGTACGGAAAAATCCCCACTTCATCACTACCTCAGAGATGCTGTGTCCAATCGCTTGTGCGCCAACTACAACACCACGTTCAAACTCATTTAAACCTTGATAATCTGCGATTGTAGCAGTAGTAACCGATATAACAACTACGCCAGACCCTTGTTGTCTTATACATACCTCTGTATTTGAATACACATGCCTATATAATTTTCTTTGACTCTTCAGTGTAATAATAATGGTAATAATAATAATTTATAATAATAATAATATGACTCCAGTGTCTTACCCATTGTGCTAATTCGCTCTGTCAATTAAAGGTAGAACTGACATAATGATTTGCATAATTTTAGTCCTATTACCATAGGGCCACTTATATTTCTCACCATTCCTATCAAAATGGAGGGAAAGATATAGTAGCATATTAACTGGGTGGTAGTATCGAAAGAATCAAATGTGAAGAGTTGAACTGTTCCAAAGAAGAATAAAAAATGACAAGGGAACATCAGTAGAAAATGACTGAAGAAGCAATGGAGCCGGAGATGAGAATAGCTGAGTGAATTTTGACTGTGTGGTAGAGATTCTGCTGCGATGTCGAACAGCAAGACGACGGCTGGGATGCGTCGTCAGGGGTGATACGTCGATTAGGGGAATGCACGATATATGGGGCACCCTGTACAGTGAACCATACTGCCACGAGATGCTGGCACTTCTTCTCAATCGGATTTCAATTTTCCTCTCCATATACGGAAGTCGCAATTCAGTGCCGCTTGAGCTGTAGTCTCGTCCGCTAAACGATCGTGATATTGGATGTGAATCGTGCTTTCCTTTACGATCGAGGAAGATGAAAGTTCTTGGCGTATGATCGCACCCCTCAACAAAACATAGTCCTAGAGTGTGAGCGCCAAGTGTGATCAGTCATCGTTTACGAAACTGAGGTACACATGAGATTTCTGAGCACGATACATCTCTTTCATGTACGATGGCGTGCAGAAAAGTAATGGCTCCAAATTTTTATGTGTAAATTCTTTAAGCTTTTTTTAAATTGAAACAAACTTTATTAACATTCTATATCTTTATTCTTCATGTCTGCCGGCCACGGTGGCTGTGCAGTTCTAGGCGCTTCAGTCCGGAACTGCTACGGTCGCAGGTTCGAATCCTGCCTCGGGCATGGATGTGTGTGATGTCCTTAGGCTAGTTAGGTTTAAGTAGTTCTAAGTTCTAGGGGACTGATGACCTAAGATGTTAAGTCCCATAGTGCTCAGTATATATATGCAGCTGGAGTGCAGTTGGAGTGCCAAGAAAGAAGGTTACAGTACACTAGTTCGCCCACTGCTTGAATACTGCTCAGCAGTGTGGGATCCGTACCAGATAGGGTTGATATAAGAGATAGAGAGCAGCGCACTTCGTTAGAGGATCATTTAGTCATCGCGAAAGCGTTACGGAGATGATAGATAAACTCCAGTGGAAGACTCTGCAGGAGAGACGCTTAGTAGCTCGGTACGGGCTTTTGTTGAAGTTTCGAGAACATACCTTCACCGAGGAGTCAAGCAATATATTGCTCCCTCCTACATATATCTCGCGGAGAGGCTATGAGGATAAAATGAGAGAGATTAGAGCCCACACAAAGGTATACCGACAATCTTTCTTTCCACGAACAATACGAGACTGGAATAGAAGGGAGAACCGATAGAGGTACTCAAGGTACCCTCTGCCACACACAGTCAGGTGGCTTGCGGAGTATGGATGTAGATGTAGATTTATATCTCAACATAGTCACCCATACGACGCACATATTTCTCCCGACAAGAGAGCAGTTTGTTGATCCCGCCATTGTAGAATGTTCGATTTTGTTGACGGAGCCACAACCTCACCTAAAGCTGCACCGATTCATCCCTCTCAAAGTGAAGTCCTCGAATGTGTTACTCAAGTTTTGGAACCATGATGGGGGCAAGTTGGGACTGTGTGGAATATAATCGATGACAGTACACCCTCGCCGTCTGGTTGTTTCCGATGTCGCAGCGCTCGCGTGTGGTTTGGCGTTGTCCTGCTGAAGGAGAGGATGCTCCATATGTAGACGAACTCTTCCGCGGTTAGGAACTCGGTTACAGAACGCTATTTCTCACGCACCTGCGTAGTTATGTTAAATACCGCTATGTCACACGTTACAATTCGGAGCCCTCTGGCAAGAGAGGGTTGCAACAGCGAAGCAGGAAACTCGACCAAGTAATATGCATTGCATGTAACATCTCAAGCAATTTTGAGAACAGAATAAAGAATTCGGAGCAAGAACTTTTTTTTAGCGAAGCAAGAAAGTCGACTGAGTAATATGCATCAATATGGAGAACACAATAAAAAATTAGGGAGCCGGCATGGATGTGTGTAATGTCCTTAGGTTAGTTAGGTTCAAGTAGTTCTAAGTTCTAGGTGACTGATGACGTCAGATGTTAAGTCCCATAATGCTCTGAGACATTTGAACCATTTGAGACAATTAGGAGCAAGAAATGTTCAGTGTCATATGTTGACTCCACCACGACACAATTTAGTACAGCAACTCACGAATATCCCAATATGCAGCCGTTTTTTGCACTACACTACTGGTCATTAAAATTGCTGCACCAAGAAGATATGCAGATGATAAACGGGTATTCATTGGACAAATATATTATACTAGAACTGACATGTGATTACATTTTCACGCAATTTGGGTGCATAGATCCTGAGAAATCAGTACCCACAACAACCACCTCCGGCCGTAATAACGGCCTTTATACGCCTGGGAATTGAGTCAAACAGAGCTTGGATGGCGTGTACAGGTACAGCTGCCCATGCAGCTTCAACGCGATACCACAGTTCATTAAGAGTAGTGACTGGAGTATTGTTCCTCGGCCACCATTGACCTGACGTTTTCAATTGGTGATAGATCTGGAGAATGTGCTGGCCAGGGCAGCAGTCGAACATTTTCTGTATCCAGGAAGGCCCGTACAGGACCTGAAACATGCGGTCGTGCATTATCCTGCTCAAATGTAGGGTTTCTCAGGGATCGAATGAAGGGTAGAGCCACGGGTCGTAACACATCTGAAATGTAACGTCCATTGTTCAAAGTGCCGTCAATGCGAACAAGAGGTAACCGAGATGTGTAACCAGTGGCACCCCTTACCATCACGCCGGGAGATACGCCAGTATGCCGATGACTAATACACGCTTCCAATGCGCGTTCACCGCGATGCCGCCAAACACGGATGCGACCATCATGATGCTGTAAACAGAACTTGGATTCATCCGAAAAAATGACGTCTTGCCATTCGTGCACCCAGGTTCGTCGTTGAGTACACCATCGCAGGTGCTCCTGTCTGTGATGCAGCGTCAAGGGTAACCGCAGCCATGGTCTCCGAGCTGATAGTCCATGCTGCTACAAACGTCGTCGAACTGTTCGTGCAGATGGTTGTTGTCTTGCAAACGTCCCCATCTGTTGACTCAGGGATCGAGACGTGGCTGCACGATCCGTTACAGCCATGCGGATAAGATGCCTGTCATCTCGACTCCTAGTGATACGAGGCCGTTGGGATCCAACACGGCGTTCGGTATTACCCTCCTGAACCCACCGATTCCATATTCTGCTAAGAGTCATTGGATCTCGACCAAGCGAGCAGCAATGTCGTGATACGATAAACCGCAATCGCGATAGGCTACAATCCGACCTTTATCAAAGTCGGAAACGTGATGGTAGGTTTTTCTCCACCTTACACGAGGCATCACAACAACGTTTCACCAGGCAATTCCGGTCCACTGCTGTTTGTGTATGAGAAATCGGTTAGAAACTGTCCTCATGTCATCACGTTGTAGGTGTCGCCACCGGCGTCAACCTTGTGTGAATGCTCTGAAAAGCTAATCACTTGCATATCACAGCACCTTCTTGCTGTCGGTTAAATTTCGCGTCTGTAGCACGTCATCTTCGTGGTGTAGCAATTTTAATGACCAGAAGTGTAGATATAATGGTTACTGCTCTTCACCAAACATCGATAAATCAGGGACGAAATATTTCTGGACATCCAGACACGATGATGATTTCATTCTTCTGCAGAATAATGGAATCGTCGGACAACCTGGTAATCGGGAAAGTATTTACCATCAGTCGCGCAAGGATAATATCAGATGCCTCCATAATTTCCTTACTTTCCCACTTCGTGCTAATTCGCTAACACAATCGTCTGTAAATTGCACTGCTATATTTTCCCTTCTTTTCGATAGTTACGCAGGTAACAGTTTTTACCATAAACAGTGTTTTGTACAGGTTGTATTTTGTTGTTCCATTCATTTCTTTCAGCTAGATTACCTTTTCAGTTTCAAATTTACTTAGACATGCTGGGTAGGCATATTCTAGTTAAGCTCTTTGTTTCTTTGCCCTTCACGGTATGAGAATCTGCCCTAAAAAAAATTCTCATAAGATCCCATTCGACGTAACATCTTTTGATTTCTGGCATTATATGTGTGTTTAACGTTTAGACATCGTGTGAAATATCGTACTCAGATACAACAAATATCTTTTCTCTGTTTCCTCGACATTTCGTGAATCACTATGTTGTCTGAGACCAATGTATTAATCTTTATGTTATTTGTTTTACAAGCACCGACTAATTCACTTCCTTGGTAAGAAATTCTCCACTTTAGTTGTAGGGTGTAAGGTGTTCACCGAGCTTTTGAGATATCCTTGTGGGTGCCAGAATGATTAGCAACGGTTGGACGGGCCAACAGTTAGATCGCACCCGTTGACACCTTTGCTTAAATGAAACTACAGAGCAATTGGTTAATGATAGGAAATGGCCCTATCAAACATGAATCTTGCGTGTTCCATCTCTGATTAAATAATTAAAATGAGAACATCTATGAAATGGAATAATGGTGCAAATTTACCCCAATGTATTATAAAGTTCGCTGCTAAACATAGCTGAACAAGAAATAACAACAGTATCTTCTCGCAATTGAAAAATACAGAGAACACAGAAACTGACAATTACTAAGAGGAAATAATTCCACGGTAATACTTCTATGACCTAGAAAAGACGGGATAGTTTAGATGAATTGGAAAGACCGACATCTTGTTGTTGTTGTTGTTGTTGTTGTCTTCAGTTCAGAGACTGGTTTGATGCAGCTCTCCATGCTACTCTATCCTATGCAAGCTTCTTCATCTCCCAGTGCCTACTGCAACCTACATCCCTCTTAATCTGCTTAGTGTATTCATCTCTTGGTCTCCCTCTACAATTTTTACCCTCCAGTATTAAATTCGTGATCTCTTGATGCCTCAGAACATGTGCTACCAACCGATCCCTTCTTCTAGTCAAGTTGTGCAACAAATTTCTCTTCTCCCCAATTCTATTCAATACCTCCACATTAGTTACGTGATCTATCCACCTAATCTTCAGCATTCTTCAGTAGCACCACATTTCGAAAGCTTCCATTCTCTTCTTGTCCAAGCTTTTTATCGTCCATGTTTCACTTCCATGCATGGCTACACTCCAAACAAATACTTTCAGAAACGACTTCCTGACACTTAAATCTGCAGTCGATGTTAACAAATTTCTCTTCTTGCCAGTCAACATTTTATATCCTCTTTACCATCATCAGATATTTTGCTCCCCAAACAGGAAAACTCATCTTCTACTTTAAGTGTCTCATTTCATAACTGACATCTTAGAGATCAGTTATCAAGAGATAAATTCGTGATAGACACACAGTGACTGCGTGATGCACCAGAAGAACGGAAAGCTACAACATGAAAACAACATCACTGGTCGAGTCGTGAATCAGCTTTCAGGCATTCGAGAAAGATATAAGATTCGCTGAACCTAAATGATCATAATGTCGCTCCTATAAACGATCGATAAGTCTCATATCCCGCCCACCTACGCTGCAGTTTCTCTCCGTACTGTGCATACAGCAGTGCAGAAATCTGTGAGTGCCGTGATCTGCTGCTCTCTGCAAAAACACATCCCTCGGCAACGTCCCCCTACATATGATGGCGAAGTGTTCTTCTCAACCTCTGAGAACCAAGTGGCTGTTTCAAGATCACCAGACGAAGTGTCTCTGCAAAACACTAGCGATTGATATTGCTAGAAAAAGTCTTAACGGTGTTAACGCATCATCTAAGTCCCTCAGATGTAGTTCTTAAACCATTCCGTGTTATGCTCTTCACTTGAGTTTTACACTTAAATCAATACTTTTGTTTCCACGTCTAAATCTCTCGGAAATTTGCGTCCTGACTTCCTCTCCTCTGCTATTTTCCTAAGATTAACCAAGAGTTGCACTGTTACATTTTAGAAACAGGACGTTCACCCATATGAAGAGGTGCCGAAATATCGGCCTAGCGCTATACAAAGATAAAATATAGCTGCTTCACGTCTCACGGGTCACCCCAATCCGTTCAAGGAAGGCGACCGGTCAGTGAAAAACAAAGTTTTGAAATGTGTTCTGACCGAACAGCACAGCTTGTAGATGTCAAGATTCTGCACAATCCCAGTGTCTTGTCACGGCCTGTTGTACGGCTTCTTCGGCCTGACGTATTGTGTAGTGCACATTATGAGGAAAACTGACGGATATTGGTTCCCAGGTGCCCGAGCTAAACATTGTCTGGCCTGGAGAATTGTACCTGAACAAGTGGACATTTCTACCCATCTCTTCGCTTCCACCTTTGAAAACCGGGATGAAATTCCCTGAGGGCTTGAATGGGGGGAGGAGTCACTGCCCAGTGGCTGTTTACTACGTTTTGGAAATCAAATACTTCATTTTTGTATGAAGTTGAGGGAACTAACTTTTAAAAACTAGAAAGCCTGAGTACATACCAATAGAAAGAAGGCATGTGCTGTTCTCCCCCTCCCGTAGGTAACTGCTGCTCGTGGTGTGTCATTCCCTCCAAAACCCAGTCGATGGACAAGTAAACATTGCAGGCTTGCAAAGAGAACACACAGCTGTGAGGAAACAAAGATTTACTACATTTTGGAAATCAAACACTTCATATTTATATGAAATTGAAGGAAATAACTTTTAAAAACTAGAGAGCCTGTTTACATACGAATAGAAAGAAGACTTGTGCAGAGAAGGTTTTAATATGGGAGTAAACGGCTTCATTCGTGCAATTACGGAGTTTACTTAGTGATGAACTTCAATTAAAATTTCTTCCACTCCATTAGACAGCCTGTTACAACAACCGTATGTAGAATTCTCAAATAAAAATAGTCTTGGTTGCAACTTATTCTTTCACTAACGACGCAGTTCTCCTTCGTGGGGCACCTTCAGAGTAACTTAAAATTTTCCTTTAACTACGTTTTGAAAACTATAAAACGGCTATGTGCTACATTGACCCAGGTGTCGAATCAGATGAACCTGCGAACGGCTATTAAGATCTCTGTGGGTTCAACACGTGCTTCAGTCTAGCACAGATCCGTTTCATGGTTTTTGAAATGTTGTAAAAGGAAAAATTTAAGATAATCTAAAGATGCCCCACTAAGTAGAAATGCATCGTTAGTAAAAAAAAAAAAATAATGCAACCAAGACTTATGTTAAAAAAAGAATTTCAATTAATTATAATGAAGGTAAATGGTGGAGATAATCTCGTGCAGGAATTTTTTGCACGGGATGAAATGGGGACCCTAATAAGTTCACTGTCCTCTCCCAGGATATAGAAAATCCGTCTCTTCACCCACAACATCACGCAAGAGACCATTATCATGCACAAACTGCCATCAGATGACTTGGGATATGTCAGTATGGTTTGAGAAACACTCCATGAGCGTGGAAGTGTTGGTGTGCCCCCTCCTCACTCCTCCCCCTCCCCCTCCCCCACACATACACACACGCCCAACTCCAATCGTGCCAACCTGTGGCGCACATGTCCACTGTAATGGGCATCTTCTTTGGCGTCTTCAATCAGCCCTGAGGCTGCAAATGCACGCAGTCCACTCCAGTGGACACTCCCCACTGGTTCTGTGCCATGCTTGCATTTGCAGACCGTAGCTGATTGAAAACGCCAAAGAAGCGACCATTAACACAGCAAAACGAAAGCTGAAATGTTAAATTTAGCATTTGAGAAATCTTTCACGCAGGAGGATCGTACAAACATACCGCCGTTTGAGCCTCGTATGGAGGACATAGTGATAGACATTCCTGGGGTTGTGAAGCAGCTGAATGGGTTGAAAATAAATAAATCGCCAGGCCCTGATGGGATTCCAGTTCGGTTTTACAGAGAGTACTCTACTGCAATGGCTCCATACTTAGCTTGCATTTATCACGAATCTCTTGCCCAAAGTAAAGTCCCGAGCGACTGGAAAAAAGCGCAGGTGACGCCTGTATATAAGACGGGTAGAAGGACGGATCCTCAAAATTACAGACCAATATCCTTAACGTCAGTTTGTTGCAGGATTCTCGAACATATTCTCAGTTCGAATATAATGAATTTCCTTGAGACAGAGAAGTTGCTGTCCATGCATCAGCACGGCTTTAGAAAGCATCGCTCCTGCGAAACGCAACTCGCCCTTTTTTCACATGATATCTTGCGAACCATTGGTGAGGGATATCAGACGGATGCCATATTCCTTGACTTCTGGAAATCGTTTGACTCGGTGCCCCACTGCAAACTCCTAACTAAGGTACGAGCATATGGGATTGGTTTCCAAGTATGTGAGTGGCTCGAAGACTTCTTAAGTTATAGAACCCAGTACTTTGTCCTCGATGGTGAGTGTTCATCGGAGGTGAGGGTATCATCTGGAGTGCCCCAGGGAAGTGTGGTAAGTCCGCTGCTGTTTTCTATCTACATAAATGATCTTTTGGATACGGTGGATAGCAATGTGCGGCTGTTTGCTGATGATGCTGCGGTGTACGGGAAGGTGTCGTCGTTGAGTGACTGTAGGAGGATACAAGACGACTTGGACTGGATTTGGGATTGGTGTAAAGAATGGCAGTTAACTCTCAATACAGATAAATGTAAATTAATGCAGATGAATAGGAAAAAGAATCCTGTAATGTTTAAATACTCCATTAGTAGTGTAGCGCTTGACACAGTCACGTCGATTAAATATTTGGGCGTAACATTGCAGAGAGATATGAAGTGGGACAAGCATGTAATGGCAGTTGTGGGGAAAGCGGATAGTCGTCTTCGGTTCATTGGTAGAATTTTGGGAAGATGTGGTTCATCTGTAAAGGACACCGCTTATAAAACGCTAATACGACCTATTCCTGAGTGCTGCTCGAGCGTTTGGGATCCCTATCAGGTCGGATTGAGGGAGGACATAGAAGCAATTCAGAGGCGGGCTGCTAGATTTGTTACTGGTAGGTTTGATCATCACGCGAGTGTTACGGAAATGCTTCAGGAACTCGGGTGGGAGTCTCTAGAGGAAAGGAGGCGTTCTTTTAGTGAATTGCTACTGAGGAAATTTAGAGAACCAGCATTTGAGGCTGACTGCAGTACAATTTTACTGCCGCCAACTTACATTTCGCGGAAAGACCACAAAGATAAGATAAGAGAGATTAGGGCTCGTACAGAAGCATATAGGCAGTCATTTTTCCCTCGTTCTGTTTCCGAGTGGAACAGGGAGATAAAATGCTAGTTGCGGTACGAAGTATCCTCCGCCACGCACCGTATAGTGGATTGCGGAGTATGTATGTAGATGTAGATGTAGAACAGCTGTGCACTGTAGTAACCACAGGGGTGTCCGACATCCATCTTACTGAGGTCATTTTGGTCGCCATCGAACGAGATAAGCGCTTCTTGGATCCATCTCCCCGCAATCTCCGTGAGAAGAGTGAGAAGAGTGTAGGAAGTCTGCGGCACGGAGGTCCATATAAAACTCATTAAGGCACTGAAATATGGATCCTGAAGGCCAACGACAGGCGACCAATTCAAGCAACAGTAATTGAGTATTTGGTGTGAATCAAAGGTTGTGGCAGATAGGGTCACATCAGTCACGAAGACATAATAAAGTATTAGAAAAAATTGTAGAATATAGGCAAAATGAGTCTAACAAATACTATTTCGAATAGCAGCTAACGGTAACCAAAACAAGATAATGATCGCCGACAGAATGGACGAAAAATGTTAGAAACAACCTAAAAAGAGATAGAATAATGGATCTAAATAGGCGTTTCCCCTAATTTTCCAAGGACAGTATGAAGATGATGATGATACAAAATACCTCTTCTGCTTGGCTAACGAAAAGTAAGCCATTTCATTGACGAATGTCTGATCATAGAGTAATCGAGTAACTCTAGACGTGACGTGTACTGTCGTATTTCGTTATCTGGCTGCTTATGGCCGCACAACAGAATGCAGATCCCTGTTTGGAAATGAGACCAATATTTCGTTTGCGTGGGAAACTATAGTGAAATTACGGATATCGCGTGCGAAAACTTGGAACGAAGTGAACACACTGAGAGCGTGCGTCACGCAGTGTGGTCAGAGTTTTAATTGAGCCACAAAAAATAAAACAACTGGGAATTCACCCACCCTGAAGTGTGTTTTTACCTGTGCAGTCGGTTAGCTCGGCGGGTACGGAAGGGGACGCTTAGGGGACCGATAATGATTTAATGACGTAACAGAGTTTTAAAGAAGTATCGACGTAAACTAACCTGATGTGGCCACCACGAATTGCGGGAATTTGCGATATTGGGTCGCCGGCTATCGCATGTCACTCATCCATTAGCATCTGAAAATGCTTTTAACTGTGCTGTTTGATCTCGGTGCGAAATTTATTTGCGCGGAATCTCGTTTTTCTTCATTATAGGGCATTCGGTTAACAGCGAATGACGGATTATTGGTATAAATGGCAATTTCTGGTGCTAAGCGTATAGTCGCTTAGTTATCAGAGTTGGCCTCTAAAATGCTGTACCGATCTGTCGAACTCTTCGGACTTAGAAAAACATTGTAAGACCAATAACAGCAAAATAAAATTTCCATTAAAAACCATTTGAATTATTTAAGAGGCGTGGTGGTTTCATGCAGTGTCGATTACTTAATAAAACTACAGAATTAAAGCCGGCCGGAGTGGCCGTGCGGTTCTAGGCGCTACAGTCTGGCCGGCCGAAGTGGCCGTGCGGTTAAAGGCGCTGCAGTCTGGAACCGCAAGACCGCTACGGTCGCAGGTTCGAATCCTGCCTCGGGCATGGATGTTTGTGATGTCCTTAGGTTAGTTAGGTTTAACTAGTTCTAAGTTCTAGGGTACTAATGACCTCAGCAGTTGAGTCCCATAGTGCTCAGAGCCATTTGAACCATTTGAACCAGCTACAGTCTGGAACCGAGCGACCGCTACGGTCGCAGGATCAAATCCTGACTCGGGCATGGATGTGTGTGATGTCCTTAGGTTAGTTAGGTTTAATTAGTTCTAAGTTCTAGGCGACTGATGACCTCAGAAGTTAAGTCGCATAGTGCTCAGAGCCATTTGAACCATTTGAACAGAATTAAATTGCCCTCTTTGTCTGTCACAATTAAATGTTTCTACCTAGGCAGTAATAAGACTTCAGGGCAGAAAGACGTGGTGGTACAGCCTTACTTAACTTACACAACATTCAGTTAAGCCTTCAGGAAACGACTTCTATCCTATTCTAGGAGACAGCTTTAATCTGCAAATATATTCTGTTATTCTCAACCCGATAGTTCTTACAGCAAGGTTCACTTCAGTGATGTCGAATGTAAGTTTTATTTTGCTTCAGTGCTCTGAGCTGTGACCATTTCGTTTACGAAAATCGACGAGAAGCTGTGATATAATCGCTAGCTGACGGTGTTTTGTATGAAGCAGACTGCAAACTCAAATGGACAAAAATGGTGTATGAATATGGTCGCGACCTTTTTAAAGAATCGTGCAGGGATTTGAATCCTTGTGGTCTGGCGGGGCTTCTGAGTTCTACATAAAAAGAAAGAGTATGTAATGTTCTCCATTGTTTGAGGCCTGACTGCAGTGCCCCGTTTATTCTTAATTTGATGCATTGTTAACACGTTGCAGAACTTCCACAGATTTATTTTTACCTCTGGCTCCAGAACAGTTTCATCTCGGCAAGCTCAGTGAAGCGTTTACTTTTATTATTATCTTCTCACTATCTAACTGATGTTCATGGAGATCTCTCTTACAAGATGGGTAAAATACCACTAAATATATCTGATAAAAATATACACTGGAAAAATCTTCCAGAACTGTAACATAAATTAATGCAGCGTCGCTGAGAAAAAAGGTAGAGACGTTCATTTTATCTTCCTTTAACAGTAACTTGCACGGATCAGATGATGTAAGTTGACATGAGTGTAGTTTTGCTGCTTCAACAATTATCTATTCCGCCATTATTATTTGAGTTCATTATTTCTAAAAGACAATACTCCTACCCCTGTATCATTCAATAAATTTATATCGTATCTTTTAAATGTGTTTCATTGAAGTAGTAGGAGAGGCTGGTGGCGGATTGTCCAGAGGTGGACGACCGAAAAATATCCGTTTTCTTTCGTTAACTACTTTATAATAAAAAGTCACAAACCCCTGAGATATTTTATCCGATAATATCCGTTGCTGTATGTAACATTACACTGTCAGAACTGCGTCGGTCTGATCTGTTATTGCTTCGAACAATGACAACGGGCAACCTGGACTGTGGCCTGATGCAGTCCCAATTAAAAGAAAGCTTTACGATGATGGACCAAAATAAGGTGATATTTCAGTTAAAGCAAGAGAAGTTCTAGTGAGCTACACTCTATGATGCTACCCAATGAGATTGTACGTCATCAGTGTGTGTTTCCTTCGAGTCACGACCGTTGAGTTTACCGAAATCACCTATCTTGTTAGCTACTAATTAATGTCGCCCCTTTGAGAAACCTTCACAGTGAATATTTCACTGAGAGACAGGAGGTAAAGGCACAACAATCTTCGTGCTATTTTGTTCCGTGTAGCTGTGAGTCGGTCATCGTGTGCTTGATTTCGAGTGTTTATTGTGATAATTCGATACACATATTTTTCTCTATTTCGAGGTACTTCTATTTATGCAGGTAAGTTCTTAGAAGCACAAAATATCGAAGATTTTTAGAAAATTTTTGTATAAAAGTCCTGTTAGGCCTACAGCTTCATACTTTTTGCGTGAGAGGTAAAAGAAACAAATGAGAAATATAAAAAGGTAGTAGAGTTACTCTAGGAAGAGTTTCCATCTGCTGTTGTTACACCAGATGAGGGCAATAGTGATTCTGAAACTAAACACGTTCTTAAAGAATTCTACACTACTGTCCATTAAAATTGCTACACCACGAAGATGACGTGCTACAGACGCGAAATTTAACCGACACGAATAAGATGCTGTGATATGCAAGTGATTAGCTTTTCACAGCATTCACACAAGGTTGGCGCCGGTGGCGACACCTACAACGTGCTGACATGAGGAAAGTTTCCAACCGATTTCTCATACACCATCAGCAGTTGACTGGCGTTGCCTGGTGAAACGTTGTTGTGATGCCTCGTGTAAGGAGGAGAAATGCGTACCATCATGTTTCCGACTTTGATAAAGGTCGGGTTGTAGCCTATCGCGATTGCGGTTTATCGTGTCGCGACATTGCTGCTCGCGTTGGTCGAGATCCAATTACTATTAGCAGAATATGGAATCGGTGGGTTCAGGAAGGCAATACAGAACGCCGTGCTGTATCCCAACGGCCTCGTATCACTAGGAGTCGAGATGACAGGCATCTTATCCGCATGGCTGTGCAGCCGCATCTCGATCCTTGAGTCAACAGATGGGGACGTTTGCAAGACAACAACCATCTCCACGAACAGTTCGAGACGTTTGCAGCAGCATGGACTATCAGCTCGGAGACCATGGCTGCGGTTATCCTTGACGCTGCATCACAGAGAGGTGCGCCTACGATGGTGTACTCAAAGACGAACCTGGGTGCACGAATGGAAATACGTCATTTTTTTGGATGAATCCAGGTTACACGTCTCGATCACGTCTCTTGTTCGCATTGACGGCACTTTGAACAGTGGACGTTACATTTCTGATGTGTTACGACTCGTGGCTCTACCTTTCATTCGATCCCTTCGAAACCCTACATTTCAGCAGGATAACGCACGACCGCATGTTGCCGGCCCTGTACGGGCCTTTCTGGATACAGAAAATGTTCAACTGCTGCCTTGGCCAGCACATTCTCCGCATCGCTCACCAATTGAAAACGTCTGGTCAATGGTGGCCGAGCAACTGGCTCGTCACAATACGCCAGACAATACTCTTGATGAACTGTGGTATCGTTTTGAAGCAGCACGGCCAGGGATTGTTGTTCTGGGTACTGATTTCTCAGGATCTATGCCCCCAAATTGAGAGAAAATGTAATCACATGTCAGTTCTAGTATAATATATTTGTCCAGTGAATACCCGTTTATCATCTGCATTTCTTCTTGGTGTAGCTATTTTAATGGCCAGTGGTGTAACTCAAGTATGTATATGTCAGACAAACGAGAAATGACATTACACTCTATACAAGTCACCAACAGAATACTTTCACGTATTCTCCAGAAGCTGAAGATATTCAGTT
Source organism: Schistocerca serialis cubense (assembly GCF_023864345.2). Lineage (NCBI taxonomy): Eukaryota > Metazoa > Arthropoda > Insecta > Orthoptera > Acrididae > Schistocerca > Schistocerca serialis. The sequence continues at coordinate 256,857,823 of NC_064642.1, forward strand.
TGATGACAGCAGTGATCGCAAGAAACATCTCCCAACTCTTTTCAGAACGATAGAAGAAAGAAGTGATCTTCACTTTCATATGAAATTACTACCCAAAAATCTTAAATTTTATTGCTGCTCGTAGGAGACGTAAAAACTGTTCTATTTACAATATAGAATGAAGATCTCATTCAAGGATCAAGGCGTTTTTATGTATAAATGAGAGGAAAAATGCTTTTAACAGTTCCACCTTGTACCATGTCTCATAAATTAATGTTTGTCGATGACTATAACATTTTGACTTTTTAGAACTCTCAAGACCCTTTCTGACAAAAGCGATGTAAATGTACAAAAAATATTTTTTTCCACTAATCCAATTTCCATTCTACTAAAGTGACAATAAATTTAGAAATGTCAAAGTAAAAAAAAACAGAAATTCAGGACATAAAAGGTTATTAAAGGAAGATTGGTAGTAAGTCCACATCTGTTGCCTCATTTGTATTGTACGTGGACGAAGCAACTGCTGCCAGAGTTCAGGAAGAAACCATGGACAACAAACGAAAACCAGCTGACGTGGATATTTTCTACAGGTTACTCCAGTTGTGAGAGCGTTGCCAGGAAATCGTAGGTAAGCTGGGCAGGAGGACTAGCAAACGTTCCAGACTCGTGAATGCAGAAGCTGAGTGAGACGTACGAGCTGTAACGCAATAATTGACAGCATGGATGGCACGCATATCATAACATGTGGATTTTGCTACTATGGAATACCACAGTAGAGAGCATTGGAATAAGCTATTGGCTAGGGCATGGTTCAGGGATGGTGTGTTACAGAGTTTTGCGAAGAAGGAGAACGTGCACAACAGACTTAGAAGTCTGCTGTTAACAATTCACAGGCAGCCAGTCGGTAGGTTTCTCGGTGGCAGTGGGAAGCAGCTAATTACTGAAAGAGAGGGGGAAAGACTCGAGAGACAAGAAAGAGGCAGACGAGAACTGAAATGTCACGGTGTGTTGTGTGGAGGCTTGGAAGAAGCAGTAAAGATAATAGGCGTTGGCAACGAGTAGCCATCCTACCAATATAATGGTGAGACGGTGAACAATCTCTTATGATTGTGCTCGAGTAGAGGACGCTGATGCATTCTAGTGTATGGATCTATATAGCAGTACAGAATCCAAATAGCAGACTTGAGAGATGTGGGAGTATCTTTCCTAAGTATGGAGAAAACGTGATTATATTTTGATAACTGGACATGGATTGCAGTTAATTGTTAGGATGCTTGTCATTTTGTAGCTGAATTTCTATTGAGGTGTTTCCTTCCCAATAGTCTAACCTTTTGAATATTTTAAGTATTTTTACGTGTTTCATTGTGAGCTTGCCCAACTGAAAATTTCCCTTCATTTCAGTGATCCAGCTGATCCAGTAAATGAGCTAGAGGCCATGAAGGCTGACCTAGCAAGAAGCGGATTTCATTTTAAATAAGGCAGGTGTCAGCGAAATACAATCTGTGATGGATTGAGAAGGGTAAAACCCTAGTGGTGTAGGATGTTCTTTCAATTAACTCTTGTTATTTGTGTCTCAAAAGAAGGGCGGGAGGGGCGTGGAGGGGATTACCGAGAAGGAGTTCGGGGCGAGAAGGAACAAGTACTTCATACGTGGAGTATCTAAAATCGTAAAACAGAAATTTTCTGCAGAGCAGCTTTAACGGACACTATTTTGCGAGGTTGTCTGATGCGTCAATGTGATAACTACTATCATGCGTATAAAACAAACACTGTTTTTTGAAAAAGTGATCGTGTCGTAAAGAATGAAAGTTCTTAATTTCTACTATCACAGCCTAATAGTAAGCACTTCAATATGACGAAAATTTTTCAAAATAATTTGAAAATATAATATGTTTCACACCACCTAGCGAGTAATATACAACAAACGTTTGTTCAAGGTACGGTAAAGATTACAAATGATATAGCAGTATACACGAAGCAAACATCACATTTAAGTTGTTACAAAATAACAAGACCCAATTTAAAATGACAACGATGTGTGCAACGATGAAATCTGGACTGGAAGCATTTTTAATTTTATTTTAAAAATTGAATATTTGTACAACTACAGTCTTGTATCACTCATATTTGTAACTTACAGAATAATATAAAGTAACGGTAACTAGCTAATTACGTTTCAGGTCACATCGGTAAGTCTTTCCAAATGTATTTTTGTCGATATTGCCAGTAGAGATTGAATATATGTGATTGTCTTAATTCAATGCTTATAAGAGACGTGCTCTGCCAAGTTTCTTTATTACTCAGTTGCAGCATCAAGTGTGTCCGGATAATGAAAACGTGAGGGAGACAACCTATGCTAGAACAGTTAATTTTTAATTATTTGACGACCGACTTTATTAAAATAGATACAAAAATGAACTAAATCGGCACAAAAATTAATAGAACTGTGAAATCAAAATTTTATAGAATCAAGTAGGTAGTTAAGTTAGTGGTCAAATGTTACAGAAGGCACTTCCCCGTAGAATTAAATTGTATACCTTTTGTAAAATACTGAGACTGATAGTGTTTACAAGTTAATATACGTAAATGTTTTAGATCTGCAGGAGTCTAAATACTACTGCTGAAAGAAATTTCATCACGTAAAACAAAAGCATTAAATGCATCCTGACTGTGTACAAGTAATTAACTCATGACATCCTTAAACGGCGGAACTAAACCATTCATCGAAATACAATAATGCTTAAAATACGTGTCATACCAAAAATTATATTTATTTACTTATTCTCATCGACAGCCCCAGCAAATTATCACCTTTTAACCATCCTAGACATCAGGCTTCGGTACAGATCAGACTTTCTTCATAACGTAAATTTTAAAAAAGGTAAATAGACGTAAACTAAATCTTATCAGTGATTTGTTCTATGACTGTATGACTTCATACGCCGAATCATCATGATGTCATGGGCCAAAGCAATCGCCATGTGATGGCAGATTAAATAGACCCGTTGAGTGTATGTTGTTATATACGTAGTGGGAAAAGCAGTGTTATCCACACGGTCGTCGAACGTCATGGGAGACTTTCAATGCGTACTGTATGCCTTATACAACATAGCCGTCGTGGAAGACTTCGTCCTCGTACTGAACATTGCTCTACAAGTCGTTACAGAACTCCGCTCTCAATACTTAATAATTTCTCATGTAGTCTGGTGAATTTTGTAGTAACAAAGGAAGTGTTAAGCTTATGCTCAGTGCTGTATACAGCTTAAATATCTGATCAAAACTCTATAAAATTTCGTCTGGGCTCCTTCTGGGGTTCTGTACCTGAATCTGAAAAAAGGAACCTTTATAGGATCAGTTTGTTGTCCGTTTGTCTGTCTGTCCGAATATTTAAAATTTACTTTTTCTCAGGAATGCGTAGACATATAAAGTTGAAATTTACGTCACATAGTGAGGTGTACAGTTCCTTGGTCGCGTAAAAAATTGAAGCTCCTAAGTGAATCCAATCATGAGATACGGCTGTTTACGTCACATATACTCGTGAACTCGCTCATCAGAACTTATAGGGTACGTACCGTTAACCTCGAATCATGAAATTTGCCAAGAAGCAAGGTTTCACACTATAACCAAAGGAAATAATTCCGAAAATTGTGAATTTTTAATTACATCACACGAAAATTTTTTCTCAATTGTTATCAGATTGTTTGTCTATCGGTACGTCAGTTAAGACCCTGTTTTCTCGGGAACAGGTAGACATATCATGCCGAAATTTGCCGCTATGGTACCTTGGCGATATAGTAAAATTTGGCTTCTAAGTCAATGCGATCAGAAGATACGGCCATTTGTATCATATATTTTGACACTCACTCTTCAATAGCTACAGGGTGTTCTGGCGTAACCACAAGCGCCAGAACGAAGATGAAGAATGCAAGAGAAGAGAAGGCGGTGAGACAATGGCAGCCAATATCGCGCTGACCAGTACGTCACTACGATAGGAGCGGCATCTAGACGAAATGAATATAAGCGCCGCTCCTGCCAGCGTCGCTCGGACATTAGTGGCTCAGTATTCGCAGACTATTAGCGCATGTTGCCATTTGCTTATTTGGCTCCTTTCCACTAGGTATTGGATATTTTAACTAAAAACTAGTGACGATGCATATTTTCGCTCTATGTTTACAATATTTTAAAAATTTAGACGGGGGATCTCCAGCTCAATCTCGTTTTGATGTCTCACAGATTGTCTCACAGATTGACCGCGACCTATAACTGCGTGCAGTCGCTAGCACAGAGGCACTGCGTAGCGAAAACATTACAGAAGAGGAACAGGAACAGACAGACAGAGTCAATGATCCTGCGCCCGCGCCTCCGGTTAATACCTTCCGCTGTCATACGGCACACGTCGGCAACAATAAAATTAAACTACGCAAGCTTTTAGTCGCACGTCCATTGTTTCAGTTTACCTTTCTATTTACTTGTACACAGTTGAATGTGTTTGGGACGTGTAGTGCGTAACGTGTTGTGCGCCATGCCGCCCGCAAAAAGACATGTCGTTTCGTGGATAGCTGACCATGCTGGAACATTTACGCATGACGGAATTCTTTTATATTGTCGAGTTAGCGAGAAAAATGTTTCGTGCAAAAAGCGTTTCAAATAGACCACCACGTCAAGAGAAGTCTTCGTATCGCAGGAATGCAGAAGAAAGGACCACGACAACAACTTCTGACAACAGCAAGTTGCAGAAGAAGGGATTTGTCCAGAAGTAACAAAAAAGTCTGTTTAACATAGATCTATGTGAACACATTCATTGAAAGTAGTATTCCTCTTACAAACCCTATCCTCAAACACTTCCTACGCAAATATTGCTTAAATCAAATTATACCAGATGAATCAACATGGCGTAAAAATTACACACTGACAATTTACACAAATGTTCTGGAAGAAATACGCAATGAACTCAAGGACAGCATTATCTGGATTTCAGTTGACAAAACTACAGACACATGTGGTCGTTACATTGCAAATTTAATTGTTGGTGCTTTAAGAGAAGAGCCTTCTTCTTCCTATTTACCGACCTGCAAAGAAATTGAAAAAGTAAATGGATATACGATCGCCAGATTTGCAAATGAGGGTATTAGAAAAATATTTCCAGGGTATTCTGCAGATGAAAGTGTGTTTGTGTTTATTTCAGATGCTGCTCACTGTTTGATCAAAGCAGGAAAAGCCCGCCGAGTATTTTATACCAATTTGATTCATGTGACGTGATTTATTCATGGAGTACATCGTCTTGCTGAAAAAGTACGTTCCACGTTTGTGAATGTAAATAAACTGTTTCTAAAGGCTCCTACTCGCATCGAGGCCTACAGAGAAAAACTACCAAATATGCCTTTACCTTCCGAATCAGTGGTAACTCGTTGGGGTACATTGGTCGAAGATTTGTTGTTTTACAATGAACATTTCGAGGCTATTATAGGGGTAAGACTTCGATAGTGCTGAGGCTTTGGCAATTTGCCACTGCAAGGAAGCTTTTAATGATTCCGGTATTAAAACAGACATTGCTGCGATTATCGTTCATTTTTCCCATATACCTGTATATATCAGAAAGCTTGAAACTCAAGGTTTGTAGTTGAATGAATTTGAATCATTTGAAACAGTACTTGCTCGTTTACGTTTACAGTAGAAGAAAATTGTGAAATAAACTGTGAATGATACTTTGGTCCAATACTATTAATTAGAATTTAAAGCCATTCAAAAAAATTAATGATTGTAAGTTGTTTTCTAAATAAAATTTTACGGAGTTATTGAGCGTACAGCAATAGCAGAGAAGAAACAATTCTTGAAACACGATATGCGTCCGCATTTTCCAAATTTTTAGAAAATAATCTCAGTAACGCCCCCTTCTAACATCTACCAGAAAGTATTCAGAAAATGATATCAGCGTTCTAAATTTAAGAATTTTTCGCGTGTCCGGCGCTCTTACTCGTAATGCACGCAGTAACTACCATGTCTTTTTATTATTTGATCTTGCATATTTCGACACTTTTCATACATTTTTAAGCATTTTTATGCAAATTTTAACGTTTTTATGATGTATGTAATTCGGTCTCTAATAATTAAGTTTGTACAGACCCCAGTGCGCGAAGTCTACCCGCATCTAGCCAATTTTCTTTAAATACGCTGTTCCTTAAAATTAAAAATGCTAATTAGAGATGATAAATCTTGTACGACATGGCATAAAAGAACCTGTATTTGTGAACTTTGCAAAACTCTGTTTATATTTTGCAAGTTTTTCTTAGAAACGAAATCTTAATTTTCAACTCAGTTAAGAATTTGAAGTAAATTCAAAACGACGATGAAATAGTGATTAGGTACTGGATGACTTTCAACTGTTCATTGGTATTACTCGTATTTTCTCAAATACGGGAAATTCAATTTCCCGGATGAAATAAAAACGGGTGACAGGTTTTGGCTTAAAAACTCTGAATAATGGGGGAGTTTCTATACAATACGGGAGAGCTGGCAACCCTATCAGCATCAATAGCATCAGTTGCTCCCAGTCCTTGTCTGAGTTTCAGTGGACATCACACTTTGAGACACTGTGGAGATATTTTAGACGCAGCCCATAATATTCACCAGAAATCTGAAATTAGTAACAATGTACCACTTGAGCACCTCTTGCTGGTAAAATACCGGCACTGAAGTGTTCCATCGTAACAAAAGTTCGAAGCGGTTGCCTATGGATTGATCGTCACTGCCCTATCGTGAATGAGGGACGTGGGCAGTGGAGGCTGGTCATGACAGACGAAATACACCACGGAGATCGGTTCTTCTCGTCACAGATATCACTATCAATCGTCAGTTCTCCGTTCAGCTCATTTTCTTCCAGTTTTTCTGCTGAAAATCTTGATCGTCTCCTTTCACCTGTTGTCTATATGTGAAGAAGCAATGATCTCGTTTTAAATGTATTTATTTATTTATTTATCCCTCAGAAGACACAAAAAATGTACTTAAACCACGGGACCAGCGTAGTAAAGGGCATCGCATGAATCAGAAACCTCTTCTTTAATGAACGAAAACGTCAATGTTTTTACACATTCTTCGGATAGAAGGGATTGGTTTTTGCTTTTCTTCTATTGTCTGTCTAGAATGCAATTTTATATTTCTTCTTGATCGGTTTCAGTTATGCGTATTCAGCTTGTGATCTGATGAAACTATTTTACGTTGAATACATATATAACGCATCAGTTTCAGACTGCATGCTTTAAATTTTAACATTTTCTGTGAAGTTGTGGAAAGAATTTCCAAAAAAACTACATAGTTTTGAGTAAAATAATTCGAGAATTTTTTTCCAACAAGCATACGATAAGAAATAGCTTGAATGACACAGCCACTTCCAGAAAGAATTTGCTTATCCGTTCGACATATTGAAGATAGACAGCTCCTGCAACACCATTATGATTTGTGCCTCTAAGAATGTTACATTCACTTTCACTTGTTACCCTTCAATTGAGAATTATTTTAATTCAGCAATCTTAACTTTTACTTTCTAGTATGATTAAAAGATAAACACAATCTAAACTAGAAAAAAGCGTGCATTATACAGTGAAAGTGTGTCCGGATATTTAGCGTAAGGCTTCTGGTGTGACATATACATTATGACGTGCAATCAATACTTCCTTCCGCCACTACGTGCACAAGCACTTTCGGAAGAAAAATGAGTTTTCTTCTAGCAAAAGCTATAACTGAATTTCCTTGCTCGCATCGGACGACTGAAATTGGATACGTAGTCGATACAGAAACCTTTAGGTGGAAAGCCGTTGTTCTCTCGCTCTGAAGGGACCAAAAGCTGTCGTTGACGTGTACAGTATACATAAATCTGAGGATTGCAACGCCAGGACAGTGTAAACGTAAAGTCATTCCACCAGTGCCACTATAATACTTGAGAGTATGTTCTCCTTCGCGCAGTATACAGCAGTCGTTTACTACGTAACACACGAAGGTTTATAAACGTAACAGAAAGTTTCGTTTTGTATTAGTTCGCAAACCGATTCTCAAGTTACAAGAAACTGTCCCGATTTATGAAACTGACGATTCTATTTTAATTAGTTTCTGAAGGCATGACTAATACACAGGTTAGAAGACGATGTGTTGGAGGATGGTTCAAATGAGTAATAACAAGCTTGATGTGGCTCTTCTCGCCCCACAGTTGTTGCTCAAATGCTCGAAATCAAAGATAGGCTTCATTTCACATTTGATGAAATATGGTTGAATTAACATGGACCTAATGAAAGAGGTCAAATGAATAACGAACCACAAGTTTCACAATTTCACTGTGCACGTGTGGTAATATTCGGTATTGTATTTAAACTCCTAGACGTACAGGACACGGAAACTAAGGAAAAGTGTCCTCTTTTTGAAGAACAATTCGCCGGAGGTCCCATCATATAGAGACTACTAAGGTCGAAGTACTAACATAGCTAAAGTGATTTACGGCAACCACAGAAAAACGAAGGGAATCTGAACTAGTGCCTCAAACTTTGCATCGTCTAGCTTTATACTCGAAACACCAGGTACGTTTTAAATAAGCTTTACTTCCGCCAAATGGATGCTTGTCTACGTTGTTGGAAGTTGCTCTTTATTGATATTTCATTTCTTCGAAACTCAAAAATCATTTAAAGATACGGACCTTAGTGAGCGAGATTTAGACAATGATAAGAATAGAAGAATAGATCAAAATTACAATTATTAGACGTTAGTGAGAGACACTTAGATAATGGTAAGAACAGATCAACATGCAACGATTACTAAATGTGATAACGAAACTTGAGTATTACTGCGTGTAAGAGTTGACGTTAGTAATTCACTTGTAACTTTCCCAACTTTCTTTTCTTCGGCAGAGAGCTTACCTCTCAATATTGTACTTCAATACAAGTTTCTTGGCCCGAAACAGTTCTTGAATAATGTTTGGTGAGCAAATGATATGAGAATCAGTTCAAACGAGAGTCGGTTAGGTGAGGGGTGGTGGATGCCTAATCTTGATTTAGAATGTATGTCAGCGGAAATGAACAGCTGGTGGTAGAAATCTGGGTAATGTGATCGTTGTGGCCCTCGCTACTTCACTATCGTGGAGCGAAAAAACAGAAAACGATGTCCACATGTTGTCCTAATCAAGTGTTCATATTGTTCTGTTCCGCTGCTTTAATCATTTTATTGAAACTCACATTTACACTTTAATAATGAATGAGGGAAGAAAGTACGACAACATATTAACTTCTATTTTGGGAATTATATCTGTAAGAACGCATAAATGACCTTTATGATTCTTAGAGCAGACTCGTCCTCGTGTTTTACAATTATTTTAATCCTTAAGACAAGGAATTCACATACAACCTAGCAATCTCTGTTCACTAGGACGTCTGTTCTGTTTATTAAGGTTTCCAGTATCAGAATTGCTTCTTTTCTTGGAGACGGTAGGACTACGAAAATGGTTTCTTCCTTCGAGATGTACTGATTTAAAACATAATTTCACATTTTCTTACAGGGCTAAGTCTTACGCTGGTCTAATCGCTAAGTTAGTATTAGCAAAGAATATTCAGGTCCGTGTCCGGCTGTCCTGTCCAATCTACGGGACTGTTCTCGTACATACGTGCCCGTACATGTGTGGGAAAAATAAAACTGGCCTGGACAATAATTATAATAATATTTACATAATACTGACGTGGGATTCACCTCTATTAACGAACATCGCAGAAAACGCTGGAAATGGACACCTGTGGCGTCGGTGCAGCACTATGCTTGATTATTCTGTTAGACACATGTAACAGCTCTTCCCGACGCATAGCTGCAGTAGCGTTTCCAAAGTTGTGCTGTAGTTCTTCCATTGTGGGAGGATTATTTGAATACACCTGATCCTTCAATTTACCCCACGCGTAAAAATCACAGGGAGAGAGAACAGGCGATCGAGGTGGCCAGGACATTGCACAGCCTCTGGTGATTGTCCGCTCCTCACTGAATATGTCATGCACTCGTGACAGGGTTGTCAAGGTAGTGTACGCTGATGCTCTGTCTTGCGGAAAATATCCATACAGCTGTTTATCTTCGATACACATGTGGCTTAATCAGTTTCTGGGCATACTGGCTAGCATTGACAGTTACTAAAACTATCGCGTTGTAATACTTGCGATATTATTAGCATTGGTAGCCCCGAATTTCTTTTTTCACAACTCTTCTTCACATTATCACCATCGCCTGCCTCATATTCTCCATCATCTTCTGCTCCACTTTCTGCTTTCATGAATACATTGTTTTATTTGGTTACATATAATTCATCTTGGTCTGTCTTCTTTCAGATTTTCTCTCCTGACGAAACCTCGAGAGATTTTTGTATCCATCATTAGGTGTAGCTGAATTTGGCTGAGATATTGAGAATGTAAAATAAGTATCTGCATTAAGTGATGGTAATGGACTACATTAACACTTTACCTAATGTTCTTTACGTACTGATTCACTATACTCGTCAAGGATAATGGCAATAAATTTGAAAACTAGAAAATACATGTATGTGTTTGGATAATGGTAGACAACGTGCTTGGAGTAATGGCAGTCACCACGTCAATTAACTCTCATTGTCCCCGATGGCATTCACCATTCATTTGGGGTAATAAAGTTCACTATTATTGGGGTAATGATAGAGAGCATGTCAACTGTCATTACCCCCAATAGCATCCATCATGAAGTTGGGGTAACGGTAGTCCCGTGATTGAGTAATGTCAGTCACCATGTCAACTGAAACTCATTATTCCCTAATAGTGTCCACCATGCATTCAGGGTAGTGATAGTGGCCTGATAGCGGTACGGCAATCGCCATCTACTGTTAAGAATGCTGTTTCACTTGGGCGTAATTTAGTTTCCATTGTGTGACAGCACATGTCTGTATTACCAGCAGGAGATGACTTAAGTGTTATACTGGAAGGTCAATTTAACTCACTGGGATGAAGGTTTCTGCAGTATAAAGTTAATACCTTAGTAGAGAGTTATATTTCTTTTATGTTTGATTTTTCGGGCGCTCAACTGCGCGTTCATCAGCGCCCGTACAAAGTCCCAATTTTTTCACACTCCAACTTTTTTACGCAGTCCAATGTCGCCACTATCATGAATGACGATGATGATGAAATGATGCGGACAACCCAAACACCCAGTCCCTGGGCAGAGAAAATCCCCAAACCGGCCGGGAATCGAAACCGGGCTCCCGTGACCCAGGGGCAGCAACACTGGCCACTAGACCACGAGCTGCGGACGTAGCAGAGTGTTGCTAAATGGTTTTAGTGACTTTGAAGGTGTATCAAACCTCACTTATTACCAATATGAATGCATATTACTACTGTTCTATATTATTACTGTACTACCTCATCGAAGTGTGACTGCAGAGTAACAAAGTTTTGAATATCGATATAAAGTTGACACCCTATCAGGGAATCACTATACTGTTTGGCTGACTTTGATATTGGTTTTGAGACGAGTTTGTGACGAATTTAGATGTGGGAATAACATAGTTTACTTTAGTAAATCTTGTCAAAAAGTCCACTTTAAGCTCTAAGTTAGATCAGCTGGTGTGCTTTTCAAGTTTGTAGAACCAGTTTTTATATATATTACAGGGTGATTCAAAAAGAAAGAACAGGTTTCAGTTGTTTATTACAGACATACTGCTTCAGATAGTAACACATTGCGCATGTAACCTAAAAGAGTAAGGCTAAAAGTTTTAGATTTTCACAGACACCATACCATACACTCAACTTGAGCTCCACGCGTTACTCGAGAAACATCAAAACGGCAGTCTACATCATTCCACACACGAATCAACAGGTCTCTGTTTATTGAATCGACAGCTTCAACAATTCGATTTCTTAGCTCTTGAAGAGTAATTGCCCTAGCAGGCTCAAATACTATGTCTTTTATGAACCCCACAGAAAAAAATCGCAGTTATGAGGTCTGGTGGCCTGCGAGGCTGAAAGCAATGAACAAGGTATTAAAAAACTAAGAACCCGCCTCGACTGCGAAAAAGCACCTAGTGTTTACCTAGTTTCGGTGTAGTTAACTACACCTTCTTCAGAACAATAAAACCCACAAGTGCCTAAAAAGACCTTTGTCAGTTATTAAAAGAATACCATGGCTATACATTTATAAACGAAAAAAAGGAAACACAAACAGTACATATGTACAAAGTCTAAACCGTTACTTAACTTAATGGTGTAACCTCCACCTCACACCGGCTTATGTTCGATGGGCCACGACCCGCCATACACTGCAGCTACAAATGTGTAGTTAACTACACCGAAACCTAGGTAAACACTAGGTGATTTTTCGCAGTCGAGGCGGGTTTCTAGTTTTTTAATATATTAAATAAACGACTGCTGACGTGCTGCAATGTTGAAGGTTCTTCAATGAACAAGGTCTTGTTGTCCAGCTCTTCCAATTCAACGTCGTGAATGATGTTGCGAAGATAATGTCACATCATAGGTGAAACTGAGGTGGAGTACCGACATGCATAAAAATAAAATCACTGGAATCTTAATGAATTTGAGGAAATAACCAACTCTGAAGCATGTCCTTGTCCATAAACGTATTAAGTTTCAGCAAGTCTCTTTCATGCTCGACGGCAACGCTAGGGTTTTGTGAGTCTCAGCTTCCTACATTATGACAGTTTATTTTACCTGACAGATGAAACGGCGATTCGTCCGAAAAGATGAGTCTTTAGGAAAAATATGTCCTTTGCCTATCACGGAGAACTGAAATGTAAAATTCGTACTTTCTGTTGCAGTCGTCAAGACACAGTTTCTGCAGTAACCAAAAATTGTTAGGCTTTGTATGCAGTCGTAGTCTCAGAACACACCACACTGTAGTCTGAGGGAGTTGAAGTTCCAGGGCTGCCCATCTTCCGGACTTCCGAGGCCCCCGTGTGGACTCATCTCGGATATGCTCGTCATTTTCATCAGATGTGTGTGGCAAACCAGTTCTCTTCCCCTTCCTTAAGCAACCAACTTCCAAGAATTTTGTATACACGTCATAGATCTGCTTGTGCAGAGGCAGCATCTTGCCGAATTGACCCCGGAATGCTCGTTGCGCCTGGACAATGGATTGACAAATTCCAATACACAAAATTATTTCTCTTGTGGTGTAGTCGCCATGTTGCTACAAGCAAACAGTAGTGTAGTTATGTCCAAACTTCTGAGCCATCCTCCACCGAGTTACAAATTCAATGTGCTCCTATCTTGTATAGTCTGCCTGTAATGAACAACTGAAATCCGTTCTCTCTATTCAGTCATCCGGTAGTTTAATGAATTTCATTCATGGTACAAAAATCGAACTCCACTATTCTGATAACACATAAATTGTATCAGTAGTGCCAATAAGCAAGTTATACGTATTTTGGTAAGTAATACAATTAAGAAATGGAAATATTGCATTTGAAGGTCCATGTTTCTTGCAAAGTGTGGTACTACAATACAGCTTTGATCGTCAACAAGTGCGCTCCAACCTTCCAATTTTATCAGTTATGCCAATATTCAACCCATGAATATTTTTAAATCTTGTAGAACAATTAGGTTACAGTAGTAGTGCCACATATATTTTGTGTTTGAGATCGTACTTATTTTGAGAAATAATACAATTTTAATTTAATTCAAATTTCAATTTTTGTTCACAATCAGACGTCTATAATTACACTTCCATATTGCGATAAGCAAGCTGTTAAAGTGTATCTTTTTTGTAATCGTAATCTTTGCTTATTTTAAGAAATAATTTTATTTTCGTGATAAATATTGTGTTTTTGATACATACATCTTCCCTCTCCGTCTTATAAAATTGCTGTCATTGGTCATTTTGTGTAGTATGTAAACATTTCGTATAACGAGGACTTCTTTGTGTCTCAGGAAATTATGTAGTTTAAGTGTCATATCATAACGTAAACCTTGTTAAAACACCTTCTTCTTTCCTTTCTAAAATTGTGTTCGATCACTTCTTTTGTCTGTGGCTATGTTGTGTGTTTTCTTCAAGTATTTTAATTAAATTTTGATATTATGTAGCATCTGGATTGGAGAACAGTATGTAAACGTTCTAGACACCCGTGACGCTGTAGTTATGACTGGTAGGTATTTCTGACATCCGTGAAAGTTGTTTATGTACATAACATCCTGTAGACCTGAATCATTTCTAAGAAAAGGAATAACTGCCAACGAGTATCATCGATTGCACCACCAATAGCGTAGGATCAGATTGAAATTTCAACACACTTTACGTATTTTAATGTGGAAAAAACATTGTAACAACTGATGAACATCATGGAAAAAATTTACATGGGGAAGTATTTAATTTGAGGGTCCAGTGTGCCTTAAATCAAATAAAGGAATAAAATTGGAATTAATTACATTTTTACAGTGGCTGGCAGTCATTTAGATTGCTTATTTGTTTGTATGCTTCCATTCTTAGCATAGTATTTTATCCATCAGATGCGGTTCTAGGCGCTCGGCCCGGAGCCGCGCGACTGCTACGGTCGCAGGTTCGAATCCTGCCTTGGGCATGGATGTGTGTGATGTCCTTAGGTTAGTTAGGTTTAAGTAGTTCTAAGTTCTAGGGGACTGATGACCGCAGATGTTAAGTCCCATAGTGCTCAGAGCCATTTGAACCATTTATCCATCAGATGTTTTCTGCATTATGAGCTTGGTTGGATTAATTTCACTACACTGCCTTACCTTGGGCCCAGTATGTAATGTCAACTGTCTGTTAAGAATCTCATTTGTAACTGCTTAGGCTCGAAAATAGCATTGGGACACTTAAGTTGAGAATTCACATGCACATTTTATGCAGCAATTGGACAGGTGTGTGTGTGTGTGTGTGTGTGTGTGTGTGTGTGTGTGTGTGTGTGTGTGTGTGTGGAAAATAGCGTTTTCACACAAGACAAGCATCACAGAGCAATTTTGATGGGGGAAATGTTTACTTTGAGGGTCCACTGTGTCTTCACGGTATAATTTTTGCGCGTGCGCGTGTGCGTGTGTGTGTGTGTGTATGTGTGTGTGTACACGCAATTAATTTGGAGGCAGATATCTCTTAACATGACGCCAATTTAAGTGATGTTATCTTTTTTTATGGAAATATTGTATATCTTTGAACCCGATAGCATTTCATCAAATTTCAGAGGCAAATTTTTTTAAACATTAAGTCATTTTACACTGTTCAGTGTTACATATTTTTTAATACTGTGTATCTTTGAACTTAGTCCCATTTTTACACAAGTTAAGTGATCGGCTGTCACATTTTAATAAACAGTAGCCTGTCCTTGGCTGCTTCAGTCTAATTCCCACCAAAATACTATGCTGTGATTAGCTGAAGAGGGGGAGGGAAGAGAGAGAGAGGAAGCACATATTACATCACTGAAAGGGGGCGTGTCGTATCACGTGATAATAATGGTATTGACATTGATAAGCAGGGCCTTCTTTACCACCCTGTATGACTGTGAATCATTTTCTCCAGATGTAGATAACCACCTACATAAGCAGTTGCACTTGACGTCAAAAATATCGCAAGGTTCAATACTTTGCAATAGTACAAAGTGGTCCGAGGCGCTATAGACATATTACTGTCCTGACTCCACTTCATTTAGAAACCACCGGTGGAACTCAAGATGCGAAAGCGTGTCTAAATACTTAAACTCATGCAAAACAACAAAGTGCAGCAAGACTTGGCAGGAATGTAGCCACTCTACATGAGTGCTGGCAGTGATGGTCATGGGAATGTACTGTCTACAGACGGCTACGTGGCACTACCGAGGGGGTGTATGGCTGTGGCGCACCGTATCTCATCTGCAGCAGAAGTTTAAGCAGCATTTGGAACCACAGTAACACAACAACACTCTGTAGCGTGCATTCCACTGAGCTTAAACCACTGCCATTAGAGACTTCAGTGGCGTCAAACGAGAGGTGATTGGAGTAATAACTTACCTCACGCCTACTCTAACGTGTGATCTTGCAATTTTAATCACTTAAATATGTTATCTAGACAAACGCAATTCCCAAAATTTCATTATTCTACATCAACTATTTTTAGTATCACTTTTCGTCGGTGTACAATCACATGACGCTATTATCTGCTATTGTTCGTTCTGATGAAGCTGGTTCTGCCTCGGGGCCAGTGACGGCTCTGTCTGCGTCGTAGATACACTTGACCTACACCTGGAGTTATGGTTTACGGTGCGATTTAGTATGACAGCAGGAGCGCTCTAGTGGTTATCCCACGCACCCAGACTGCAAATTTGTACGTCAGTCTGGTGGTTCTACATGTTGTGCTGCCATTCATGAACAGTATTCCAGAGGGTGTTTTCCAACAGGACAACACTCGCTCACATACCGCTGTTGTACCCAACACTCTCTACAGAGTGTCGACATGTTGGCTTCGCCTGCTCGATCACTGGATATGTCTCCAGTCGAGCACACATGAGACATCATCGAACGACAACTCCAGCGTCATACTCAGATAGCATTAACAGTCCCAGTATTGACAAGCCAAGAGCAACACGCATGCAACCTCATCCAACTAACCGATATCCGGCACTTGTATAACGCGATGTATACACGTCTGCACGCTTGGCTTTCAACATTCTGGCGGTTATTAATGTACCAGCATTTACAACTGCAATAGCTTATCTCGCGCCTACTCTATCCTCTGATCTTGCAATGTTAATCACTTAAATATGTTACCTAGACAAACTTATTCACGAAATTTCCTTATTCTACATTAATTATTTTTTGGTATCATTTTTCGGCAGCGTATAATCACATGACGCTATTATATGGTGCTGGATAAACGATTTTATCAGACTTCTTCCCACAGCAATATTTTCAATTTTATCCACACAAGTATTTGCAAGTTATTTCGTTACGTTGTCCACCTGCATTCAATCAAGTCATTATCTATGATTTACTTTTTATTGGGATAAAGTTATTTTTTACGTAAAAGGAGACGTTAACACGGTATTAGAAGTATTGGTAAAGCAGATTAATGAAAAGACCATTATACTACGCACTAATCTGTTTAGGATACATAACACGCCTTCTTCCTTCTCGCAAGTTGTAATAAAACAGACTCGACGTAATTCTGTTGCCACGTAGGTATAAGCAACGTCAGAAAGCGTAAATTATGCTAAAAGAATGAGAACTCTGAGGGCAAAGTTAAAACGGTACGGCACGGTTTGCCGTGTAGGAAACAGCAGCAACGAGATCCCAGCGTCTTGTACCTGCAGTACCATAATGAAAGCGTTAATGACGCGTAAAATATTCAGTAGCCATTTCCTGTTACTACTCTGCGAGGTACAGCAACATTTTTTAGAGGAAGCACAGAAATGAAAGCCTTGCAAACTGTGTTTCGAAGATAATTGTGTCAGCGCTGTTACAGCAAACAGGTAACAATGAACCCGGGTAATTGGTAACTGTTAAAGACTGTAGTTTTATACGAGCAAAAACAAACATTACGTAAGACAACAAGGATATCTGCAGAACGAGTTAGCACCAAGCCCACTTGTTTGTATAACGCATGTTTCGTACTAAGATACTGCTTGGTGGAACTGATAAACACATGTAAGTCTGTATTGCTAGAACTAACATTTTCGGAAACGCTCGCAAACGTGACGTATTTTTATTCGTCATAGACACAGAACCAGGGAGTGTATCACGTCCTTTTCAAAACCGTGTCGTTGTCTGATGTAAAATTTAACTGCTACACTAAGTTCCCGAAAGTTACTTTTTGATTGATTTAACTAAGGGACGTGAGCTGTTCATATTCAGTGAATTGGAGTATCATACACGCATTTAGCTATCGTCATAGTTACATTGTTTATTAAATACATACATAAAGCATGACACTTACCTCTATAAAAATGAAACAGGAAAACAAGTTGAATCTCACATTTGCCTACATAATTCTTAAAGAAGCCAAATCTTGCTTGTCGATATACATAAGTAAACTACCATATATGAGTTTGTATTTAATTACGAGATTTCTTCTCTTAGTTCTCATTTATTGCTTCTCACGAAAACCACGGTGATAATCGCCGAAAACTTGAGTCATTACTCTAGTGTGACGTGCGAAGAAGACCGAAAATATTTTATAAATGGATGTCGTCGCTATTAACATCGCTCATATGACAGGTATCAATAAAGAGCATCCGTGAACCTAAAACTGAAATGCTTATTGTGAATGGCACCGTCAGTCAGAATGACATAATATGTTCAGAAGTAAGTCAATAAAAGTGTCCTTAGTTTGCTACCGCGGTTAGGTTGTATCAAGAACCGATAGCAAACTTTGATATTGTCATATCTTCTCACTTTACTGTACTTACTTTACAGTGTCAGGAGCTGTCAATACTGGATTAAATCAAAAGATACAGGCTTGCTTAGCCACAGGTCGCCTAGGGAGCAACGTGCAGGAAGATTTCGTCATGTTGGAAGACGTTCTGTGTTTTGTATTTTTCCACACTCGCACTTGCTGTCATTAGGCTCTAATAGCCTCCATTGTATCAGACTAAGTTTTATAGGGGCAGTTCTGATACGCGTTAGCATTTTCCGTGACTCGTAGCTCAGTTCCACACCCCTTGGCGGATATTCTAAAATATGGTGGCTGGCAGGGGGTTTACCTAAGGTGTAATTGAGGAACCGATATCTTGATTTTAGTCTCTTTAATTACCGTATAATAGAAGGTGGTCATCAAATGTCTTTTTGAACTGCTCGTTATGTTCAAGAGCTACCCTGCGAGACTTGGAACTGTTGAATCAGAAGTTTGGTAGAGCTTTTCCAGTGGAGTGGGCTTCATGCATCCTGTGACCTGCCTACAAGTTTCGTTAAGGCTTCTATCGATCTTCTTTGTATGCGCCGATCTGGACCAGACAGGACACGCGTACTCAGCTGCGGAAAAGCAAAGTGCTAAAGCGGTGGTTCTAAGCACAGTAAGTTTGGTGCCACCTTACTGACAGTTAGCTTCCTAAGGATATTATTCCTTGCAGCTACCTTATTTCGTGTTTTTTCGCAGCGACGTTAGTGTGCGAGGGACCTGTCAAGTATCGATTCGACGTACGCCCTCTCTTCTGGGTGCTCATAGATATATTCACTACAGTTAATGTGCAGTTTTCTATTTGCTGGGCGTGTGCACAGGTGAAAAGCGGGAATTTTCGTTTTATTGGGACTTGGTTTGAGAAAATGGTCATCGTAATATGTTGACATAGCTTCCAGGATATTTTCCGACTTTACCTCCTCAAAAGTTCTTCATTGAGCTTTGATACCCAAATGGTCAGCATACAGAAAATGTGTCGAATCTTTGGGTCCTGACAGATCGTTCGTATATATATTGAACAGAATGGGAGCTGGAACACTTCCCTGAGCAAGGCCGTTTCTATGCTTCATTCGGAGACTTTTTTTCCTTTCTAGGGCGACAAAGAACTGTCGGTTCTGCAGAAAAATTATATAATTTTTACTACTTGATGGTCGCTAGTCATCTCATACATTTGGAGTAATAGTTTTCGGTGGTTTATTATTAAATCGACTCGAGCCAAGCTCGTTATTAATTTATTTTTATATCCCTCCTCTATAAGCTCTGTGAGCGCCAAAATCTGGTCAATACAAAGTTTACCTGGCCTGAAGTCAGCTTGCTGTGGGATTAACTTTGAATCAATGATGTTATTGATTCGATTAAGGATCAGACTTTCATATAGTTTGAAGAGGTGGCACAGGAGGGATATGGGCCGACTATTGATAGGTGAGTCAAATTCTTTTCCTGATTTTATGAGTACTATTCCTTTCGACGTCATTCATAGTTTAGGGATTTTAAATGTTTCTCGGCAGTGGTTTACCAGCCAATTTTTGGCATTCGGTTCGAAATGCTTTACATATTTCTCACATATATCATCTACACCAGCCGTCTTTCCGATTTTCATGGAGTTTATACTCTCATTGAGCTCTCTGATTATGAAAGGATAGGAGAAGTTGTGGATATCACATTGTAAGTTATTGTTGTCACATTTTTTGTTGGGCTTGCCATTCAGTAGCAATTGGTGCGAGTTTTGATTAGGTATTACTTTAGCCATTCCTTCGATTTCTTTTGGGTTCCCATTGAGCTTCCTCATGACGTGCAGTTTTTCTGCTATGTGACATGTCCATTTTCCCTAAGATTTCAACCCATTTCTTTTTCCTAGTTTCACAAACTGATGTCATAAGAGTTGTGCCAGAACCTATTGTCTCGTTACTCAAAGGGTGTTTTGAGCACAGTTCTTCATATTTATCTAAACTGTTTCTGGTACCCTCAGAGAAACCTGGTATGATGTTCTGTCTACAGCCTCTTCGAATATGCTTTATTGACACTTTTTAAGGAATTTGTACGAAAAGTATGTAGTTTTCTGGTGCGGGATTTACGATGTTAATTTCTTCTTCTAATTTCCTGGAGAAATCCCTGCATCTGAGTTCTTTTGTTTTTTAATTCAACCTTCGTAGAAAGAGCATATTAACATATCTGACTGCTGAGAAGACCTGAATTGCACTGGAAGAACTTCGTATACATTTTTAACACATCTGCCTTGGATGTTTCTGCTGACAAAGCCGTTGTCAGGGCTTGTGGCCTCGTTTTCAAATTTCTTCCATTAATGTCATCCACAACCTGCAACAAAAAATATTTAAAAATATCTGCCTTGACAAGAGCAAAGACCGACTGCAGTTTGTGGTACCAGGAGAGTAAGAGTAATTAAATACCCTATCATAGATGGAATAATTGTGACGTGTTTAGTGTGAGCAGCGTCAAAGCCCAACTCATAGAAATCAACTGTGCAAGTCGTTGTTCTTTGCTTCTGACACAACACACAGTTAAAAGAAAAAGTATGAGTTTAAATAAGCAACGTTGCACTCAATTCGAGCTTTTTAATTCGTAGGTTAAAACTAAATGCTGAAATGCTCTTGGTGGTATCACATAAAAAGTTTCAGCAGCAAAAAGGATTACAATCCTCATGTTGTAACATTTGTATACTGTATTAGTGTTTACCTACGATTTCATCTCCTATGCCCTAAAGCATAACGCACTGGGCAACTTTAAATGTTATTTTAAGCTAACATAACCACGATCATTAATTCTAACACACCATGAAATCGTCTCGTCAACAATCTACTATCATTCGTCAATATGCAGCATTTACAGATTTTCTTTCTGGAACTGTTCTAGTAATATGAACTTGTTCGTAGTAAAGTGCTTTACTCACGCAAGGAACATATAACTCTAATTATTCTAGCTCCTAAATGTATTGGAATCTCAAACGAAAGAGTTTTTGAATAGGTTGTTGATGATGGGGCGAATTTCACATTGTCAAGTGTATAAGAAAAATCTTTACACTGGATACCTCATATTTCAGTAGTAATTTCTTCTTTAATCTATCCCACTTACTGTTTTGTATTGCACAAAGGTAAATTTGGAACTGTAAACTATTCACATGTAACTGAAAACTCTACCTATCGTTTCACAACCTCGATTATCGTGCTTCAAACGACTCACATGTTACGATAACCTTCCTCACAACAAATCGTCATTTTCTTAGTCACTATAAAATTTTGTTTGCTATAGGAAAACTTTCAAACACTAGCAGTTTTATTTACAAGCTCTTAGTCAATATCTTTATTTCAGTACACATGAAGCAACCTAATAAAATGTTAAGCTAAACAGATACGGTTTTCTTTGCATTTTTCAGTATATTAACTTCGTACGTAAACAATGTTTCAAGTAATATCAAGCATGTTAACATTTCTCCAATTTTTGAAGTCGATAGGTAGGAAACCTGTGGTTTTACTCACCGTGGACGACGAGATAAATAGAGGTGGAATACAAGCATGGAGTCAGGGACAACAGGGAATGAAATCGGCCATGTCCTATTCAGAGGCAACAACCCAGCATTTGTCTTAAGCAGTTAAGAAATGTCACACGAAACTTAAATCTGGACGGTCCATCGAGAAATTAAGGCTCTCCTTCCGAATGCGAATTCAGTGTCTCTGACAAGTTGTTATGTGAGATCTTAGATATAACACATGGAATGTGCTGTACTCTATGAAAGTGTTTGTGTGTGTGAGAGAGAGAGAGAGAGAGAGCGAGAGAGAGAGAGAGAGAGAGAGAGAGAGAGAGAGACAGACAGATAGAGAGACAGAGAAAGAGCAGGAAACTCAGTTAGTTATACTAACTCAGTTACAGATTCAGGACAGTAACTGGTTAATATCGCAAATTATGTTCTGGAGAGAAGAAAGTGCTGGTTCACAGCGTGTAAGGTGACTTTCACTGCAAGAAAATAGAGTAATTAAAATTTATTACATATAGTTCTGCTATTACTGACTTTCAGAACTCTTCTTGTAGTGATACGTGGTAAAGCTCAAGACACTACATTTCCAGTTTCTCACTGACAGATTTTAAGATCAATTCTAAAAAGCAACATTGTAATCGACTATACAATAAATTATTTCCACCAGAAGTGCTGGAATTTTTTAACACAAAAAAGAGATAATAAACAGTCCACATAACTGGAATAATTACACTTATTTACCTTGGATATTATCAATTCTTGATGATATACTGGATAATATTTTAATGAAATTCTGATCAAGAAAAACAAATTTTTTTTGTTCAACAAATGAGTTACCCACGGCGCACTTTAATGCGTGAAACTCGTGTAGGTGTTCGTTTAACAACGTGTGGAGTCCTTACCTTACTATAACATGCAGGTACGTACTGCTTATGAGACTTGTGACTATCAAAGTTGACTTTTCAGAGGATCGATGATTGTGCTAGCAACATATTTGTAACAAATGTGTGCAGCCACTCACCAATATTAGACTTGGACAACGGGTGAAGGCTGGTTGGGGCAAACCAAGGGTTTCAAACCTAAGAATAAAACATGTTCCCTTCTATACTATTATCAATATCTTATATGTATTTCACCGTCTGTTGCGAAAATTGTGATTTCAGTATTTGCTGATATGGTGCGTTTTTGAAAACAGGAACACCCATTTTTATTACATATTCGTGTAGTATGTAGTGGTTGGACCACTTTTTTCACTTTGTGATAGATGTCGCTGTAATAGTCACAAACGTATAAGTACGTGGTATCACGTGACATTCCGCCAGTGCGGACGGAATTTGCTTCGTGATACATTACCCGTGTTAAAATGGACCGTTTACCAATTGCGGAAAAGGTCGATATCGTGTTGACGTATGGCAATTGCGATCAAAATGCACAACGGGCGTGTGCTATGTATGCTGCTCGGTATCCTGGACATCATCCAAGTGTCCGGACCGTTCGCCGGATATTTACGTTATTTAAGGAAACAGGAAGTGTTCAGCCACATGTGAAACGTCAACCACGACCTGCAACAAATGATGATGCCCAAGTAGGTGTTTTCGCTGCTGTTGCGGCTAATCCACACATCAGTAGCAGACAAATCACGCGAGAATCGAGAATCTCAAAAACGTCGGTTTTGAGAATGCTACATCAACATCGATTGCATCCATACCATATTTATATGCACCAGGAATTGCATGGCAGTGACTTTGAACGTCGTGTACAGTTCTGCCACTGGGCACAAGAGACATTACGGGACGATGACAGATTTTTTGCACGCGTTCTATTTAGCGACGAAGCGTCATTCACCAACAGTGGTACCGTAATCCGGCATAATATGCACTATTGGCCAACGCAAAATCCACGATGGCTGCGACAAGTGGAACATAAGCGATCTTGGCGGGTTAATGTATGGTGCGGCATTATGGGAGGAAGGATAATTGGCCCCCATTTTATCGATGGCAATCTAAATGGTGCAATGTATGCTGATTTCCCACGTAATGTTCTTCCGATGTTACCACAAGATGTTTCACTGCATGACAGAATGGCGATGTACTTCCAATATGATGGATGTCCAGCGCATAGCTCGCGTGCGGTTGAAACGGTGTTGAATAGCATATTTCATGACAGGTGGATTGGTCGTCGAAGCACCATATCATGGCCCGCACGTTCACCGGATCTGACGTCCCCGGATTTCTTTCTGTGTGGAAAGTTGAAGGATATTTGCTATAGTGATCCACCGATAACGCCTGACAACATGCGTCAGCGCATTGTCAATGCATGTGCGAACATTACGGAAGGCGAACTACTCGCTGTTGAGAGGAATGTCGTTACACATATTGCCAAATGCACTGAGGTTGATGGACATTATTTTGAGCATTTATTCCATTAATGTGGTATTTACAGGTAATTACGCTGTAACAGCATGCGTTCTCAGAAATGATAAGTTCACAAACGTACATGTATCACATTGGAACAACCGAAATAACATGTTCAAACGTACCTAGGTTCTGTATTTTAATTTAAAAAACCTATCTGTTACCAACTGTTCGTCTAATATCGTGAGCCATATGCTTGTGACTATCTATCACAAAGCGAAGATGTGGCCCAACTAAAACATTCATATTTTTTTACGTACTACAAGAATATGTAATAAATAATGGGGAGTTCCTGTTTAAAAAAAAAAAAAACGTAGCTGATATCCGTTTGACCTATGGCAGCGCCATCTAGCGGGCCAACCATAGCGCCATCTGGTTTCCCCCTTCAAGCTAGACACGTTTCGTTCTTTGTAGTTTTTTCGTTTGATGCTTATCTCGTGAGATATTTGGCCCGGTCACGATCAGTGGACCACCCTGGATATCTGTAAAATTTGTATGTAATGCCATGAAAGTCTAAATTAAGGGAAGTGAACAAGAATGATTGTGTATCCCTCTGTGTTTTATTTCACCAAAAGCCTCAGACATGATGAATGAAATGTACAGTTACCTTAACGAAAGAACAAATCGCAGCTAGTATGATTTACATGTTCAGTAATCTAAATGAAGGGGCAGTCGAGTCTTATCTCGAGGAGGAACTGGAAATATTTGGTTATGACCAGGAGCATGCAGACGAAATGTAGCTCTGGTTTAAACAAATAGGTGTTCACACACGGGACACGTATGTATCTAGTAGAACAGCTCTAGAGGTGAGGCTTTACAGTGCATACGTAGCACATTTTACTTTAGAAAACAGCTTAATGTTTCAGCTGTTATAGTGTCAGACTCAAGAGTTCATACATTTTCAGTTATTGTTGCTATGATACAGAAAGTTAGTAGTTTATGAAATTTCGTTGTTGCTGGAATTAGCAGTTCATCATTAGAAGAGACAAAATATGGGTTCATTACAGCCCAGCTTGTTGTGGGAAATGGTACCCTGTTTTACTGTGAACCTATTTGAATCAGCTTAATCAGCCTTAATGACTGAGCGGCTCTTTTCACACATATTTATGCCCCTGCATGAGAACGTTTTCTCCCGACAGGTGGGTAGTGATCTAAGAGGAAGGCAACCACTGTGCAGTTATCAGCTTTGAGTTTAGTTTGCACTCATCATCCTTGAGGTAAGCAACCAGAAACTATATGCAAGAATGTGAGAGCTCCAAAATTAAAATACGTACAGGAAAACGATACAAGATATCTGTGAGAGGGTGACGGCACCTCGTGAGTGCCATGTGTTCCACACCACACCAGATACCATGCTGTGTGCTTTATTGTCCTGGCACTGCATCCTACATATCGCTCTGCACACGGCATAGTCTGAGAATCGTATTCAGGGAGCCACACAGAACTCTTCATAATCTGGGTAGTGCACTGAGTAATGTGTTGCGCTATCCTGTATCCCTCCCACAGACATCTTGTATGGTTCACCTGTATATTATTAACTCGTAAGTCCACGAACAGCAAGTGAAAACGTATTAACTACCAAGTTCTGAATATAGAAAGAGCAACTGAAAATGTATCAAATGTTAAGTGTCGCTCTCTCTGACATTGAAACACTTGAACTGTTAACTTTCATCTCATGCAGTATGTTCTAAGTCTCTTCCACACAGTGACAAGTGGACTGAAAAGTTATTGTCCCTCACATCAAGAACTGTTCTATTCGATGCACATGCATCCTCTGCGCGAAAAGCTATTTATTTATATAGGCTTAAATTTGTCTACATCCTGCTGGACATAAGTAAATGTTTCCGCTTCCTCCGCGAGATATGACTTGACAGTCTCTACATCTACACTGAAGAGCCAAAGAAACTGGTATAGGCATGCGTATTCAAATACGGAGATATGTAAACAGGCAGAATACGGCGCTGCGGTCGGCAACGCCTACATAAGAAAACAAGGTATCTGGCGCAGTTGTTACATCGGATACAGCTGCTAAAATGGCAAGTTGGTTTAAACGTGGTGTTGTAGTCGGCGCACGAGCGATGGGACACAGCATCTCTGAGGTTGCGATGAAGTGGAGGTTTTCTTCACGACCATGTCACGAGTGTACCGTGAATATCAAGAATCGGGTGAAACATCAAGTCTCAGACATAGCTGCGGCCGGAGAAAGATCCTGCAAGAAAGGCACCAACGACGACTGAAGAGAATTGTTCATCGTGACAGAAGTGCATCCCTTCCGCAAATTGCTGCAGATTTCAATGCTGCGCCATCAACAAGTGTCAGCGTGCGAACCATTCAAAGAAACATCATCGTTATCATCGTTATGGACCCTTGATAACCGCACGACACAAAGCTTTACGCCTCGACTGGGCCCGTCAACACCGAAATTGGACTGTTGCTGATTGGAAACATATTGCCTTCTCGGACGAGCCTAGTTTCAAACTGTATCGAGAGGATGTACGTTTACTGGCATGGAGACAACCTCATGAATCCATGGACTCTGCTTGTCAGCAGGAGACTGTTCAAGTTGGTGGAGGCTCTGTAATGGTGTGGGGTGTTTGTAGTTGGAATAATATGGAACCTCTGATACGTCTAGATACGAGTCTGACAGGTGATACGTGGTCAGTTACCCGCCCTATACCAGCTTCACATACAAGAGTCTAAGCTTGAACAGAGTAGCTTTCACACAATCACAGTACTCCACAACCTCGAATAGGTCTAAGTCCGTCAATTGTTGGAAATATTTCAAACTCTAGTTACAGTCGAATATATTTCAATGTCCTACAACGTAGCAGACTCGTAGAATATCGTATAGTCTGCATGGGTGGCCATTACGCCGCTCATCTCCCAACACTCCACGTCATCACTAGCAAAACACTTCCCACACAAAGGTGCTTCTTGAAGGAAGCAAAGGTACATACGCCACAAATTATTTAGAAATCCTATAGAAGTATCCGATGTGTAGACAACGCTTACAGATGCATCTTCAGCAAATCAGTGCAACTATTCCTTTTTCTGTCCGAACTGCATTCGTCAGAAATCTTGTGTGAACATTTGGTGCCACGTGTAGAGCACGTAACACACAGTGTAGCAAAAATCCTTGTATCTACATATTATGTGAGACTGTTGGTGTCAAGTGTCTTTTGCAGAATTTGAAACCGAGTGAATAACTATATTTTCTTCTTTGCTCCTCAGGTTCAATGGTATTGGAGCAGATTTGAAACAAAGTATGCTAATTTGGATCAAAAACATTCGTTGATTTGGGTACAATATTCGCTGATTTTTGGCATGAAACTGACTGATCTCAACTTAAAATATCAATGATTCGCCATAAAATTGAAATCTCAAATTGGACATCCCCTTGACATTACAGTCTGCCTATCGAATAAGTAAATGGGAGCTGTGACTTACGGCAGTTCACACTTTCACACTGGTATCCGTCGGAATTCTGTGAAAAGCTCACCAAAAAGGATAACTACGCTTGAATTTTTCAATTTCCCTGCAGAGCGTATGTAGGACTACTTGAATTTCCTACTATTTTCAATATCAGTTGAAGCACAAGTATGCTTCTTGCATTTTCAAATTTCTCTGCCATTTTAGCTTAAGTCATAAGGGCTGCGAAGTCGTATGGGTTCTGGAGGTGACTACAGTGCCGCCACAAATGGCATACTACTTGCGAAAATCAGAATGACTATTCTGGATTTTTTAATTTGCCAGAATTTTTAACTTAGGGCATGTTGGTGGTGTGGGAGATCGCCAGTCACAGTCTGCACTTTGCATCAAGCATTCGAGTGGGGAACATATATTCGATGGTTGAATAGCGCTGTGCATGGAGCTGCCTCGTGGCGTGACTCCGGCCCCTGGTAGGCTTGTGGTCCTTCTCCTTTGTCACCACGATCTGTGGGGTCTTTTCCCACGTGGAAAATGCTTAAGTAAAATGCAACTTTGAATTCTTATTACGCTGTAAATGTTTAAACCTAGAGCAACTGGGGTTGGAGAAAACTGTTCGAACATGCAAGCTGTCTCACTGAACTGTGACGTCAGATGGCTAGAGGAAACTGTTTACATGCCATTTTAAAATGAACAATTTGATTTTTCCGTAATTTCAAACTTAGTACAGATGAGCTGTTACCTCAGAGGAAATTCCTGTAGTTATCTTGGAATTTATACTCAGAACACAAGAAATTTGACAACCATGAAGGCTGGTCTTGTAAGCTCAAGTCCGCCTTCTTGGATCGTTGTCTTGGGTTCCGAAGTCGCAGAGGCTGCCCTCAGGTCCGCCATCTTGGATTTTATACCGGCAGTGTGACTAGGTCTGCCATTTAGTATTTCGACACACATAAAAAATAGTGCCCAAAATATAATATTAACACCAATTCGTTTGCCTTTCGTTTTTCCCGGATACTTTGCTCACAATAGCAAGTCATCGAAAATGCCTGACTTATGATTACCTATTTTTAAAGAGAAAAATGTTATTAGAAATATACTTACGGAAGAAAAATCACAACGCGCAGAAGGAGTTGTACGACATGAACGAAAGTTGGTATTCGTTTTCTACATCTGAAAGATGATGTCAGATTTCGCGCCAATAGCATAAGAGTGGCGCTACTAGGTCGCAAATCATGTTTGCTTTAAATAAACACCGTAACGGTCATGAGCGATAATTACCTTTGAGATTGGACGTGGTGAGTTAATGTTAATCAAGAATACCTTTAAGCCAACAAAGACTCAATTATCAACACCTCACTGAGTTTGAAGGAGGTCGTGTAATAAGAATACTAGAAGGAAGATGTTCCTTCTGCGGGACTGCATACAGACATGTAGCCACTGTGTATTATTGCTGGCAGCGGTGGTCAGGAGAATATACGGTCGCAAGGGACCGGTCTCCGGACGCCCACATGCACTACCGAGAGGGAAGTGTTCAGTGTATGGCTCTGGTACCTCGTAGTGAATCTGCAGCAGCAGGTTGAGTAGCAATTAGCACCACGGTGACGCACCGAACTGTTACAAAATTGGTTACTTCAAGGACAGCTCCCAGCCAGACCCCTGTAGCGTGCATTCCACCGACCCAAAACCACCGCCATTTGCGACTTCAGTGGTTTCAGGAGAGAGCTCATTATAGGTCAGGATGGAGGTCTGTTGTTTTTTCTGATGAATTCTGGTTCAGCTTCGACACCAGTGATGACCGTGTGTTCTGTCTGCATGGTATATACACTGGACCTACACCTGGAGTTATGGTCTAGGGTGCGATTTCGGATGACATCAGGAGCACTCTCGCGGCTATCCCAATCACAATGACTGTAAATTTGTACATCAGTTGGTAATTCTACCTGTTACGCTGCCATTAATGAACATTATTTCAGATGGCTTTTTCCAGCAGGGTAACTCTCGCCCACATACCGCTGTTGTAACCCAACAGGCTCTGCAGAGTGCCGACATGTTGCACTGTCCTGCTCGATCACAAGATCTGTCTCATTATCAGGCGATAACTCCGGCGTCATCCACAAAGAACACTAATTGTCTCTGTATTGACCGACCGAGTGCAACAGGCACCTGACAACACGATGCATGCATTTTTGCATGCATGCATTCAGCATTCTGGCGGTTACACCTGTTATTAATGTACTAAGATTTCACATTTTCAGTGGCTTATCTCGTGCTTACATTAACCTGTTATCTTGCAACATTGTTAATCACTTAAATATGTTATCTAGATAAATCTGTCCCCGAAATTACATTACTCTACTTTAATTATTTCTTGTGTTGAATTTTTCTCCATCAGTGTATTTTACTGAATTTGCAGTTTTTCCAGTTTGACATCATTTCTGGCAGTCATTTTAAGTTCTTTTCAGGCATATTGAGACACTTTTAGCCCTTTTTTGTCATTGTAGTAGCACTTAGGGCATATCTGCATAGGATTAAAGTGGCTGTTACACATAGAAAACAGCTCACAAAGTTTCATTGCTGAAAAAACGCTAACTGGAAACCCTTATGATGTTCCTAAAACCCTGGCCATGTTTTCACTGAGAAATTTAAAACTTCGTCTCAGACATGATATTATGTGAATATTTTACGGTAACATTTAACCTCTGTATCTCGGTAACTGATAATGAAATCGTAAAAATTTTCAAGGTGTCCCGAGAACATCAGCTTAAGAACTTATGGTAAACATTTCAACAGTTTGCCATGGTTAAAAATTATATAGGTGGCCGTCCCCACCATTAGAACTTTTGGTATCTATAAATCATACTTTTTCGATTGTATCTTGATAATGGATAGAGATTTAGGGAAATGGGAAAACAGTGTTTCTACAAGGAAGTATGTATAATGAATGTTCAGTTAAAATCTGAGCCATTTTCTATCATTAGTTATTTATACCATTGCAGCCCACGCTGACAACACGGCTAATAACCGGTTTTGCGCTTTAATTCATAGGTACATTAACTTTGAACCTCTGCGTCTCGGTAACAGATAATGATATCGAAAAAAGTTTCAAAATCCCCAGATGATATAATCGTAAAAACACATGGTAAAAGTGTCGACGATCTGCCATGAATATAAATTATAGGAATGACCATAACCATAATTGATACTTTTGGTATTCAGAAATCACGGGTTTCTAGGGTTTTCTTAGGAACCGAAAAATGAACAAATGAATGTTTTTATAAGGACTGCCGTAGACTATGACTAATGCAAAAGAACCAACCGATTTGCTCAGTTGCGCCGGCCGATGTGGCCGTGCGGTTCTAGGCGCTGCAGTCTGGAACCGAGCCACCGCTACGGTCGCAGGTTCGAATCCTGCCTCGGGCATGGATGTGTGTGATGTCCTTAGGTTAGTTAGGTTTAATTAGTTCTAAGTTCTAGGCGACTGATGACCTCAGAATTTAAGTCGCATAGTGCTCAGAGCCATTTGAACCATTTGCTCAGTTGGCCCGGGATGGAGGAAGGTATAATATTTAAATTTTTATCCTGAACTGTAGGACAGCTACAGTATGCCCTTTCATCCGACAGCTTTACAAATAGTCGCTAGGCCAGGGGCTATCAGAAATACTTGCCCCACTATCTCTGCGATCAACAGAACCCGACATATTATCCCCTGAAAAATTGGATTTTTCGCGAGCTGCTTTTGTTTTTTCTTCTCTTCTTGAAAGGTGTTCTGAGTTTCTCATTTTACGTACGTAATTGATTCGTAATTCGGATTACTATCTGTCTCTCTTAGCTGCTAAGACTCTCCTCAGAATGTCTTTTCTCTCTGTTTCCATGTTCCCTAGCATATGTTTCCTTCACTATGGGTCACAGTTACACTGAATAAGATTAATTTTTGGTAATCGGTATTTTGGCATTACAGATACGCTGTTTTCGTATTTAAGCTGTTTCCTGTAATGCAGTAATTGATAGTCCAGGTGGTTTTATCTGTTCCCCTAGAAATTTAAATTTTTGCAGCTTCTTTATTACTCTCTACTTAATCTGTAAAACGTGTGTTGGTACTGCTTTGTTCTACGCGATTAATTTTGTCTTTTCATATGATAGTTTTGTCAACAAGATTTCAATCGGTATCTTAGCTGTTTCAATGTCATCCGGTAGCACTGCTACATCAACCGCAACTCCCTGCCGGCCGATTTTAATATGAAATGTTCTTAAGATTGTGACTGTTTTAGTTCAGTTTCTGTTGTCTTCAGTCTCCATTTCTTGAGCACTCTTTCAGGAATGATGTTTATCAACATTGATGATATTCCATTCCAGCTTCTAACAGCTGTTGAATTACAAACGGCTGCGGCAGTCTACACATGAAATTCACTTTGAATTCGGGCCGCCGGCCATTGTGGCCGAGCGTTCTAGGCACTTGAGTCCGGAACCGCGCTCCTGCTAAGGTCGCAGGTTCGAATCCTGCCTCGGGCATGGTTGTGTGTGCTGTCCTTAGGTTACTTAGGTTTAAATGGTTCTAAGTTCTAGGGGACTGATGACCTAAGATGTTAAGTCCCATATGCTCAGACCCATTTGAGCCATTTTTTGAATTCGGACCGGTGATGATTTCTATGATTAAACTCTCTGTTTTACACTCAAACACCTTTTTTCGAATATTGTCCAAAGCTAAGCTAACAAATAAATCATATGCCTTTTTGAGGTCACCAATTGTTCTTCGTGTGAGTGTACGTAGTTGTAATATACAGATAAATATTAACATTGGTTTTTTGTAGTACTTTTATTAATGCAGCCTGCAGTAGCTTACCGAGAATAGCTAATCTGATCTTCCCAAGCGCCTTGGACTATGTGATACACCGGCGGATAACGCATGCAGCCCAGAGAAAGTGGCTTTTTGTCATTCACAGATGGACATTTTATCGATGCCAATGGCATTTCTAGTGGGTAAAGAATGACTTTTAAAGTTTTGACCCTAGCCGCTCAAGTCTTACTATCAGTTCTTCCTAAGTTTCTCTGATCCTTGTCATTTAGGAACTTTACAGTCGTGTTACATGGCGGCGAGTGGTACAGTCCGCTTTACAGGCACGCTGGACACTGCGCTTTGATACACCAACAAGTCGAGCAACTTCATTCACGGTGCGATCAAGGGCACATCCAAACACGATAGCTACTTTCTGTCGTTCTGTCGTATCTCCATGTCGACCAGTCTGACTGCGGTATTTTCATGGAGCCACTTCACTGCCATGACCTAAGTCAGCGGTTGTCGCCCACAGGACCGTCTGGTACCAGTTCTACATCACCCAGAACGACCAGTGTGCCCTTTTAAGGCGAGGCACAATATTTTGTTAGGTGAATTTATAATCAGTAACAAGGATGAGCGGAAAAGAGTACTGATCATCGCTTAGAAAACGATCAGCATGGCTTTAGGAAAGCAGAAGACAAGCAATCCAGACGTTGCGCTTGATAATGGAAGCAGACTTAAGAAAAATCGAGACAGTTTCATAGGATATGTCGACCAATAAAAAGCGTTTGACAGCGTAAAATGTAGCAATAGGTGTAAGCTTTAGAAAAAACACGGGTGACATACAATACGTACAAGAATCAACTGACCTTCGGATCAACACACGGCCGTCTCTGGGACCGAGGCACAGCCAACTCTCATCAGAAAACACAATAACCCTCCACCCTGACCGCCAATGTGGCCTCGCTCGACACCATTGAAGTAGCAAATCATCGTTGTTTGCGGTCAGTGGAATGCAGGTTACAGGATGTCTGCCTCGGAGCTGTTTCCGAAGTAACCGATTACAGTTCGTTGGGTCACTGTGGAGCGAACCACTGTTTAAATTGCTGCCGAAGAAGCAGTATGATGCGTCAGAGCCATACGCCAAAAATGATGGACTTCCCTCTAGGTAGTGTCACGTGGACCTCGGTAGGTCGGTCTTCTTGTGACTTTAGATCCTCGTGACCACCGCTGCCAGCAATCACGTATAGTGACTACATTCCCGTCATGTCTTTTTGCAATATCGCGGAACCAACATCCAGCTTCTCGTAGCCCTGTTACACGACTTGGGTCAAATTCAGTGAGCTGCTGATACGAGTAATGGCGTCTTTGTTGCCTTAAAGGCATTCTGGACGAACATCAACTCACCATGTCAGGTCTCAAAGGCAACTAAAGCTCATGACTTTTTATTTTCTTTATTGAATTTAGATTCCCCCCGAAGGGGGCGGGCTGGCAGCAGCTTAGTATGCCGCTCTTCAGCCTACAGACTTTGTTTTAAAAAAGGAGAAGATAATATATAATAAAAAACAGGCCACAAAATCGGAGACAAAGGGTAACATGGCTAAAAAATCGTGGAACGTAAAAACAGAACAAAGGGATGATGATGCTAATAAAATACACATGTAGCAGACCGGTAAAATAATAGACAGTACCATTAGAAAACGCGGCGACAGTCTGGTTTCTGTTCGTAAAGGACATAAAATTCACACCCAGCGACAGCGTGGTTTCTGTTCGCAACACGGGAAAAGATGAAACAACACTGAACATTCACTGGAACACTGCGCTAAAATATGACATACCACAGCCCAGAGCAGGTGGAGGGAGACTGGTCAGATGATGGGAAAATAAAAAAGGGGGGAAGGTGGGGAAAAGCGAAAGGGGGAGGGGGGAAAGGAGTCAATGGAGGATGAGGACCCACAAGAGGAGTGGGGGTGCTGGGCAGACGCGGCAGGGAGTGGGGAAGGCAGAGGACGGGAAGACAAAAGGACTCGGGATGGGGGGGAGAAGGGAGGTAGGGAGAGGTTAGGCAGGGAGAAACACAGGATGGAAGGGGGCAAGAGGGAGCCCAGGGAAAGGACGGACGAAAGGAGGGAGGTGAGGATCAGAGTTGATAGGAAAGATAAATGGAGGGAGAGAGGGCATCATCCGGGAGGGGGAGCTGATGCAAGCCACCTTGGGAAAGGATATGAAGCGTGTAGAGATGGAGGGTAGGGGGGACACAACAGTGAAGGCGCGGCAGGGGGCGGGGATGGGAGAGGAAAGCTCATGACCATTACGGCGTGTATTTAAAGCAAACCTGATTTGCATCCCCATAGTGGCGCTATTAGTGTCACTCTTACGCAACTGGGGCGAAATTTGAATGGAAATCATCTGAAATATGTGGACACATGCCTCCAAACTTTTGTTTATGTCGCACAACTTCTTGTTGGTGCTGTGATTTTCTTTTCGTATTTACATCAGCTGGGAATGTTTAGTGTAAGCGCTACACTGAGATGCACAGGGTAGCATAAAAGAGGAATTTATGGCGGGCCGCATCAAACCAATCAGAGCACCGGCGGAAACAAAACGTAATACTCGGGGTTAGAACCAATGAGATTGGTTTAACTTTCTCAATACCAGGGGTTGGGCGGGAGGGGAGGAGGGTACCTTGTGCTTAGCTTTTGAAAGTACTGTTACACAGTCAGTTTTTGTTTTTGTATGTTAAAATTTTGAATAAAGTATTTATTACTTTTAATGAATTCTCCTACCAGATTCCATACATATTTTCAACTTTTTACTTAAACCTAATGTGGTGTCACCGCCAGACACCAAACTTGCTAGGTGGTAGCTTAAATCGGCCGCGGTCCATTTAGTACATGTCGGACCCGTGTGTCGCCACTGTGTGATCGCAGACCGAGCGCCACCACAAGGCAGGTCTCGAGATACGGAATAGCACTCGCCCCAGTTGTACGACGACTTTGCTAGCGACTACACTGACGAAGCCTTTCTCTCATTTGCCGAGAGACAGTTAGAATAGCCTTCAGCTAAGTCCATGGCTACGACCTAGCAAGGCGCCATTAGCCTTACATAGTTTGATAGCTATCGTATGAAATGTCTCATCAAGAATGCTGTATCAAAGAATAAAAGATAAGTATTCGAGGAGCTGCATACTTTTCTTATTAGAATTCACTACTTATCCTGTTCCAGAATTCACGCCCGTCTGCGTTAGATAGCGTGCATTTCGGCAGCCTCTATCTACAAGGTGTTGGCACATTTACCAACACATCACCTAACGCAAAAATTTAAGCCTCAGTTGTTGATGTCGCTCTCTGCGATAAATGTGCTTTTAATATTTTTAGGATCAGGGCCTTTCTTATACGCATTAGTTTCTCTTTAAAAGTATGTTGAGGATAAAAGTAGACAAAAGTGAACGAAATTTGCGATTTTTTTTGTTAAGTAGTAGTAATCATGAAGTTGGTAGTACGGATTACTGAAAGTGCATTGATGTTGCCAAGAGTGTGCTAAAACGTATTTTCAGGTTCTGGACCCTACATACACATTGGTACGTCTTTAAAAACAGCAACTGACAAATTTTGTTTGATTCTGTTTGTTCTTTTTTTTCAGGTGGGCATAAAGAACGCCTCCTTGGTAACAATGCTTCAGATGTTTCAAATGGCTCTGAGCACTATGGACTTAACTTCTGAGCTCATCAGCCCCTAGAACTTATAACTACTTAAACCAAACTTAAGTAGTTCTAAGTTCTAGGGGACTGATGACCTCAGAAGTTAAGTCCCATAGTGCTCAGAGCCATTTGAACCATTTTTGATTTTTTTAAATCTAACTAACCTAAGGACATCACACACATCCATGCCTGAGGCAGGATTCGAACCCGCGACCGTAGCAGCAGCGAGGTTCCCGACTGAAGCGCCTAGAACCGCTCGGCCACAGCGGCCGGCGGGGAAAATGCCTTGGGATTGCTAGGATTAATTCTTGATAAGAAGTTTACGCATATTATAGTATTCCGAATGCCTTGTGCCATTTGTCGACCCCCTACGACACGGCGTTGAGGAACCAAGGTAACGAGTGTTGATACGGTCGAAGTCCTAGCCAGGTGTGCGAGTGGCTGCCGGCGCGGCGGTGTAGCAACGGCGGCCAGCTGGCTGTGGAGGCCGGCGAGGCGCCCCGCGCCAGAAGTGGGTCACGGCACACAGCCGGGCTACGGCCACCGCGAGGCGCGGGGCCGGCGCAGCTGCCGGGTATCGATCGCGGACCCTCCGCCACGGGGCGAGTCCACTGCCGCCCGCCCGCGTCTGCCATCCGATACCGCGTCTAAATGTGCCACTACCTCGTTTATTCGACTGATGTCGCGGCGAACCTCGAGCTAAAGATAAACACAATCACAATCAGAGCGGTGGGGGCGAGCAGGGGAGTGGGAGCAAACATTCAGACAGGGAATTTAAGTTCGAAGCGGGTAAGCGAATTTTAATGGATATTTAGAAAAGTATAACGACGACCAAACGAGTATTCAGGAAGAAAAGTGTTATTAACAGGCAACGACGTTGACACCGAGCGAGGTGGCGCAGTGGTTAGCACACTGGACTCGCATTCGGGAGGACGACGGTTCAATCCCGTCTCCGGCCATCCTGATTTAGGTTTTCCGTGATTTCCCTAAAATCGCTTCAGGCAAATGCCGGGATGGTTCCTTTGAAAGGGCACGGCCGATTTCCTTCCCCATCCTTCCCTCACCCGAGCTTGCGCTCCGTCTCTAATGACCTCGTTGTCGATGGGACGTTAAACACTAATCTCCTCCTCCTCCTACACGTTGACGCAGTAACAAAGAACAAATTAATCCACAATTTCTTTGGTGGATTTTAAGCACTGGTTTCTGCTGTGGGCAATGGCAAAAATAGGACAGAAAAAAATTATATGCAAAGATATGAGTATGGAGAAGTACCGTAAAAACGTCGTGAGCTGAAAGCAAACCCCTCAGACAAACAACCGAGAAATTAACGGTCGTTAAAACAAATTCAGAAAAATCTAGCTTAGTTGAACGTGTAATTTGCTCTGAAGACATAACAAGTCAAGGAAATATAACATTGTGAAACTGAAGAACACTATTTGTTTCGAAAAATATTTCTTTAGTGACAGTTGTTTTGATTGCACTTCGTGGATTTACGACGGTTATCAGATTTCGACTCTTATGAGTCATCATCAAAACCATTATCTTGTCACGAAGGAACCAAATAAAATGTTTACCTAGCGACAACAATGAGCGGTAGGTGAGCATTTGACGTATTACTTTCGTGACAAGATGCTGGCCCTCATGATGACGTCTAGTAGTCGTAAACTATAAACGGCCACATGTCCACCAAATACAACCAAGACAAATGTGAGTCAGAAATACATCATAAACAACATAGCCCAGAAAAATCGCAGAAATAGAAAAAAACGGAACCCCAGAATAATGATACAACGAAGTGTGACCAGTGGGGTGAACTGCAGCAGATATAATCCACTGCTATACACACAGTCTGATCGAAAGAATCCGAACTCCTATTAGCGAACACTAATATGGGATGTGTCCACTCTTCGCCTTTATGACTGCTTGGTCTGTGCTGGGGACACTTTCAGTTAGCTGGCTGAGGGTCTGTGGAGGAACTCTTTCTCAAGAGTAGGACACAGAGAAGGATCTGATGCTGGACGCTGGGACCTGGAGCGAAGTCGACGTTATACCTGGTCCTAAACGTATTCCATTGAGTTCTGGTCGGAACTCTGGGCAGGTCAGTCCATTTCCAGGACTGTTATTGTCCACAAACCATTGCCTCGCAGATGCCGCTTTATGAGAGAGTGCACTTTCATGACACACAGTCAATAACCGTCTGTGTTGTTTTGCTGTACGCAGTACACAATGCCGCGCGGGATTAGCCGAGCGGTCTCAGGCGCTGCAGTCATGGACTGTGCGGCTGGTCCCGGCGGAGGTTCGAGTCCTCCCTCGGGCATGGGTGTGTGTGTTTGTCCTTAGGATAATTTAGGTTAAGCAGTGTGTACGTAAACTTAGGGACTGATGACCTTAGTAGTTAAGTCCCGTAAGATTTCACACACATTTAAACATTTTTTTGAGCAATACACAATGATGTAAAACTTTTCGATGTTCTTCCACGTTTAGAGTTTGCTTAAGCGCAGTGAGGGGACCACACCTTAAACACGAATAACATCCCCAAACCGTAACACCACCTCCTCAGTACCTCAATGTGGTCACTACAAATGATGGATGCCGGGAAACTTTCTTCAGGCATCGCCAAATTCAAACCCTGCCATCGCATTGCGCTAGGATATAGTTTGATCCATAACTTCAGATCACTCGTTTCCAGTCATCCATTATCCAGTTGCGGTCGCTCTTTACGCTACATCAAGTATCAATTACCATTGACAACAGAAACGTGTGGTTTATGAGGAGCTGCTCCACCATTATACACTATTCTTCTCTACCTCCTTAAGCACAGTCACTGTGCTGCCTGGAGTGTTGGTAGCACTTTGGCACTCGCTGTTGACTCCTTCTACTGATTCCGTGAGATTTCTTACAGTTATTCTCCGAAATGTTCCATTGTCCCTGTCTTGCAGTAGAAGAGGTCTATCTGGTCTTGGTTTACCTATAGTTGTTTCTTCATGTTTCCATTTGGCAGTCACATTACCGACAGTCGACTTTCCCAGTGTTAAAAGGGTTTATGTGTCCGCGATGGACTTGTTACTCAGGTGACGTGGCATGACTGGACCATGTTTGAAGTCACTGAGCTTTCTTGATAGACCTATTCTGCTGTTACCGCTTCTCGTCTGACAACACAATACTCAGTCCTCGCCTCTCGTGGCATATAGCTGTCAATTCCGCATTACTTGCGGTGTCAGGAAACTCTTGACTAGATAGGGTATGCCAAGACACGAAAAAGAAAGGCTTGATCAACAAATCGTTATCATTAACAGCTGATAATGTTTATTTAATTCCAATAATCCCTGTTATACAGACTTCTTCTCGTGAAAAGGTCTGACGACAACAAATATGATGCACGTTACTATCTTTCCAGTTGACTTTCTTCCTATGTTGCCGATAGTGTCCTTATTTCTCTATTCCTACACGAGTCCCTTCAATTCTCGGAAAGTTCATCTTATGTAGTCTCATTAAGTCACTTTCGTCTGTCTCTACCTTTAAAAAGTAACCCCCGGGACAATGGACACTTACCAGAACTCTGGAATGTAGCGAACTAAAGAAAATTGAACTTCCAGCTCCCATCGCATCGCCGTATATTTAACTAAATGAGGATGGAAAGTCAAAGTCTCGCTAATCAGTTACGTAGATTCATCTCTTACACTGGAACCTCGAATTTGTTTTATCCTGAGGACTACGCACAATGAGAGCAAATCCAGTGTCCAGCCGTGTGGCAGCGTAGAAGCTGATATATCAGTACAAGAAGGTATGTCCCCGAAAGGACGTTAAAACATTGAATGTAAAATAGTACATGCCATCTGAAGAGGTGATACAAGATTCCCGATCAACGAGGCGAAATGAGTTGATGTTGATGACGACAGAGGGAGCTGACAAGAGTAACAGATTCAAGAGCACTGCCTCATCTCCTATAAAATGGACCCAAACTTGGAGAATGCCATGTTTTGTGACAAAGATATCCTTCATGTCTTTCTCCGTACAACGGA
Organism: Schistocerca serialis cubense; assembly: GCF_023864345.2. Classification (NCBI taxonomy): domain Eukaryota; kingdom Metazoa; phylum Arthropoda; class Insecta; order Orthoptera; family Acrididae; genus Schistocerca; species Schistocerca serialis. The sequence goes on from NC_064642.1 coordinate 256,897,994, forward strand.
AAAGAAGAAAGCTATGCAAAGACATAGTCTTCAATTTGCTTCAACTGTTCGCTGTACAGACATAGGTCCTGCATTACTTTAACGTCACAGTGCTTAGTGATCTTCTATTTAACATTTTTATCACAGGTTTTTTTTTTAACACAGTTCACAATGCGTCTGTACCTCCTTTTAGCAGCAGTAAGAATGTCAAGGGATACACAAGACCCATATCTTTTTATAGAATTGTTGAAGTTGAGAAGACAGTATACTTAGACCAGAATATCAGTTGCGAACCAATAAATCTAAGTCAAGGCGATGGAGCGTACTAGAAACGAGAAATAAATATTTCCTTTACATTAGTACTGCGAAGGTTCTAGTGGCAGAAGAAGTAAGTAATTATGTTACCTCGGAAGGCAGACTGCACAGGGGCTGGGGAATAATGATCGAGACAAATATTTTATGAGCAACAGAAGTTTCTTTGGATGATGTAGACTTTGGTTTGAGAAAGAAGTTGTTGAAAGTGTACTGCTAGAGAAGAGCGTTGTGTAAAATGACAATTGTACTTCATAAGAAGAAAATGGAAGAATCTGAAATCTGATGCTACAGAAGGATGTGAAAAATGGAACTGCCAGATGAAGTACCAAATAAGTCTGTGGAAAATGACTGTCTGAAGAAAAGACAGGTTAATTGGCAGTAACTACAATTCCACAAATACCAGTACGGGAGAAAATAATAGAGCCACGAAGATATTACAGTATGCCAATTACATTATACAGAAAGGGTACAGCAGTAAGTATTTTGAGATGAAAAGATAGCACGATATGGGAAGAGATGATGGAAGCAATCAAGAAAACCAAAAGATTGGTGAGTGCAGGGAAAAGAGATGGCGATTCTCGGCGATCTCGTTTGAATGACATGTTACGCATTAAATGTCTTATGCGATTGATGTCAATCGGGCAATTCCTCCGCGACTTTCCTGTTGTCGCAAACAGTAGTTTGAATGATATCGTGAGTGACAACGTCGTTGTTGTTGCTGCCAGCACACTCTCTCCCAAAAATGAAAGTCCGTCAAATGTGTCTCACAACTACTCGCGCATTATTCATTTCATGATTCCGTTGAGGGTAACGGTTGCGCAATGTACACTCCTGGAAATGAAAAAAAGAACACATTGACACCGGTGTGTCAGACCCACCATACTTGCTCCGGACACTGCGAGAGGGCTGTACAAGCAATGATCACACGCACGGCACAGCGAACACACCAGGAACCGCGGTGTTGGCCGTCGAATGGCGCTAGCTGCGCAGCATTTGTGCACCGCCGCCGTCAGTGTCAGCCAGTTTGCCGTGGCATACGGAGCTCCATCGCAGTCTTTAACACTGGTAGCATGCCGCGACAGCGTGGACGTGAACCGTATGTGCAGTTGACGGACTTTGAGCGAGGGCGTATAGTGGGCATGCGGGAGGCCGGGTGGACGTACCGCCGAATTGCTCAACACGTGGGGCGTAAGGTCTCCACAGTACATCGATGTTGTCGCCAGTGGTCGGCGGAAGGTGCACGTGCCCGTCGACCTGGGACTGGACCGCAGCGACGCACGGATGCACGCCAAGACCGTAGGATCCTACGAAGTGCCGTAGGGGACCGCACCGCCACTTCCCAGCAAATTAGGGACACTGTTGCTCCTGGGGTATCGGCGAGGACCATTCGCAACCGTCTCCATGAAGCTGGGCTACGGTCCCGCACACCGTTAGGCCGTCTTCCGCTCACGCCCCAACATCGTGCAGCCCGCATCCAGTGGTGTCGCGACAGGCGTGAATGGAGGGACGAATGGAGACGTGTCGTCTTCAGCGATGAGAGTCGCTTCTGCCTTGGTGCCAATGATGGTCGTATGCGTGTTTGGCGCCGTGCAGGTGAGCGCCACAATCAGGACTCCATACGACAGAGGCACACAGGGCCAACACCCGGCATCATGGTGTGGGAAGCGATCTCCTACACTGGCCGTACACCACTGGTGATCGTCGAGGGGACACTGAATAGTGCACGGTACATCCAAACCGTCATCGAACCCATCGTTCTACCAATCCTAGACCGGCAAGGGAACTTGCTGTTCCAACAGGACAATGCACGTCCGCATGTATCCCGTGCCACCCAACGTGCTCTAGAAGGTGTAAGTCAACTACCCTGGCCAGCAAGATCTCCGGATCTGTCCCCCATTGAGCATGTTTGGGACTGGATGAAGCGTCGTCTCACGCGGTCTGCACGTCCAGCACGAACGCTGGTCCAACTGAGGCGCCAGGTGGAAATGGCATGGCAAGCCGTTCCACAGGACTACATCCAGCATCTCTACGATCGTCTCCATGGGAGAATAGCAGCCTGCATTGCTGCGATAGGTGGATATACACTGTACTAGTGCCGACATTGTGCATGCTCTGTTGCCTGTGTCTATGTGCCTGTGGTTCTGTCAGTGTGATCATGTGATGTATCTGACCCCAGGAATGTGTCAATAAAGTTTCCCCTTCCTGGGACAATGAATTCACGGTGTTCTTATTTCAATTTCCAGGAGTGTAATATCAGACACTGAGGACAGAATAAATGTACTACTTCCAGTATAGTCTCCCCTGGCCCGACAACATGTTTTAGCTTCCGCGGGTTATATGTAAACTAAGCACGATCATAAAGAGACGACAAGCTGAGCAAGAAGATCGACACAATGACAGAAATCAGCATTTCCCCATCAGAGTGTCGCGCGATGAACGCTACGCATCGCTGTCCTAGTCCGGAAATTAGCTGGACTGGCCGGACGCTCCAAAATGAACCTCTAATAGCGAATGGCTGTCGCGAGTGTTGCAACGCGCCAGGCAGTGTTCGCTGCACCAGACTAAAAAAGACTGACAACCTAGCTTTCGGGCTTTGGTACCTTTGTTAGCCTCGATGTCAATTGGATGTCTAATTTTCTTTCTCCTCTGTCTCTCACTCTCCTTCTTTCTTTCTTTCTTTCTTGCTATTTATCTATGTATATTATTATGCGTGGTGAACCCGAACTATACCGAAAAAGCCGGCCGCGGTGGCCGTGCGGTTCTGACGCTGCAGTCCGGAACCGCGGGGCTGCTACGGTCGCAGGTTCGAATCCTGCCTCGGGCATGGGTGTATGTGATGTCCTTAGGTTAGTTAGGTTTCAGTAGTTCTGAGTTCTAGGGGACTTACGACCTAAGATGTTGAGTCCCATAGTGCTCAGAGCCATTTGAACCATATACCGAAACAATGTCGGAAGTTTCTCCAGAACATTTCCTGCCTACTTTGATGTAAGGGAGCTATATGGTCTTATCTAATTTCTTTGTCTTCTCTTACTTAATGCATTTCTATATAACTATGCTCTTTGATGTAACATCCATGTAATTGCTTTAGTGATTATTTATGATAATTTGTATAACTGTAATTAATATAGGGATGTAATGTCAAAAGTAAAAGAATGAAAATTTTACATTTTACTGGTTCGTGAATAGGGAAAGTAGGTTTGTAATCATGTAAAACTTGAAAGGGAAGTCCCTCAGCAATAGAACTGCGTACGCGGGAATAGAAAAGATGGATCTGGCGGTCGAACTGCAAAGCTCCTTTGTGGCATGAGTCAGTCGGAGGCTAGCAGGGAGAGATTGAGGAACTTGTGAACTGAAGGAGGCGAGAAGAACTGCAACGTTATATATAACGTCGGATGCGGAATTAATGCGGCTTATTATTCATGGCATACTGTTGCTATAAAAGTCCGACACTAACAAGGGAACCTCCCCATCGCACCCCCTCAGATTTTGTTATAAGTTGGCACAGTGGATAGGCCTTGAAAAACTGAACACAGATCAATCGGGAAAACAGGAAGAAGTTGTGTGGAACTATGAAAAAAAATAAGGAAATTATACAAACTGAGTAGTCCATGCCCAAGATATACAACGGCAAGGCAAATATGAGCTGCGGAGCGCCGTGGTCCCGTGGTTAGCGTGAGCAGCTTCGGATCGAGAATAAAAATTTTAATTTTTTTATTTTCAGACAATTATCAAAGTTCAGGCACTCACATATAATCAACTTCGCTCTCCAAAATTCCAGTACATGTTCAGATTTGCTTGGACATATGCAGGATTTGACGGTTTACACAGGGAAAAATTTGAAAACGTTAAAAACATTTGTTTTGACAGATGACAGGGAAAACTGTGCGACTATTAAACTGTTGCATTTATTTGTTGCAGTTTATGTGACAAACTCTTATGTTTTCGTCACTTTTTTGGGAGTGATTATCACATCCACAAGAAAACCTAAATCGGGCAAGGTAGAAGAATCTTTTCCCCATTCGCCAAGTGTACAAGTTAGGTGGGTCGACAACATACTTCTGTCATGTGACGCACATGCCGTCACCAGTGTCGTATAGAATATATCGGACGTGTTTTCCTGTGGAGGAATCGGTTGACCTATGACCGTGCGATCAAATGTTTTCGGTTCCCATTGGAGAGGCACGTCCTTTCGTCTGTTAATCGCACGGTTTTGCGGTGCGGTCGCAAAACACAGACACTAAACTTATTACAATGAACAGAGACGTCAATGAACGAACGGACAGATCATAACTTTGCGAAAATAAAGAACGGAAACTTTTCACTCGAGGGAAGACTTGAACCAAGGACTTCTCGATCCGCAGCTTCTCACGCTAACCACGGGACCACGGCAGTCCTGAGTTGATACTCTCCTTGATGTTGGATATCTTGCGCATGGACTACTCAGTTCGTATATTTTGCTTATTTTTTTCATAGTTCCACACAACTTCTTCCTGTTTTCTCGATTGATCTGTGTTCAGTTTTTCAAGGCCTATCCACTGTGCCAACTTATAACTAAATCTGAGGGGGGTGCGATGGGGAGGTTCCCTTGTAAGAAGAGAATTCTCAGAGCTAGTTCCACAGGAAGAATCATGAATATTTTCGCCGCATTTCTGAAAAGTATAGGAGATCGACGTTGCCACCACCTTCATCTCAAATTATCAGTTGAATACCGTATAACCACATGGGCCAGTTATGTTGTTTCGCTTTCAGTAATAATTTTGTGTTGCGTAAATTTTGTGTTGAGCCACAGTATTTTATCCTTAGTCATTTACCTAGACAGTGTCCAAGTGCGACGATAAATCCGTGTACCCTATTTTACTGAACTGAAAAGTAATTATCTTCTTTAACAAAAGTTAGTAAACTTTGTGGAGTTTTAAAGTACGTAACTATTTAGCGAGCATAACCTTTGAAATACTCCACGTAGTTTACATAAATGAACAGTTAAAGTTTGATTAAAGTGCAATTACTTAGAGAGGATTTAAGGTATTTAGTTCAAAGAATGAGATTTTCTCTGTGTAGCGGATTGTGTGCTGATATGAAACTTCCTGGCAGATTAAACTGTATGCCGGACCGAGACTCGAACTCGACTCGACTCGACTCTACTCTCGGTCCGGCACACAGTTTTAATCTGCTAGGGAGTCTCATTTAGTTCAAATACTTTTTTAAAATAATAGTAATTACAATTTTATGTGTTATGTAGTTAACAGTGTTTACCGTTTTGTGGTGATTAAAGTGTTCAGCCGCGATCTGAGTCTACCGAGAGATTAGTTTCTGGTTCCCCAAGCTAAGCCAAATTTAAATATCCCATTACGATAACGCCAATCAACAGCAAACAGCTGGCTACAAGTATTCAAACTATATTAGATCCATGTGTCACACCTTCCACTTGGGCTAAATAATGTAAGGAAGTGAGTGTTCCTTGAGAATGAAAATAATAATTAGCACAAAAGATAATATTACTTTACAACTACTTCATAAGTAGTGATTTCCTGTTATTTAACTGACAAAAGAGCCTCTTGTGCAAGCCAGTAGTGTTATCTTCGTACTGTAATGTGCAGATAGTAAGTATTGGTTAAAAACAGTCTTCATTGCAATTTTAGTTTTTTATTTTTCAACGACTCGTTTCGCCTTATTTAGGCATCTTCAGGTTATCTTAATTTCGTATTTCTTAGAAGAATACTTTAGGCAGAGTAGCCAAAGGGCATCGTCAAATATATCAGGCCAACATCGCCTACGTTAAACTCAGTAAAAACTCAGATAGTAAGTGTTATTGAGAGCCACTAGTTGCTTAAAAGTATTAATACTCCTCCTGTGTAGTTCAGGTCAAATCACTGGTATATTACTTTCTAAATTGAGCTACTGTCTTGCATCTTAGCAGCAAAACAGGAGTTCAATATCAAGTAAAGTCACCCAAATAGTTAACCTTCTTTCTGAACCATGGCAGTACTGGGGACAATATTGGATAATTAGGTTGGAGACCGTTTGCTTTTGCTTAGTTACAGTTTACGTGTACTAGTAGAACCTTGGTTCGATTCCCTTTTGTCTTGCTACTGCTTCCTTTCAACAGAAATCTTTAGCGGAACAAAAGTAGTCTGATACCTTACCATTACACAGCTCCACGGTCACAAAGTAAAACGCCTTTCACAGGGGTAAAATTATCGGCACATTACTATTTTAACAGTAGCCGGTAGTGTTATACGGGATTTTCTGTGTTTAGTTACACAGTGTTAATCTACTTACGATTTATTAGACTTGTTACTCCAGTTAACTATGTTTTGAGAAAATACCTTCAAAACAGTAGAAAATCCCGTAACGTCCAGTGACCAAAACGTACAATAAAGAATATGAGCAATGCAATAACCGTCATAATAGACCCGTCCACTTTTATCTCAGTTTGTTCAAACTGTTCTGTCGGTGTACAGTGCAGATGTAGCAAATGCAGGACTGTTACCTTACAGGTACAGATATTATTCAAATAATATCGAATATGGTTATCAAGGCGGAGTGTACAGCGTCGATTTCCATGTAGCGACAATCCCAGCAATTGCTTTCACGTCAATATCGACTGGTGTGTAATAAACTAGGCTGTTAACATGCTCTCAGAAGAAGAAATCCACTGGTGACACGTCTGGTGACCGAGCTGGCGAAGGAACACTTCCACCGCAAACAAACTATACATTAGTGTGTTCCGTAACATCGAGTGCGAAGTGTGCCGACGCCTCATCGAATTGAAACCACATACTCTGACGAACTGTCAACGCCACATATTTTAGGAACTCGAGATCAATAGGGATACAAAGATAAATGGGAGTAAGAAAACAAAAGAAAAGTAATTACTCCGTAACGAGTCAACGGAGACCAGGGGTCCCTGACCCCAAAATTCTCAGAAAACGTACTTGAACAACTTATGAAATTTTGTTAGTTCAGTTTGGATTCCACCTGTATATCTATCGTCTATCTCTTCACGATCCGCACGCTACTTTTCGCTGGATAGAAAAATAACACTCATTTTTGTATCAAGGATACACCGCATCTTCATCTAAAACACGCTCCGCAAGACAGCTAACGGTGAGTGACTGAAAGTACTTCTGTTACTACTAACTGAGCCCCTTCCTTGCACCACTCGCGAATGGCACGTGGGAAGAATGGCAGTAAACGTCTGTATTAGCTCTAATTTCTCGAATTTTCTCGTCGTTGTCATTTCGTGAGATTTATAAGGGAGGAAGTAATAAGTTGTCCACCTCTTCCTGGAGAGAGCTCTCTGGAAATTTCAGTAGCAAAACTTTCCGTGGTGAACAACTCTTCCAATGGAGTTTGTAGAGCATCTCTGTAACTCTCTCGCGCCGACTAAACAAACCTGTGACGAAACGCACCGCCCTTCGTTGTATCTTCTCTATCTCTTCTCTATCTTCCCTACGTGGTAAGGGTCCCAGACTGATGATCGGTACTCACGAATCGGTCGCACAAGCGTCTTGTAAACCACTTACATCTAGGTACTTTAAATTTCTTTAAGATTCTTCCTGTGAATCTCAGTCTCGCATCTGCTTTTCCTTCGTTTATATACATTGTAAGTAATAACGTTTCTATCACACTATGAGACTCTCCGGAAATTACCTTTACATCTGTCAATTTAAATCCGTTAATAATGACGTTGTTGAGTTCTGTCTGCAATGAAGTCTTCAATTCAGCCGCAAATCTGGTCCGATACTCGGTAATGATTTCCGCAAGATCTCTGTTTGTGGAATCCACGATGATTTTCATAGAGGAGATTTTCGCTCTCCAAAAACGTCATAATCTTTTAACATGTAACATGTTACACATTTCTACGATAGATTGACGCCAACCATGTAGCCTTATAATTATGTGTACCTGTTTTACAGCCCTTTTGGTCGTTACGTTCGATGAGGCAGGATTAATATTGCTGTGGACCTCGCGGTCTTTGGTACATGCTGTGTGCCGCGCGAGAGAAAGAGGGCAGTGTTTTCTTGGCAGCCAGGCGGGACTCTGAAGCTGATGATTGCGGCAGCTCTACAGGTGTTTGTACTAGCCACATGAGTTGATTGGATAGTGTGGAGCGCCTGGTGCTTCCTGGAGATACGACATGACAGACAATGTAGCGGCTAAGTGTGGTTGCGTTGCGATTGGGCCTAGGAATCGCCGTGACGGATAACTGCTGTTGGAATGGCGTGAAACGGACATCGGTTGCGGTATCATTTCCTACGACCTAACCCATTCATGTGATAGTGCAGTTGAGTGTGGCGTTCCTCCTCCCTTTCGTGGCTCATTTTAGCCTGTCTGATTGTTCCTGCGGCTGCTAGAGGATGTACATAGCGTTGTAGAAATTTGTAGTGTCCTTCCTATAACGTGTGTAAATAGATGACGCTTTGCAAGCCTGCTGTAATCGTTACTAACATGTGATTGGGCATTCCGGTACTGTTCTGGGAGTGACCCCAGGCACCGAGCGCTTGTTGATAGATGGTGTTACAATACTGAGACCGCTGCGAACTAATTCTGTTATAGAGTGTGAATGCCATTTGTTGTTCAGTTTATAAAGTTCTTATGTTTCGCGGAGAGGTCTGGATATCAAGCATAAATATATCTTGGTATGAAAGTTGCATGGCCATGAGACCAACTTGTTGCTGACGTGTATGGGAAAGGATGATGAATATCGGGGGGCTTCCGCAGAGAGGCCTGAATAAAGTTCGAATGGTACTAAAACTGATTAGTTCTACATAGAAATTGTGTTTTAATAATAGTAATTTTCAAGATTATATTTCGGTAGTGATCCCCAGATATTTGCTGTGAGTAAATATTTTGGACAAAAAAGACATTTGGTAAGCTTCTGATCATTAAGTAAGTGGCCGTTATTATTGTAATACGTACCTGGATAAGGCCAGAGTAGTGGATTGAAACTTCTTCAGATTTACACTACTGGCCATTAAAATTTTGCTACACCAAGAAGAAATGCAGATGATAAACGGGTATTCATTGGACAAATATATTATACTAGAACTGACATGTGATTACATTATCATGCAATTTGGGTACATAGATCCTGGAAAATCAGTACCCAGAACAACCACATCTGGCCGTAGTAACGGCCTTGATACGCCTGGGCATTGAGTCAAACAGAGCTTGGATGGCGTGTACAAGTACAGCTGCCCATGCAGCTTCAACACGATACCATAGTTCATCAAGAGTAGTGACCGGAGTATTGTGAGGAGCCAGTTGCTCGGCCACCATTGACGAGACGTTTTCAATTGGTGAGAGATCTGGAGAATGTGCTGGCCAGGGCAACAGTCGAACATTTTCTGTATCCAGAAAGGCCCGTACAGGACCTGCAACAAGCAGTCGTGCATTATCCTGCTAAAATGTAGGGTTTCGCATGGATCGAATGAAGGGTAGAGCCACTGGTCGTAACACATCTGAAATTTAACGTCCACTGTTCAAAGTGCCGTCAATGCGAACAAGAGATGACCGAGACGTGTAACCAATGGCACCCCATACCATCACGCCGGGTGACACGCCAGTATGGCTATGACGAATACACGCTTCCAATGTGCGTTCACCGCGATGTCGCCAAACACGGGTGCGACCATCATGATGCTCTAAACAGAACCTGGATTCATCCGAAAACATTACGTTTTGCCACTCGTGCACCCAAGTTCGTCGTTGAGTACATCATCGCAGGCATCTGTGATGCAGCGTCAAGGCAGCCATGATCTATGAGCTGATAGTCCATGCTGCTGCAAACGTCGTCGAAACGTTCGCGCAGATGGTTGTTGTCTTGCAAACGTCCCCATCAGTTGACTCAGGGATCGAGACGTGGCTGCACAATCCGTTACAGCCATGCGGATAAGATGCCTGTCATCTCGACTGCTAGCGACACGAGGCCGTTGGGATCCAGCACGGCGTTCCGTATTACCCTCCTGAACCCACCGATTCCATATTCTGGTAACAGTCATTGGATCTCGACCAACACGAGCAGCAATGTCGTGATACGATAAACCGCAATCACGACAGGCTACAATCCGACCTTTATCAAAATTGGAAACGTGATGGTACACATTTCTCCTCCTTACACGAGGCATCACAACAATTTTTCACCAGGCAACGCCGGTCAACTGCTGTTTATGTATGAGAAATCGGTTGGAAACTTTCCTCACGTCAGCACGTTGTAGGTGTCGCCACCGGCGCCAACCTTGTGTGAATGCTGTGAAAAGATAATCATTTGCATATCACAGAATCTTCTTCCTGTCGGTTAAATTTCGCGTCTGTAGCACGTCATCTTCGTGGTGTACCAATTTTAATGGCCAGTAGTGTATTTAGTGTTTAAAATAAATTGTTTGAACAATGTTTTGTGAGTTTCTTTCAGCCAATCAACCACTGCCAATAGTGTTCATCACTGAACAAACTCGGGATATTTTTAACATGAGAGGCCTTTGAATCGATATGTTGTCTGACGAGCTTAGGAACTCTGAAAACGCTCGTTACCAACTCAGTAGAGATAGCCAACAAGCCTTAACAAGCAGCCTTGTCTGACGCCTCATTTCTTAGTGCGCATTGCTGCCAGTAGCCGCCCTGCGCCTGGAAACGAGACCTTCACCATTCAGAGATGATATCGGCCGCGCTAGCCACGTGCCGGTGAAGCCCATGCATAATAAGGGAGGTGCGAGTCCGGCCTGCTTTATCGAGCGTTCTGTGTGTTTGTGGAGCTGCTTGCTTCGTGTGCTCTCCTATTAGTTCGTCTCACCTCCATCGCCTTAATGAGCTACGTTGCTAGAGAATGCGAGGGAGTTTTTTTTACGTATACAGGATGTTACAAAACGACACACATAAACTTCGAGTGGTTGTAGAGACTGTCATGGGGAACAAATTGAGAATAGGAGCCGGTGTCCAGAAACATCCTACAACAACGCTACAGAGCGTCGAAGTTGTAGGTGCCAGAGCCTGCTGGAAAGCCACCCCTTCAGTAGAAAAGGTGACTTTTTACAATGACTGACCATAGGTAGAAAGTCTCGCAATGTTGTTTGCTAGTCAGTGACCGCGACTGATTGCCACGATCGTCAGTGGAAAAGGTAGAGTTAGCTGCTGCATAGACAGACCTTGTCTGACATGAATGCAATGCTCTCTTGCCTTGGTGGACGGCGCCGTCAAACATAGGTTTCCATTCGCAGTTTAAGTTTCTCCTGGAACACTCTAAAATCTCCAGCTTTTTAATGTAAAGGAGAAAAATAAACTGCTGATGGAGATCCATTTACGAAACCATCATGCAGCGAGGCAAAAGAGCGTCGCATTTGTAGGAGACGATGTCCATCTATACAGCAGCTAGCTCCATCTTCTTCACTGGTTATCACGGTAATCAGTCGCTATCACTGAATAACAAACAACATTGTGAAACGTTCCACCTGTAGTCCATCAGCATACAAAGTCACATTTGCTGCCGAATGGGTTGCGTAGTAGCAGGCACCGGCGCCTATAACTGTGACGCTCTGTAATGTCGTTGGATACGCTTTCGGACACAGGTTCCTATCTTCAATTTGTTCCTCCTGACACCCTGTACAACCCCTCGAATTTGTATGTGTCGTTTTGTAACACCCTGTATATTTCAGCCCCTTGTAACACAAATGGTACCATTACCAGGATCGACAGGTAAACCAGTCGTCTTCACACGAAATATGGGGATAGTGAAATACTAGGAAACTTAATAATAAATCAATTAAATTCCATAAGCAATGTTTCAGTCATGAACACATTACACATTTACTCATCAAATAAAGTTTCCCAAAGAGGCACTCAAAACGTAAACATGTCTCTGTTCTGGTTGTGGGAACTGCATGCTACGGTCAACTACACAACTCTCAAATCGCACACCTAAGGTTACAGATATTCCCAATATAAAACTGATTCTGAAAGAAAGCCTTCTCAAAGCCTAAATTAACTAACTACTAGTGTAGATGAGCTATCCTGCTTCTAGTGTAAGTCTATCTCACCTGCATCACTAATTAAGTACTTTTGAAGTGAAAAACGCTCTTCACAGTGATGGTCTGTCAAAGTTTCTTGTGTGAAAAAATAGCGTCAGGTTTGAATCGCTAATAGCTACGAAACTAATAATGTGTAAACAATGGCTGAGCACACAACGGGTGGATTACGTGTGCACATGCTTGTCGCGCAGTATTTATTTCGTCTATGACGTCATCGTAACGGTGTGGGCGCACATTTGAGTTAGTTACGAAACAGCATTTGTGAAACTAGTGTAGCGTGGAAACGCGTTTAGCTAGAACATAGATTCTGGAGTCATGGTGAAGGTATCATTTACAGTAGTGTTGTAAGTATGATCCTATTTTCATGGCTGCAATTAATATTACAACCACAGTAATGAACCCTGTGCTGTTCTGCTATTGTAAACGAATCTCACATATCTTTCTGCCATGCCAAAAAGACATCATCGTCGGAAAACCGTCATCAGGTTTTATTTTTTTCTTCTTTTCCCGTTATCTCCTCTTCTCCCCCCCTTTCTCTCTCTCTCTCTGTCTCTCTCTCTCTGTCTCTCTCCATCTCTTCCCCCCCCCCCCTCTCTCTCTCTCTCTCTCTCTCTCTCTCTCTCTCTCTCTCTCTCTCTCTCTCTCTCTCTCTCTTTCTCTCTCTCTATTTCTCTCACTCATTACATGAGTTTATCATTTAACAGCTTATCTTGATTACAGCAACCGTTTGAAATACCTAATCTTTGATTAATATACTTAGCTCACGTTTGACTCGTTACGAAGGAATCCATTTCAAAATATAGATTTTACTACCTGTCATTTTGTAATAAGGAAAAAAGAGAAACAGAGTGAATATACACTCCTGGAAATGGAAAAAAGAACACATTGACACCGGTGTGTCAGACCCACCATACTTGCTCCGGACACTGCGAGAGGGCTGTACAAGCAATGATCACACGCACAGCACAGCGGACACACCAGGAACCGCGGTGTTGGCCGTCGAATGGCGCTAGCTGCGCAGCATTTGTGCACCGCCGCCGTCAGTGTCAGCCAGTTTGCCGTGGCATACGGAGCTCCATCGCAATCTTTAACACTGACAGCATGCCGCGACAGCGTGGACGTGAACCGTATGTGCAGTTGACGGACTTTGAGCGAGGGCATATAGTGGGCATGCGGGAGGCCGGGTGGACGTACCGCCGAGTTGCTCAACACGTGGGGCGTGAGGTCTCCACAGTACATCGATGTTGTCGCCAGTGGTCGGCGGAAGGTGCACGTGCCCGTCGACCTCGGACCGGACCGCAGCGACGCACGGATGCACGCCAAGACCGTAGGATCCTACGCAGTGCCGTAGGGGACCGCACCGCCACTTCCCAGCAAATTAGGGACACTGTTGCTCCTGGGGTATCGGCGAGGACCATTCGCAACCGTCTCCATGAAGCTGGGCTACGGTCCCGCACACCGTTAGGCCGTCTTCCGTTCACGCCCCAACATCGTGCAGCCCGCCTCCAGTGGTGTCGCGACAGGCGTGAATGGAGGGACGAATGGAGACGTGTCGTCTTCAGCGATGAGAGTCGCTTCTGCCTTGGTGCCAATGATGGTCGTATGCGTGTTTGGCGCCGTGCAGGTGAGCGCCACAATCAGGACTGCATACGACCGAGGCACACAGGGCCAACACCCGGCATCATGGTGTGGGGAGCGATCTCCTACACTGGCCGTACACCACAGGTGATCGTCGAGGGGACACTGAATAGTGCACGGTACATCCAAACCGTCATCGAACCCATCGTTCTACCATTCCTAGACCGGCAAGGGAACTTGCTGTTCCAACAGGACAATGCACGTCCGCATGTATCCCGTGCCACCCAACGTGCTCTAGAAGGTGTAAGTCAACTACCCTCGCCAGCAAGATCTCCGGATCTGTCCCCCATTGAGCATGTTTGGGACTGGATGAAGCGTCGTCTCACGCGGTCTGCGCGTCCAGCACGAACGCTGGTCCAACTGAGGCGCCAGGTGGAAATGGCATGGGAAGCCGTTCCACAGGACTACATCCAGCATCTCTACGATCGTCTCCATGGGAGAATAGCAGCCTGCATTGCTGCGAAAGGTGGATATACACTGTACTAGTGCCGACATTGTGCATGCTCTGTTGCCTGTGTCTATGTGAAATAGTGTAATGCATGCAACCAAGGCAACAAACTGAATAAAGTAGTGAATAACCAGTCAATAGCAGCCAAATATTCCCCTTGTAAAAACAGCTCGAAAGATAATAAAAAGACTAAAATCAATGTGTTATAATGAATACTGTTGTTAAGAGCAGAAATACAAGCCAGGGAATATTTTCCTGTCTTTTAATAAATTTAGTTTCTGTGTCAGTTTTCTTAGAATAGAAACATCTGGACGTTAATTAGAAAACCCCGCATGTGTTCGCATGAATTTGGCTCTGAAACCATGTTGCCTAGTCCACAATTATGGCATTTTCTTCCCACGAATTTCAGCATTCTGTCCCGGAGATTGGTTTCCATTCTCGTTCTTATATCAATCGCATTGTATTCTCTTGTTCTTTAACCATGGACACCATCACCAAAAATTTGCAGCGTTATATGTTTTACCTGTAAGGACTCTAAATAGTAGACCTTACCTCTGTTACTGTTACAGCTTTGGCGAAGAGTTCCCACAATTTTCTGCTGCACTGAAGGTGGGACTTGTTTCCGTTATTTCCGAACTGCAATCAACAGCTTTTGGCGTATTGACTTGGCACTCATCTGACGTTATAGCTCAAATAACTTGTTCAGGATGGTTTTAGGTCTGTAAAGTCTTTAAAACATGATTCCTTATGGACTAGAAGATAATCTTGGCATGAAGCACCCACCACCACGTTTTTAGAGTATGTGTGTAGATATAAGATTATTGTGCTGATAAAGTAAAGATACCTTTCCAACTTGTCACGCCGTTGTGTAGCATTAGAACGTAAACGGTCATCATCGTTTTGTCATCGACTTAAACTAGTGATACGAGTCCAGTTTAAGAGAAAAATTTCCATATCACCACACTGCTTCACAGTCGTCACAAACAATTAGATGAGCATGATTCACCAGGCCTTCTCCCCTCAGAGAGCCACATTGCGAACTGTAACTGTGAGTCATCATTCCAGAAAATACTCAATAACTGTTCTAAGTAGCTAAGATGGTGCTTCTTCCACCGCACTAGGCCAAGCCAAGAGAAGTCACGTTAAATGGCCTGTGGCTGCTTGGTTGCAGCAACACCAAAAAATTGAGATATACACACACACAGCTGCCCTTATTGCTGGGTTTTATGAAGCCCACAAAGCCTTCAAATATCATATGCATGATTTTCATATTCTCTCGCTCGCCAAGCCCAAACTATTAGTCCTGCAGAAAGAATGAAAAAGACCGTTTTGTAGGAAATTTAATTTAGTTAAATTTTGTACTGGGATGCGTTTTCGCTAGAAGCCGTAGTTTTCGAACAATTCAGGAAAAACGTACAAAAGAAACCTTCCGATGTTTTCTCAGTGAATAGTAAGAAAACTGTGGCCTCTAGTGGGAATGTATTCCAGTACAAAACTTAACTACATTAAACTACCTACAAAAAAATTCTGTTCACTGCTTCTGTAGGACTAATTGTGTGCAAGCAGCGAGCGATAGAATATGAAAATCTCAAGCACGGTTTTTTAATGTGCTGTGGGTTGCATAAAACGGATGGGTTCGGGGCAGCCGAATCACCCTGCATGTATGAGTCGTGTCTATTCAGTCGGAAATGCGGCGAAACAGACACCACACACATATATGTGTGTATATTTTCATATATATGAGCGCAACGACTCTTACAATTATTTCAGTGCAGACGCACATTACGTCTGAACTCCTATGGAAATCAACATGAGCTGCCAGCAGGAGGAAAATAGACGGCGAAGCTACTTGTATAGGACAGGATGCAGTGGGAATTTGGATCAGATGGGAAGAGTGCAGAATAGGCGTGGCTGCCGAGGCGACTGCTAGCGTTAAGCAGGAAATTCGGGTTCGAACCCAAATTTTCATCAGTCGTCTACGGATTTATTTCAAAGTCGGAATGCGGCTGACCTCTTTTATTTGTCCAAATACCATGAGAGTATAACATATCGCCTCCCAGGGAGTCATTTTCTCAGTGACCTCTGCACCACGCCATGTCCCGTACATCATCTGACAAGGATGGTCGACAATTTATTTCGTTCAGTGCTCTTTAGTACTTAGTGGCCCTTACCGATGAATTTCTCATGCGTACTAGACCGATGATTTACTTGGGTGATTTCCGTATTTTCTTTTTTCACTTTGCTAATTGAGGACTTAGACAAAGCTAATGTGAGATTCTCCGTTACAAGACTTTAATGTTGTCATTATGAAAAGTTTGTTTCTGAAATTGTACATAAGCCATACTCTGCATTTCTTCAGTAACTTTAGCTATTCGTTCACTTCATTACCTATAGGTCAAAAATTAACATTCTGAATTCAGCATTTGGGACTGGATATGATACAGTTTCTCGCTCACTGCGTTACTTCTGTCAACGACATACATTATGTAGTGATGTCAGGTATCAGGTATTGTCAAATTATGGACTCGCATCACACGCGCTACAGCCGTTTCATCCAGTCCAGCATTATAAACTTCGAGTCATCTTCACACAAAATAGCAGCCGCGCAGCCAAATTATCAATATTTATACGCGGATCCTCATTTACAAAAAAGTTTTTGGAACTTTCACCCAAAAGTGATTTTCAGATCTTCCGAGAAAACATGGTCGATACCTTTTGTTATCTCTTTACGAACATTAGTTGCACTGTTGCAACCTAGTCGAACACTTTTGGGTTCAACGCACAATTCAGAGTTCATACTCTGACATCAAACGTACATACTAAGGTGTTAGACACATTCTTTTCGCTTCTGCAAGAGTATATATAATGTTTAAAAAGGACGTACATCGCAAATAACACGGGTGCAATATGTCCAGGAAACGATTTATATCACGGCAGGAAAATTGACCGCGGATGGCAAATCTCCAGCGTAGTGGAATGTCTTTAATCGAATGCTTTGTCGTAATACAATAATTTAACATAAAGTGCTGAAAAGTGAACTGAAATTAAACCAAAGTCCGTGTTTCTGCAAGTGAAGAAATTCTTGTTGACGAGTGTGGGTATTTAAGACCAAAGTCGTGAACAACTGCAAATAGAAACTTGTTAGCATTATAGACGTCGGAGGCAGTTCGTAAATTTACGGTCATCGTAAACTTGCCTGTACAGTAGAAACGTGCTCTTAATTCCACCTAACTTCTTGCTGACACGGAGCCGTTAATAAGCAGCAACGTTACAGCTTTCTGCTCAGTCGTAAAATCCATTTCCTCTGAGGCCACCATACTTCAGCAGCATTTCGCTCCAAGACGTTATGTAATAATAGCGTTGTTTCCTTTTGCGCATAATAGCTCGTTTTCTGAGTTATATTCGTAACAGTTACAAACAAGGCCTAATTTGATCTGTACCGCAGTTTCACCAATTTGCGCTCAGTTCACGGAACGAACCTTTATTCGTTTTCTCTGCACGGTAATTTAATCGACACATGTCGGAAACCACCGTTGAGGAATGGTGCACCAAGAGGTGCTGCTACTTCATGATAACCCACGTCACCATATCGCAAATATCGTAACGCAGAAGTAACGTCAACTCAGTCGGGAGACACTCGAGCAACCCCCCTATAGTCCTGGTCTCTCCACGTCAGATTATCACGCCTTTGGTCCCTTAAAAATTGCACTGAAGGGTCGACGATTCCTATCGGACGACAATGTCCATCACATAGTTAGACTTCTTCACGCAGCAGGACACTTTGTATGTTCATCCTAGTGCATGGGTGAAATGATTGCCTCAAAATTCGTGGCGATTTTGCCTGACTGGCATAACGATTCTGTAGAAACTTCTTTATCGCCTTGCGTCTTTGGCTCAGTACATGTTTCGAACAATTATTCACTTGGATGACGGTATACACCAACACGACTATCGACCTGGTGTATCAAGAAATTTTATTCATCCGCCTAGCAACCGGTTTCCATTGTTCCACGGTCCATTCTCGATGATACTTCGCCGCGCGGGATTAGCCGAGCGGTCTGAGGCGCTGCAGTCATGGACTGTGCGGCTGGTTCCGGCGGAGGTTCGAGTCCTCCCTCGGGCATTGGTGTGTGTGTGTTTGTTCTTAGGATAATTTAGCTTAAGTGGTGTGTAAGTTTAGGGACTGGTGACCTTAGCAGTTAAGTCCCATAAGATTTCACACACATTTTTTTTGATGATACCATGCCAAGAGATACTGTACTTGTAGATTTCACTGGGTCAAACGGGGATACGCACGGTTCGTCTGCCGTTCACCAACGTGGCGTGGACAATGTGTTCCAAAAAATTTGTGCCTGCTCCGGCGCGGTACCGTATCGTCAAATCTGACGCAGATCGCCGCCTGTACTTCTTTACAGAAGAGAAAAGCCTAGAAGTCCAGTTTCTACGATCAAGTGTGGACTTCTTACAACTTGTCGCCCTCTTGTGCTTTACCGTTCTTCAACCACATTCCATGGACGCCCTTGACATTAGCACATGAACAATTTGACGATGCTGGTGCCTATTTTGTGTCTAACATTTGACGATTCCACTATGGCTCCAGTGCATTCCAGTGCATTAGGGCATGTTTTTATAAAACAGATCTGATGCTAGTCATTATAGACTGAAACTCGTAGTCTGATGACAAAAATATTGAGACCATAGACCTGAAGTAAAGAAAATTTATTCTATATTCGGGCCACTAATTTATTAGCGATCATGTGGCATCTTGAATAACCTTCCAGTTTCGTCGTCTCCGAGGTGTCAGTTCAGAGGTTCCAGACCACAATAGTCTGCCCTTTGTCAAAGGCACTTACGTCAGTTGATTTCTCTGTTAGCCGAGCGTATCGTCACCAAATCCCCATACGTCTGTACTCCACTTTCCTTACCTTGTCACGCGCCCTCAACGTCAAAAAGCGGCATTCTTCTTCTCTTAGTGGACAGTCATCATAATGCTTTGGCTAATCAGGGTACATACTGGCGGAAACGAAACGTGTTACACTACTGAAGCATCAGTCACATACCTATAAAACATCAAGGAGATGTTGTGATGTTGCTGTCTACAGTCCGTGGAATGGTTCGATGCAGCTCTCCACACTAGTCTGTCCTGTGCTAGCCTCTTCATCTCGAAGTAAGTGCTGGAACTTACAGCCATTTGAAGCTACTCACTTTATTCACTCCTTGATCTCTCCTGCCCCTCACACTTCCCTCCCGTCTCATACTGACAATTCCTAGATCCCTCAGAATGTGTTCTATCAGCCAGTCCTTTCTTTTAGTCAAGTTGTGCCATATTTCTTTTCTTCCCAATTCGATTCAGTACTTCTTCATTAATTTCCCCATCTACCCATCTGACTTTCAGCAATCATCTGTAGCATCACATTTCAGAAGCACCTATTCTCTTCTTGTGTGAACGTGTTGTCGTCCAGATTTCACTTCCGTACAAGGCTACAGTCCAGACGAACACCTTCACAAAAGACTTCCCAACGAATTCATATCCGTTGATAACAAATATCTCTTTCTCAGAAATTCTTACCTTACTACAGCCAGTTTTCATTTCATATCCATTCTGCTTTGGCCATCAACAGTTATTTACCGATTAAATAGAAAAAAGCATCTGTAACTTTTACTATCTAATTTTCTCATCTAACACCCTTAGTATTGTCCGATTTAATTCAGCTGTATTCCATTATCCTTGCATTGCTTATTTAGATGCTCATCTTACATCTTCTCAAGACATTATTCGTTTCATGAAACTGTTCTTCCAAGTCCTTTGCTGCCTCTGACAGAATTACGAATTTATCGAAAACATAAAAGAGATTATTACCTCTCCCTGAGTTTTAATACCTTCTTTACAGTTTTCTTTGGATTTGCTTACTGCTTTCTCAATGTACATGTAGAATAATATCACTTCCTTCTCATCTGCTCATTTCCTTTCATGTCCCTGCACCCTTATAACTGTCGTCTGGTTTCCGTACAAGATGTATATAATCTTTCGTTCGAGGTATTCACCCCTGAATTTCAAAGAGTGTGTTCCAGTCGGCATTGTCAAAAGCTTTCTCCAAATCCACAAAAGATACAAACGTAGTAGTCATTAGCCATCGTGAGATAGCAGAATGGGGCGATCCCCGGAACTCACGGACTTCTTACATGGTCAGGTAGTTGAGTGTCTGTAAGCGAGATTTCCACACACCTGAACATCCCTAGGTCCACAGTTTCCGATGTGATAGTGAAGTGGAAACGTGAAGGGATACGTACAGCACAAAAGCGTAAAGGCCGACCTCTTCTTTTGACTGACAGAGGCCACCAACAGTTGAAGAGAGTCGTAATGTGTAATAGGCAGACATCTGTCCAGACCATCACCCAGGAATTCCAAACTGCATCAAGATCCACTGCAAGTACTATGACATTTAGGCGGGAGGTGAGAAAACTTGGATTTCATGGTCTGGCGGTTGCTATTAAGTCACACATCGCGCCGGTAAATGCCAAAAGACGCCTCACTTGGTGTAAATAGCGTAAACATTGGACGAGTGAACAATGGAAAAACGTTGTTTGGACTGACGAATAACGGTACACAATGTGGCGATCCGATGGCAGGCTGTGGGTATGGCGAATGCTCGGAGAACGTCATCCGCCAGTGTGTGAAGTGCCAACAGTAAAATTCGGAGCGGTGGTGTGATGATGTGGCACTATCGGAGCACAGGCCGACACTGATGTTTTAAGCACCTTCTTGCTTCCCACTGTTGATAAGCTGTTCATAATGCACGACCTGTGGCGAATTGGTTACACGACAATGGCATCGCTATAATGGACTAGCCTGCACAGAGTCCTGGTTCAAAAAATGGCTCTGAGCACTATGGGACTCAACTTCTGAGGTCATCAGTCCCCTAGAACTTAGAACTACTTAAACCTAACTAACCTAAGGACATCACACACATCCATGCCCGAGGCAGGATTCGAACCTGCGGTTCCAGTCTGTAGCGCTTATAACCGCACGGCCACTCCGGCCGGCCACAGAGTCCTGGCTTGAATCCTATATAACGCCTTAGGGATGTTTTGCAACGCCAACTTCGTGCCAGGCCTCACCGACAGACATCGCTACCTCCCCTCAGTGCACCACTCCGTGAAGAATGGGCTGCCATTCCCGAAGAAACCTTCCAACACCTGACTGAACGTATGCCTGCGAGAGTGGAAGCTGTCATCAAGGCTGAGGGTGGGCCAACACCGTATGGATTTCCAGCATTGCCGATGGAGGGTGCCACGACCTTGTAAGTCATTTTCAGCCAGATGTCAGGACACTTTTGATCACATACTCTGTCAAATTCTTCTTGCAGTATCATATCTCCTATCTCACCTTCATCTACGTCTTCTTCTCTTTCTATAATACTGCCTTTAAATACACTTTCATTGTATAGTCCTTCTATAAATTGGTTTTACATTTCCGTTCTTGCTTAGTACCAATCTTCCAAATGAGCTTTTGATATTTATTCAGCTGCTTCTCTTTCCTCCAAACGTCTCTTTAATTTTCCTGTAGGAGGTATATGTATTTCTCCTAGTTATGCATGCTTCTATATCCTTGTATTTTTCCTCTAATCATTCGTGCTTAGTCATCTTGCGTTTCCTGTCGAACCCATTATCTAGGCGTTTGTACTCACTTTCATCTGCTTCATTTTCTGGATTTTAACAGTTTCTCCTTTCATCAGTTAAATTCAATATCTCCTGTGTAATCCAATGATTTCTACTATGTCTTACCTTTGCACGTATTTGATCCTTTGGTGTCAGGACAATTTTATCTTTCAGAGCTGCCCATTCGTCGTGTCATCTGTTCCCTTACCCTATTTCAGTCAAAGGCTGCCTACGACTCCTTCTGAAACTTCCTAATAACCAGTTTCTTTCAACTTACCCAGGTATAATCTCCCTAATTTCCTACTTTTTTTAAACTGAACTTGCAGGTGATGAACAATAAACTACGGGCATAATCCACATCTGCCAGTTTTGTTTTTCCTGATGATAACATCCGTCTGATTAGTCCTCACCCAGTGATACGAAAGGGGGACTATGTTACCGCCAGAATATTGCACCCAAGAGGGTGTAATCATCAATCAGGCTCACAGAAGAGCTGTATGCCCTCGGAAAAAATAATGGCTGTACATTGTCTTGCTTTCAGCCGTTCGCAGTTCCAGCTCAAGAACACTATTTTGGCTAACGTTACAAGGCTATATCAACTGCCTCTGCAACTACTGACAACCCTGCTGTCCCTCTTCAGGTAATACATATTTGTCTGACTTCTTGACAGATACCCCTCCGTTGCTGTTGCACCTATGATATGGCTGTCTGTATCCCTCAGGCATTCAAGCCACCTTATCTTAGCAAGGCCCACGGTTCATAAGGGGGTTGATGACATAATGGATATTAAATGATTGAAGATTCATTACACTTGGACTTGTCTGTCACAGCATCACTTTCTGATATAACACATCTGGCCATGAATACACTTTTGTATTCGTAGTGGCCTACAAGAAAATAACCTCCGAATATCTTCTTGAGGAAACTTGCCACACCTGTAACATATGCTGTCATCTCATGAAAACTGTTGGAAGTATAAGACTTCCAGTAGCATCCTAGACATGCGTTATGGACTTGGCATGTCAGGCAGTATCCTTACACTCCTCAGGGCGCTTTTGTGTGATCTTGCCTCATCCGGCTGGAATATGTCATTATGTACTCAAGCTATGAAAAGTATGGAAACCTGAATTATTATTATTGTCGCATACTGATGAACAACAATTATCAATGCAGTCGTCATATCTAGAAGCTCCTCCCATGATTCATTAGTTAAAGAAACAAGGGTCTCAAGATACACTGCTTTCTGTGATGTTTCATCAGGATGTCCACGGAGACTTTGGTGTCGGCATAACCACTAAAATCAGAAGCGACACTCATCACTGGACATCACAGATTGTCACTGTGACTCTACGCCATGATAGTCTCTGTTGTCTATGGTATGGCGTTAGCGCTAATTAACGAATGGAAACTCGAGATCTCAACCAACCTTCCAGTATCTGTTCACAATGGTTCGTGTTGGCACTCTCTAACCTGGCATCTCTGACCGGATTACATTTGTTGTCATCCATCTGTTCCGCAGAGTAAGTGGAACAATCCTACGCTCTTCTTTGCGGTGCTTTTGGAAGAGCTGGTGCCCACTCTTGCTACATTGATGTTCCGAGTGCCTATTTTCACCGCTTGTTCTGCAGTCAATGAATTACAGTGAACTGCCTGTGTGATCTGTCAGTGCGATTCTACTATGTCCCACAAGCTAATGACTCAACCTTTCTCAAATTCCGAAAGATGGCTGTAACCGGGATATGTGTAAGGGTCGATAAAAAGTTTCAGTTCGAAGGCCGTACAGTCGAAAATCGACAAGTCAATAAGGCAAAATCGCCGTGACCATTGAGACAATCATTACATCGACGCACAGGTTGAAGATAACCGTTTGGTAAAACGTGATGAAGTCCGTAACTACCTACAGCACATCATCGTCCGATGGGAATTGTCAACCCTACAAAGCCTTTTTAAGGGAATGAGGGCGTGGTAATGGCATGGGGAGAGATGACGACTACAGGGCGGGTGCTCGCGTGTCTTCCACTTGAGATGAAGTAGTTTCTGTGCCACGATATTCGCGATGTATGGATGAGCGTTGTCATGAAGCAGCAGCACCCCTTGTCGCAGATTTTGCGGACGCTTCGCCTTAATTTCACGCAGCCGTGCTGCCCCATAAACATTCTTCATTCCCCGATGGATATCTACCGGTGTTCTTCCTACAGCAGCCAAGAATAATAGCACGTTGGTCCTGTTTGTGCGCATTTCGTAATCACGTCGCCATAGTTCGCGTTGCCTCATTTACCGCACGCACGTCAGAGAGACACGAAAACCACACTACTCTCTTGCCGAAATGTCGGTGCTTATATACCAGTCGCGCTACGCTGCATATACTTTGCAGCAACATCTTCAAACAGAAACTTTTTCATCGCCCCTTATACGTCCTTTGGGCATGGGATATTGCGATGTCTACCAGTAACGTTACACACCACCAATTACCAACATATACATTCAACATTTCTTTACTGAAAATCAGTTCACATAAATGCCTCTGGTAAGTAAATACTGCAGTATCAGTTTCACACCGTTCGATCAATATTCTGCTCTCAGGAGGTAAAACCATTTCCGTGACATGACATCGTAGTTAGTGCCATTTCATGATACCTACATACGTAGGTTGGACAAAAATATGGAAACACGGCTTGAAATTCTTGCCTGATCATAAACGCAACTGACAGCATCTGGAGACCTCTGCTATGTGGATCCGTCTCCCTACATCAAATTTTGGATACTGTCGAAAGTTGACCCCCCCCCTCCCCCCCCCCCTTTGTTCTGAAACCGGTTACCAGTAAATGTGATTTGTGCTAGCTACAGTGTTTTTCTTTGTATAATAAATGCATATGCTCGAAACTCTGCTGGATGCGCTGTTGTATTTGACCACGAAAGGTAGCTGTGCAGGGTCCTCAATACGCTGCAAGCGTCAGTCGTGGTCAGACTAGTGTTCTGTGTAGAGATGAGTGCATTGTGTCGGAGATGAGTGAATTTGGACGTGGGCAACTTGTTGGTGCTCTTGGTGGGTGCTTCCGTAATCAATGGAACCGAAGTGCTTAGCATTTCCAGAGGCACCGTATCGACTTTATAGAGGGAAAGTGGAATAACGTTATCCGCTAAGTCACAACACAGACGAAAATGTGTGTTGTGTGATCGCAGCATACAATCATTGAAGACGATTGTGACGAACGAGAAGAGGACGACAGCTGCAAAGGTTACTGCAGAACTGAATGTCGCCCTGACGAACCCTTTGAAGACGAAAACAACGCGAAAGATCTGCAGAATCAGAGAACTACAGGGCGAGCTGGAACTTCAAAACCGCTCCTCAGTTATGCAAATGCCGGTAACAGGAAAATGTGGTGCCAAAGCCATAAAACCTAAGCTATCAAGCAATGAAAATCTGGAGTATGAAGCAATGGAAGAATGTCATTTGGTCGGACAAGTCTTGTTTCACACTGTTTCTAACTTCTGGCCGAGGAAACGCGCAGGAATGAAACATGGGCAGCCATATCGTGGTATTTCATGAGCCCCACAGTTACTCTGCCAAGTTGCATTACTGCCAAGGATTATGTGGCCGTTTCCACCGATCAGTTCCATCACGAGGATAAACAATCACATCCCGCTGTCCACACAGTAACCACTCTGGTTTGTAGATACAGGCGCTTGATCACTATCCACGTCCGTCATCGTTGACGTTGCCACTATTTTGCAGGAATAAAGATATAAGACTTCCTTGAAAACTACTCAGGACACGTATTTATAAATTCTTCGCCGAGTACAACCTCTTTTGAGTGCCAACCGGTTTCCCACAACGTATTAGACATGATAACGTGTTGTTTTTTTCGTGTTTCCATGTTTTTGTCCATTCCCTATCGTTACACAGATGTGAAAGCTATTGTAGCCTTAGACGTTATGTTACTGCATATACGTGTTATGTGCTGTCTTTTCGAATCGCAAGTTGGAAGTCGAGTTGAAAACTAGACGTTACCGATCCACAGTTAGTTTCTTCGCCACATCTAGTTCCTATAAAATTTTCAAATAAAAATTATCGTATATTTAAAACTTGTAATTTATAGTTCAGTATTTTAACTATATAATAGCAGCAAGTAGCTGGACTGAATGAGGACTTTTCAAAGCTTGTAAACTACACAGTCTTTGATAGTCGTAAAATTAACTGTGAAGTTGAATTTATGGCAGTTTCTTATCTCTACCAACTTATTTGCTCCTTTATATAATGGTCAACAAAATCAAAGGATCACTTTCACAACAGCTCATACTAGGGTATTTGATTGCTTTTCTGGAAATTGTCTTAAATGATTAAGTATGTCATTTTATGCTCATAACAAGCTTTTTTTACATTGAATTTTTCTTTTATAAAAACGGAAACGAAGTTCAAATAATTTGAGAACCTGCTAAAATGCTCCATTCGAGTCCTGTGATGCCTGTGACGTCACTGGTTAGCTCGCTGCTCCTGGTGTCATTACGCTAAAACACAGTGATGTCTTGTTTTGGAATTTGCGTTTCGGAAAATGGGTCACAAATGGTATGTAGCACTATACTGTACAATTACATCTATAAAAACTCCAGAAAACCTGTTTTTCGGTGTTCTAGAGAATGAAAAGATGCGTAAAATGTGGTTGCGCTGCACCGGCGATTTGCCACCACGTCGACGCAAATGTTCACTAACTTATTTAAAAATGTGGTGCACTGTGCAGTTAACATGAACTTTTCTCCGTGATATGCTGTCTCATTGTTACAACGAAGAATAGCGTCATTCAGTGAAATTAAACTCTTAGTGACAGTTGACATTTTACCCAACTCCACGTTAATTATCCGGTAGCTTAGTTGTTAGAGCGGCTGACCTTCGAATTTTTCCAGATGATATCCATAGATCGCTGGTTCGAGTCTTACCGGAAAGAACTTTTTAACTTATTCGTAAAACTATTCGGTAGTCCTCTCTTATGAAAACCAAAGCACAGTTACAAAACTTCACCACACCGATCAGAAACAGAATATTTTTGTGCTTTCCTCGCTGTTTACATGCGCTTACATTTGCAATCACTGGTCACACACGTCACGTTCAAAAATATGATTTCCAGTTAATGTGACCACACACTTTTTACTCTGTTAGAAACAATGTTTTTATCTTCATATTGTCCAGTTACCATCATTATTGATTAAACTTTTGCAGTTTCATCATCTTACATAAAGATGAAGTAAGTCTGCTTCAGACGCTAACGTTAGTGTACATTCACAAACATCACAGCCCTTACATTTGTGTCACCTGCATGCTGTACACGCTTTATATCTCTCCGTATAACCTCATCGTCCTACTCTTCATTGTAATGCGGGCGTATGGTTATATCTTCACTACTAGCAAAGCTTTCCGAAAAAGTGAACTGTTTGTCGCGAAGTAAATGCCTCTATCCTCGGTTGTCCATTTCTCAGACTAAGACTAACGTGAAGCTATATATAACACATTCCACAATCGGAACAACTACTTTAATCAGTTTTTGCTTCCGCTATTTCCGTATTTCGTGTGAAACTTTTAAAAATATGTTACCGTTCCAGGTTTCGAAGTTACGACCGCTTTATGTGCAGTCGAATGCGCTATCCGTTGCGCCGCCGAATACTTGCAGGACGATGGTCGCTGGTGAGTGTCTTCTACAATGGAATTCAGCAAGTTTTGCCAAGAATAATTTTATTATGTCTGGTCGTAGCTCATGACTGATAGTCTAGTTCTAACGTAGGGACTCATTTTCAAAAGTTCTGTAATTCCTCGGTTTTGAGCGAGTTTAATGGTGTTGCGTGGAGTAGGGAAAAGAATCTCCGTCGTTGCACATATCATTCACTAAATGGGCGGAGCACAAAGGCATCAACTTTCGCAAGGCTTCCACTACCAGCATTCACAAAGTTCCTTCATAATGTTATTTAAAAGTTGTAATTACATTTTCCATACCAAAATAGGTAAACTTTTTGCAGAAAAAGTACTTAAAATCTCGTAACTTCGGCAAACACGTCCGTAACACATGTATGGTTTGATCTTACTCCTAGTCTGTGCGGTCACCGGGGCATCGCCAAGTAACAGAGCGTTTTCGATCTCGTGACAAGATCTTGATATTTAATGATTTTTAAGCTTTATTTACATAAAAATGAAAATATTGACCGTAAATAGCGGTTAAATGACATAATCAGTCAGAATAATAAGAATCCGAACCATTTTTTCAACATAGTAAAATAGCCTATTGTCTCCCATTACGAAGCATAAGTTTCAAATTTGGCTCAAAGGTGTCTGCAGCCATCTTCTGCAATGGTGCAAAAGCTTAGATACTTGCGGCATCACCCTCTGGCTTAGCGACGCTTCAAATGGCAAGATGTCGACAAATGTAAGAACAGGGCACAGTGCAGTTCATGCGATTTGTACGGTGCTTTAATTATGTCACATACACGTGAAATTTTGCCAAAATTCGGCCCAATGTCACAATGGACGTGTCACTTGACAGGAAGATCGCCACTCTCATTTCACCCCTTCTCATTACATCTCTGCGATGGAAGTCCGACACGCAGCGTTGGAAAATTACGGTTTTCTTACGAGTATCCGAGGGGAACATTTAAGACACATTGTCGCTCAGGATCGACACGAAGAGGCCTCACGGGGTGGCATAAATGACAGCCGTCGCTCGGTTTCGAGCGCCATGTCACGGATTGCACGGCCCCTCCTGCCGGAGGTTCGAGTCCTCTCTTGGGCACGGGTGTGTGTGTGTTGTTCTTAGCATAACTTAATTTAAGTTAGCTTAAGTAGTGTGTAAATCTAGGGAGCGATGACCTCATCAGTTTGGTCCCTTAGGAATTCACACAGTTGCACAGTCGAAAATGGCAGTGGACATTGTGAGAAACAACAGGACAGCATTCTTGACAACGATCGAGGCTGCTGCCACCCACTGGCTATTACAGCCCTACTCCGAGGATACTGTGGGGCTGCATCCCAATAAACGTGATCTGACCCCTTTGGAGTGTAGTACAGCCGCAGTTTTTGCTCTGGTACATGAAGTGGAACCACTAAAGACCTTTCAAAATCAATCGACGAAATTTAAACGCGATTTGAAACAGCGAAGGGTTTTTATGCTTTTCTAGTGTTTATGTTTCTTGCTCTCCTGTCACGTCATCACGGGGATCAGGGGCGGGGGGGGGGGGGGGGGGGAAGGGGGAGGAAGGTTGTTACATTATTATATGGTTGAATGAAACGGCAAAGGGTTCCTCTAACTCCCCCATTTCGGCGACACAACACTACGCCACCCACTCACCTTTGCTGAGCACTTTAAAAAATGCACCTGTGTTAGTCTCGATACCAATTTACTGTCGCGGCTGCTCTAGGTGCTGAAGGTAGACAAAGCACACATCAGAGATGTCAAAGAGGTTGCCTAACCCGTAGGCGTTAGAGCACCCGCGAGACCAAATTGGTGTTGAAGTTTCCGACAGGTAAATTTTTAAAGTGCTCAGTAAAGATGCATAGGTGGCACCGAGTGTGTTGCCGAACTGTGGCGTCTTATGCTGATCGTTTGCCGTTTGATTCACACACATGATAATTTAGCCCCCCGTAATCACGCGACAGGAGAATGCGAAACACAAGCGCTGACAAAGCGTAAACCACTTTGCTGCTTCGGACCACGTACAAATTTCGTCCAATGGTTTTGAACAGTTCCTAGACGTTCCATCCTTTATACCAGAGGGAAAGGGGGAGGTTTCATTGATGTCACTTCTACCAGAACCTGAGGGCGGGTTGTCAGAAATGTTTCCTCGGCCATCCATAAGAAAACCGCATGACTTCAACGCTGCGTGATGCGGTTCTGATCTCCATCGCAGAGGCCGCGAAAGGAGTGAAATGTGCGTAAGAATGTGTGTGACGACCTTCCCATCAAGCGACACGTCCACGGTGGCGTTGCGTAGAATTGTGGTGAAATTTGGTGCCAATGTGACGTCATTAACCCGATTTAAAGCTCACATGACCTTCTGATCTGCGGCCTTTTCTTCCCATATGTCGCTGAGCCCAAGGGTGACGTCGTAGACGGCCACGCTTTCATAACATTGCATAAGAAGTTTGTACGCATATTTGAGCCAAATTTCAATCAATGTGTTGGAACTAGACAATTATGGGGTTTCGAGAAAGTTATTCTTTGATTTTGTTGCATCATTCCACAGAAACGTCTTTTCACATATACAGTGAAATAACAATGCATCGTTATATCATCATATCGATTTCCTTCTTTGTTCTCGAAATGTTTGTGTGGATCTACGTCAGGTCAATGAATATATGTCTTTATGACGCTAATGCTGTATTACAAATATATTTTATCATCAAAATTTCGAAACTAATGCGGTAGTCTGTGCTTAGCAGTTCACCGAGTGGCACTATTCCATCTGTACCTTGAAAATGTGGCTCTTATCTTCTTGCTATATATGACTTAATGTTCCACTGTATATACCTAAGGAGAAGGTGGGTTAGTGATTTTTCAGATCGGGCATTTACAGCAGTTACATCAAACAAAAGTGTGCTAATGCAGCAAATACCAACAAACGGAACTCACTAGGCAGAATCAGACGGAGATGATCTACAGAGAAGTATAGAGTGACTTCTAAGGCCCATGAGTTAATATAATCTTACTTTTAAAAAATTGATAGTTTCGAAACATCGAAATCAGAAACATATATAATTTATGTTCATATAATTTTATCCTGCGTTGTAATAATGACTAAATTTGGAGTACCAAATAATAGCCCTTTCAACGACGGAAAATAAGTCGAAAAATTAGTGTAATCGCAAATTTTTGTACCGTGTTAGGGGGGAGGGGGAAGGTAATAAATAACATATTGAAAATCCTGACCGATAGGTTGTGGGGCGATGGGTAGGGGAGGAGGTATTTAAGTATCCCTTTTCTATGTTTTTCTTCACTATCTTGAAAACCGCCGCTTCTTACGAAAATGTTCCCCTGCAAAAAATTAAACTAAATTAAATTTCATACAAAAAATTTTCAACTAATTTTTTCTCTAGGGCTAATAGTTTCCGAGTTGCAGTGGACGGAAAAATGGCGAATTATTAAGAAATTGTGTTTCAATGAAAGAAAGTAATGGATACTGTCAAATAACATGAGTTAAGAACCAATACTAAATATTTGCACCAGAGAGACAACCATAGCAACAACGGGAGTAGAAACTTGTTAAGGTGTAAACTGTGTTGAGACGGGGAGGGGGGGGGGGGGGAGGGTGCTTAAAGAGGATGAAAACGAGGGGAGGGTGGGTGGAGGTTAGAAGCGTGAGGGAAGGTAGGTCGCCAGATTGTAGTCATGCACTTCCCTCCTTCATATGGCTATAACATAAAGAGCGAGCAGGCAACGCTATAAGGAAAACAGAAAACAAATACAAATTACTAATAATACTACCTCTCGAAACGTTTTTTTTTTTTCCTGTGCTAACCTCTTCATCTCAGAGAAGCACTTGCAACCTACGTCCTCTATTATTTGCTTGACGTATTCCAATCTCTGTCTTTCTCTACAGCTTTTGCCCTCTACAGCTCCCTCTAGTACCATAGAAGTCATTCCCTCATGTCTTAGCAGATGTCCTATCATCCTGTCCCTTCTCCTTATCAGTGTTTTCCACATATTCCTTTCCTCTCCGATTCTGCGTAGAACCTCCTCATTCCTTACCTTATCAGTCCACCTAATTTTCAACATTCATCTATAGCACCACATCTCAAATGCTGCGATTCTCTTCTGTTCCGGTTTTCCCACAGTCCATGTTTCACTACCATACAATGCTGTACTCCAGACGTACATCCTCAGAAATTTCTTCCTCAAATTAAGGCCGGTATTTGATATTAGTAGACTTCTCTTGGCCAGAAATGCCTTCTTTGCCATAGCGAGTCTGCTTTTGATGTCCTCCTTGCTCCGTCCGCCATTGGTTATTTTACTGCCTAGGTAGCAGAATCCCTTAACGTCATTGACTTCGTGACCATCAATCCTGATGTTAAGTTTCTCGCTGTTCTCATTTCTACTACTTCTCATTACCTTCGTCTTTCTCCGATTTACTCTCAAACCATACTGTGTACTCATTACACTGTTCATTCCGTTCAGCAGATCATTTAATTCTTCTTCACTTTCACTCAGGATAGCAATGTCATCAGCGAATCGTATCATTGATATCCTTTCACCTTGTATTTTAATTCCACTCCTGAACCTTTCTTTTATTTCCATCATTGCTTCCTCGATGTACAGATTGAAGAGTAGGGGCGAAAGGCTACAGCCTTGTCTTACACCCTTCTTAATACGAGCACTTCTTTCTTGATCGTCCACTCTTATTATTCCCTCTTGGTTGTTGTACATATTGTATATGACCCGTCTCTTCGTATAGCTTATCCCTACTTTTTTCAGAATCTCGAACAGCTTGCACCATTTTATATTGTCGAACGCTTTTTCCAGGTCGACAAATCCTATGAAAGTGTCCTGATTTTTCTTTAGCTTTGCTTCCATTATTAGCCGTAACGTCAGAATTGCCTCTCTTGTCCCTTTACTTTTCCTAAAGCCAAACTGATCGTCACCTAGCGCATTCTTAATTTTCTTTTCCATTCTTCTGTATATTATTCTTTTAAGCAGCTTCGATGCATGAGCTGTTAAGCTGATTGTGCGATAATTCTCGCACTTGTCAGCTCTTGCCGTCTTCGGAATTGTGTGGATGATGCTTTTCCGAAAGTCAGATGGTATGTCGCCAGACATATATTCTACACACCAACGTGAATAGTCGTTTTGTTGCCACTTCCCCAAATGATTTTAGAAATACTGATGTAATGTTATCTATCCCTTCTGCCTTATTTGACCGTAAGTCCTCCAAAGCTCTTTTAAATTCCGATTCTAATACTGGATCCCCTATCTCTTCTAAATCGACTCCTGTTTCTTCTTCTATCACATCAGACAAATCTTCACCCTCATAGATGCTTTCAATGAATTCTTTCCACCTATCTGCTCTCTCCTCTGCATTTAACAGTGGAATTCCCGTTGCACTCTTAATGTTACCACCGTTGCTTTTAATGTCACCAAAGGTTGTTTTGACTTTCCTGTATGCTGAGTATGTCCTTCCGACAATCATATCTTTTTCGATGTCTTCACATTTTTCGTGCAGCCATTTCGTCTTAGCTTCGCTGCACTTCCTATTTATTGCATTCCTCAGCGACTTCTATTTCTGTATTCCTGATTTTCCCGGAACATGTTTGTACTCCCTCCTTTCATCAATCAACTGAAGTATTTCTTCTGTTACCCATGGTTTCTTCGCAGCTACCTTCTTTGTACCTATGTTTTCCTTCCCAACTTATGTGATGGCCCTTTTTAGAGATGTCCATTCCTCTTCAACTGTACTGCCTACTGCGATATTCCTTATTACTGTATCTATAGCGTTAGAGAACTTCAAACGTATCTCGTCATTCCTTAGTACTTCCGTGTCCCACTTCTTTGCGTATTGATTCTTCCTGCCTAATGTCTTGAACTTCAGCCTACTCTTCATCACTACTATATTGTGATCTGAGTCTATATCTGCTCCTGGGTACGCCTTACAATCCAGTATCTGATTTCGGAATCTCTGTCTGACCACGATGTAATCTAATTGAAATCTTCCCGTATCTCCCGGCCTTTTCCAAGTATACCTCCTCCTCTTGTGATTCTTGAACAGGGTATTCGCTATTACTAGCTGAAACTTGTTACAGAACTCAATTAGTCTTTCTCGTCTTTCATTCCTTGTCCCAAGCCCATATTCTCCTGTAACCTTTTCTTCTACTCCTTCCCCCACAACTGCATTTCAGTCGCCCATGACTATTAGATTTTCGTCCCCCTTTACATACTGCATTACCCTTTCAATATCCTCATACACTTTCTCTATCTGTTCATCTTCGGCTTGCGACGTCGGCATGTATACCTGAACTATCGTTGTCGGTGTTGGTCTGCTGTCGATTCTGATTAGAACAACCCGGTCCCTGAACTGTTCACAGTAACACACCCTCTGCCCTACCTTCCTATTCATAACGAATCCTACACCTGTTATAACGTATGTGGGCAGAATCTCTGCACACTGTTCCACAGTGCCAGAGGGCAAATTCTGTACGTCAGCTGCAGTTTTCTTCCGGGAAACGCAACTTTCTTCAACACGAGAGCTGCTCGCTTTTCAGTTTAAAGACATACTACACTTCTCCAGCATTTGCTGTCCAGCTCTCGGATAAGAGTCCGCAGCTCTCGCTGTAGCACTCTCGCTTACCGAGCACGGGGTCCAGGGTTCGATTCCCAAGGGGGGGGGGGGTCAGGGATTTTAGCTGCCTCGAGATGACTGGGTCTTGTTGTGTCGTCTTCATCATCATCATTCATCGCCATTACGGTCGGAGGGCGGCAATGGCAAACCACCTCCGCTAGGATCTTGCCTAGTACGGCGGTGCAGGTCTCCCTCATCGTCCCCTACGCTCTGTCGAAGAGTATGGGACTTCATCATCATCATCTGTGATGAGAGCCGACAAATTATCTTCACTGATATTGTGTTTATGTAGTGGCGCTGTTTTCTGTTAATTAAGTGAGTATTTATTTGCCGTTGTTAAATGTGATATTATGTAAAAAAAACTCAACAGCTGAAGCTGTCAACTGTCTACGACATTGAAGAGTCTGCCCCACGTGTAACATGCTGCCACTATGTATTTAACAATGTCACTTTCTTTGTCTCCACTATCAAAGGCTGGAATACGTTTCGCAGCCTAAGGGTATAGAGTGTATCATCTCAGCCTCATATCTCCCAACATCTGAGGAGGCCCAAAAGCCCAAATTGGCTCCTTCTGTTCTAGTAGGTCAGTTAGGTGTTATGGAACTTAAGATTCTTCAACGAGTGTCAAGCAATGTATTACAGCAGATTACGGTCCTAGATTTAAACATGGTCAGTAGTGTTCCACCAGTCGCACTGGCACCCATCTTGCAAGATGTACTGTGGTTGTGTGGTAAGTGGCTCCGCTCTGTGCATCCCACTCTATAAGTGCAAACAGTCAGGAAGAAAGGTACATTGGGTTTGACTTCCCGTCGACATCGAGGTCATTAGAGACGGAACACAAGCTCGTGTTGTCTCGAGGATGGGGAAGTAAATAGGCCGTGCCCTTTCAAAGGAATTACTCCAACATTTGCCTGAAGAGATTTGGGGAAATCAAGGAAAACCTAAATCTGGACGCGGATCTGAACTGTCGTCAACCCGAATGCGAATCCAGTGTGCTAACCACTTAGCCACCTCTCTCGGTGAGCCAGCAATTCCTGAACTGAAGAAATTTATGCAGTCTACCATTCACACAATTAGTGATGAGAAAAGTGCAATAACTTTCTCGTTATTCATTACTTCCTCACCAAATGACTACAAGGTTACATGCCTTTGCAAGATGCTGTCAACGACAGACATCAGCATGAGGCCACATTTACCAGTCCTAGCCTTTACCCACAAACACTACATAGATCTCTGTCAAAATCACACTTACAAATTAAGCACGTCTAAGCCATCGTTCACAGGAACGTATTTTACATAAAACTCATTGAACACCTGCAAATAAGTAGTCACTTAATAGGTTGACAATAACTCCACTATATAAAAACTAGCTCTTTGAAGCTATTTTGCCTACATAAATAAGAGAACTGGATAGTCCATCTGTAAAATGAAAACCGAGTGACGCTCATATTGCAGGAAGACACCTTTCCAGAAGAACGCTACAGCTACCGTAAAGGACGACTGAGAATCAGTTTTCCCTATAGAAGTCTATAACACTGTGCAGACCAAGCGAGGAGGCACAGTGGTTGGCGCAGTGGACTCGCATTCGGGAGGGTGTCGGTTCAAACCCGCATTCGGCCACCCTGACTTAGGTTTTCCTGATTTCCCTAAATCGCTTCAGGCAAGTGCCGGGATGCTTCCTTTGGAAGGGCACGACTGGCTACCTTCCCCGTCCTTTCCTAATCCGATGGGACCGATGACCTCGCGCTTTGGTCCCCTCCCCCAAATCAACCAACCAACCAACTGTGCAGAGATTTACGTAGGGTCCGTCCACATGTTTTGCTTGCATTTGTATTATTAGCACTCCATATCTATATGTTATATAGCGTTAACACACTTTGTGGAAAGAAACATCTCCCCACCTCCCCCCCTCCCGTTGACCTCTGTAGTGTATGCACACTGCGCCGCCAGTGATTCATAAGGCGGGCATTGGAAGGACTTCATGAAACATCCTGTAGTTGCTTTTCGATGTAAGGCGGTGGAGAGAATGTGGGGTTGCTTACTCGCTTGTCATTTTACAAATCTATGAAGGAGGGAAGTGCGCGACCACAATCAGGCTATCTACCTTCCCTCACTCCTAACATCCAGCCCCGCTTCGCCACCCTGTTACACTCCTAGAACGTTAAGTATCCTTTAACATGAGTCTACTGCAGCCCTACATGTGGTACATATAATATTTGTCCTTAACCCACTTCATTTAACAATAAATATAAGTTTTATACCTTAAAACCACAATTTTTAATAATCTGCGATATTTCCATCCCCCTCAACGAGGAGACGTGAACTACCCGAGAAAAGTAATAGGAACTTCTTTGTAGGAAATGTGTTGTCGTTTAATTTTGACTGGGCAACGATTTTTAGTATGTTGTTCATGGCACTCGCTCATACCACTATAGAAAAATTGAGGATTACACGAATTTTTTCCCCAGTCAACATTTTTTGGTCCTGAGTGACTGGGATAAAGTAAGTTACAGTTATTTGGGGTTTCCTATGTGTGTCACTTGTAAGCTTACACTTAAACAATTAAGAATTACAGCGTCTGTCCCATAAGAGTCTTAGCTCTCTCGTGTTACATTTTTAACTGAAGTTAATCACAGCTTGAAAATGTTGCACGCAAATAAGGAAAAGGAAAATATATATGCGGTACACTCAGTTGGTCTGACTGTGGATATGAAAATAGTTAGAGACACTCTAAAATGTTTAGGAGCTCTACCCAAGAAAATTTACATATTTTTCTTTTTTCCATATTACTCTTTTCCCATCGTAATGTAAACTATGATTCTTATTTACAGATGATGTAACGAACGATCAATATTTCATTTAACTATTCTGCTAGACCGACGCAAACTGCTACACACAGTCGCTGAAAGTCTTTAGTTTTGTGGTTTATGTTTCTCGGAAGGTTAATATATATATATATATATATATATATATATATATATATATAAATGATACCTTACCGATTCCAATTTTTGTATTATTTTTTAATGATATAAGTAGTCGGTAGCAGCAGCCTGCAGATCCAGGAAATTACAACGCCACAATAATTAATTGACAACATCTTATGAAACGACTGTCGTTGATGGAGATGTAAAACATTCTTAGAATTAGTGTCAATTCACAGCAATGGAAGAAAAGTTGTATACTTAAACTTGGGGACAAGACTAGGTGTATTTAATTCCAGTCCCGGAAAAGCCTCTGAATAATAGATCGGGGAGATAAGGGGGTAGAAGGGTGGCACATGAGTGGTTAGTACCTTTCTTTCTAACCATTTGATGGTATTTCAGCTGATTTTATAACGTCTTACACCTCTTCCTATAGTGCGTCAATCCCCACATCTTCGCTAACTACACTCATAACATTCAGTAATACGTACCGGGTGATCAAAAAGTCAGTATAAAGTTGAATACTTAATAAACCACGCAATAATGTAGATAGAGAGGTAAAAATTGGCACACATTCTTGGAATGACATGGGGTTTTATTAGAACCAAAAAAAATAAAGTTCACAAAATGTCCGACAGAAGCGCTGGACAGAAAAACGTCAGTGACTGCACATGACAATCGTGTATAAAAGGAGCTGTAATGAGAGAGAGAATCAGATGCGCCAGCAGTCGCAGCATGTTGACGTTACCTGAAAAGGCGCTTTTAGTGAAGCTGTATTATCAGAATGGGGAATGTGCTAGTTCAGCGTTACGATCCTATCGCCATAGGAAGGGGATTGACAAATGCAGCTGTGACGAGAATGATTTCGAAGTTCGAAGCCACGGGTTGTTTAGACGATAGACCCCGTAGTGGCCGACCGAACACAAGGCGTAATGCTGCTGAGACAGTTCAGGAAGAAAGGGAGACTGTTGCGGGTTCGTCTGTGCACGGGGAAGTCAGCGTTCGTGCAGTCGCACGTCGCACCGGCATTCCATACACTACTGTTTGTTTGGCACTTAGGCGTACCCTCCGATGCTATCCGTACAAAATCCATCGACATCATGAACTGTTACCTGGCGATTTAGTGAAGTGGAGGGCATTTGCGGTGTGGGCGTTTCAAAAGATGGCGGAAGATGACGATTGGTTGAGTAACGTGTTGTGGACCGACGACGCTCATTTCACGCTCCGAGGGTCGGTCAACGCCCACAACTGCAGAATTTGGGCTACCGAAAATCCTAGAACTGTTGTGGAAACTCCACTGCAAGGCGAGAAAGTCGCGGTATGGGTTGGATTTACCACATCTACCGTTATCGGGCCTTTTTTCTTCGAGGAAATGCGTGATTCTGGTTTTGTGTAACTGCTACCGTGACGGGTGAGAGGTACGCCGATATTTTATAGAATCGCATCATCCCCAGCCTGGCTGATAAACACCTGCTGGAACGTACGATGTTTATGCAGGATGGCGCTCCAACCCATATTGCTAGACGCGTGAAAGATCTCTTGCGCGCGTCGTTTGGTGATGATCGTGTGCTCAGCTGCCACTTTCGTCATGCTTGGCCTCCCAGGTTCGTACGATTATTGGCTTTGGGGTTACCTGAAGTCGCAAGTGTATAGTGATCGACCGACATTTCTAGGGATGCTGAAAGACAACATCCGACGCCAATGCCTCACCATAACTCCGGACATGCTTTACAGTGCTGTTCACAACATTATTCCTCGACTACAGATATTGTTGAGGAATGATGGTGGACATATGGAGCATTTCCTGTAAAGAGCATCATCTTTGCTTTGTCTTACTTTGTTCTGCTAATTATTGCTGTTCTGATCAGATGAAGCGCTATCTGTCGAACATTTTTTGAACTTTTGTATTTTTTTGGTTCTAATAAAACCCAATGTCATTCCAAGCATGTGTGTCAATTTGTACCTCTCTATCTACTTTATTCCGCGATTTATTCAGTTTTCAAATTTATACTGACTTTTTGATCTCCCGGTATTATGCAGCCTCATACAATGAGATGGTAAAAGCCATGGGATACCTGCTGGTATCGCGTTAGACCCAGTTTTGCCCGGTCTAATGCAGCAACTCCACGTGGCATGGATCCAACAAGTCGTTGGTAGTCCCCTGCAGAAATATGGACCCATACTGTCTCTACAGCTGCCCGCGATAGCGGTAGTGTTGCTGGTGAAGAATTTTGTGCACGGACTGACCTCTCGATTATTTCTCATAAATGTTCGATGGGATTCATCTTGGCCGATCTGGATGGCAAATCATTCGTTCGAACTGTCCGTAATATTATTCAAATCAGTAGCGAACAATTGTGGACCGATGACATGACCCATTGTCATCCCTAAATATTGCATCGTTAATGGCAACATGAAGTCAATGAACGGCTTCAGCTGGTCTCCAAGTAGCCAAACATAACTATTTCTAGTCAATGATCGGTTCAGGCCCTGTCATGTAAAAACAGTCCACACCATTATGGAGCCACCGCCAGCTTGCTTAGTGCCTTGTTGACAACTTGGTTCCATGGCTTCATGAGATCTGTGCTACACTTTCAGCCTACCATCAGTTCTTACAAACTGAAATCAGGATTCATCTGTCCAGGTCACGCTTTTCCATCGTTTAGCGCCCAACCGATATGGTCACGAGCCCAGGAGAGGCGCTGCAGGCGATGGCGTGCTGTTATTAATGGCACTCGCGTTGGTCGTCCGCTTCCATAGCCCATTAACGGCAAATTTTGTTACACTGTCCTAACGGTACGTTCGTCGTGTGTGCCATATTGATTTCTGCGGTTATTTCACCCTGTGTTGCCTGTCTGTTAGCAATGACGACTCTACGCAAATGTTGCTGCTCTTCACTTGCCATTACACGATTAAAGAGAATTATCTCGTCGTGAGGCCATAATCACGTCGTAATTCCCTTCACGTGAATCACGTGAGCACAAATGACAGCTCCGCCCATGAGCTACCCTTTTATACCTCGTGCATGGGATACCACTGCCATCTCTGTATGTGCATATCGCTATCCCCTTACGTTCGTCACCTCAGTGTAAACTGCTTGCACCGACTGCTACCGTTATCCTTTGATTATTGATACCAGCTATTGGCACGGGTCATCCCAGGCTCGATTACCAGTGATCATCTTGGATACTTCTGTAGTTGAAAGCTCCACTCAGCATCGCGAGGCAAACTAGCGGTTGATTAATACATCAAGTAATGAAATAGATTTGCAAACTGCTGGTCTGACACCAAATCTAAAGGCTTGCACGGGAGACTCACAATATTAATTTAATTATTAACCTTTTACCAGCGGCTTCACCGGCGCATGCGTATGTTGCATACACTGTACTTCACACACACATATGTCTCATTCTCCGTTGGTTTACACCATAAGACCCTAAGAGGATGTTAAATTTATCTGTGGTATTCAACCATGTGGCATAATCTGTGATCACCAGACTCGCTGGTAGAGTGTTGGCTCATTCTCGCGGTGTGGTTGAGGGCTCGAAATTGTGGCGACATTGTGCCTCGGTCAACAAAGGCGACCATTCTTTTGTGACGGTATGAACAAACTGAAAAAACTTTGTCTCGCTCGTCCCCAGGGTGACTATGTTGAGAACCAAATATGTAGATATGAGGAATAAAGATGTAGAATTGTTTTGTTTTATTTGAAAATGTTTAAGAGTTTTCACATAAAAAATTCGGAGGCATTACTTTTGAGCACGTTCTCGTAATAGACAAATCGCGCTTCGCATTTTGAAAGGTAAGTACTCCCAGTCAAGTAAATAAAGGACATAAATACCAGATCGTCTTCAGACATTTATACGTCGCCTTTTCTAATCCGCACCTCCACACCTAGATATAGTGAGGCACGTTAC
Source organism: Schistocerca serialis cubense (assembly GCF_023864345.2). Lineage (NCBI taxonomy): Eukaryota > Metazoa > Arthropoda > Insecta > Orthoptera > Acrididae > Schistocerca > Schistocerca serialis. The sequence goes on from NC_064642.1 coordinate 256,939,203, forward strand.
TCTCGCAGTATTTTTGTACATGTAACCAACAAATGTCGTTGAAACTGCTCCAAGTGATCCTGAGCTGAGCTTAAGTGTCACACCCTTTACATTTCCACCCCTATGGGAGACTCTCAGTGTTCATGACGCCAAATCTTCTGAGCCATGTATCGTACAATGATAAAATTTAGCAGGTACATACATTCTTACCTGTTGATATTGTGTTGTATTTACGAGCGTCCAGCATGTGCTGTGTATGGTGTGCTGTGCTGGCAAAGTTTGGTTATATCGGTGTACATATATTCATGTCCTGCGAAAAGTGAGTGATGTGTGACCAACTGTCACTCACACTGGCTAATAACACAATTTACACTAATAAAAAACCGTCCATACTGTCGCAAGCCAGCACTCAGAATAACGTTTTGAAATAGTTTTGTAACCTCCTGTGCACTATGAGCCTGAAAAGGTTTGTAAACCGATTTATGGAATAAACAATATTTCAAAAAAGTGACTGGCTCCAATTTTTACATTGAGTAAACAGCTACAGTTTATTAAACATCCTTAATGGATCAGCTTAATAAATACTTTTTTCCTTGCCGATGATCATATTGAGAAGACAGAAAATGATATCTAGTTTGCAGTTCACTGAATTTGTAATAATTGATATCTAAAAGGGTTCAGCAAAGAAATAAACTGATGGTGATCAGTGGGAAGTCTCCAGTTCTCTCTAAAATAGTACTATATGAAAAGCCACTTCTTAGGCTGCATATTAGCTATGGATATGAAAACGATAACGCTAATAAGCTTCAAATGAAGCTTAAACTGTGACACAATACAGAACATTGGCTGAGAAGACAAAGGGTACAAAAAATGTTACAAAATAATAGGTACCCCTTTTCTAATAGAAGAAACAGAATTAACTAGGAAATGCGAGAGAAGAATACCGTCTGCTGAAGTGAAACTTTTGAGGAAAGGTTGAGGAAGTATCCTCAGATAACAAGTACAAGCAATATTGTAATAGAAGAACTTTATGTACACTGTATAAATAACAAAAGTAGAGCAAGCATGTGTAAAATGAAAACAACATATCAACAGAATGCGAGAAGAGAGATTAGTCAAATGAGCATCAGTTATAAATCGTTACAAAAGAAGATGTAAGACGACCAAGAACAGATGGCATCAGTGATGTAAGTTTATTACACGAAGAAGAAGAAAAAAAGAAGAAGCACAAGAAGAAGAAAGTAAGCAATGCTACCAGCCTTAATCTATGAGGATTATTCTTGCTAAAAATATGATTTGTGAATGGGTAATAAGTCCTATGATTATGACTCCACGTTTAACTGCTCCTGCCTTGTAGGATCTCACCTGTTAAAATGACTCCTTCTTCTCCTTCTGTTTTGGCTCCTACAGCTCGTCCTCATTGTCATCATAACTATCAGTAGCAGGAGGAATTTGAGGCACACTGCAGAATAAAGGCCTTCTCCAGGGCACTCCATGCGTTATGGTCTTCTGCTACGTGAATCCATTTTCCTCTTGCATGTTTTAGATTGATCTTTCCATTAGGTCGCAGTCTTGATCATGGAATGCAGCAGGCAACTTCCTTCGACCATTTATCGTCCATTCCCCTTGAAACATGTCCTGCCCACTTCCATTTAATTTTCCTGTCATTATAACGGCTTTCACTCCAGTCTGCTCCTCCAACCATTTGTTTATTTTTGTGTGTGTATTGAGAGTTTTCAGCTTGCATATCTCCAGTCCACACTGCACCACACTCATTGACTCAGTTTTTAAATGGTTTCCTCCATGAAAGTCAACTCATTGTCATAAATGGTAACATTCACTGATCCTAAAATTTACATTTCACATACATCGGAAACCTACTTCCGAAAACTCTGTATACTTTCCAAAAGCACTCCAGGCGATTTTTGTTCCTCTGTTTCTCCTTTGGTGTCCATCAAGCCGTCGTCTCTAATAGTCCCACACAGAAAAAATCATTTTTAACATTATCTTTTACATGATTGATTACAAGCTTTTCTAGTTTTCTTCTAATGAACTTGAGACTTGCTTACAAATTTTTTATATTAATTTCTACTGTTAGCTGTTGATTTTTATCTGCTATACAAGCAAAGCAAATAGTATAATGGCGTCACCAAACCGAAGTATTTCCAAGTATGTCCTGTGAATAGATAACCATTCTTTTTCTTCATAATTAAAGGATCTGAAAACTTCATGTAGAGCTTCTGAGAATAGTTTCCGTATTTTTTATGTTGTGGATACTCATCTCTTACTCCTCTATAGTTCCTCTCACTTATCTGATGAAGGCTAACGCAAGCTGTTGTACTGATTTTCATTTCCTTCAGAGTAGTAACATAGGATGTAAAGAAGTTAGAAAATGTCTTGAAATGCATTAACTCCACACCTATTGTTAGATTCAGGACTTGCAAATGCCCCATTGAGCTGCATCCACTTCTGAAGTAATCTTGTTTCATTGCTTGACTAAATCAATTTCTTTCTCTGTGCGGTTGGTGACAATATTAGCAAATATCTTGAAGATTAAGAAGACTGATGCTTCTTTAATTTATGAATTGTATGTGTCTTTTCTTGTGAAGTAGAAGGATTATCGCATATCCAATTTCGTGGAATTGCCTTACCACTCAAATATTTTGTAAATAATTTTGCAGCTTCCTAGTGTACAACTCTTCTCCCAGTTTCAATAATTGCTACGAATCACCATCATCTCTTGCTGCCTTTCCTTTATTCATATTTCAGATGGTTTTATATACCTCACTCGGAATTACTTCCAGATTTTTATTACTTGCTTCACTGGTACTATTATAGAAGTAATGGTGATATTTTTTCTCAAGAGAGACCACTTAAATAAAGAATATTTCCAGTAACATATTGAACTGTAGCTCACACCTTAAAAAATGTAAAAATTCTAATGGCAGAGATCGAAAACATAAGAAATGAAGGATCATTAGAGTGTATATAACTGCAGAGAAATCTATTTCAGCATTGTCGGTTGTAATGAACAAAGTAATGTAAGAATATTCTCCAATGTAAATAAGGAAACTATTCTTGGTCGAAACTGTGAAGTCATCTGTGAATAAAAAGAGAGGCGACTATGTGGAAGATGAAAGTACTGATGGCCTAAAATTATGATGCTAAAAATACGAGTTATTACACTGTAAATGACATACGTTACGATAAACGATGTCAGTGTATAAACAAAGCGATACCACGCTGCTCAGTATATTCGTAATTTCAGAAAACCTGTTATATCAGGGTTTGTCCTCAAATTACTTAAGGCGGTGAATAATGGGGTGCAGACCCTTCAGGATCTCCCATTGTTGTTGCTGCAATCATAAAAGGTTAATAGTTCAACATGGTGCCGATACAGCGCTAAACTCATCGACACTGGAGGTGTACATGAATGTAAATGTGATATGCTAGCCGAAGGGGAAACGTCTACTTTCTTGCTTTATGCTTAAAATGGAAGCCAATCTGTAGGACTATCAGATCCTTTAATAAATGCAATAATTTTGGAAATCAAGCTTACTTTCTCATAGTAGTAACATGTATTTAAATTCCTGTTGTGAACTTCGGCTTATCATTATACTGTCTCCTCCCAATTAAGTGCACAGTTGAGTTAGCGCCGCTGTACCAGAAATTTTAAATTTTGCGTCCATGGCTGCATTAAATATTAACTAGCAGGAATATAATATACTAGTATACGTTGTCCAAGTAAGCATTTTATAACGTAACTGTCGTTATAGTTCTTAGCAAAAATAGGAACAGCTTCACTGAAATAGAAGAGGACATCTCGAAAACACCAAGGTACAAGACATGAAATAAAAAATTGAAGTAAGCTTTAGTAGTAGTCACACGCTCTTCCAATGAAATTTTTAAATTACTGCTCTTCCAGAATTCATATACTTTTCATTATCATTCCGTGACTCTAACTACTTTTCTTCTAGGTCATAATGAACATACTTTTAGTACTACAGCAATACAATACATTATGTACACAATTATGCTACCATTAAAGTGTTTTGTTTTATGAGAAATATTGTGCTTTTAAATTCAACAGTTTTTCACTATCTGTAGTTTTCTAGGAATTATGCTATGAATTTTACACTATGTCATAACTACCTTCTTAATATGTAAACTACGCCTGCTAATAATGTCAGTAACTCTGTGTATGTCTACTGCCAATGTATGACAGCACAATGTGCCAGAAAGTGTGTGAGAAAGCTTAAACATACTACAGTACTCCCTTAACATGTACTATGTCTGCCAAACTGTGTACATCATGCTCTTCTCACTGTAATACAGCATATTTATGTACCTCTCAAAATTACAGTTTAATGCTTAATAACGACGATACAAGCTGCTTCGCAATATTAGATATGCAATGAGAGAAAAAATAGTGAAAAAAGAGAAAAAGAGACAAGAGTAGAAAAGAGAAGTGAGTTTTTGTGAGGACATGCGATATGCACGCGTGCAGGAGTGTACAAAACTAGGCAGCTAAGGTCTGTTTTGACAACGAGCAAGGAGTGAGCAAAGCCAGGGCGCCCACACTCACCAGCGTCTGTGCTGCGCTCTGGTGCTGGAAACGGAAAAAGGATAATACTGTTTTAGTTCGAGCAGCACACACACCACATAGAGAGAGAGAAGACAGACAGAAAGACAGACAGACAGATCGGTCAGAAGAACAAAGGGAGCGGCCAATCGGCCGCAGATTCACGGCCCAGCTAACAGCGGCAGTGCGAAATGGCGCCCTAGGGGGCAATGTTGGGGCCTTTTTTTACAATGCTTAACACATTACGGGACTTGCAAGCACCGGCAGAATAATATATTGTTACTACTGACATTATTAACTACATCACCAGTGTCAAAACATGTATAAATTTTGAATGTTGCTAAAACACACTAACTCAAAAAAGTCATTAGGTGATGATTGCTTTCTCGGTTTATTCCACAAAGAGACAATTTCTTTGAAGGGTCTGTTTTTCTTTCGCTCAAGATTGGGAGCAAAAAGACTGCAACCTAGAATCAGTAAGTTTAATATTCATTGTATTTAACATTTCTCATAGTTCACTATGTATCATTCTCAGTCCCGCAAGGCATCATTACAGGCATGTAAACATTTTGTTGAGTAATGGCGCCGAACCATACTGCTTCCTAGAAAACGAATCTATTGAGTAAACTAGTTTTATCTATACCAGAGGCACCATTTTTATTAGTAATGAATAATACCTTTGAATAGAAGGAATATTGTACCAATAACAAATATTATCACTTTCACCATATTGTATGTCTTTAGAATATTTATTTTCACATATTTGCAAATTTTGAACATGGGTGTATATTATTTTGTATTGGTAAAGGAAGAAGGGAAGACGCCTTGTGATTCTGCTAGTTGATGAGAACGAGACGTATGAAAACGTGAAAAAGATAGGTGCTCGTCTTATTTTATGTTACTATTTATTATGGATATGAGAGCCCTTAATGGATCATTCTGATACTTAAACTACATAAAAAACATGACTTATGATCGTGTAAAATGTGATTGAATTTCCTGATGTACTCTTTACAGTGAAACAATTACAATAATACCAGCGTAAGCATCTACAGCCATTGGTCTTTTGAGTAAAACTTTCCCGCTTATGTAACAGTGCCATCCCGTTGTTTTATAAGTAAATGCTACGGCCACTGTTCCAGACTATTGTTCTTCATGCTGCTCCTGATATCACTGCTTCGCAAACTGAGCAGCAGCAGAGGCCACACAATGTCTAATCGTTCCATTGTCCCAAAAGAAAACACGACACTTGAAACAGTGCCCGAAATATTGATGTGTAAAACAACAGGACGACTCATTCACAGGACTGGAAATTTTTTGCGGAGAAATTACAATAATGCTCTTAGAAAAAAAAGAGAACGATCTTTCTGACATACATGTGTCGCTCTACAGCCATTTGTGTAATTTTATTGTAGTTAACCACAATGTTATCCAAATACTAGAAACATCAACGATCCTATTTGTCATTACAGTGATTTTGCAAATGGACTGTAATTAGATACATACATTTATTGTCTGGTTCTTTACATTCTTTGTATATGTGCAGTTCATTAATAATCAGAATTAATATTTCTGTACCATAGCACAAGTTAAATAATTCGTTCCCCCAGCCTTTTCTCACACAGTTTTGAAAAATACAAGATATTTAGCGTGCCAGTAAATTATCAGAATGTTCATACTCGTGAGTATAACTAATAATTTGTCATAATTAAAGTCACAGTAGCTGAAATACTGAATTAAAACCGTATAAAGTAGCTTTGGGAGTTTTAGGTGTCCAACAACATCCCCTCTTTACTGAAATCTGCAGTTTATAGATCACCTAATTTTCAAAAGCGGTAAACTACACAATAATGGTTTCGCTGCCAAGGTGACTACATACCGCAGGGCCAACGCCTGTCGTTACCCTAACCCTTCAGTAGCAATGCTGTTGTGACAAGCGTGACCAAGTTCGATGCCATCTGACGCACTGACAGCTACACGAACAAGTTCTAAATGTTCCGTGTGTGGTCCGAAAGCTGTAATTACATTTCACTGTGCTTCTGATACAAAACACGAGGCGTATTCCGATCGGTCGCGAAATGGAAACCACAGTGAAAACCATTTTTTTTTTTTTTTTTTGCAATAGCTAGCCACATCTTCCAGCAACATCTCTACGCAGTCGCCGCTCCGTCTGAGACATTTGTCGTAGCGCTGTACTAACTTTCCAATACCCTCGTCGTAGAAGGCAGCCGCCTGCACTTTTCGCCGATTCTCTGGGCTGATTTTCAGTTCGCTGTCCGTGCAAAACGCTGACTTCATAGCCAAAGGTTCATGTCATCAGAGATGAAAATCAGAGGGAGCAAAGTCCGGGCTGAATGGAGAGCAATCAAACACCTCCCATCGAAAACTATGCAGGGGCATCCTCATTGCCTCTGCAGAATGTAGCCAACAACTGTCATAAAGAAGGAAACGCATGACAGTTATGTTGTATAAGCTGGATCAAATCAGGCGAAATCTGTCACTCGCACTCATACTTGGCGGGAGACACTATTTTCTAGGCATTTTTAGATGCTCACTGTGCGCTCAGAGTTGAATAGACTGACGTGACGTGATCAACAGACATACTAGAGACACTTTCCAACACACCTAAGCAAAGCTTCATCGGATTTTCACTGTACTTTCCATTTCGCAACCGATCGGACCTTACTTTCGGAATACGCCTCGTATTTCCTGTTAACTGGCATTTTTTTTTTGCAATTCTCAAAAGTTGGAATAATTGCGTACTATATATATATATATATATATATATATATATATATATATATATATATATATATATATATATATAGAATGTGACATAGTGATGCCGATAAAGTAAGGGGATGTACAGGGTGCCGTAAGGAAGAAATGTATGCTAGGAACCCATGTCCGGAAACGTACGAGGGCTATACAGAACGTAAGGTAAGGAACGGTAGGTAGCGAAATAGAAACCACAAGGAAAATCAAAACTGTTCGATTTGCAACGGTTAGCTACACCTTCCAGCTACTTATCTACACAGTCGCCGCTCAGACATAGACATCTGTCGTGACTGCAATCAATGTGCATTCCCTCGTTATAGAAGACAGCCGCCAGTGCTTTTCGATAATTTTCTACTCTGTACTGCAGCTCTTTGTCTGTGTCAAAACATTGTCTTCAGAGCCAGAGGTTCATCTGAGCAGAGATGAACCTCAGGGGCAGCCAATTATTGGCTATATTGTGAGTGATCAAACACTTCCCATCGAAAACGCTGCAGGAGCATCTTCATTGCCCCTGGATAGTGCAGGCCAAGAATTGTCGTGTAGAACGAACTGCATTACAGTTGTGTTATGGGGATTGCATAGCTTCAGGCGAAATCTTTCGCCGGGCCTTCATACTTGGCGGGAGACACTAATTTCTATCAATCTTTATATTGTCACTGTGGGCTCATAATTGGAAAATGTGACATGATGCAATCGATGGGCGTACTAGACACAGTGCCCAACGCATCTGTGCAAAGCTTCATCAGATTTTCACTGTCTTTTCCCATTTCTCGACCGATCGTTCCTTACTTTCCGAATAACCCTCTTAGTTCAACGACGCATCATAGCATGAAAGGTAGAGGGGTTAACCCCCTGTGCTAGGCCACTACATCTGCACCACGCGTAAACCACTGGATCGTGCAGTTTTCAGGGTGTCACATAGCATCTAATCTGGCCACGGTGGTCACAACAACAATGTAGAGAAAACAAACTAGCATTTGTTGCTGATGAGCTGAACTAACGGCAGGCGTTACCCTCTATAACTTAGACAATTTGTAGCGTCAATGAATGGCGTTTCCGGACGTACATTTTTTCCTAAATATGACAGTCGTGACATTCTCTGCAGTCCCAAAAGTTATCTGTATCGTTTTGTTACACCCTAAGACTGAAGTAAGAGAGTGAGTTTATTTAAACCGCACGAACAGAAATACTTCTAGGCACCAGGAAGGAAGACAAGTTTCATCAGCTACAATGAGCAATAGCAGTAATAGAGCTGCAATGCTGTTTACTTTTCTTCGGCACTACTGTGCAGATAAAAGGCAATACACAAACATACCGAAGTGGCAGATCATAATTCATCTACAAACGAAAAAACTGTGACCTGATTTCATTGGCAACGAAATGGACTTAAAACACATTTTTAATAATATGTCTGTAATTCAACGCTAAATAAATTACGTCATTGTAACAACTGAAAGACTCACTTCACTGAAAAATATGTGGTAAAGCGAATACATGAACAATTCCTATTTGCATAAGGGGCGGGCCAACATCAACTCAATTGGTCTCCGAAGGTCACCAAAAGTGACTTTCTGTGTCTGTTTGGTCAAACTTTATCCCCAAATCACGATTTTGGGATTACTGCAATTTCAAGAGCGAATAGATGGGATCCAGGAGCTTGTACTCGTATTCCACAGCGTGCTCGACAGGCGAAGTGTCGCACGCTCTACGTCCACCCGAATCCTCCGACACTGTGTCGTAAATTTAACGTCTAGCTATAATTGTTTGGAAACATTTCGGCTTTCAATGCATTTATCCTGCACTGATGCAGATTTTTGACAGCTGGCAAGAAACTACAACTTGTACAGTCATGTAGGTAAGTTACTATGATGCATAATACTTAAATGCTTGGAGGACTTTTCTTTCATTCTTTAGTTGCAGGAGTCTTCTCTGTACAAACAATTCACCAACATTTCAAAGCAATTTTACCCGTGCCGTATCAACGTAAGAGCTAGTGAACTTCCCGACGATCGAGCTGTCAAAGGAGTAAACAAAAGCCAAGCATCCAATTCCCATTGGTATCAACAAATTAATATAAGAAGGTGACACGCTGATTCTCTGTGTCAGTATCATTAATGTCTTTGTATCTGATGGTTCATGTCACGTATTTCATGATGCACTTTTTGTACGGGGTGATACAGTTCTAGACAACACGGAAGCCAGTTATTTGATACATTTTTTGTCGTAAAAGCTGTAAAATACTTTTTAATTTTGTCATAGAGAAATGGCTCTCCGTATTGGTTCATATCTGCAACTGAATGACGTACTTAAAACATTCATCTATTTTACCTGACAATTTTTGGTTTACTATTTAGATACATTACAATTTTTCGATCCTAGTTCGCCGGAAGTACTCTAATTTGAACTCGTGTCAAGATATCTCGTCACTGGTCGTTTCAAACTACGGCGGTGTTTCCGAAATCCTGAGTGCTTAAGCGAAGTTTCCGTGCATACCAGGAAAGAAAAAACTGAGCGTTTAGTATCTGACCCAAATGGGGCTTAAAGAAAACGTCAAAAGCCATTTCTCCATAGCAGTTTAGAGCTGTTTCAGCATTTTACGATCCCAAGCGATCTGTAGTAAGTTACTTGTTATACAACTTGACAGAGCGATTTAAGTACTGAGCTACAATATCCTTCATATTAAAGTACTTCAAGATGTTTGAGGCTCATTCCCCGTCATTAATGTTATAGCTCCTTATGTACTTAGTTAGTGACTTGACTGCGTCGTTGATAAGATATTCTCTCGAATGCCGGGCGAAGTGGCCGTGTGTTTGAGGCGCTATGTCACGCATTGCGCGGCCCTCCCGCTGGAGGTTCGTCCTCCCTCAGGATTGGGTGTGTATGTGTTGTTCTCAGCATAAGTTAGTTTAAGTAGTGTTTAAGTCTAGGGACCGATGACCTCAGCAGTTTGGCCCCTTAGGAATTTACACATTTCTCTCGAAACCCTCACCGGTGCTATTTTGGTAAGGCGGAGGAAAATCGTTGAAGTTTAAAACGCCCTCATTGCTGTTATCAACTTGCCAGCAGCTGCTAATTGGTGAGCACCATTGATGGGAGGACTGAGTTATTGACATTTTCATGAGATAGGAGTAGATATATTGCATATGTTGAGCAACTCGATAAATTTGCACTGTTGCGCGAGCAAAGAAATTCTTAACCAAGTATTAGGACTTCCTGTTTAGTCTGAAACAGACTGTCCCAGAAATAAACTGAAAACAGCACCACTTCCCAGTTCCGACTATGGTGTTCGATAAGTCCTGCCACAAGCTCGCCTAGCATTTGGTTGAAAAAAATTATAGTCTACAACAGATCGGATCGAGAGCAACCGCCGGCCGCGGTGGCCGTGCGGTTCTGGCGCTGCAGTCCGGAGCTGCGGGGCTGCTACGGTCGCAGGTTCGAATCCTGCCTCGGGCATGGGTGTGTGTGATGTCCTTAGGTTAGTTAGGTTTAAGTAGTTCTAAGTTCTAGGGGACTTATGACCTAAGATGTTGAGTCCCATAGTGCTCAGAGCCATTTTTCGAGAGCAACCAACCCAATTCTACAACTGTTTAATGTGCTTTACGTCTGTTGAACTTGACGTATTTTAGGGAATAAACAATTCAATATATATATATATATATATATATATATATATATATATATATATATATATATATATAGGGTGTTAACGATTTAAGTGCAGATATTGTGATTATTGGTACCCTAATATGTAGCATTTTAGTTGTTTTTTCTCTGCGTCTGACTGTCTTCCTAAAACACATCACATAATTTACTACTTGATGTTTCCTACCCAGTCATAACTGCGTTGTGAGGTGGATTATGCCTATTGGTGAAGACTTCCCGTTTTGCTTCCATGCATCCACACTTCAGTACCTGCCCTGCTGCCTAGGGGAAAGTAAACATGAATGGCTTGCTTGCACCATGCGTACTTGGAGGTACTAACCAACCTACAAACACTCTGCTCGAAACAGCTATAATTATTAATCTGGTAGTGAAGTAAACACTGAAGTAGTTTTGCTCAGTACACTGTTCTCAGTCACTAACAGAAATATCTACACTTATACGCCTCATACCCTGTATATTTCCAAGGGATGCCACATGACAGCGTGAATAATACATTTAGCAGGATGCAGCAACAACTAAAATCAGCGAAAGTCTATCGTAACTGAAGGACGCTAGACAATTTGGCAGTGTGTACGTGAATTTGTGCGTAAAGTCTAAAGTTTCAAAGTGTAGGCGAGTAGCTGACCAACCCATATGATCCAAATTGTATACAATTATCTGATGAGTCGCACCAACATTATTAAATTAATCTTTACTAGAACCGTGATGTGTGACAGGTTCAACGGAATTTTTGACAGATAGTGGCACAGATGCGACCCCGTTTGAAACAACGGTTGGAGACTTAAGTGTAACACCGATCTCACTCGCAAGTATTTCCAGACACCAGTAAGCGAGCTATGGCCGAGAAAAAGAATTATTCCCATAGAGAAAAATGTAACGTTATACGACCCCTAAAATCATAACTACAAATGGTTTTGGCACCCCAGACATTTCCTGAAATCTGTAACTCTTTCTCCTGCCCATTATCTTCCACTGGAGACAATGTTATTATGGTGTTGGTGGTAGTGGTGCTTATGACACAATGTGCAGTTTATTTCTAAAACAAACAGTTATTAGCTGCACGCTAATCGAAACTCATCTATTTTACAACAGAATGTCGTCAAATAAAATGTTTGTAATAAACAATGGAGACTCCAGGTTGGAATATCAACAGTGTAGGGAAAATAGATTGCTACTTACCGTAAAGATAACACGTTAAGTTGCAGACACGTAAAATTAAAAGACACACAAATGCTTTTGGCCACAGCTTCGTCGGGAAAAGAAAGAGAAACGCAAACCTTTCATACACACAAGCAAGCATACCTCACGCACACATGACCACCAACTCTGGCAGCTCAGATTCCGGTGGGAACTGCCGCACTTGGCGATCATGTTTGCAAGAGGTGTGCTTATTTCTGTGAATGAATGGTGTGTTTGTCTTTCTTTTTCTGACGAAGGCTGTGGCCAGAAGCTTATGTGTAAGTGACTTTTAATTTTGCCGTTCTGTAACTTAACGTGTCATCTTTATGGTAAGCAGCCATCTTACTTTTCCTACATTGTTGATATTTGTAATAACTAATATCTTAAGCGAAAGTATCTCATGAATGTACATAAACCCACAGCAGTTGAGCATCATCTAAATTTCCCTTTCATGGTATATAGTAAATGGAGAAGTGACGATTGCGATTAACGAAAAAATTACCATGGTCATTTATTTCGTAGTTACTGTTTTAGAAAAGAATCAGCAACGCCACACATTTTTATGAATGAAAAGCCCTACCGCGACGGCTGAATGGCAAACGCGTGGTGTAATTCTTACACCTGATACAAGGGTCTACCGTTAAAAGTATATCGAACCACACAAACGGTGAAACAATTTTCTTACCAGTTACCTTATAGCACGCATTCACCCACTCGAAAAAGATGATAAAATTGACTAAGAGAAATCTGTTTACAGACTATGTTAATTAACTATTAACAATGTCTCAGTCTTTTTTAACTTTACATACTCCACTGCTTTACACACCGAAAAATGGCTTAACCGCCATATCGTGAACAACATTATGAGGTGTGAATAACTCGTATATGACACGGAACCTTGCGATGACAGTCTGCGCGGCTGTAACCATATACAAATATACTTGCTCTTTCGGAAAGCGTTCGTTCGAACCCAGCGTTTTTCTCTGTCCTCTGAAGTCTACTCACGATTTACTGACAGAAGTAATAGAAGTAGCAGAAATGATAATATACAAATAGTGGATCTCGTAGAAAAAGAAGTTACGAAGTGCACTCTGCACGCATCATAACGCGTGACGGATGAAGTAAGGAAGCTATAACGTGGCTATAACTGGCGGAATTAAAGCTGTGAGGACGGGTCGTGAGTCGTGCTTGGGTGGCTCAGTGGTGGAGCACTTGCCCGCGAAAGCAAAAGTCCCGAGTTCGAGTCTCGGTCCGGCACACAGTTTTAATCTGCCAGGAAGTTTCATATCAGCGCACACTCCGCTGCAGAGTGAAAATCTTATTCTATAACGAGAACCTGCAAACCATTATGGTGGCATGGTCTCGTTAGAAGGTATGTCTTTGTGATGGTTTGATGGCAATGATGGCCGGCCTCGGTGGCCGTGCGGTTCTAGGCGCTGCAGTCCGGAACCGCGAGACAGCTACTGTCGCAGGTTCGAATCCTGCCTCGGGCATGGTTGTGTGTGATGTCCTTAGCTTAGTTCAGTTTAAGTAGTTCTAGGGGACTGATGACCTAAGATGTTAAATCCCATAGTCCTCAGAGCTATTTGAACCATTTTTTTATGGCAATGATGAGCTTTCTGATTACTCGGGTCCCCTGATTGAAAGTTTCATCATTTGTACCGAAAAGACGCCGTTCATCAGCACTCCATGCCTCCCGGTGACTGCCCAACTCCAGACGCAACCGTTTGTGCTGTGGTGTTAAAGGCAGCATACGAATGGAACGGAAATTCCACAGTCCGATTGATGCTGGTCTCCGAGCAATGGTGCGGCATGATACAGAATGTTGTCGTGAGTCCATAACATGTTCTCTGAGGATAGTCACAGATGTGAAGGGGTCGCGATGTGCTTGGTGCTCCAAACAGCGATCCTTCATTGTGTTGCTCAGACGTTGTCGACTGGAACCTTGAATGCCTGCCCTAACTTTCCTACGCAGTCCAACATCGTGACACTGACAAGCCAGAGTGCCCGTGAATCTTCACATTTCACAATTCAACTGGCCAGCTAGATGGAGACCAACAATTAGGTCCCTTTCAAGCTGTGTCCTTCACTGTGATCACTCAACGGGTGAAGCCATTTACACCCATTATATACCATACTAAACCTGGTAACAACACTGAACACTGACTACACTACTACTCTGTGGTGGTCGTCCTACTAGTCACAGAGAATCATAACGCTAATCATTTAAATACGCTCCGATTATGTGTAAGGTAATGAACTTATATTGACATCCGGCTATGTATTCTGGATGCTTCCCTTTTTGTGTCAGGCAGTGTATTTTCTGTACAGCGTATATCGGGAAGTGGTTTCCACTATAAAGCACGTTTTCCAAGCACCGGTTCGTTTTTAGGCGCGACTTTTTCGGTGTGTGAGCTGCTACACTATTCTCGCGCCATTACTGAAATGTAATAAAACACAAAATTAAGAAATTCCTCGTATACTTTGTAGATGATCTGCAAAATTATACCCCTGTTGCCAATGTGTAATATATTTCTATGGAAGTTTCCATTTTTAACGTGTAGGCCTTCTCTAAACTGCGAAACGTACAGAAAATTAACACAGAAAAACTGTGACTGACAGCACCACACGTATTTGGCTAAGTTGACACAATCAGCGACCTTAACAACCAAACACGTTGCGGCTGCTGCTGTCAACTGTTTCTCTTTAATGCTTGCACTATTCAACTTTGAGTGCCTGAACAAATGCTCCAACGTTACATTCTGAATTCAAAGTGCTATCGGTGAAGTTATTTGTTACGAGGTCACAGTTCACAAAAAACATACATAAAGCAATGAATTCCGATCTGTTAGCCGAGCGTGTTAAAGCACCGTTTCCGGGACGGGGAAGTCCTCCGGCCATGGATCAAATACGCCCGGCGTATTAACGATGAGGATCTGTGTACCAGCCACACTGAATGGGGTTTTAGGCTGTTTCCCATATCTCACTACGTGAATACTGGGGTGGTATCCGACTCCGCCTCAATCACAGGATTAGCAAACATTTCGCTCAGTTTCACGTGAATAACACTACGCGCAGACAGTTGGGATGTACATATTGTGTCCCGGAGGATAATGGGGTGGTGACAAGAAGGGCATCCGGCCACTCCTTAATGTTTTGGCGCCATCAGTCTTCTGAATGGTTTGATGCGGCCCGCCACGGATTCTCTCCTGCGCTAACCTCTTCACTTCAATATAGCTCGTCCTCAATTATTTGTTACGTGTATTCCAGTCTCTCCCTTCCTCTTCTGTTTATATCCTTTACAGCACCATGGAGGCTAATCCTTGATGCTTTAACACATGTTCTATAATACTGACCTTTCTTCTTGTCAGTATTTTCCCTAAGTTCCTTTCTTCGGCGATCTGCGGAAAATCTCTTCATCTTATCAGTCCTCCTGAATTTCGACATTCTTCTGTAGTACCAGATCTCAAACGCTTTGATTCTCTTCTGTAACGGTTTTCTCACAGTCCATATTTCACTACCCTCCAATGCTGCGCCTCATACGTACATTCTCAGAAATTGCTTCCACAGATTAAGGGCAATATTATATACTAGTTGATATCTTTTGGCCACTAATGCCCTCGTTGCCTGTGTTAGCCTTCTTTTCATGTCCTCCTTACTTCATTCCAAAGTCGTAAAATTCCTTGATATCGTGTACTTCGTGACAATCAGTTTTGATGTTAAGTTCCCCTCCGTTCTCATTTCTGATATTTCTCATTACTTTTGTCTTTTTCTGGTTTTCACTCAATCCATACTCAGAACTCGTTAGACTGTTCATTGCATTCAGCAAATCATGTAACTCTTCTTCACTCTCACCGACGACAGTAATTTCATCAGCGAATCTTACCATTGATATCCTTTCACCCAGAGTTTTAATCTCACTCGTGAGCCCTTCTTTTGTTTTCGCCATTGCTTCTTTGATATATATATTAAACAGTAGGCCCGGAGACTGCATCCCGTCTTACACCCTTTTTAATCGCAGCAGTTCCTTCTTGGCCTTCCAATTCCATTCCTCCTTGTTGTTTCTTGTACATATTGTATATCACCCATCCTTCTCTGTAGTTTCCTCCTGTCTTTCTGAGAACTTCGAAAGGCTTGCTCCATTACTTTGATTTATCTTCAGTCTTGCTTCCGTTATGAAGTGAGAAGTCAGAACTGTCTCTCTGGTGTCTTAACCTTCTCTAAATCCAAACTGATGGTCATCACACTGATCCCCAGTTTTGTTTCGCATTCTTCTCTATATTATTCTTGTCCGCAGCTTGGATGCATAAGACGTTAAGCTGATTCTGCAATGGTTTTCGCACTTTTCTGCCTTTGCTATCTTAGGCTTTTGTGTGGATAATATTTTTCCGAAAGTGTGATGGCCTGTCCCTGTTTCATAGGTTCTACCCACCAACTAGAACACTCATTTGGTTGCGATTTGCTCCAGTGATTTTAGAAATTTCCATGGAATGTTATCTATCTGTTCTGTTTTATTTGATCTCACGTCTTCCAGAGCTCTACGCCTGGATCCCCTACGTCTTCCTTATCGACTCCAGTTTTATATTCTGTAAAGTCATCAGACGTCCTCCCTGTCATAAAGGCCTTCAGTGCACTTTTTACACCTATCATCTCTAGCCTCTGCATTTAATAGTGGAATTCTCGTCGCACTCTTAATGTTACTTCCCTTGCTTTTAATTTCACCGAAGATTGTTTGGCTTTTCTGTATGCTGAGTCAGCCGTCCGATGATCATTTCTTTTTCGTTGTCTTCACATTTTTCCTACAACCGTTTCTCCTTACTGCCCTGCACTTTTATTTTATTTCTAAGGGATTTATATCACTGTATTGCTGTCTTTCCCTGAACATTTTTGTACTTCCTCCTTTCGTCGATCAGTTGAAGTATTTCTTCGGAGTTACTTCCCTTGTATATATGTCTGACTGTCCAACATCATGTGATTGTCCTTTTTAGAGGTGTTCAATCCTTTTTAACTAAACAGCCTACTGTGATATTTCTTATCACCATTTCTACATCCTTGGCGAACTTCAAAAGCGTCTTATCTCTCCTCAGTATTTCAACATCCCCCTTCCTTCCATTTTGCTTGTTTCGGATGTTTCTCTTGAACTTCAGCCTACTCTTTATCATTCCTAAATTATGATATGAATCTATATTTGCCCCTGTGTACGCCTTACAATCCAATATCTCATTTTGGGAGGAGGAGATTAGTGTTTAACGTCCCGTCGACAACGAGGTCATTAGAGACGGAGCGCAAGCTCGGGTGAGGGAAGGATGGGAAGGAAATCGGCCGTGCCCTTGCAAAGGAACCATCCCGGCATTTGCCTGAAGCGATTTAGGGAAATCACGGAAAACCTAAATCAGGATGGCCGGAGACGGGATTGAACCCTCGTCCTCCCGAATGCGAGTCCAGTGTGCTAACCACTGCGCCACCTCGCTCGGTTCTCATTTTGGAATCTCTCTCAGACCATGATGTAACTCAGCTGGAACCTTGTGGTGTCTCTGGGTCTTTTCAAAGTATGCAACCTCCTGTTGTTGTTCTTGAACAGATCTTAAATGTATTGCGTAACTCAATTACTCTTCCTTCTCTCTCATTCCTACTGCCAGGCTCACCTTATCCTGTAACTCTTTCTGAAATTCCTTCCCCTACAACAGCATTCGAATACCCCATGACTATTAGATTTTCATCTCCCTTTTGAATTATACGTTGAATATCCTTCTTTATATCTCCATCTTCTGCTTGCGACGTTGCCATGTATACCGCAACTACAGCAGACGGCTTTTGCTTCTCATCGTATCTGCTGTTGTTAGATCAGATGTCATCATTTTGTTTCCACCTCATTTCACGGACCCCCATCACAACTATATTGAGCCTTTGCATTTCCCTTTTCAGCTTTCCTACTACCTTACAATTTCGACATCCCTTGTCCCGGCTCGTAGAAGCTATTGGTTATCCCATCTTTTTCTCATAGTCAACTCCCCTTTCGTAGTCTCCTCCTGGCTTCCCGAATGGCGGACTAATCCGTTATCTTTTGCCAATGGAGAGATCATCAGGACACCTTTACCAGTTAAACGTAATATATCCTATGAAAACACATTATGTGTCTTTTATGCAGTGGTTTCCATTGCCTTCTGCAACCTCATGCCCTTCATCACTGCCGATTCTTCCACCTTTTAGAGGACGTTTCTCACTCCAGGTATAAGGGATTGTCCTGAACCTCTGTCCGCCCTTTCGCTCTGTTTGACATGGCTGTTGGTAGAACGATGATGACTTCTTAAGCTGGAAGTCATTGTTATAGACTCTTAGAAACTATTCTGAGCTCAAACATAATAAGGTATCTTGAGCAGAATGACCTCGTCAGTGCCAACCAGCACAGATTTCGAAAACATCGTTCATGTAAAACCCAACTCGCACTTTCCTCAAATGACATACCGAAAGCTTTGGATCAAGACAACCAGGTAGATGCAGTGTTTCTTGATTTCCAAAAAGCATTTGACTTAGTACCGCACGTGCGCTTATTGTCAAAAAAACGATCATATGGGTTATCAAGTAAAATTTTTGACTGGGTTGAGGATGTATCAAGTGAAATTTGTGACTGGTTTAAGGTCTTTTTGATAGGGAGGACACAGCATGTTATATTGGATGGAGAGTCATCCTCAGATGTAGAAGTAAATTCTAGTGTGACCCAGGAAAGTGAGTTGGGACCCTTGCTGTTGATGTTGTATATTAATGACCTTGCAGACAATATTAATAGAAAAATCAGGCTTTTGCAGATGACGCCATTACCTACAATAAAGTACTACATGAGGGAAGCTACATAAATATTCACTCAGTTCTTGATAAGATTTCTACGTGATGCTGAAATTGGTAACTTGCTCTAAATGTTCAGAAATGTAAAATTTTGCACTTCACAAAGCGAAAAAAAACGCAGTATCCTATGACTATAATATCAGTGAGTCTCTGTAGGAATCGGCTAACTCAAACAAATACCTAGTTGTAGCACTTTGTAGGGATACGAAATGAAATGATCACATAGGCTCAGTTGTCGGTAAAGCACGTGACAGGCTTCAGTTTATTGGTAGAATACTGAGGAAGTACAATCAGTCTACAAAGGATATTGCTTACAAATCACTCATGTGATCCATCCTAGAATATTGCTCAAGGGAGTGGGACTGGTATCAGATAGGACTAACAGGGGATATTAAATAATCCGTGGGAGAGTGTCACAGAAATACTGAATTAACTGAACTGGCAGACTATTGACGGCAGACGTAAACTATCCCGAGAAATTCTATTAACGAAGTTTCAAGAACCTGCTTTAAATGAGTATTCACGGGATACGCTAAAATCCCCAATGTACCGCTCGCGTAGGGATCATGAGGATAAGATTAGAATAATTACTGCATCAGACAATCATTCTTCCTGCACTCCATACGTGAATGGAACAGGAAGAAACCTTAGTAACTGGTACAATGGGACGTACCCTCTGCCATGCACTCACGGTTGTTTGCAGATTACAGATGTAGATGTAGACTGCTGATAACTTTTATTCAAATTTTAAGCAATGGAGAAATTGGAATGCGGGACCCAGAATGCGTGAGCCAGATCGCTGGTCGATCATCAGCAATCGGCTTGTGATCTTTGGCGCGTCCCCGGGCATGAGCATCTTTGCGTTTTCGGATGGGGCTGGCGGGACGGCGAGAGGCAGTCGGTTTGGGCGGCCGGTGAGACTGGCGGAGCTGTGGCTCGGGCGTAAGCACATGTGTGATGTCTGTTACACTGGGGCTGTTTGCTAATCGTGAAACTCCTGCGGCGATTACTGGTTGCATGGAAGGCATTTCATATAAACTGTGGCAAGCCTCGCAGTGAGAGGGGAGTTGGTGTTGGCCGAGATGATTGTACAAATTGAGGTGCCTGTGTGAGAAGCACGGCGTGCGCCTGTTGGTTGCTTCGTCCTTCTGGCAGCCACCACAAGCGGATGTTTGGCCGGAATGTCTACAGTTTGTGGTGAGCATAGTGTGAACAAGTTCTCGTAGGATGTGCTCCCAGCCTGACTCTTAGCCTGTGTTACTTGTGGGTGCCGACCCCTTGTCTGTTACTGCTTCCGGATGTCCTGTAGGATTTCACAGCAAAACTGTGTTTTTGTGGCATTCTGTGTTTCTGGCTCAGCCTCCGCCTAGAAAAGGGAAAGATTTGTGCCTCAAGTGAAAGGAGGGGGGAGGGGGGTTCGATTGGACATCTTTTGGAATTCCTTTATGCTGTAATTTAAACATATAAAAAAATTGTTCTTTCAGAATAAGAATATTGAAATAGTTTTTTTTTTTTTATTCCTGTTTAATGTCAGACAGATTCAAATGTAACTTCATTTATGTTATTTGAAATAAATGTGTTGGATTGGCCTTAATGAATTATGTGCAATCGAAATAAGGGACCCAGTCTTTCATTAGTGCTTAACAGTGGCGAGCTAGGACCAATGCGTACCACCCTATACTACCAGCATTAACTTATGTATGATTTATTAACAAATGCAGATACATTGCAGCCGCACCTGTCTTACATTATTCTATTTCCTGTGACTGAGACATTGTGTTGCACGCTTGTGAGAGGGCATAAATGAGTGAATGTACTGAGTTTCCGTAAGAAACCAGTTTAACACTTTTTTCTTTCTTCTAAATTCAAATATAGTGACTTTTGCTTCGGAACATAGACTACGGACACCCAAGTGACGAGTAGGTTCCCAGGTAGGGCAACGGTATTATGAGGGACATTTACGAACTTCACATTGCCACTGAAATTCTACTCTGTTTTCATATATTTTTCAGGCGATAACTCTACCTTTTGGGTGTCTCTATCTTCGCTTGAGCTGCACATTTAGCTTGTCCTTTTAGTGTGAGAGACGTATAGTAATAAAACTAGATCTCACTTTACGATATAAAGTGGAATGTGGGAATACTTCTCATAAACTAAGTCCATGTATCTGACAAACATCTTTTTGTTCCATTTAACAGGGTACACAGCGAGATCCAACTCAACCACTTTGTGTTGACTATGGCGCCTAGCGGTGCTGTTAACCTCTAACGTGTTGCTTCCACGTAAATGAGTAGCTATGGATGCTCGCGTCCGACGAGCGAGTCAGTGAATCAAACACGCGACCTGTGGCGGTTTATCTGTACATTAAATGATATTTACATATGTGGCATTTACTGCAGCCAGCGAACAAAGAGCCGGGAGGCGGCCGTAAGCTCGGGACACGGCGCGTACGCTTACGAGCAGGCTCCCGTGTAAGCAGGTGCGTGTGGCGCGCCCGATCGACAGTCAGCTGTCTGCGGGGCGGGAGGCTGGCGGTGAGTGGCGGTGGGTGAGTGCCGCTGGCCGGGTACTCGCCAGTGGGTGCGCTGCGCGGCGCGGAGCGGCGGATAGCTCAGCAGGGGAGCGGCGGCGGGCGCGGCCGCGGCTTACCGAGTCGCCGGCCAGCAGGGAGTCCTCTTCCCTGCTCGCGGTCTCTTGCGAAAGGTCGGAGGGAGGCGAACAGGAGGTCCGGGGGGACACACTCTAGCAAGGCAACAACACACACTCCTTAACAACATGGCTACGTATTACACTCTAAAAGGAAGCTACCACACATAAACACACATCACTGGTGCACATATTAGTCTAACTATTACACAGATGCATTACAACACATCGTGATATATTAACACAGCGTTTAGATATGCTTTTACGTAATAGTTTTAATATACGGGGTGATTCAGCTCCCCTACCAATGGGCTTTACGCAACCCACAACGCCCTCAAAAATCAAGAACGAGATTTTCATATTATATCGTTCACTACAGGTAAACTATTCACCCTAGAGAAAAAATGAACAGGATCTTTACGTAGAAAATTTAATATAGCTAAATTCTGTACAGTGATAAATTTTCGCCAGAGGCTTTAGTTTTCGAATTATTCAAGAAAACGTACAAAAGTATTTTTCTCATCTAACCCTGGAGCCGTGGAGTCTCGGAAATACATATTTCAGTACAAAATTTCACTATATTATATTTACTACACAAAGTTCCCGTTCATTTTTTGTGTAGGACTAGTAGTTTGCACACAGTCAGCAAGAGTATATGAAAACCTGGCGTGTGGTTGTTTTTTTTCTGAAGGCGTTGCGGGTTGCATAAAACCCATATGCCGCGGCAGCTAAATCACCCAGTACAAGCTACAAAGCGCTGCCGTGTTATCATATCGCTACAGACAATTAATCAAACTAGTAACTTCTGTGTGAACTGCGACAGTCTCCTGGAAACGCTATTTCAAAAGCAAATCAGGCGTCATCCCTAATTTTGCTGTTATTTCTGCAGACATTTGATAAAACCAGATGAGGTACATAATACTAATTACAACTAACAATCATCAATGTGTTCTTAAAAATTTATAGTATATTATACTAAATGTGAAATTGCCATCTGAAACCATATATTGAAGAATGCTTTCAGCGAAGACAAAGTTATAAGAATACCCATCTGGCACTGAAATCCATTGTTTTACGAACATTCAGTTTAGCAAATATTTTTCTGAAGTTAGTAATATTTCTTTCTCAACAACCGCACCATGAGTGTCAGTTGATTGAAAACCAAACACCAACGACAACATGACCATGAAACTGTTCCATTCAGAAGTAATTACCACACGCGTTAAGACGTTTACCCCACTGGGCGTATTGTAGTATTTGAGAGTTGTAGCATCGCGTTTTAGTATCTGAATAGTGTAAAATCGCGTAGTCTCCTACCGCCGCCGAGCAGTGTGTCAGCAGTGCGCAAGTAGCAGCATTACTGCATTTACTAGGCAATCTTGTATTTTAATAACCGTTTAAATTTTGTGTCGAACTGTTTGTGCTCTCTGTAGATTAGTTCAGACGTTCTTTGCACAACAGTTTTTAGCATGGATAGGAGCTGCAACTGCTGTGATCGGATGCAGGCTGAGTTGGCATCCATTCGCTCCCAGCTTCAGGCAGTGTTGGCTTCGGTCACACAGCTTGAGGCTGTTGCCAATGGGCATCACTGTGGGGGTCTGGATGGGGGTTTGTCGGGGACGGTCAGCTCGTCCCACGCATCCCCCGATCGGACTACGACTGTGGCCGCCCGGGATACTGCCCACATTGAGGCTGATCCCTCACCTGTGGTAGAGTGGGAGGTCGTCTCGAGGTGTGGCATGGGGCGAAAGACATTCCAAAGGGCTGAACCGAAGGCCTCTCCAGTTTGTCTGACGAACCAGTTTCAGGCTCTGTCTCAGGCTGATACTGATCTTCGGCCGGACATTGCTGCTTGTCCTGTTCCAGAGGTTGCCCCTCAGTCTGCAAGATCCGGGCGGTCGCAGAGGGTGGGCTTACTGGTAGTTGGGAGCTCCAACGTCAGGCGCCTAATGGGGCCCCTTAGGGATATGGCAGCAAGAGAGGGGAAGAAAACCAATGTGCACTCCGCGTGCATACCGGGGGGAGTCATTCCAGATGTGGAAATGGTCCTTCCGGATGCCATGAAGGGTACAGGGTGCACCCATCTGCAGGTGGTCGCGCATGTCGGCACCAATGATGTGTGTCGCTATGGATCGGAGGAAATCCTCTCTGGCTTCCGGCGGCTATCTGATTTGGTGAAGACTGCCAGTCTCGCTAGCGGGATGAAAGCAGAGCTCACCATCTGCAGCATCGTCGACAGGACTGACTGCGGACCTTTGGTACAGAGCCGAGTGGAGGGTCTGAATCAGAGGCTGAGACGGTTCTGCGACCGTGTGGGCTGCAGATTCCTCGACTTGCGCCATAGGGTGGTGGGGTTTCGGGTTCCGCTGGATAGGTCAGGAATCCACTACACGCAGCAAGCGGCTACACGCGTAGCAGTGGTTGTGTGGCGTGGACTGGGCGGTTTTTTAGGTTAGATGGCAACGGGCAAGTACAGAAAGGGCAGCAGCCTCAAAGGGTGCGGGGCAAAGTCAGGACATGCGGGGGCCAAGCAGCAATCGGTATTGTAATTGTAAACTGTCGAAGCTGCATTGGTAAAGTACCGGAACTTCAAGCGCTGATAGAAAGCACCGAAGCTGAAATCGTTATCGGTACAGAAAGCTGGCTGAAGCCAGAGATAAATTCTGCTGAAATTTTTACAAAGGCACAGACGGTGTTTAGAAAGGATAGATTGCATGCAACTGGTGGTGGCGTGTTTGTCACTGTTAGTAGTAGTTTATACTGTAGTGAAGGAGAAGTGGATAGTTCCTGTGAATTATTATGGGTGCAGGTTACACTCAACAACCGAGCTAGGCTAATAGTTGGCTCCTTTTACCGACCTCCCGACTCAGCAGCATTAGTGGCAGAACAACTGAGAGAAAATTTGGAATACATTTCACATAAATTTTCTCGGCGTGTTATAGTCTTAGGTGGAGATTTCAATTTACCAGATATAGACTGGGACACTCAAATGTGTAGGACGGGTGGTAGGGACAGAGCATCGAGTGACATTATATTGAGTGCACTATCCGAAAATTACCTCCAGCAATTAAACAGAGAACCGACTCGTGGAAATAACATCTTGGACCTACTGATAACAAACAGACCCGAACATTTCGACTCTGTAAGTGCAGAACAGGGAATCAGTGATCACAATGCCGTTGCAGCATCCCTGAATATGGAAGTTAATAGGAATATAAAAAAAACGGAGGAAGGTTTATCTGTTTAGCAAGAGTAATAGAAGGCAGATTTCAGGCTACCTAACAGGTCAAAACGAAAATTTCTGTTCCGACACTGACAATGTTGAGTGTTTATGGAAAAAGTTCAAGGCAATCGTAAAATGCGTTTTATACAGGTACGTGCCAGGTAAAACTGTGAGGGACAGGAAATACCCACCGTGGTTCAACAACAAAGTTAGGAAACTACTGCGAAAGCAAAGAGAGCTTCACTCCAAGTGTAAACGCAGGCAAAACCTCTGAGACAAACAGAAGCTAAACGATGTCAAAGTTCGCGTAAGGAGGGCAATGCGTGAAGCGTTCAGTGAATTCGAAAGTAAAATTCTATGTACCGACTTGACAGAAAATCCTAGGAAGTTCTGGTCTTACGTTAAATCAGTAAGTGGCTCGAAACAACATATCCAGACACTCCGGGATGATGATGGCATTGAAATAGAGGATGACACGCGTAAAGCTGAAATATTAAACACCTTTTTCCAGAGCTGTTTCACAGAGGAAGACCGCACTGCAGTTCCTTCTCTAAATCCTCGCACAAACGAAAAAATGGCTGACATCGAAATAACTGTCCAGGGAATAGAAAAGCAACTGGAATCACTCAACAGAGGAAAGTCCACTGGACCTGACGGGATACCAATTCGATTCTACACATAGTACGCGAAAGAACTCGCCCCCCTTCTAACAGGCGTGTACAGCAAGTCTCTAGAGGAACGGAAGGTTCCAAATGATTGGAAAAGAGCACAGGTAGTCCCAGTCTTCAAGAAGGGTCGTCGAGCAGATGCGCAAAACTATAGACCTATATCTCTGACGTCGATCTGTTGTAGAATTTTAGAACATGTTTTTTGCTCGCGTATCATGTCGTTTTTGGAAACCCAGAATCTACTCTGTAGGAATCAACATGGATTCCGGAAACAGCGATCGTGTGAGACCCAACTCGCTTTATTTGTTCATGAGACCCAGAAAATATTAGATACAGGCATCCCAGGTAGATGCTATTTTCCTTGACTTCCGGAAGGCGTTCGATACAGTTCCGCACTGTCGCCTGATAAACAAAGTACGAGCCTACGGAATATCAGACTAGCTGTGTGGCTGCATTGAAGAGTTTTTAGCAAACAGAACACAGCATGTTGTTATCAAAGGGGAGACGTCTACAGACGTTAAAGTAACCTCTGGTGTGCCACAGGGGAGTGTTATGGGACCATTGGTTTTCACAATATATATAAATGACCTAGTAGATAGTGTCGGAAGTTCCATGCGGCTTTTCGCGGATGATGCTGCAGTATACAGAGAAGTTGCAGCATTAGAAAATTGTAGCGAAATGCAGGAAGATCTGCAGCAGATAGGCACTTGGTGCAGGGAGTGGCAACTGACCTTTAACATAGACAAATGTAATGTATTGCGAATACATAGAAAGAAGGATCCTTTATTGTATGATTATATGATAGCGGGACAAACACTGGTAGCAGTTACTTCTGTAAAATATCTGGGAGTATGCGTGCGGAACGATTAGAAGTGGAACGATCATATAAAATTAATTGTTGGTAAGGCGGGTACCAGGTTGAGATTCATTGGGAGAGTCCTTAGAAAATGTAGTCCATCAACAAAGGACGTGCCTTACAAAACACTCGTTCGACCTATACTTGAGTATTGCTCATCAGTGTGGGATCCGTACCAGATCGGGTTGACGGAGGAGATAGAGAAGATCCAAAGAAGAGCGGCGCGTTTCGTCACAGGGTTATTTGGTAACCGTGATAGCATTACGGAGATGTTTAGCAAACTCAAGTGGCAGACTCTGCAAGAGAGTCGCTCTGCATCGCGGTGTAGCTTGCTGTCCAGGTTTCTAGAGGGTCCGTTTCTGGATGAGGTATCGAATATAATGCTTCCCCCTACTTATACCTCCCGAGGAGATCACAAACGTAAAATTAGAGAGATTCGAGCGCGTACGGAGGTTTTCAGACAGTCGTTCTTCCCGCGAACCATACGCGACTGTAACAGAAAAGGGAGGTAATGACCGTGGCACGTAAAGTGCGCTCCCGCCACACACCGTTGGGTGGCTTGCGGAGTATAAATGTAGATGTGGATGTAGGGAGACGAGACAATCAATTGCTATTTGGTAGAACGCGGTCGGCCGCTGACGGATCCACTATCGCATCAACTCTCCCACTTTCTCGTCCTACTGAAACTGACGTCCATACATTCTTTCTTCATGCAGCCAAAGATGGGAAAATCACAGGGTAAAAGAACCAATCTGCACAGAGGATGTTGCAGTGTTTCCCAACCAAAGCCCTGAAGCGTAGCCTTCGTCTGATTGGCAGTGTGGGGAGTGGGTGGGACGACGGGTAGTTAGTTATCGTACAACTGTATGATTCCGTCCGACAGCATTTCAAAAGCCGAAGGGCAAATGACAAAATCAACAGTGGAAACATCCCACATCTCCTCCCACCAAAGAAATCCAAAGCAGTTCACCCAAGTTCCAATAAGGTCATGTGACCTTCTTCGACTACAGTAGCCTTCTGCTCATCGAATTCCTCGAGCGTGGAACCACAATCAATGCACAGCGGTATGAAGACGCTTTGCAGAAACTGCGACGCACCATTAAGTCAAAACGTCCAAGAATGCAGTACGACGGAATCATCCTGTCTGGGATAGTTGGGAACACTGCAACATTCTCCATACAGCCTGGGTCTTAAACCGTGTAATTTTTCCATCATTTGCGACATGAAAAAAAATTACGCGTGCGCGTCCGTTTCAGTAGGACGAGGAAGTGCAATATTAGGTGCCGTTGTTGATCCGTCAGCGGCCGACCGCATTCTACTAAACAGGAACTCATCCTCTTGGCTCCCAGTGGTATAAACGTCTTAACCTATGTGGTTATTTTTTAACGGAGCCATTCCGCGGTCCCGTTGTGGCGGTGTTCGATTTTCATTTGACTCGACCTTATACATTAATAGGTGAAAATACTGATCGGCTAATGTCATAAAATCCCAAACACACCACTCGTTTTAGGGTCTCAAGGGCGACTCTGCATTTCCAGATAACACAAAAACACAGCGAGTATCGTAATTAACAGCGAAAAATAACCTCTTTTGAAGTATAAGAAAACAGAACAAAATTACTGCAGTAAACATGTGTCAACAAACGAGCTGCTTGCGAGATTGTTGAGCTTGGTATCTGCGCCTGCCGACAACGCCATGGCAACGGAAAACGCGGAACCAACGCTACTGGCAGCCAGCTAACTGGTTGCAGGGCGTGCCCGTGCCGTGTGTACCGCAGAAAGCGTCCGAATTTCGAGGCGAGGAGTTAAGGGGGCAGCCGACACACGCCAGATGTTTGTTACTAGCTTAGAAGCCTGACCTGCAGATGCTTTGCCACACTTGGATGCTTGCATGTTTAGGGAATATTCTCTTCCACGGTATGCTCTCTTGTAATATTACATGTTCTTTTGACTTTCTGGTGTATGTTCGGTTTCGACTGGTTTAGCACTTCGGATGTTCCAACTCTCTCTGGTGTCAGCTTAGCACAGCCGAGATACGTTATTAAGAACATGTTGTCCTGAACCGTCACTGTATGAAACATCATTCTAGTTACCAGAATGAGATTTTCAGTCTGCAGCGGAGTGTGCGCTGATATGAAACTTCCTGGAAGATTAAAACTGTGTGCCGGACCGAGACTCGAACGCAGGACCTTTGCCTTTCGCGGGCAAGTGCTCTACCAACTGAGCTGTCCAATCACGACTCAGGCCCCGTCCTCACAACATTAATTCCGCCAGTACCTCGTCTCCTACCTTCCAAACTTCACTTTGGCCGCGAAAGGCAAAGGTCCCGAGTTCGAGGCTCGGTCCGGCACACAACTTTAATCTGCCAGGAAGTTTCATATCATTCTAGTTAGTACAAACGTATTTAATATGTAAATTTTTGGACTATGTTGCCATTAGTTGGGCTAAAACAGCGCGTAAGCCCACATACTGTTGTTGCGGCGCTACAGTCTGGAGCCGAGCGACCGCTACGGTCGCAGGTTCGAATCCTGCCTCGGGCATGGATGTGTGTGATGTCCTTAGGTTAGTTAGGTTTAATTAGTTCTAAGTTCTAGGCGACTGATGACCTCAGAAGTTAAGTCGCATAGTGCTCAGAGCCATTTGAACCATTTGTTGTTGCGGAGCATCAGCAACGCTTGTCAATGAACTGATTGACTGGGCGATATAATTTTGCCACAAACCTTGGTATAGCAAGGGGACTTTAATTTCTGTGAAGCGATCTTGTAGGATTGCTTGAGTATGTAACCCATATTAAAAGTTGGGGAATGTGGTACATGAGTGACGGGACAACGGCGTATATTGTTGCTGATATAAGTCGATATACTGCGTAATGCGACAATATGGTCCAAAACTGTACCTTTGTTATCAGAAATTGTCTGTCTAACATCATCTCATCAACGATAGGTTTTTTTTTTCTTAATTTGTGGTAAGGTCTTATTGAACCAAACTGCTAAGGTTCAAAAATGGTTCAAATGGCTCTGAGCACTATGGGACTTAACATCTATGGTCATCAGTCCCCTAGAACTTAGAACTACTTAAACCTAACTAACCTAAGGACAACACACAACACCTAGTCATCACGAGGCAGAGAAAATCCCTGACCCCGCCGGGAATCGAACCCGGGAACCCGGGCGGTGTTAAGGTTATCGGTCCCTAAGCCTACACACTACTTAATCTAACTTAAACTATGGACAACACACACACACTGATGCCCAAGGGAGGACTCGAATCTCCGACGGGGGGAGATCAACGATAGTACAGCACATGAGTTCGTACAGTAGAAGTTCTGGACTGATGCGTGCTACTGAGTTGTTTGGCCATCGATTTACATCAGCGCTGTCTGCCCCACTAGAGGGCGCGCGAGGCTTTGAGGGCTTGGTTTTGAGGAGGAGAGTGGCGCGCGATAATGTGAGCAGGAAGCACAGAACGCAGCGGGCGAGTCAGCACACAAACACGTGGCGGGCCGCAGCGCAGCCGGGCTGGGGACTCCCGGACGGCGCGTCACGTGTTGTGTGCTGACTCGTCCGCTGCATGCTGAGCTTACTCCACACATTATCGCGCGCCATCTCCTCCTCAAAACCACGCCCTCACAGCCTCGCATGCCGTCTACTCGCGCAGTCAGCGCTGCAACTATCGTTGATGCGAATCGTTCAATTGGTTCAAATGGCTCTGAGCACTATCGCACTTAACATCTAAGGTCATCAGTCCCCTAGAACTTAGAACTACTTAAACCTAGCTAACCTAAGGACATCACACACATCCATGCCCGACGCAGGATTCGAACCTGCGACCGTAGCAGTCGCGCGGTTCCGGACTGAAGCGCCGAGAACCACTCGGCCCGGCATGATGCGAATCGTTATCCAAACAACCTAGCGGCGCGTATCACCAGGGAATTCCACACTCTTGCTAACTTTCCGAGATGATCCGAGCATCCATCTAGTCAACGCATCGATGAGTTGATTATTGCGTTTAAATGTAAGGAAAACACGTGGAACATCACCTTTAATGAATGAGCGTACAGTAAATTGTAACATTAATGTACTGAAATACTATTGTATTTCTTTTCAAGGTAGGCCGTGCGTGAAGGGTGGGCCTAATTTGTTGGGGAAGGGGGCGTTAATCGAAAGGTTACATTTGAATTACGTCACCTCAAATTACAAATTTAAATCTCCTGTGGATTTTTCTGTCTATATCTGAAGACAAATAACAGTAACTACATTAAGGATTTTGATCCGGTTTTCAATAACGGGTAGACTAATACACGAGGAAGGTTAACTAACCGCTACACCAGACAAACCGTCCGGAAGTAGATACTCAGTGCTACTCATGCGAAACCGGAGTGGGTCGCTAGTTTCATACCAAAGACAGTGGCGATTCGTAGTCACATTTTTGCAATTACATCTTAAATGGCTTGTCTGTGGACCCACGTTTACTGGAAACCTTTTTGCTTCTATAAACTACTTTCGCCTGTGTCACCTTTCGCTATTAAACATGACACAGCCTGTATATGTTTCTAGTTTGTATGTACCTGTTTCCGACAAATGTCCTAGTTCATGCTTCCTAAGAAATTTGTTCGTCTTTGGGTGAACACGTGTGTACGTGAACTTAGCTACATTATGTGATCAAAAGTATCCGGACACCTGGCTGAAAATTACTTACAAGCTCGTGGCGCCCTCCATCGGTAATGCTGGAATTCAGTATGATGTTGGCCCACCCTTAGCCTTAATGACAGCTTCCACTCTCGCAGGCATACGTTCAATCAGGTGCTGGAATGGGGAATCGCAGCCCATTCTTCACAGAGTGCTGCACTGAGTGGTGGTGTCGATGTCTTTCGGTGAGACCTGGCACGAAGTCGGCCTTCCAAAACATCCCAAAGATGTTCTATAGGGTTCAGGTCTGGATTCTGTGCAGCCCAGTCCATTACACTGATGTTATTGTCGTGTAACCACTCCGCCACAGGCTGTGCATTATGAACAGGTGCTCGATCGTGTTGAAAGACGCAATCGCCATCCCCCAATCGCTCTTCAACAGTGGGAAGCAAGAAGGTGCTTAAAACATCAATATAGGACTGTGCTTTGTTAGTGCCACGCAAAACAACAAGGGTTGCAAGCCCCCTCCATGAAAAACACGACCACCCCATAACACCACCGCCTCCGAATTTTATTGTTGGGACTACACACGCTGGCAGATGACGTTCACCGGGCGTTCGACATACCCGCACCGTGCCATCGGATCGCCACTTTGTGTACCGTTATTCGTCGCTACACACAACGTTTTTCCACTGTTCAGTCGTGCAATATGTACGCTCCTTACACCAAGTGAGGCGTCGTTTGGCATTTACCAGCGTGATGTGTGGCTTATAAGCAGCCACTGGACAATGAAATCCAAGTTTTCTCACCTCCCTCCTAAATGTCATAGCACTAGCAGTGGATCCTGTTGCAGTTTGGAATTCCTGGCCCGGCTAGATATCTGACAATTACACACTACGATCTTCTTCAAATGTCGGCATTCTCTGTCAGTCAACAGACGAGGTCGGCCTATACCATTTTGTGTTATTCACGTGTCCCTTCACGTTTCCACTTCACTATCACAGCTGAAACAGTGGACCTATGTATGTTTCGGAGTATGGAAATCTCGCGTACAGACGTATGACAGAAGTGACACCCAATCACCTGAGCACGTTCGAAATCCGCGAGTTACGCGGAGCGCCCCATTCTGATCTGTCACGATATCTAACGACTACTGAGATCGCCGATATGGAGTACCTGACAGTATGTGTCAGCACAATGCAGCTAATATGAAAAACGTATGTTGTTGGGGCTGTCCGGATACTTTTGATCACTTAGTGCACATACCGTTAATGCGACTCTCAACTCTCAATAGGAAATGTTTTGCATATGCGTGTATGTATGTGAAAGAGAGAGAGAGAGAGAGAGAGAGAGAGAGAGAGAGAGAGAGAGAGAGAGAGAGAGAGGAATGGGAACTCGAAGACGTCAGTACTCTTATCACCTGTAGATGAAGGTATTGAAAATACAAAAATTGAAGCAAAGATAAGAAATTTATAGCTGCTTACAGCACCATTACTTTCCCTACGTCAGTAATACTCTACATCTACAGCTACGTACATACTACTAATGACTACTGAGATTGGCCGGCCGAAGTTGCCGTGCGGTTAAAGGCGCTGCAGTCTGGAACCGCAAGACCGCTACGGTCGCAGGTTCGAATCCTGCCTCGCGCATGGATGTTTGTGATGTCCTTAGGTTAGTTAGGTTTAACTAGTTCTAAGTTCTAGGGGACTAATGACCTCAGCAGTTGAGTCCCATAGTGCTCAGAGCCATTTGAACTACTGAGATCGCCGATATGGAGTACCTGACAGTATGTGTCAGCACAATGCAGCTAATAAGAAAAACGTATGGCGGAGGGTACCTTGTACCTCTACTTGCTATTCCTTCTGTAGAAGCCCTAATTCCTCTTATCTTATCGTCATGGTCTCTATGCGAAATCTGTGCTGTCGGTAATAGAATCGTTTTGCAAATGACGGTCCTCCAAATTTTCTCAATATTGTTTCTCGACGAGAACATCCTCTTTCCTCCAGGGATTCGGAGCATTTCCATACTACTCCCGTGCTGATCAAACCTAGCAGTATCAAATCCATCAGCAATTCTTCAATTTCTTTCTTTAATCCGACCGCAAACTCTAGAACAGTATTCAAAAATGAGCCGCACCAGTGTTCTATACGCAATCTGCTTTATAAACGAGCTACCCATCCCCAGAATTCTTCCACTAAACAGAAAACGATCATTCGTGTTCCCTATTACCAACCTTGCGTGCTCGCCTCACTACATATCGCTCGGAAACTTTGCGCATGTGTACTTCTACTCCTGATATCCATGAAACGTGTCGATCAATGGTCTTTTACGTCTCTCACATACGCTAGAAGTTCGTTCACTCATTTATTATTGTTGTTGCGGTCGTCATTCCGAAGGCTGGTATGATGTATCTCTCTATGCTACTCTATTCTGTGCAGGCCTCTTCATTTCTGAGTAGCTAGTGCAGGTTACACTAATTTGAACCTAGTTGCTGTACTCGTATCTAGGTATCTCTCTACAATTTTTACCAGCCACTCTTCACTCATTCCGAAAGTTGACAATTCGTTGATGCCTCACGATATATCATATCAACTGATTCTTTGTCTTAGTCATCTTGTACCATAAATTTATTTTCCCCCTATTCACTTTGGTAGTTCCTCATTAGTTATTCGATCTATCTACCTTATCTTCTTAAGTATCACTACACTTCAAAAGATTTTATTATCTTTTCTTCTCTCATTAATCATGTAGAGACTACTTCACTCTATTTGTTTATTTGCAACTTCTTGGATATATATAATGTGTTGTCAACGTACGAACGTGCAGATTGCGTCCATTATCAGCGCTTATAAATATTTTATTTTGTAATTTAATGTATCTCATGTCAAAGATCGTAATGTGTAAACGGGTGATATCTAGCGTCCTCATATTCTTTGTACTTACGTTCAACTTTTCTTTTTATAAACATTCCGGCAGCTTATGCCTCTCTTTTTGTTACTTTCGTCAGCACCACTGTACATGATTCAGAGAATAATGTTCCTGTAACCCCTCCTTCTGATGATAAACCTGCAGCGCGTCGCTGGTTTCTGTAGCCGAGCGGTTCTAGGCTCTTCAGCCTGGAACCGCGCTACCACAAAGGTTGCAGGTTCGAATCCTGCCTCGGGCATGTATGTGTGTAATTTCCTTAGGTTAGTTAGGTTTAAGTAGTTCTAAGTTCTAGGGGACTGATGACCTCAGATGTTAAGTCCCATAATGCTCAGAGCCATTTGAACCATTTTTGCAGCGTGTCGAGAACTCTTTTATGGTACAAAAAATCGTAACAGATTCAAAAATCGACTGGTTTCGTATGACCCACATAAACGACTAAATTAAATTACTGTCGCAGTCTGTCATCCACAATGGGTACAATGAGTGAAATTAAGGGTTGAGTTTGATGTTTCGTCAGTTACGTTGTCAGAAATGGATATGAAGTTCTGATTGAGTAAGGATAAGGAAGGTCATCAGCCGTGAGTTCTTCAAAGAAACCATCCCGATCTTTAGCTTAAGTGATTTAATGAAAAAAAGGAAAGCCAAAAAATGGACGGTCGTGTGGGGATGTTCTGCCGAATGCGAATCCAGACATTCAACTGGTGTGCCACTTTACTCGGTTTAAGGCTTTGAACATATCCTTAATAGATGCCCATCTAGTTCATGTAAAACAGAGTTGCTCACGAATCTCATACATGGATACATGTCCACTATTCTGGGGTGCAAATTTGATTCCATCTTTGATTAATTGTTCGGTGACTTCCCACTACAAAGCATATTCATCTCAGAAATCAACTCATTGTTTTTTATCACGTCGTTCGAGGAAGCTTCATCCAAACCCAAATCTTCCACTCACGTAATTTTGTAAGAGTCCCAGGTCCGGTGGATGTATATGGATTTTGAATTTTCAGTCGTTTCCTTGTGACGAACCCCCGGTAACCTTCTAACTCGACACGATGTAATCATATATACTCTTTCCACATTTTTTAACTATTTTCTCGATTTTAAGTGGGAGACAGCCTCGAAGTACACATCGGAAATTCCTTGTTAAAACTTTGCTGCCGTCTTTCACCGGACCAATGGCCCATTTCCACTGCAGTTTGCCGCGTGGCGATGTGTGCTCCTGCTTAAGTATCAACTAAACTACTTCTGGAAGTTGTCCCTGCTCCTCTAATGGACTGTGCCACATACAATTCCATTACGAACTGTGTAACTTCCAGATATCCCCAGAATATTTCCACACATCCGTAATCTCCAATCGCTGTTCGTGACAAGGAAGTTTCTGGAGGACGCTTGCTCCCCCCCTCCTCACTCCACCCCACCCTCTCTCTCTCTCTCTCTCTCTCTCTCTCTCTCTCTCTCTCTCTCTCTCACACACACACACACACACACACACACACACACACACACACACACACACAGCGCGCACATGTATACACGCACACTTATTTTCTCGCAGTGAGGCCCAAATATAGATCAATCGATATGAGCTACGTTCTATAATGGAAGTTAATAGTAAACCGTTACTTCTTCTCGAGGAATATTTCTGATCTAGAAGAGCACAGGCGGTGTGTGTGTGTGTGTGTGTGTGTGTGTGTGTGTGGGTGGGTATGTTGGTGTGTTCATTAGTTACTAAAAGAAACAAGAATTGTTAATTACAGTATTAACGATTTCTCACTCAAATTATTACGAGCCCATTACATATAACCATGTATTTATTCGCGCTTCAGTTACTCTGTTGAGAGAGAAGTAGTCTGCTCTCACGTTGTTACGGAATAATAATTAGGCTCAGGCGCAAAGAAGTGGGTAAAGAAGCGCCATGTCCTTGAAAAGACCGTTCCACTCCTCACGTGAAACGACTTGTAGAGAGTATGAAAACCCGAGACAGGATATCCGGCCAAGGATCTGAAACTCAGCCCTTCTGAACACGATTTCAATGTCTG
The DNA here is from genome assembly GCF_023864345.2 of Schistocerca serialis cubense. Classification (NCBI taxonomy): domain Eukaryota; kingdom Metazoa; phylum Arthropoda; class Insecta; order Orthoptera; family Acrididae; genus Schistocerca; species Schistocerca serialis. Next base: position 256,975,217 of record NC_064642.1, read on the forward strand.
AACGCAGACCAACCTCGTTAGATGCTCGTGAAGCCCGACTATATCTCTATCATGCTACAAGAAGAAGTGTCTCCTCCAATTATCAACTTCGCTTAATTTTTCATACTAGTATACAATTTCGGCCCGGGGCACTTAAAAGCAAGCACTTTATTAAAGTCGACTTTGCGTGGTAAAAGGAAATGAATGAAATAAAACAGTTGCAGGTGGTATGGGGTAAAATAAATTTAATTATTACCCAAGGCTTACGGCAGGAAATTTTGTCAAATGGTTTTGTATAGGCAGTAAGTAAAATATGGGTTTGTAAGTTGAGCTGTCGTCCCGTCTATGTCAATCCTTTTAATGTGAACACACAGTTGTTACAAGAAAACTTTTTGGAAACTATCAACCTCTTCTGATTAAAGATACTCGCTAATGGTGTTTATGCGCATAGTAACAATTTTTGCAAAGCCTTAATCAGATGCTGTTAAAAAACTTAAGTCCCTATAAATGCATTTCTTGTAAATGTGAATCCCCGACGCCACCTATTAATCGAAGATATCGTCCGTACTCTAGGAGGTATTATGGATATTTAAAAATCTCGTTTTTGCAGTGCGTGAGATATTTAGGGTTACCAGCGCTTTAGCCTAGACAACCTATTCTTATGAGGACTTATAGATAGAGGCAACAGAAATTTATAATACGACAACCCTTTTAACACAGTGGAAAAAAATAAAATAACGATACCGAATTTTTACAGAGAGAAAAATTCTTACTATCGATTACTCATCTCAGAATGATTTCACATGTCAGAGACAATCATTTGAATTCATTATGGACAGCAGAATTGGGGAGCCTCTACATGTCTCATTATCTCTTATTGAATTTAGGGTCCCTGGATCTTTCGACTTCGTCTCTCAAAACGCACGCAGCAGACGAGGAGGATATGCAAATGAAAAGTTTTACACATAAACCACAGTCTCTCACGTCGGGCGTATTGACAGTAATGGTCCTCTCCCGCTTTTTAATCATGTATCAGACTTAAAATCAGAAAATCCGACTACGCAGAGGTTGGCTTGATAACCAGAGTATTTAACTGCTATGTGTCTATTACAGACGGTATGTTACAGCCTTCCACTGACATGAGAATTTGTTCAAATAAGTAGTTACGTGTAGACCTAAAGCAGGAGGTGTGTTCCAAATATGGTGCAAGTGGCATTCCTTCCACAAATGAAACATTTCGAGAGCGGAAAGTCACGTTAACTCACTTCTTCTGCTTCTCCTTCTTCTTCTTCTTCAACATCTTCTTCATTTAAGGGATTCGTACCCTCAACTGATCCGATCTCAGTCTGGCAATATCTCCCGTTTCCTTGCGACATCTGATTCAATAAATATTTTGCTGTTCGTACTTTATTCACACTCCTAGCGTCCTGTCGATAAATTCGAGCTATTTTATTTTGTTTTACTAATTTGTGAACTGAATGAATTAATCAATTCATCTCTCATGTGCTCATTTGATATCTGATCCTTCCTCACAAAGCGACCTTTCATGCGTCTCATAAATTTAATTTCAGTGACCTCTATACACGTTTCGCCTTTCCTTTGTAACGTTCACTATTCTGAGCGCTATGTTAAAATTAGTGTAGCCATTAATTAATGATGTTTCCGTTCCTTTTCTCATTTTGTTGCCTACTGTTCTGTAAAACGTAATCATCTAATATTTATTTAATTTATTCTGTAGGTAACTTTCAAGATGGTATCTGACGTTGTAACCTATTAAGTTAAAATGTACAACTTTGAAGACCAAAGGCTGTATGGTCTAGAAGTTTCCAACTCATCCCAGGTGGACTGGAACAACAGATCTTTGACAAGTGCTCTATAACTTCCTAGTTCCTCTGTCAGCAAATCATGCAACCACGTGCACATTGCAGTCCTTAAACAATGCGCACTATAACAGTTTCCACATCGAAACTTCGTCTCGAAATCTGGCAGAAAATGCAAAGCGATTCTGGTCGTATGTGAAGTATGTTAGCGGCAAGAAACAATCAATGCCTTCTCTGCACGATAGCAATGGAGATACATTGAAGACAGTGCTGACAAAGCAGAGTTACTAAACACAGCCTTCCGAAATTCCTTCACAAAAGAAGACGAAGTAAATATTCCAGAATTCGAGTCGAGAACAGCTGCCAACATGAGTAACGTAGAAATAAATATCATCAGAGTAGTGAAGCAACTTAAATCACTTAATAAAAGCAAGTCTTCTGGTCCAGACTGTATACCAATTAGGTTCCTTTCGGAGTATGCTGATGCATTATCTCCATACTTAACAATCATATACAACCGTTCGCTCGACGAAAGATCCGTACCCAAAGCCTGTAAAGGTGCACAGGTCCCACCAATATTCAAGAAAGGTAGTAGGAGTAATCCACTAAATTACAGGCCCATATCGTTTACGTCGATATGCAGCAGGAATTTAGAACATATATTGTGTTCGAACATTATGAATTACCTCGAAGAAAACGGTCTATCGACACACATTCAACATGAGTTTAGAAAACATTGTACCTGTGAAACACAACTAGCTCTTTATTCACATGAAGTGTTGAATGCTATTGACAGGGGATTTCAGATGGATTCCGTATTTCTGGATTTCCGGAAGGCTTTTGACACTGTACCACACAAGCGACTAGTAGTGAAATTGCGTGCTTGTGGAATATCGTCTCCGTTATATGACTGGATTTGTGATTTCCTGTGAGAGAGGTCACAGTTCGTAGTAATTGACGGAAAGTCATCGAGTAGTGTTATAGGCCCTATGCTGTTCCTTACCTACAGAAACGATTTTGGAGACAATCTGAACAGCCGTCTTCTGTTGCTTGCAGATGACGCTGTCGTTTATCGACTAATAAAGTCATCAGAAGGTCGAAACAAACTGTAAAACGATTTTGAAAAGATATCTGAATGGTGCGAAAAGTGGCAGTTGACCCTAAATAACGAAAAGTGTGAGGTCATCCACATGAGTGCTAAAAGGAACTCGTTAAACTTCGGTTACAGGATATATCAGTCTAATCTAAAAGCCGTAAATTCAACTAAATACCTAGGTAGTACAATTACTAACGACTTCAGTTGGAAGGAACCCATAGAAAATGTTGTGGGGAAGGCTAACCCAAGACTGCGTTTTATTGGCAGGACACTTAGAACATGTAACAGACCTACTAAGGAGACTGCCTTCACGACGCTTGTCCGTCCTCTTTTAGAGTACCGCTGCGCGGTGTGGGATCCTTACCAGATAGGACTGACGGTGTCCATCGAAAAAGTTCAAAGAATGGCAGCACGGTTTGTTATCGCGAAATATGGAGAGAGTGTCACAGAAATGATACACGATTTGGGCTGGACATCATTAAAAGAAAGGCGTTTTTCGTTGCGACAGAATCTTCTCACGAAATTCCAATCACCAACTTTCTCCTCCGAATGCGAAAATATTTTGTTGACACCGATCTACGAAGGGAGGAATGATCACCAAGATAAAAATAATGGAAATCAGAGCTCGTACAGAAAGATAGAGGTATTCATTCTTGGAATGATGGAGAATTGTGAATGTGGTTCTATGAACCTTCTGCCAGGCACTTAAATGTTATTTGCAGAGTATCCATGTAGATGTAGATGTAGATGTAGTGCAGCAAAAGTAGTGGAAGGCGAGTCTCCGGCGTCTTGAACCGCTGGGGCAGACAGCCTCAACAGAGAAGGACAGATCAGGCCGCCTATGGTGGCAGCTCCGTCACCTGACTGCCTTGCTAGAGGCTGGTAACATTTATTGAGCAATTTTCAGTCATGTCAATGCCAGAAGTAATCCTATAAAAATCACCAATCTAATGAGTAATTCTTGGAATTCCGGACTAAAATTTACCCGAAGGAAACTGTAGCCTACCGACGAGAACAAAACGCAACACTCTACGAACCGTTTTAACAAAAATATGGACAGCGCGTCACGAAAGGAGAACCGCGCTGGCTGCGAAGGCAGCTGACGCCACCGGCGCCTGTGGCGAGGGTGTTTATGAGTTGTGCTGTGTAGTGCCGCGTGGCGCTCAACTTATTGGAAGTCCGTGACGCAGCCGGGCCGAATGCCGCAGGCCGGCGTGCCGCGTCAGCTCGTTACGTGCGGTCGCGCGAATGGTGAAGCGCAGATAATTCGCGGCCGCCGTCTGGTGCAGGCCACCGCAAACACGCCGTGGAGGGGCGCAGGTGGCCGCACACAATTTCGCGACTAAACAGGCGCTCCCCTGTTACTGGATCGCGCGCTCGTCGCTTTAACGCCCGCGTACTGAAAGAGCGCCGGGCATGGTGAAAACAGGGTCTGGCTTCGTACGTTTGAAAAATCTATTTCTATACACGGGGTGATAAAATCACGCCACCTCTACCAACATTCAGTCTACGAGAAACAATGCAATACGCTCATTTGCAAGAACACGTTGAGTACATATACTGAGCATTCACACGATCAAGCACTCTCGGGCTAAACATTGGTCACCCCACGGAACACTATTACAGAGTAACACCGCCTATGGTAATGGCCTCAATTTTGCGGCAGATTCCACAGGCTTCTTCAGCTATACCGTATCCAGCTGAAGCCACTCACTGGCGTTGTGATGCCGTAGAGCCACCAAACAACGGAAACGTTGACTGTGTATTGTAGCTACCCAGTCATTCAGCAAAAGTAATAAGTCTTCTAGGAGAAGCCAAAGTGATGAGAAAGTTGCCACTGCATCAGCAGCCGAAGCCTGGTAGCCACAGTGTAGCGACATGATATTTACGATAACATCATCGTAAGGGGACTTGACAAGAAAACGTGACAGCTTGGCAAAACGTTCCAACTCACAATGAACACGTTTTGCAACAAAATTTTGAAGACCTGAAGATGACAGCAAAGTCTGTCGAAAGTGGTAGTTGTAAATAAAGAAATATTAATGCGAGCTTAACTAGAAAGTTTTTTTATCAAGTAAAATAAATAGCTCCTTCTCATTCCTCAACATGAAAAAATTCAATCATAAGGGGATCGCGAGACGTAGCTAGCCGCTCTCAGTGGAAAACAGAACTGTCCAGCAGTAATGACTGTTGCAGGTGCGTCGCTGTCACCACATCAGGGTCTCTTGTTACGACTGACGTGACTAGGTGCCAGGTTTTAGTGAAACAAATGTGCCAAATGTTTTTTATTCCAATCTTTGATCACAATATAAAATCCTTCGACGATGACCGGTTTCAGTCAGTAATGACCATCTTCAGATCCACAACATAAAAAAACATACAACTAGTGGGCAGTCTATCTATCAAAACAATACAGTATCTCACATCACGATTTATTGACTATTAGTATGTTGTATAAACCATTTCCTTGGAAGACATATCACGACGTAACATCCTGGCAACCGAGCTAACAGAGGGCGTTGATTATTGATTTGTCTTTTGTTCCATACAGTTATTTTGTCATAAAGACATTTTTTATTTCATAGATAATTGATGTGTTGCTATAGGCAGTGTATTACGTATATTTTATTTTTGAGCGTAAATTCACCATAAACGTGTCAGACCTACTATCTTCATATATTTCCCTTAAATAATTTTGTATGTTTAACTCTATTCGTCTTCTATTTGATCACAATTCGTTTCTATAATACTTATCAAAATTACAAAAACTAATAAGTATTGATTCACATAACAAATTTGTAAAATTAAATACGTACAGTAGTATTTTATGACACAGATTCAGTAATAGCCAAAGGTTCACTCCTGTCATACGTGACCTGGAAGACTTTGAACAGACTGCGAGTTGGGGTGTCAAGGTGCAAACCCAACCTCAGGAAGTGGGGCTTCAGTAATGAGGAGGAAACTTGTCAGTGCGGTGACGTACAGGACGAACAACATCTGCTAGTCCTCGTCTGCTAGTCTGCAGGAAACTACCGGCTGCATGCACTATCTGTGATCTTGCTGCAGCCAGCGAAACTGCTGTGATAACCGCCGAATACTGGGCCCGTCAAAAAATATAATCATCTTGTAGCTTGTTCATTTGCCGCTTCTAGGAGTTTTCACAGTCAATCTCTCCGCGATGGAGGACGCCTCTCTTGCAGTAGCGCATGCTCGTGAAAGTCAGGAAGAGAACTGAACCATTCCGGATCAGGGAATGAAGGCCTTTACCGACAATGAGTATAACATATCTAATTCATTCACGAATCCATACTTTAGGTAGAATTGGAGGACCCAGATGTGAATGGAGAACAAACGTAAATTACATCATTTGGGGACGAACTAGGGCTCATTATCTTCTCAGGACCTTCACAGCCTGTTATCTGTTTTGGAAATGAAAAATAAACACAACAGAGTGGCTATTAGATGAATAATTCTCCTTAACCAGTGTTGAGACAGCTTCCGAGGCAGAAGTAAGCCTAAAAAGGAAGCAGGATTAGTGTTTAACGCTGCCCCTACGGCTAAATGACTGGGACGAGGTCAGTGCGAGTGCTGTGGGGGGGTCTGGAAAGTAATTCGCGCAAGTCGTTTTAAAACGAATACCAGCTATAGGATACCACGGAAAAGTAAAATCTCCATCACTAGACCGGGATTTGAGAAGCCGTCCTTCTGAACACATATACAATGTACCAAGCATACCACCACCCCGCTCAGTGGTTGATCCTGATTATATTTCAACAGCCTACACGAGTGTGGTTTTAGGTGGTTTTCCACTAATAACTGCAAAATCATGGACCCTCCCATAGACAGCCAAATCTTCAGTAAAAAGAGAAAGCACCTGAATTTTATAATGAATAAATTCAGATTTTCTACTCGGATATTTTTGTCAGCATTCCTGCTACCTGTTATGTCTTTAATCAGATTAGTCATCGAAACACGTTAGTGTCTCATTCCTTCAAAATAACGAGAGACCATTGAGCCCCTAAGAATCAGCGGTGTGAGCATCATGGCGGCCAAATCTATGAAAGTAACATTGTATTGTTTATTTTGGCTAGTGAATTTTAAATATGGACCAGACAGATATGAACATTTGCCAGAGTGGAACCATCGTAAGACCAACAATGCCAAAAACATTGTACAGTCACATTAATATGACCACCTGTCAAAATCCTGAATAGTCACCCATCGGACGGCTGTGCAAAAAGAGAGCCAATGGGATTCTGGAAGATACCGACAGGGATGCAGAGCCATACCGACCGCAGTGCTGTGGCCAGCTGGACTAGGTTTCTCGTTTGAGGATTCATGACGCGAACAGCCCGACCGGGTTTTAATCAGGGAAGTTTGGTGCCCGGGGGAATATAGTACACTGATACTAGTACTCTTCGAACTGCGAGCTGTGTGACACATTGCAGGATCCCCCAGCATAGATGCATACGTCTGGTGATCCATTGTGCTTTTCATCATGACGAGATCACCCAGGAAATGGCAGGACAACTTTCCCCAGACCACAACTCTCCCTTCTCCGTCCTGGATCCTTACGACGCTTGTTGCAGGTATTTGCCTGCAGACGTTTCACGTCGGACACAGCAACGGTCATCTGTCCGATGGAGCATAAAACGTGATTCGTTTGAAAAGCTGAATTGTAGCCACTCCGTGGACGTACAATTACGGTATTGGTGTGTAAATTCCAGCTTTCATCGCTGGTGAATGAAGTCAGTATTGGTGAATGAACTCAGCATTTGTTGCGAAGGCCCATTTGCTGCAACGTACGCCAAACAGTCGACGAGAAGCCACTGTCGGTAGCCCTTTGTTCATCTGGGAAAACAACTGCTATTCGCCCGTATACATGTCTGCACCTAACCGAGCGAGGTGGCACAGTGGTTAGCACACTGGACTCGCATTCGGGAGGACGACGGTTCAATCCAGCGTCCGCCCATTGTGATTTAGGTTGTCCATGATTTCCCTAAATCGCTCCAGGCAAATGCCGGGATGGTTCCTTTGAAAGGGCACGGCCGACTTCCTTTCCCATCCTTCCCTAATCCGATGAGACCGATGATCTCGCTGTTTGGTCTCTTCCCCCCAAACAACCAACCAAAATCTCTGTACTTGGATGACGCCATTTTGCCTTGCACGGTATCCTTTAATCTCGGTGGCACGCAAACAGTTTACAGTTTACAAAATGGTTCCACTCGTGACCGTTTGGATACCAGACGAATCGCTCCTTTTCCGCGTCACCCTGCACACTTTATACACCCTCCACTGCTAGTGTTACTACCTACCACCTGTGAGTGGTTACCGCACGTTGATGTCGACATAGGCGGTGTACTTTGTAATATCGAAATTCTGTTGTTCACTTGGTGTTCTAGGTTTGCGGCACCATCGCAAAATTAATTTCTTGGGTGCCTGCCGAACTTCAGATATAACTGTAGGGGAAGGGGATGGGGGGGGGGGGGGGCGGTAGGAAAAAGTGACGTAGGAGCGGGTATTTCGTATCCTGGTCGTGAAACTTCAGTTCCACACCCATTGTTTAAAGAGAGATATTCGTCTGAAGCATTTAGCCGTGGGCCAGACAGGACGCGAGTGCCCAGCCTCTGGGGTTAGCAGATTAGTGAACCTGGGCCCAGTCGGCCGCTATCTGGAGCCTGCAGCCGGGCTTCGCCGCACCATTTAGACGCAGCCATTGTCCCTCGCCTGGGACGCGTATGGCCTTAATCCGCTCACCGCTCGCTACTCGCTGCTGGTTGCTGCCTGCTGTCACAAGTGGCGCACTCTGTGTTTGTACAACCACAGCCTTGTCAAAAGCTGTCGAGCTCACTAGTTGCTATTCAGGGATATTTCGCCATGTCGTTCTGCCTCTGTTATAGAGTATTACCTTAATCGCTAACGACGTTTCTCGCCACCCTACAGAATGACGGAAAAAAATCGCAGCATACATAAGGAGTTGTATGATATCAATGAAAGTTTGTAGGCGTATTTCTGCATCTGAAAGATGTCCATTCATATTTCGCACCAGTCGCATAAGAATGGCGCTAGTGGCACCACACAGCGGATGCAAATCAGGTTTGTTAAAATACACACTGTAACGCTCATGAGCGTTAGTTACCTCTTAGAGTGGATGTGGTGAATTGCTTATAGTCAAGAATGCCTTTAAGGTAACAAAGACGCCGTTAGCAGCACCTCAATGAGTTTGAACGGGATCGTGTAATAGGGCTGCGAGAAGATGAATATTCCTCCTCGATACAGCGGAAAAAGTTGCCAAGAATACAACTTTCTGGCAGCGGTGCTCACGAGAAAGTACGATAACAAGATGACCGAGCTCCAGACTGCCACTTGGCATTTCCGAGTGGTAAGACCATCATATTCTGTGTATAGCTCTGGCGCATCGAACGGCATTTTCAGCTGCAATTTGAGCAGTAGTTGCCACCACAGTGACACAGGGAACTGATACAAATCCTTTACTTCAAGGACAGCTCCGAGTCAGACGTCCTGCAGCGTGCATCCTACTGACATCAGGCCACTGTTATTTCTGACTTCACTGTTGTCGCGGTTCGTTTGCAACATTCTGGTTGTTCAGAACGGTTCAAATGGCTCTGAGCACTATGCGACTTAACTTCTGAGGTCATCAGTCGCCTAGAACTTAGAACTAATTACACCTAACTAACCTAAGGACATCACACACATCCAAGTCTACAAAGGAGATTGCTTACAAATCACTCATGCGATACATACTAGAATATTGCTTAAGTGAGTGGGACCGGTACCAGTTAGGACTAACGGGGGATATTATATGTATACATAAAAGTGCACAAGCCGCGCGGCATTAGCCGAGCAGTCAGAGGCGCTGCAGTCATGGACTATGTGGCTGGTCCCGGCGGAGGTTCGAATCCTCCCTCGGGCATGGCTGTGTGTGTTTGTCCTGAGGATAATTTAGGTTAAGTTGTGTGTAAGCTTAGGGACTGATGACCTTAGCAGTTAAGTCCCGTAAGATTTCACACACATTTGAACATTTGAACCTTATCAGTCCACCTAATTTTCAGTATTCGTCTGCAGCACCACATCTCAAATGCTTTGATTCTTTTCTGTTCCGGTTTTCTCATAGTCCATGTTCCATCACCATACAATCCTTCCTCAAATTAAGGCCTATGTTCGAGTTCTATTGGCTAGGAATGCCCTTTTTGTCAGTGCTAATCTGATTTTATGTCCTCTTTGCTCCGTCCATCGTTGGTCACTTTACTGCGTAGGCAGAGAATTCCTTAACTGGATCTACTTCGTGACCATCATTCCTGATGTTAAGTTTCTCGATGTTCTCATTATGCTACTTCTCGTTACATTCGTCTTTCTTCGATTAACTCTCAGTCGATATTCTGTACTCATTAGGCTGTTCTTTCCATTCAGCAGATAACGTAATTCTTCTTCACTTACACTCAGGATAGCAATGTCATCAGCGAATCGTATCACCGATATCTTTTCACCTTGAATTTTAATTCCACTCCTTTCTTTTATTTCCATAATTGGCTCCTCGCTGTACAGATTGAACAGAAGCGGCGAAAGACTGCGTCCCTCTCTTACACCCTTTTTAATCCGATCACTTCGTTCTTGGTCTCTCACTCTTTTTATTCCTTCTCGACTCTTGTACATATTGTATATAACGCGTATCTCCCTATAGCTTACCCCTGTTATTCTCAGAATTTCTAATACCTTGCACAATTTTACATTGTCGACCATTTTTCCCACTTCGAGAAAATCCTATGAATATGTCTTGATTTCCCTTTAGTCTTACTTCAATTATCAACCGCAACGCCAGAATCGTCTCTCTGGTGCGTTTACCTTTCCTAAAACCAAACCCATCGTCATCTAACACATTCTCGGTTTTCAATTCTTCTCTGTATTATTCTTGCCAGCAACTTGGATGCATGAGGTGTTAGGATGATTGTGTGATAATTCTCGCACTTGTCAGCTCTTGTAGTCTTCGGAATTGTGAGGATGATATTTTTCCGAAAGTCAGATGGTAATTCGCCAGACTCACACATTCCACACACTAACTTGATTTTAGAAATTCTGATGGAATGTTATCTATTGCTTCTGCCTTATTTTATCTTAAGTCTCCAAACCTCTCTTAAATTCTTATTCCAAAACTAAATATCCTATCTCTTCAAAATCGACTCCTGTTTCTTCTTCTAACACATCGAATCTTCCCCTCATAGAGGCCTTCAATGTACTCTTTCCACCTATCTGCTCTCTCCTCTGCATTTAACAATAGAATGCCCGTTGCACTCTAAATGTTACCACCCTTGCTTTTAATTTCACGAAGGTTATTTTGACTGAGTCAGTCCTGGCGACAATCATTTCATTTCCGATTTCTTCGCATTTTTCATGCAGCTATTTCGTCTTAGCTTCCGTGCAATTCTTTTTATTTCATTCCTCAGTGATTTGTCCAGTATTTCCGTATTCTGGGATTTTCCTAAACATTTTTATGCTTCCTTCTTCCATCGATCAACTGAAGTATTTCTTACGTTATCCATGGTTTCTTCGCATTTACCTTCATTTGTACTTACGGTTTTCTTTCCGACGTCTGTGACTGCCCTTTTTAAAGATATCCAGTCCTTTTAACTGTACTGCCTGTTGAGCTATTTTCATTGCCGTATCTATAGCTTTAAAGAACTTCAAGAATATCTCGTCATTCTTTAGTACTTCTGTATCCCACTTCTTCGCATATTGATTCTTCCTGATTAATCTCTTAAACTTCAGCCTACTCTTCATCACTGCTACATTGTGATCTTCTCCTGGGTACCCATAACAATCCAGTATCTGATTTTAGAATCTCTGATTAACCATCATGTAACGTAACAGAAATCCACGGTACCACCCGGCCTTTTCCAAATATACCTTCTCCTCTTGTGATTCCTGAGCACAGTATTCGCTATTACTAGATAATATTTATTATAGAAATCAATTAATCTTTCTCTTCTTTCACTCGTTGTCCCAAGCCCATGTTCTCCTGTAACCTTTCCTCCTAATCTTGCCCTACAACTGCATTCCGGTTCCCCTTGACTATTAGATTTTCGTCTCTCTTTACGTAGTGTATTACTCTTTCAATATCCTCATATACGTTCTCTATTTCTTCATCTTCTGCTTGTGACGTCGACATGTATATCTGAACTATCGTTGTCTGTGTTGGTTTCCTGTCGATTCTGATAAGAACAACGGTATAACTGACCTGTTTACAGTAACACACTCTCTGCCCCACCTTCTTATTCATAACGAATCCTACTCCGTTATACGACTTTCTGCTGCTGTTGATATTACCTATACTCATCTGAGCAAAAGTCTTTGTCTGCTTTCCATTTCGCTTCACTGTCCCCTACTGTATCTAGATTTAGCCTTGGCATTTCAACATCATCATTTAATAGTTCCAGTTTCCCGGGTACTGGCTCTGAGCACTAAAATGGTTCAAATGGCTCTGAGCACTATGGGACTCAACTTCTGAGGTCATTAGTCCCCTAGAACTTAGAACTAGTTAAACCTAAGGACATCACAAACATCCATGCCCGAGGCAGGATTCGAACCTGCGACCGTAGCGGTCCTGCGGTTCCAGACTGCAGCGCCTTTAACCGCACGGCCACTTCGGCCGGCGGGTACTGGCAATGAGCCTCTTCCACTTCGTCCTGTCCAAATACACCTGTTCACGGAGAACATCATCCACTGCCCATTCTCTGGTCACTAGATCAGCCTTAATCAAGTTCATCCATCGGGTTCGGGGTCCTTCTTGAGGTCTTTCCCCATCCACCATTCCAAATTAATTTTGGCTGTTCCAGTTGGCTCCATTCTCATCACATGACCGTACCATCGAAGTCTAGATGCGCCAATTTGATCTAATAGGCATGTCTTTATTCCGGCTTCTTTCCTCGTCTCCCCATTCCTTAACTTGTCCATTTTGGTCTTCTGGATGGTGGAGCTAAGAAATTTCATCTCTGAAATTTGCAGCCGTGATGACTCTCTTTTTGTGAGAGTACATTTTCAATATCATAGGTCAATATTGGTATGAAATATCTATTAAACATCATCAGTTTGGCCGGTTCTGGAATCAGATCATCCCATAAAAGTGATCTTATTTGGTGGTAGAATTCAGATCCTTTTTGCATTCTGTCGGTGATTTCGTTTCTAACCAAATTTTCACTGGAGATTACCCTTCCCAGGTAAGAAAAACTGTCCACACACTTTAGCTGGTGGTCTCCTAGTTTTACACTTGCTGGTTGTCCATCTCTGTTGTCTGCCATCACCATTGTCTTGGTCTTGCTGACGATGAGGCTATATTTCTGAAACTGAGATTTCCATTCATCGAGTCTGATCTGTACTTCCTCTTCAGTTTCACCCTATATCATGATGTCATCAGTAAAGGCAAATTCATTCAGTTGACCTGACTTCTCCTTAACGTTCTTCATTATAGTATCCATAAATGTGATGAACAGTAGTGGGAACAGTGCACTTCCTTGCTGAACTCCACTCTTGGTCTCAAACCATGATAATCGTCCTTCCCCAATTTGTACACAGTTAGTACAGTCTTTGTACAACTTCTTAATTTTTCTTAATAGTTCTTCAGGCACATTCTTTTTCCTCAGACATTCCCAGACCTTATATCTTATAACACTATCATAGGCTTTTTCTATATCCAGGAATACAATGACCAGGCTCTTGCCTTCCTCCCAATACTTTTCCATCAACATGCGGGTGCTAAAAATTGATCTGTTACTTCTAAGGCCATATTGTTCCTCCTCCAGCTGTGGTTCTATGATAGTTCTCAGTCTCTTTTCTCTATGATTTTCTCAAGTATTTTCAGCCCATGAGACAACAGGGTTATTCCTCTATAACTGGTGGGTTTCCATCTGCTACCTTACTTAAACAAGGGAATTATTACACCCCTGCTCCAATCCGCAGGTATTTTGTTATCTGCACATATGGCACTGAGTACTCGGTGCAGCCATTGTATGCCTTGATACGTGCTGCCTTTATCACGTCTGCGTTCACTTCATGTGCACCTGAAGATTTTCCTTTAAGCATAGATTTTAAGGCTGCCTCTGTTTCTGTCTAGGTGATGGGAGTTTCCTCAGTCCTCATTCCCTTTTCAAATTTTCTAGCTTTCCTACCACGTTCAAGCTTCTGACGTTCCACACCACGACTCGTAGAACGTTATCCTTTCGTTGATTATTCAATCTTTTTCTCTTGGTCAAATCCCACTTGGCAATCTCCTCCCGGAGATCCGAATGGGGGTTATTCCGGAATCTTTTGCCAATGAAGAGATGATCATGACACTTTTTCAGTTACAGACCACATGTCTTGTGGATACGCTTTATGTGTCTTTAATGCAGTGTTTTCCATTGCCTTCTGCATCCTCATGCCATTGATCATTGCTGACTCTTCCGCCGTTAGGGGCAGTTTCCCACCCCTAGGACAAGAGAGTGCCCTAAACATCTGTCCGCTCCTCCGCCCACTTTGAAAAGTCCGTTGGCAATATTATGGTGACTTCTTATGTCGGAAGTCTTCTACAGCCAAAACTGATTATTAACCAAAATTACCTAGAAAAGTGTATTCCTGAAATGTTACTAGTCTACATTAATTATTTTTTGGTGCTGCGATTTTTTTCCGTCAGTGCATGTCTCACTACGTGTGTGGCTGTTCTGGTGTTCCTCACTGTGGGCTTTGTCCAGTATTTCAATCTATGATGGAGTGTCACATACAAATATCTCCTGTCCATAATTAGGGTAGCACTGTACAAAGACTTCATAGTGCTTGATTTCGTTTGTTCATTGTGCTCCCTATGCCCCATTAGCGAGACGTTTTACAACATAAAGCAGTTATGAGGGTACAGTTTCATGTCTTTCAAGTGTGATAGAATCAAGAGTTTGAACGCTTAAAAGGAATTGAAGGAAATTTTCTGTCCAAAAACAAAAAAAAAAAGGTTGTTAATTCTAGGTGCTCCTGTGTCATCAGTCTCACCTTTACAGGCGTGTACTTGCTGCACGACTTGAAGACAAACTAAAAATACGAAAATCACGTGATTAAGAACATGGACAATGCCCCTTAGGTCGCGTTGTCGAGTTGATCACACTGTGCATTAAACTTCAGTCTCTTGAGCACGTGCTTAAAGAAGCACAACTCCATATAACATCAATTCCTCTGAAGTTATCTATCACTAAGTATAGCATTATGTACGAAAAGGCGTTTAGATGTCCCGTAAAATCATAGGAAGCCTGCTGTTAATTTGAAAGATAAATTGGGACTACTCCTTCAATATAACCGTCATCCACTGAACTGTCGTCTAGTGTAAATTTGGCACACCATGGAAGAAAACAAGTTTCTCCAATTCGATGGCTTTGACATTGGTATTAATTAAGTTTTAGTTACGTTGGTGAAAACACTGTAACTTGCACCGTAGAGTAATTTTGCCCATAAGCTTGTTTAAGTATATCTTTCGTGTCTCACTTAAACTGATAAACATTAATATTATATTGTAATTAAATTCTTTGTTTTGGACTGTTTACTGTCAAGCAGGCCTGTGCTTTGTTAAATGCTTGTAGCATCTCTCTGGTCGAAGAGAATGGGTTTCGTCCCCTGGAGTCAGGTCATGTTAGTGTGGCAGTGAGAAGCACTTACGCGGCTGCTGCTTGTGGTAGACGTGGTCTGAAAAAATTAACTATTTTCCATGATAAGAGTAACACTGCTCCTCATTTATCAGTTGAGAGCCTGTCAAAAACTAATTCGAAGTGCTTTTCACGTTCCACTAGTTCCTTTCAAAAGACCATCATCTACACACCGGTACGCAAAACAGAAGGGCAGTGCATGTAGTATGTTGTCTACCAAAATCTGACACATTCGAGCAATGTTCTTGAGATCGAATGGCTCACATTAGCACTAAACAGAGCGATGACACTAGATTTAGGAATATTTATGGGTTCCACTGCAATCTGGTGCTACACCATACGAAATCATACTCAACGTCATCACTTCCACTAATGCAATAGTGAAACCATGTACGTCTACATCTACATCTACATTTATACTCCGCAAGCCACCCAACGGTGTGTGGCGGATGGCACTTTACGTGCCACTGTCATTACCTCCCTTTCCTGTTCCAGTCGCGTATGGTTCGCGGGAAGAACGACTGTCTGAAAGCCTCCGTGCGCGCTCTAATCTCTCTAATTTTACATTCGTGATCTCCTTGGGAAACAATATATTCGATACCTCATCCAGAAACGCACCCTCTCGAAAGCTGGCGAGCAATCTACACTGCGATGCAGAGCGCATCTCTTGCAGAGTCTGCCACTTGAGTTTATTAAACATCTCCGTAACGCTATCACGGTTACCAAATAACCCTGTGACGAAACGCGCCGCTCTTCTTTGGATCTTCTATATCTCCTCCGTCAAACCGATCTGGTACGGATCCCACACTGATGAGCAATACTCAAGTATAGGTCGAACGAGTGTTTTGTAAGCCACCTCCTTTGTTGATGGACTACATTTTCTAAGCACTCTCCAAATGAATCTCAACCTGGTACCCGCCTTACCAACAATTAATTTTATATGATCATTCCACTTCAGGTACTATGTAACACTCCAGGATGCTGCACGCGTGTAATGTGCAGTAGTCTGCACATGATCTCAAAGAGCTATCTTTCTTTTTCACAAGGTGTACAGGCGGCACCTAAGTACTATTTGAAAGTCAGATTACTCCCGCGTTTAATAAACAGTCGAACGCTGTGTTGGCTGCTACGTCCTTCCCTATTGTGTGCGCGTCGAAAGCGATGGAGGACAGGGTGTAGACAGAATATGATGTGTATTGTGTGCAACACCAGTAAGACGCGGAGATTGCTCATTAACAGGTGTGGCCTGAGTCACTCGGGCGGTCGATGCAAGCTGACGCGGAGGAGGATCTTTTAGTAGGCTCAGGAGTTCGTTTTGAGCAGCCTCCAGTTCCAAATATACTACACACAATTTCGAAAATAAAATTTCATTTTCCACCATAATGTACGTTTTTTTCTCTCTTATGGATGATAACTTGTATTTTATTTCACAGTATGCACACTTTAAAATGCCGGCCGCTGTGGCAGAGCGGTTCTAGGCGCTACAGTCTGGAGCCGCGCGACTGCTACGGTCGCAGGTTCGAATCCTGCCTCGGGCATGTGCGTGTGTGATGTCCTTAGGTTAGTTAGGTTTAAGTAGTTCTAAGTTCTAGGAGACTGATGACCACAGCAGTTAAGTCCCATAGTGCTTAGAGCCATTTGAACTACCTTCAGTGTGTATATGCGGGTTTGAGGACTAGAACCACTGTACTGGAATCAGTGTCCATCGTCTTGCTATCCCGTGTACTACTCTGCATAACGAAATGTAATGCAAGGTATGAGCGATGAACTTCTTGCTCAGAAAACAGTTTCAAAGCCGATGTGTATATGCGCCCAGCACAAAGAAATGCGAGCGTTATACTGATACAAAAGCTCAGCACCTATGATGGCTCTGTTACGCCCGCTAGCCTAAGAGGAATTCTGGAGCTGTTAGCATTTGCAAGCCAAGTGTTTACCAGAGTTAGGTTGGTTTGATCCACTGACAATTCGCTTACGCCTGACCCAGAGTCGATGAGGTACATGTGTAAAGTCCGTGTGTCTGTGGCTTATAAGTGGCGCAATTCCTGGAAAGTGCTTGGAAAACTGCGTTGTAATGAGAGTTCACATGTGCTTACATTGCCTATGGTGTGCACAAAGACTGATGCCTTCGTTGAGTAGTCAACGAGTCGACGATCTTGAACGTGAGCTACCATTTCTCCTTCAACAAGTAAATGTTTGCATTTCCAGATTGCACCCCTCACCTGCATTTCTTCATAAGGACACGAATATTTTCGTCCACATAGATCTGCACAGTTGTTACGAACGGACACTGTCAAGGCACATGATATTACGAACGGACGCTGTCAGGCTACCTTTATAAACGCCATACACAGGCCCATATCCAGTCTTGGCGCGTGATGGACACACTTTGAAGATATAACAAAATAATAAATCTATTGCTGTATCTTTGGAACAGGTTAAATCTTCCAACCTGTTACCGGACGAATCGGTGTTGCAACCGTCGCGCACCGCCTACATCTAAAGCGATGAGCATTGCGTGACGCTGCAGTCGGACGCAGCACCGGCTCTGGAGAAGCATTCGCCAATTCCTTCAGGGCTGGTACAATGGTACAGTACAAATACCCCTTTATACCAGAAGCTTCGTTCCACCAGGGAGGAGCAGAGATAGTGAGGGACAATGTGACGACACAAGTAACCAAGAAACTAAAGACAGTCGCTGATTAGTGTCACACATCTTCGTGTCTGTTCACCTTTTTCTTCTTTGTCCAGTCTTATTGTTTCCTTCCATTTGTCGGTAGTAAATGAATTTTTCTCATGTGCTAGTTATGAAGTGTTTTGATGGTAGACAACATTCCGATAACTGTACTGGCTTTTTTTTCATTTGTTTATGTCCAAACAGCTGCGTTTCTTGCTTTCTGCTTTAAATGCAATCAATCTGAAAACCACGCGGCTTCATCTTCAAGCAAATAATGAGGAATCAACTTTTTATACATCCACAAGTTTATGTGTCCCCGATAAATGAGCTGAGGAATAGCAATTCTCATTGACGGACAGATCCACATTTACGCACACACTCCTCAAGCCACGGCATGGTGCATGATGGAGGGTACCTTGCATCGCTACTAGTCATTTCCTCTCCTATTCCCTGGAAAAAAGAGCGTAGGAATAGCGAACTTCTAATGCCCCTGTAAGATCCTTAATTTCCCTTATCTTGTCTTCGTGATCCATATGCGAAATTGAAGTGGGCGTCTGTAGAATCGTTCAGCAGGCAGCTCCAAATACCGATTCTCTAAACTTTTTCAGTAGTGTCTCGCTAAAAGAGCGTCATCTTACCTCCAAGGAGTGCTACTTAAGGTCACGGAGAATCTCCGTAATACTCGCCTGTTGATCGAACCTACCGGCAACAAATCTAGACGCATGCCTTTGAATTGCTTCTATGTCTTCCTTTAATACGACCGGGTGGGGATCCAAAACTTTCAAGAAGTATTCAAGAATGGGTCGCACTAGTGCTCTATACGCGGTATGCTTTACAGATGCGCTATACTTTCCTAACATTCTCCCAATAAAGTGAGTCGAGCATTCACCTTCCCACTACCAACATAAAGCGCTCTCAATCCATTTCATATCGCTTTGCAGCGCTACGTCCAGATATTTAATCGACGTGACTGTGTCGAATGGCACACTACTAATGCTGTGTTCGTACGTTACAGGATTGTTTTTCCTACTCACTGGCATTAATTTACATTTTCCTATATTTAGAGCAAGCTGCCATTCATCACACCAGCTACAGTTTTTGTCTGAGTCATTCCGTGTCCTCTTACGGCCACTCAACGATGACACTTTCCCGGACACTAGAGCGGCATCAGCAGACAGTGGCCCACTACTGTTCACCCTCAAACTTCCTGGCAGATTAAAACTGTGTGCCGGAACGAGACTCGAACTGGGGACCTCCGCCTTTCGTGGACAAGTGCTCTACCAACTGAGCTACCCAAACACGACCCACGACCCGTCCTCACAGCTTCAATTCCGCCAGTACCTCGTCTCCTACCTTCCAAACTTCACAGAAGCTCTTCTGCATACCTTGCAGAACTGGCACTCTTGGAAGAAAGGATATTGCGGACACGGCTTAGCCACAGCCTGGGGGACGCTTCCAGAATGAAATTTTCACCCTGCAGCGGAGTGTGCGCTGATATCATAGCAGATGTTTTCATTCTGGAATCATCCCCCAGGCTGTGGCTAAGCCACGTCTCATTACTGCCATATTGGCTACAGATTTTGTAGACAGTATCCAACATTTTGCATAAAAATGATTTTGTGTATTGGGCCGCGTCACCACATCACCACTGAATGTACACTATGTGATCAGAAGAATCGCGACACCGGGCTGAACATTACTTATAAGTTCGTGCCACCCTCCATCGGTAATGCTGGAATTCAATATGGTATTGGCCCATTCGTAGTCTTGATGACAGCCTCCAATCTCCCAGGCATACGCTCAATCAGGTGCTGGAAGGTTTCGTGAGGAATGGCAGCCCATTCTTCACGGAGTGCTGCACTGAGGAGAGGTATCAATGTCGGTCGGTGATGCCTAGCACGAAGTCGGCGTTCCAAAGTATCCCAAAGGTGTTCTGTGGGAGTCAGGTAAGGACTCTGCGCAAGGCCAGTCCATTACAGGGATGTTATTGTCGAGTAACCACTCCGCCACAGGCCGTGCATCACGAGCAGGTGCTCGATCGTGTTGAAAGATACTATCGCCATCTCCGAATTGCTCTTCAACAGTAGGAAACAAGAAGGTGCTTAAAACATCAATGTAGGCCTGTGCTGTGATAGTGCCACGCAAAATAACAAAGGGTGCAAGCCCTCTCCATGAAAACACGACCACACCATAACACTACCGCCTCCGAATTTTATTGTTGGCACTACACACGCTGCCATGTGACGTTCGCCGGACAAACGCCATACCCACACCCTGCCATCGGATTGCCACATTGTGTACCGTGATTCGTCACTCCACACAGTTTTTCCCTGTTCAATCGTCCAATGTTTACGCTCCTTACATCAAGCGAGGCGCCGTTTGGCATTTATCGGCTTGATGTGTGGCTTATTAGCAGACGCTCGACCATGAAATCCAAGTTTTCTCACTTCCCGCCTAACTGTCATAGTACTTGCAGTCGATCCTGATGCAGTTTGCAACTCCTGTGTGTGATGGTCTGGATAGATGTTTGCCTATTACACATTACGACTCTCTTCAACGGTCGGCGATCACTGTCAGTCAACAGACGAGGTCGGCCTGTATGCTTTTGTGATGTACGTGTCCCTTCACGTTTCCACTTCACTATCACATTGGAAACAGTGGACCTTGGGATGGTTGGGAGTGTGGAAATCTCGCGTACAGACGTATGACACAAATGACACCCAATCACCTGACCACGTTGGGCGTTCGTGAGTTTCGCGGAGTGCCCCATTCTGCTCTTTCACGATGACTGAGGTCGCTGATTGGAGTACCTGGCACTAGACTGCAGCACAATGCACCTAATATGAAAACCGTATATTTTTGGGGGGTGTCCTGATACTTTTGATCACATAGTGTACCTGCAAAATTATGGCATTGTACAACACATCTCTGAGAAGATATAACTTTTATATAATGCAATTCGATTTTTTAAAGAATCGGAGAGGGGTGGGGGTGCAGGTAGGTTCACTGGCGTGCTCTAATACTAATTTGCTAACCACTGCCAATTCAGATTGTGTTCTTGCGTTATAAGCAGCCTTCACGTGTGGTGACAACTTCCTAGTCCGTCTGCTGCTTAACTCCGACCAATGGCGCCAAATGACACAGAATATTGCAACGAGTTTACTATGTGTTCTCGAATGGCAGGTACGGATGTGAAGCGGTCACGACGAGCTTGGAGCATACCAAGGCGACCTTCTGTTGTCGTGGTCAGACGTGATCGACCAGAATCTTGACGACCTGTACGCGTGCCCTGATGCTGGAATGCAGTCCAACATCATGTCACTCTCATACCCAAATGCCCCCCTAAGTGTAGATATTGTACAATCCGACTTTCCAGTCAAATGGAGACAACACAACGAGGCCCCTTTCAAACACAGTCAGGTGCTGATAACGCTCTCTCACACGAGTACGCGGCATTCTGTGTCCTTCACAGTGATCACTCAACATCTGACGCTATTCATGCCTCTTATACAAGGTGCCCCAAAAAACACACACAATGCTCACTGCGTTGTGCAAAAAGGCAAATTGATCGGTTTTCAGGAATGAACCCATATCCAGAAACGCTCAGCTTGGGCGCTGGAGAGCGTCGAAGTCTCAGAACGAACGGTTTGCGACGGTTTGTTCCGATTCGTTTTTCTGTCTGAATACAGAACCTATGCAATCCTTTAGCCCTCTGTGTACTGCGGATGGAAGACCTAGGACTGGTAACACTCCTTCGCATGTGCTACATCCCTTCACCCATCCTACTGCGGACCTTATGTGATTAGATAGTGCAGTAACGTTGTCTACAGCGGTGCGACTTCTACCAGATCACAGCTGCGGAAATGACCGACATGGTGCTTTCATGCGGCAAAGCTGATTGCAGTGAGAGAGCTGCTGCCAGATTGTATGGGAACGTTTTCCAAACAGACGTACCCCACATCATTCCACTTTCAAGAGCATTAGAGACCCTTCAGAAAAACCTAAAAGTTGCACGTATAGTACGAAGGGCGTTCAGAAAGTAAGCTCCAATCGGTCGCGAAATGGAAACGACTATGAAAATCCGATAAAGCTTTGCACAGATGTGTTGGGTAGTGTCTCTAGTATAACCTCAGTTAGCATCACGTCGCTCTTCTCATTTCTGAGCTCGCAGTGAGTGCGTAAAGATGTCTAGAAAATAGTGTCTGCCGCCTGGTGAGAAATTTCGCCTGAAGCTATGCAGCTAACATTACATAACTGTCGTGCTGTTTCTTCTTCAAGACAATTCTCAGCCGCATTCTGCAGGGGCAATGAAGATGCTCCTGCATCGTTTTCAAATGAAAATGTGAGATTACCCACAATACAGTCCGCAATTGTCTCCCCCTGAGTTTCATCTCTGGTCACATGAACTTTGACACAGACAACGAGGTGTAGGCCAGCGTGGAGAATTGGCGGAAAGCACTGGCGGCTGCCTTCTATGATGAGGCTATTGAAAAGTTGGTACAACGCTATGACAAAAGTCTAAGTCAGAACGGCGACTACGTAGAGAAGTAGCTGAAAGGTGTAGCTAATTGTTACAAGTAAAACATTTCTGATGTTCACTGTGGTTTCAATTTGGCAATCAATCGGATCTTACTTTCTGAACAGGCCTCGTATTTTCTGCCTAAGGTGTGTCCATTGTACAGTAAATCAGTAGCACTTTGTGTTTGGTACTTGCAAATACTATCCCTAGTCTACTTTTTGTCCTCAGATAGATGCCGAAACGTAATGTGGGTTTTCCAAGTTCGGATCGAGCACTACCGTTGGAGGACGAACAGGACCCAGCCACCAGCACTCGGCAGGTGGAACAAGCGCTGCACATGGCTAAAACTGCCACATGGAATGTTACCCATGAACATCAGCTCCATCCATACCCTCTGCAGAAAGTCCAGGCATTATGGGGGAAGGACTACCCACGACAGGTATTTACAACATGCATTCCCGACCATGGTGCTATTCACGAATGAATGTACGTTTGGCCGGCCTATGTGGCCGTGCGGTTCTAGGCGCTACAGTCTGGAGCCGAGCGACCGCTACGGTCGCAGGTTCTAATCCTGCCTCGGGCAAGGATGTGCGTGATGTCCTTAGGTTAGTTAGGTTTAAGTAGTTCTAAGTTCTAGGCGACTGATGACCTCAGATGTTAAGTCACATAGTGCTCAGAGTCATTTGAACCATTTGACCCAATGCACGTTTACTAGAGACGGCATATAAACCTGCACAATATGTCTGGGCGGTCGATAATTCGCGTGTGCGGGTGATTCAAAATCACCAACACAGAGTCGGTTCTAACATCTGGCAGGGATAACTGGTGACCATATCATTGTGTCATCCTACTGGATGTAGAGGTACTAAATATTCGGATGAACATGTGGCTGCCGCACATCGGAGCTCCAGCACACTCTGATGTCGACTTGTGGAATCACTTCAACGTCGCATACTCCAATCGATGGTTTGGTGGGGATGGACTAGTTCCCTGGCCAGCACGGTCGTCAGAGTTGACACCTCTCGACTAATATCTGTGGCATAGAATGAAGATTATAGTGTATGGCACTCCTGTAACGTCAGGGGAGGATCTTATTGCTCGAGTCCATGGAGTGACTGAAATACTTCAAAGACAACCGCACGTAATGGCTCATGCGCTTGAGCCTCAGTACCACCGATTTAGGCTCTTCATTGCCGTAGGAGGTACGCAATTCGAAGCCCGTTTGTAATGTATACATCGCGATGTGCTACTCATGTTGGATTTATTGATATAATGTGGAACGCACCATCATCTCAGAATTATTTGCTCCCCATCGCCCAGACAGTGTGTTTCCAGGTATGGGTTACTTCTTGAAAACCGCGCAACATACTAAGCTTTGTCGGTGTTTTCAGCAACACCCTGTATATCCTACCAGGCTTTGTAACAACACTAAACTCGAACAACAACACTCCAGTGCACTCTGGTGACGATTCTACTTGTCAAAAAAAAAAAGGGTTCAAATGGCTCTGAGCACTATGGGACTTAATTTTTGAGGTCATCAGTCCCCTAGAACTTAGAACTACTTAAACCTAACTAACCTAAGGACATCACAAACATCCATGCCCGAGGCAGGATTCGAACCTGCGACCGTAGCGGTAGCGCGGCTCCAGACTGTAGCGCCTAGAACCGCTCGGCCACCCCGGCTGGCTTCCATTTGTCACAAAGTATTATAACGCCAGTCACGTACATACACGCCAATAGTGAGTATTTGTATAACGTTACATTAAATCGGACCATGCCTTCTGGGTATTCTACATTTTTTGTGAGGCAGTGTATTTGTTTCGTATTCTAATATTCTTAAGTCTGCGGGCTTTCGCGGCCGTTGTCACGGAAATTAAAATCTTCTGGATCGTTAGGCTGAGTCATATTTGTACAAACAATCGGTGTTTCGACCACTCTGTTGGCATCTTCTTCAGGATCTTGTGGTGTCCACTGTAGTTTTTGCCCATTCTACGTTTCGAACACTCTACTGCTATTTTCTTCAGCATCTTATGTTGTCCACTGTAGATTGGGCACAGTCTGCAGTGGACACCAAAGATCTTGAAGAAGATCCGATTTGAGAGGTCGAAACGCCGATTGTTTGAAGACACATGATGCGGCATAACAACCCAGAAGATTTTAACTACTAATTCTTGCTGGCGACTGGTTCACCTTTTCGCTACAAAATGTAGCGTTCTGCGCAGTGCTAATGTCGCCGTCGGTTACGGAGAGTGGGGCGAGGCGGACGAAGCTGGCTGATACAGGTAGCGGACGAGGGTGGAATGGGGCGCGGCAGCTGGCCAGATCCACCGGCAGTGTCATTAAGGGCGTCGGCGGCAGAGCAAGGGCCATTAAGGGCGCGATCAATCCGGCCGGCGACAGCGCGCACCTGGCCACACACACCGCGCCCTGCGCTGCCGCAGGCCAGGACACCCCGTCATTCAGGCCTCGCCCGTGTAGCCTGTCGAACGTTAGTCCTCACTCTGATATCGACAGCGAAACTGCTCCCTCACGAAGGTGTACGTCCACAAAATATGCAGTCGCTACTCCTGGTATACACTCAGATCAGATAAGAACAGAAGTACGTGAAATGTGATGCTACAGAAGGGTTCTGAAAATCTGATGTGTACGTCGGAGGTTGTAACATTTCTGGCTACTGCAGCCATAATTGTTCTATGGTCATACGAAGCATATTATGCATTATTGCTAGCAGCTGACGTCATAGAAAAGTACTGATAGATAAAGAAAAATGTAGTGATCGTGTCGCATTATTAAGTTCGGGTTCCCGTCAGGGGTTGCTCCGTTACCTGGTTCAAGTCTTTCCATTCGACGACACTTTCGCGACTTGTGCGTCTTTGTCATGAAAATAAGATGAAATGGTCAGGACATACAGACACCGAAATAAATCTCCGATCCGACTAAGAACTGAACCCGGGATCCCGCGATCTAGAGGCAGTGACGCTAACCACTAACCCACGAGCTGTTGAACATATCCACTGAGGTGACAAAAGCCATGGGATACCTCCCAATATCGCGTCGGACCACATTTGGCCCGGCGCAGTGCAGAATCTCAACGTGGTACGTAATCAGCAGGTCATTGGAATTCCCCTGCAGACATATTGAACCACTCTGCCACTATAGCCGGCCACAATTCCGAAAGTTTTGCCGGTGTAGCACTTCGTGCACGAACTGACCTCTCGATTATGTCCCATAAATGTTCGCTGGGATTCTTGCCGACGATCTGAGTGGCCACATCATTCGCTCGAACTGTCCAGAATGTTTTTCAAACCAGTCGCCAACAAATGCGGTCCGGTGACATGACATCGTTCTTTGGGAATATGAAGTCCATGAATGAGTGCAAATGGTCTCCAAACAGCCGAACACAACCATTTCCAGTCAGTTATTGGTTCAGTTAGAACAGAGGATCCAGTCCAGTCCAAGTAAGCATACCTTACAGAGCCACCACCAATTTGCACAGTGCCTTGTTGACAACTTGTGTCCATGGCTTCGTGGACTCTGCACCGCATTCGAACCCTAACATCACCTCTTACCAGCCTGAATAGGGACTCATCTGATCAGGTCATGGTTTTGCAATCGTCTAGGATCCAACCGATGTGGTCAGGAGCGCAGGAGAGGAGCTGTAGCCGATGACATGCTGTTAACAAAGACACTCGCGTCAGTCGTTTGCTGCAGTAGCCTGTGAGCACCACATTTCTCCTCACTGTCCCAACGGATATCTTCTTCGTACATCCGACGTTGACTTCTACGGTAATTTCACGCAGTGTTGCTTGGCTACTAGCACTGACAACCCAACGCACATGCCGCTGCTCTCACGTGAAGGATGTTATCCACTGCATTGTCCGTGGTGAGAAACTGAATTTCTCGAAACATTGAATTCCCAAAAGATTTCCAAAATGTAATGTCCCATGAGTCTAGCTCCAACTGCCATTCCGCGTTCAAAGTCTGTTAATTCCCGTCGTGTGGCCATAATCGTCGGAAAGCCTTTCACGTCAATCACGTGAGTACAATTGGCAGCTCCTCCAATACACAGCTCTTTTATACCTTGTGTACGCGATACTACCGTTATCTGTGTATGTGCATATCGCTATCATTACTTAACAGGTTTTACGGAATAAAGTTTCAAAAAATGTTCAAATTTGTGTGAAATCTTATGAGACTTAACTGCTAAGGTCATCTGTCCCTAAGCTCACACACTTCTTAACCTAAATTATCCTATGGACAAACACACACACCCATGCCCGAGGGAGGACTCGAACCTCCGCCGGGACCAGCCGCACAGTCCATGACTGCAGCGCCCGAGACCGCTCGGCTAATCCCGCGCGGCAATAAAGTTTCAAAGATGTGGTTGTAGAGGATGAAATTTAGAACTTTTCAATTTAAGAAAGCTATAGCGGTAAACGAGAAATAATGACTCAACAGCCACCACTGGGCTGTTGAAAATCCACGCATTACCTGTACGAGAAGTTACAGAGTAAGATTCTCAATGAACATTTGGGCTGGAATTCATAAAGATTACCTTATCCAATCACATATCTTACAAGAACGTTCGAATGTTGCACTATATTTTAATTTTCTGCACAGTGTTTTGCCTGGACTTCTGAATGACTACCCCTCGCAACTGCGCACTAGTATGTCGTTTCAGAGCGATGGTGTACAGGTGCTCTTTGATCGTCAGACCAGGGCATGTCTCACAGACAACTTCAGGCTGAGTGTAGTAGAAAGTGGATGCTCTTACCCTGTGCAATTCCCTGGTCTCACCCCTCTTGACTTTTTCTTCAGGGGGTTCTGTGAAGTCCCTTGTGTACATGTGCATCTACATCTACATCTACATGGTTACTCTGCAATTCGCACTTAAGTGCCTGGCAGAGGGTTCATCGAACCATTTTCATACTACTTCCCTACCATTCCACTCTCGAATGGCGCGTGGGAAATGGAACACCTAAATCTTTCCGTTCGAGCTCTGATTTCTCTTATTTTATTATGTTGATCATTTCTCCCTACGTAGGTGGCTGTCAACAAAATATTTTCGCATTCGGAAGAGAAAGTTGGCAATTGAAATTTCGTAAATAGATCTCGCCGCAAAGAAAACCGCCTTTGTTTCATTGACTGCCACCCCAACTCGCGTATCATATCAGTGACACTCTCACCCCTATTGCGCTATGACACGAAACGAGCTGCTCTTCTTTGCACTGTTTCGATGTCCTCCGTCAATCCTACCTGGTAAGGATCCCATACCGCGCAGCAATATTCCAGCAGAGGACGGGCCAGTGTAATGTAGGCTGTCTCTTTAGTGGGTTTGTCGCTTCTTCTAAGTGTTCTGCCAACAAAGCGCAGTGTACTCAAAATCCGTATTAGCAGCACCTGAGCTTACTGAGGGCAACTTTACAGCATTTGATACCTTCAAGGGGAGCGCGGAATCTTATAATCAGAGAAAACATAGTTCTTCGTTGCATTTCGTAATTAAGTTGATGCTTTCCACCTTAAAAATAAACTCTACAGTAGTGAAGTCACAGATTCTCCGTTACAGTATTTGATTGTACTCTCCTGTCAATAAACGTGTTCCCATCTACTGTATTCGTATGTTTCGTTTAGCCTATCGATTGCGTAGAAAGTGCATAGTGCTGTCGAAACTTTAGTTCACATTTTCGGCTATAGGTTCCTCATATCAAAGATCAAAATTTCATCGTCTACAATCTCTCATATTTTTAAAATGTCATTCCGCAACATCGATATACATACAGGCTGTCTCTCGTAGGTGTCGTCAGGCACATACTTTGGCTCAAATGGCTCTGAGCACTATGGGACTCAACTGCTGAGGTCATTAGTCCCCTAGAACTTAGAACTAGTTAAACCTAACTAACCTAAGGACATCACAAACATCCATGCCCGAGGCAGGATTCGAACCTGCGACCGTAGCGGTCTTGCGGTTCCAGATTGCAGCGCCTTTAACCGCACGGCCACTTCGGCCGGCGGCACATACTTTCTTGCGTTTCCGTTTTGAAGTGTGTAGCTGGAGTAAGCCGAAACAACGGCTGCTCATCATGTCTTTTATGTGGTGCCCAGAGTCGACGGAAGTCTCGGTTCTTTTCCAGTTACAAACAAAATCGTTTTCCTGGACTCGCATTCGGGAGGACGACGGTTCAATCCCGCGTCCGGTCATCCTGATTTAGGTTTTCTGTGATTTCCCTAAATCGCTCCAGGAAAATGCCGGGATGATTCCTCTGAAAGGGCACGGCCGACTTCCTTCCCCATCCTTCCCTAATCCGATGAGACTGATGATCTCGCTGTCTGGTCTCCTCCCCGAAACAACCCAACCCCAAAATCGTTTTCGAAGCGGCATATTACGTGCCCATTCGATAGAGTGGGCCCAAATAAGAATAGGGCGATTTTCATTTTGTCTATATGTATCAATAGGAACAGTAAAACACGAAGAGTAACCAGTACTCCACCAGCAACTGAGCAGCTCTGCTGCATGTCGGTAACAGTCATGGCGGGTCAGGTTGACACACTAGTCGCTGCTGGAGTACTGGTTACTCTCCGTACTTTACTGTCCTTGTTAATACATATAGACAAAATGAAAATCGCCCTACACTTATTTGGGACCGGTCTATCGAACTGCCACGTGAAATTCCGCTTTAAAAATGATTTTGTTTATAACGAAAAACAAACCGAAAATTCCAGAATGAGATTTTCACTCCGCAGCGGAGTGTGCGCTGATATGAAACTTCCTGGCAGATTCAAAGTGTGTGCCGGACCGAGACTCGAACTCGGGACCTTTGCCTGCAAGGTTCGCAGGAGAGCTTCTGTTAGTTTGGAAGTAGGAGACGAGATACTGGCAGAAGTAAAGCTGTGATGACGGGGCGTAAGTCGTGCTTGGGGAGCTCAGTTGGTAGAGCACTAGCCCGCGAAAGGCAAAGGTCCCGAGTTCGAGTCTCGGTCCGGCACACAGTTTTAATATGCCAGGAAGTTTCCGTTGACATTGCACTTCGCATGAAAGACACGATTAGCAATGTTTGTTTTGGCTGCCACCAGGTACACGTTGCAAAACCAAAATTTCAAATATCTTCATTGCGAAATTTGTGTTTTATGCGATACTAATTCGATGCGTCAATGGCGTCGTTTTGTAATGATCATTATATGTAGAGGCCTATTTTTTTAAAAAAGTTTCCTAACTTAATAGCACACGACAGAATAATGGAGCGAGCTTCACTCAAAATTAACAAGAAATTGGTGGAAACCCTAAGGGGAAAATTTAAAGTGGGATGCTTCTCTTGTCGCGTTAAACCTTTAATGTGCTGTGGTAATTACACATAAGACTATAACGATTTCTTTTTTGTTAAGTCAGTTTTTCTCAGTTTTTGTTACAACGTGAACCACACAGGGTGATAATGTATGTAAGTGAAGGACCAGAGTGATGAACAACCAATCAGAACGTTTATCTGTGGTAGCAAAGTGGTGAAAGAGATGTCTTGGTCAGAAGATGTCAAAGATTGCCTTAGTGCGTGGAGAGCATCACGGAACAACGGGGAAGCTGTCGGCGGGTGCAGGCTCACTGAAGCAACAGAAGAGGGATCCCATCACCCCCCCTCCGACTGATGCAGCCGCATGCAGAAACCGAATCGCCAGGCTGCCACTGCTGAAACTGTAAGTCAATAATGAGATGCGTCTTGGTCTCGAACATGGATACCTTTTCTCACGCTGTACAGAGGAAGAGACCACCACCATTTTGGAAAACTGACCAAGTAAATTCAAAGTTTTTGTGGGGTGGAGTTTCGCTCTGCTCAAAGATTTATAGTTATGGTTCGAAGTTCCAGTTCAATACCTTATATACTAATGTTTATTACATATGTCTTGGTTCAAAATACGTTGTATATTAAATTACTTATATATTATGCAATGTCCTTGCCAAGCGCACAAATTCCACTTCGTTAAGAAATGTCTTACTAAACAGAGGGCGGATGTATTTCATAGCCGGCCGGTGTGGCCGAGCGGTTCTAGGCGCTTCAGTCTGGAACCGCACGACCGCTACGGTTCGTATCCTGCCTCGGGCATGGATGTGTGTGATGTCCTTAGGTTAGTTAGGTTTAAGTAGTTCTAAGTTCTAGGGGACTGATGACCTCAGCTGTTAAGTCCCATAGTGATCATAGCCATTTGAACCATTTTTTTGTATTTCATAATAAATAAGGAGCGGGGATTCGTATCAACTTGCTGAACTCAGTAGCAAAATGACATCGACAAGGAAGAAACATCACAAAACTGCTCCAAATGAGCGCCGAGCTAGAAGAGTAAATCATAATATTATCATCTGCTAGTTTAATTTTATTCGATACTATAGAGGACAAATGATTTGACAGACGTTTTGTTCCGAGTACGTGCTACCACAGTATACATCTTTTGCTATGATTTTTTCTGGTGTTCACTGCCTCAAAGTAGAGAATCATCTTCCAGCCGTGTTTCTGAAAGTATCGAACTCTGTGCTCTCGTTAATCTGGAGTCATGGTATGTAAGTAAAAAGTTTTACTTTGAGACGATTATGTGTTATACCTATTACTAGGACAGCTGAGAAGAGTTTTTCAACCTTGGGCGGCAGCAGAGACTCCGAAGCACCAGCTAATGACGTAGAATGCGCGTTTCAATCGTCAATAGCTTTAAGTTTTGATCGTGAAGATGTGATGTTATCGAATATGGCTCGGTGTGTTAGACAAAACGAAGTCCAGTTTCCCAAGTATTGTTACGACTGCTGTGGGCAGAAGGCTTAGCAACACTTTTTCGATTGGTACAGTCAAAAAACGGTGGGTCAGACCCTTACTGTTCATGAGCGTTGCGATATAAAGAGAACCATGAGGTAGTGCTATAGTTAGTTTTTGTAGGACGAAATTTCTTCAGGCATAGAATTTTGCGACAAGTAAAATTCTACACTTTTTAAAAATTGTTGTATAGTGTGTGGACTTTTAAGCTATACTTATATACTATACTATATTGTATCTTGAAACAGAAATAAGTCTTTTACCGTGGGACATGTGATACGTTCCAGTGAACAGAGGTTCTTCGATGTCTTACTAATTTTACCTGTATTCAAAATGGAAAGTGCCTTTAGCTTCCAATAGCTTCTGTTTCAAAATGTATTTAACTTGTAGTGGGTTTCTGATAATACTCCTGTTTAGTGTGATTTCACTTACTGATTGTTGGTGTGTAGTAGAATAACAACGTAACAGGCAGACGGTTAAATACAATATCCACAAGATTTCCTGGATTACAAGATTAATAGAATATTTGTTCCTAGATACATGACCGTGTTTAACATTGGACCATGTTTTCACATTCGAAAAAACGTTGATTTTTCGGAATAATATTTGCAATTTGAGAAAAGAAAGCAGTACATGAAAAATGAATGCCATCATATAAAAATGAAATAACAAAATTTATTAAACTCCTCTACACATGAAACGTGACTACTTCAACCACTTACACCAACACCCCCTATTACAAGGAATGAAGTTATGTACTTGCTTTGAAGCCTATGACATCGACGTACTAACTCAATAGTAACTGCTTTCTTATGTCAGTTACACCACACCTGGAAAAGTCCCAGAGTTCAGTGCAACTTTTATGATCTTCCAGAATGAGATTTTTCACTCTGCAGCGGAGTGTGCGCTGATATGAAACTTCCTGACAGATTAAAACTGTGTGCCGGACCGAGACTCGAACTCGGGACCTTTGCCTATCGCGGGCAGTTGCTCTACCAACTGAGCTACCCAAGCACGACTCACGCGCCGTCCTCACAGCCTTACTTCTGCCAGTACCCCTTCTCCTACCTTCCAAACTTTACAGAAGCTCTCCTGCGAACCTTGCAGAACTAGCACTCCTGAAAGAAAGGATATTGCGGAGACATGGCTTAGCCACAGCCTGGGGGATGTCTCCGCAATATCCTTTCTTTCAGGAGTGCTAGTTCTGCAAGGTTCGCAGGAGAGCTTCTGTAAAGTTTTGAAGGTAGGAGACGAGGTACTGGCAGAAGTACAGCTGTGAGGACGACGCGTGAGTCGTGCTTGGGTAGCTCAGTTGGTAGAGCACTTGCCCGCAAAAGGCAAAGGTCCTGAGTTCGAGTCTCGGTCCGGCACACAGTTTTAATCTGTCAGGAAGTTTCTTTATGATCTTGTGCGTATACATGTCAATACGTTGTAAACGGAAAGCACAGACCGAAGGACATGGCGCAGCTGTTGAGATGCCGGAAGCAGGTTCAGGAGCCTTCTTAGTTTGGGTTTTCAGTGATTGCTCTAAGCGATAAAGTGGATGCCTAGATCAGTGCTCTCGAAATGGCTCGGTCACTTTTCTTTCTATCGGTACCCATTCAAATTGATGCTATGTCTCTAAGAACCTTGTCGCCGACCGAAAATTAGACTGTAATATTCCTTCCATCTCTACATAATAGTTGTCTGTCTGCAGCATTCTACGTCTGGCGTGAGGACGTCATCTACAAGTAGACGGTGATCTAGCCCGTATATATCCTGGTTCCACGCCAACATTATTCGATACCTCTACCGAATCTCATAACGAAGTTGACGCCTCTGCACATTCAACAGCTGAAATTTAATACGATTTCAATGGCAGAAGTCGATTTTTATTGCGTAAAATTAAATTGAGTTATCTGTTGAAAGGCGATCAGCGACAGCAGCATTGCCCACTGGTGCGCAGTGCGGCCCAGAATCCAGGTCGTCGCGGCGCCGGTCCGACCTCCCCCCCCCCCCTTCCCCTCGCGGCAGCCAGAAATATTTTCATTCACAGAGAGAGAATGTGCGTGCCAGGACGCGGAATGCCGCCACTCCCCGCCCCACCCCGCGTCATATCAAAACGCGCATACCGAACCGGAACGGCTCGGGCGAGGGGCGAGCGCTTCTATGGCACTTCAGAGTCGTACAGGCCTGCCATTACGGGCGAAAAAGGGGAGCTGCGTGTCGCTGTTGGCCTTCAGAGATCCCCAGGACCGTCTAATACAAATGGGTTTTATTTCTTGGCGCACAGTAACACTTTTCGTAGTGAGCTTGTAACGCCGGAAATGCATATCCTCCTATTTCCATCTATTGTACTGTAAATTTTTTCCTTATTTTGTTACCTGAAGATATGACATTTCTGTGTCTATATATATTGTAATTGTTTTACTGTTATATATATATATATATATATATATATATATATATATATATATATATGCATTTATGTCGATGTATAATTGGTTTGTTTTGTAAATACTAATTGTATTTTTACGCGGGGTCTTGCCTAGGGAAAACTATGCTATCGAACGATTACATCGATAGGTCGCGTGGAGAACCAGTGTTCAGGATCTATGGTAGTGTTAACTCTGCCGCGTGGAGCGTGGGCAGAGCGGAGTCTGGCTGGGTTAGGCCGGTGGAGCAGGTGTGTTGTGTGACGCTCCCGCGAGTTGCCACGCTTTCGGGGTTTGGCAGCATGTAATTGCGCTCGACTTGATATGGTAGTTTCTGGCACGGTGTCGAGGGCGGGAAACATTAGCTGGCACGCATCAAGAGCCCGTTTCGCCTGGTGACCGTGTCGAGAAGAAGGCACGCCAACATCCAGCTTCTGTAACAGCTACGGCCGACAATGAGTGATTGTCGCCACCTCCCCGATCGACGACT
This sequence comes from Schistocerca serialis cubense, assembly GCF_023864345.2. NCBI lineage: Eukaryota > Metazoa > Arthropoda > Insecta > Orthoptera > Acrididae > Schistocerca > Schistocerca serialis. The sequence continues at coordinate 257,009,669 of NC_064642.1, forward strand.
GCAAACCTTCAATCAGCTTACAAGGAAGACTAAAAGCACGTAAAGTTTTAGAACTGTATAGCAGACCTCAGCTTTTAAAACTGTTCCATTTACCTCACAAAATTACAGCAACTTAGCGTTAACCTTTGTTGCTCATTGTCCCAATTGCATTACCAAGCAGGGTCCCTTCCTTTTCCGGAATGAATCCCAGTGTCGTTGAAATTCAAACGCCAGCATTAAAGTAATATCATTCGATTTCACTGCTTTAATTTCAAAGTTCAGTTAATGTATTCATAGCTGGATACAATATTTAGATTACACAAGCACAAATTAAGAGTGCGAGTTTTGTAACCATATTTTAGCTTACCTGTGACTGCAGCTCAGCTTGGTACAGACTAAATTTTACTATTGTTAATTGTTCAGAATCATTTAATTCAAGTTCAATCTCTTATTTCTAAACTGCGTAGATTCAAGTAGCTTTTGAAATGATTGTTGAGGTAGCCCAAGACTAACTTTATTTTATTGAATCTCGTAGTGCTTCAGAAACAAAGTTCACTATTAATTTCAGTCACTAAATTAACTTTCAGTTTTCCGGTTTTATTAATTCTTTTGCTAAATTAAGTCCGAGTGTAGCGAAATTTATTACTTCTGACATTCAGTTTTCACACAACACGTGTCAACATTTAGTTGCCGCGCTTTTAGTGCTAATTATATATGCAGTAACCTTTCTTTTTCAGTTACTATAGTAGTTGTCCATAGGACTGGCGACCGTAATTTTCCCCAAATCTCAAATATATAATTAAATCCAGTTAATTGTTAATGTACCGACCGCACACTTACTTTCTTTATTAACTTTCCCCTTTCCAAAATGAATTTCCACCAGTTTCATTTGCATTTTTCCTTTCGTTTATATGTCACCCTTTCCTCCCTCTTTACCGACAGATTAACTTCGGTGACGATTGCTTTTCCCAAATTTCCATTAGGTACACGCGGTTTAATTTTTACTGTCATTAAGGTCGATAAGTGAAGGGGAGATTACAAGCTGTATGCGTACTGGGTGTTATGGGAGGCAGACTTTGACTACCTGGTGATGATGTGTCCGTGGACGCTGTTTGGTTTGTTGTTGTAGATTATGACGATGATGATTATAATTATGATGATACTGTAGAGCTAGAAAAGGCCGTTGTGGAAATTAGGAGCTGACTACGAGATCCATCTGAGGAACGAATCGTCACCAAAAGTACCTTGCGCTTTCACTCCACCACACAGTGAAAGGTAATTGGATTCAATATTGCACTTTACAGTGAATCTTTTGCAGTTATGAATATTCCTAATCGATTAAAAATGCGTGCTGGAGTTTTGGTCGGTCTCAAATCATCGACTTCACTGAAAAACGCTCTGGCCGACGTATGTGTTCGCAGCGACTGACAACCTAACTCCAGCCTTCGACCTGCCTGTACATTTAACCACTTTTAGAACCTTTGCTCCTCATTAACTGCCACCGAGCAGGTTGGCTCAACACGTGGAGACCTAGAATTTCATTCGCGAAACGTGACGTTGAAATGCCCGTCCGACAATCGTGATACTGATTCTCTGTGGTTTCTCTAAATCTGGAACGGCGAATTCCAGGACTATTCTTTCGAGAAGGAAGCTTCCATTTCCTTGATGTCGACGCTAATGTTATCACAGTTCAATATCAAATTAAATTCTCATTTCTCCCCTATTTTTTCCCTCCCTCATTACATGTTTGTCCTCTTTCAACATACTGCTAGCAATTCAGCTTTCTTCGTTCACTGGCTTGCGTCTTATTTTTATCCTCCATTCCTACAGCTATCCCAACAAACAATTCAAATTTACTTATATTATCCTATTTTAACACGTTTTTATTGTGTATTCTTGTCAGTATGTTCGGTAAAAATCTTGCAATCGATTTTAAACTAACTTCGCTATTAACTAGAGACTCGAAACTCTCAGTATAGTTCAGACCTGTATCAAAATAAGATATTAACTCGCTTTTCTTCTGGCGTGTGGTGGAGGTTACCTTGTAATAATTGGAAAGAATGTAAAAAGGCTTTGTGTTTGCTTGAAAAAAGCTGCTCATTCTTTCTGTATTTGTTTATTAACTGTCATGACGCGTTTCGGGTTTAACCCATCATCTGACGACCTACTGAAAAAAGACAAAAGTAACAGATGTAGTACTACAAATTTTACAGAAATGCAAATTTCTTATATAGGTCAATACTGTGCGAACAATATTCAAGAACAAAAGTCTTTCTGATACAGAAATAAATACCAGTTTTGATACTTTGATGCTGACGTCAAATACTGTCTTTACTAAAACACACATCAAAAACAGTTTTCATCACCTTGGTTCCGAGAGTTCCGGAACCTGTACAGAAAATTGGAACAGAGATCAACATAAAATTCATTTCCGCCCTTTTTATTGCTCTTGAAAACCACACATTGAATTATGTACCACCATACAGCGAGACCTTCATAGTTGTTGGTCCAGATTACTGTACACACCCGTATCTCCAATACCCATAGCAAGTCCTCTTACACTGATCCATGCCTGTACTCGTCGCGGCATACTATTTTCGAGTTCATCAAGGCACGTTTGGGCCAGATTGTCCCACTTCTCAGCGGCGTTTCGGCGTGGATCCTTCAGAGAGGTTGACGGGTCACGCCGTCAATAAACAGCACTTTTCAGTCTATCCCAGGCACGTTCCATAGGGTTCATGTGTGGGGAACATGCTGGAAACTCTAGTCGAGCGAAGTCATTATCTTGAAGGAAGTCATTCACAAGATGTGCATGATAGGGGCGCAAATTGTCGTCCATGAAGACGAATGCCTCGCCAATATTCTGCCGATATGGTCGCACTATCGGTCGGAGGATGGCATTCACGTATCGTACAGACGTTATGGCGCCTTCCATGACCACCAGTGGTGTACGTCGGTCCCAGATAATGCCACCCAAAACAACAGGCAACCTGCAGCATGCTTCACTCATTGAACAGCGTGTCTAAGGGTTTTTTTTTCTTTTTTTTGTTTTGTTTTTAATATGGAAAAAGGCATGTTTCAGTTACGACAAACAAAATTAGGATGTACATCCGTAGCAACAACAGAAAAAGAGTTCCTCCTAAACTATGAAATAGAATTTGAAACCAACAGTGTGTTGACAGAGAATAAAGAAAGAAAAATGTAACCAAATCACGCACGCCATTCCATGTGCATGGCCCATCTGCGTACAGATTCCATGTTCCAAATTGGTACAACCTTTCGCAGCGTTTGGAGCTCTAGACGGCGGTCATCCTCTGCCCGGTACCCCCTAACTGTGAGGGGGGTTATCGAAGACACTGCGCAAATAGTTCGCAAATAGTTGTCGGTATCGGGGTGAACACTCAAGTGTTCTATGACTGTCCTGGAGAAATTTCCAGTAATCAAGTACCATCTTCTCGTCATCTCGAAGAGGTAGTATATGGACATGCCTTTAAACCATGTGAGAGCGTGAGTCTTCGCAGGTGGGAAATAAGTATCCTCTGGACAAAGGAGGAGCCGTGGCTCAATAGTGCGAGGCGCGATAAGTAGGTAGCAGGCGAGGATGTTCTGCACTAGCAGCCATATCTCTAACGCCGGTCCACATGTTAAACGGTGTTCGTCAGTATCCACGAGGTGGCAACGTGGGCAAGGGGGGAACCCGTCATCCCAATAGCGTTCAGTCTTTGTCGAGTCACAACCTTCCCGTTCACCGCCTGGTACCACGCGGCTCGAACCCGCGTGGGGAGAAACGGCTTCTAGACCGCTCTCCACACTACAGGCCATAGGGTCGTAGGGCTCTTCCTCTCAATCACATTGCGAGGGATGGACCTTAGCAGCAGCCTGTTAACGTCTCTCGCCTTGGGAGTGCGAGTGTTGGGGAGGTCTGGGTGCACGTAACTATACTCAAGAATAAAAGCCGAGAGGTGCGAGAGTGAGGGTGTAATGTGCGCAACAGTGACAGGTGGCAGAAGAGACGCCAGCAGCAATTCCTCTAACAGACGACCCGTAAGGGAAGCATCTTTGTGGGTCCACAATTTCATCATTGTGCACAAGTATAGCGCTGTAGCTCTCGCTCGTACATTTATAAGTCCTAGTCCTCCATCACGCGGAGGGAGGGTGAGTGTTTCGTAGTGGACTTTGAATAGGTGTCCGGCGGTAAGGTAATATCCAAACGCTGCTTGCAGTCTGTGGGCCATCGCTGTCGATTTCGGTAGGACCTGGGCCATGTGGATCATCTTAGTCGCCACGTGAAGGTTGAGGTATTCCACACGCTGCAGGAGGTCCATCCGTCGAAGTAGGTTCCGGCGAACTTCTGTGCGTATTGCCTGTAGTAATCGTGCATAGTTCATGGCAGCCGTGCGGCGCACATCCTGTGTAAATGTTATGCCCAAGAACCGGATCTTGTTGACTAGTGGGAGTGGGGCTAAAACGTCCTCCTGTAGACCTCTCCCAATGGGCATCACTGCCGACTTGGCCACATTCATGAGGCTGCCCGCTGCCAATCCATAGCGATTGATCCATTGTATCACCGAGCGTACCTCATCACCAGAGCGGACAAGTAATAGAAGGTAATCAGCATATATCCTGCAGTGAAAGGTGTGATCCCTCAATGACATGTCCGAGAGCCTGTGTTTCAACCCTCCGACAAGTGGTTCGAGTGCGATCGCGTAAAGGATCATGGAGAGTGGGCATCCTTGGCGAACTGACCGTCGGATCGGAAAGGAACCAGCAATCCGTCCTTTCACCAGTACACGGGATGCAGCTCCACCAAAAAGGCGCTGAAAGATGTCGATAAAGTCAGGCGGGAAGCCCATGCAGGCCATAACGGTCAGAAGGAACTTGTGGCGAACTCTGTCGAAGGCGTGGTCAAAATCAATGGAGATCAGAGCAGCTCGAAGGCGACAGGATGTGGCGATGGCTATTAAATCCCTGCATTCGCTGGTTGCCGTTTGCATGTTGGTCACTCCGCCCTGTGTCGTTTGCTCCATTGAGAGGAGTAGGGGCAGAACCTTCTTTATGCGGCTGGTGAGTAGTCGGGCGAAGATTTTATAGTCCGAGTTCAGCATTGTAGTGGGCCTGTAGTCCTCGACCGTCCGACCTCTGGAAGGCTCGTGTATCGGTATAAGGAGTCCTTCCACGAATGCTGGTGGCACGTGGGAACCGAGGGTCATCAGTTCTTGGTACATGATGATCCATCGGGGCATCATTAGATCGCAGAAAGTCCGATAAAACTCTAGCGGCAGTCCGTCTGGCCCGGGAGATTTGTTGAGAGCTCCCTTGTTAAGCGCGTCCTCGATGTCGTCCCTTGTAAGTTCAGCTAACAGCGTCGCCGCTGCTGCATTGTCGAGGGTGTGCGACACGTGCTGCAGTATGTCGTGATCGTCCGCTTCCTCTGTATTCACCTCGTCGTAAAACCGGCGATAGTAATCCGCAAAGGCTTCTGTAACCGCCGCCTGAGTCACGACGACCCTACCACCTGGCAATACGAGGTCCGTGATCAGCTGCTGTCGGCGTCGGCGGCTGTCGAGCACGATGTGATGCATAGACGGGTTTTCTCCTTCGGCTCGGTCTTGACGTCGCGATCGCACGACGACCCCCTCCAAACGTTTCCTCGTAAGAGACAATATTTTACCTTTAATTCGGCGGCTTTCCATTTGTCAGTTTGGAGAAGGTGGTTGGCTGGCGAGTACGCGGAGCATCGTGTAATAAAAGTCCTATATGTGACGATGCCAAGCTGCGACATCTTTTCCTAAGTGTGTTAGGACACGCCGAAACGCTGGTTTTGCACATTCCACCCACCATGCTAGAGTCGAAGGGTATCGGGGAAGACGACGTTCGCAATCCAGCCATGTGCTGGCGATAATCTGACGGCATTCCGGGGCTTGAAGATGTGCCACATTCAGCTTCCAGGGTCCTCGGCTGCGCCATATCCGCTGCTGCTGTAGATTGATTGTGCATATGAAAGCGCTATGATCAGAGAAGGCAAGCGGCCAACGTTCGGCGTCCAATACTCCCGGCGCTAGAGCGCGTGAGACATAAATGCTGTCTAGGCGACTGGCTGAGTGACTAGTAAGGTATGTCGGCCCGGGACGGTGACCGTGCACTGTCTCCCACGTGTCGGTGAGAAGCAGATCTCGAACCAGGAGCCGAAGTTCTTGACAAGTCGAGAAATGTGGGACTTGGTCTTTGGGGTGGAGCACACAGTTAAAATCGCCCCCGAAGATATATTGCTCGAAGCGGCTGATAAAGAGGGGGGCGATATCCTCCGAGTAGAACAGCGATCGTTCGCGGCGTTGGTCAGTTCCTGATGGAGCGTAAATGTTAATGATGCGCGTGCCCAGTGCTGTGATCGCCAGCCCCCTTCCTGACGGAAGGTAAGTCACGTCTCCGATGGCAATTCCGTCGCGCACTAGTATGGCCGTACCCCTGCCATTTCGGTCCACCGGTGACATAAATGTCACATAACCGTAGAAAGCGGGGAGGGCCGCTATATACACTTCTTGCAACAGGGCAATGTCAACATCCGAAGAACGAAGCATCTCACGCAGCAACTGGATCTTCACTGCCGTTCGTATCGTGTTGAGGTTAAGCGTGGCAATACGATAAGCTTGTTGCCGAACCGCAGGTGTCAAGTTATCCGTTAAGACTGGAATTACCTATGACGCTTCTGACTGTATTGACACCGCCACATGCCCCCAGATCTCACCTGCAGTCCTGTCTAGAGAGCCGGCGCCAACGGCGTGGGCCCTGTTGGCGTAACTTGCATGGTGTCGTCGTCGTCGTGGTCATCCTCCGACGTCGGGGAACTCAAAGCCAGATCGGCTTCCCTAGCCTTCTCAGGACACGGCATAGGTGCCTGCACTCCAGAAGGTGGTGGGCGGTATCTGTCCTGCGTATCGGCATCCGATTTTGCCACTGTAGATATGTGTGGTTCGTCCTCAGTTCCGTTTGGTGGTGCCACACTGCAGCAAATGGTGCTTGCCTCTGTGGTAGCGTCGTCATTGAAGGTGGAGTCGTCGTCCTCTGGAGGCTGTGTCGCATTCCGTTCGGAAGTTGCTCTACGGCTCCGCTTCCGTCGCTTCGGAGAGCGTTGCTTCCTGGTGTGTCCTTCTGTGTCATACGATGGCAAAGAGTCACGAGGTTCCGGCACAAAGGCAACCGTAGGCACAATAAGCGAGTCTACGGCCATGCTATCGTCATGTATGTTGTTATCCGTCGACGGGGGCGGCGGCATCGGAGTTGAATCCGTAGCTGGTGGGGCGGGTGTGTCGTCATCGCCCTGTATTGTAGGATGGAGCCGCGACCCAACAGTGGATGTCGGCTGTCGTGTTGAAGTGGTAGCTGTCGTGAAGGCTGCTGCATAAGTCACGGGAAGCAGCGTCGGCTGCGATGGCGGGTCTGCGTCAGTTGGCGGCAGTTGAGTGATGCGACGTTGGATACATTCGGATCGGAGGTGTCCCTCCTTACCACAACCAGAGCAGGTCTTCGGTTGCCCATCGTAGATAACGATGGCACGGCAGCCACCGATATTCAGATAAGAAGGTACATGTCTTTTAAGTTCTACTCGGACCTGGCGGACCCCGTTCAGCACCGGATATGTCTGGAATTGCGTCCATTTTTCCGCAATATGATCATGCACCGTGCCGTAGGGGCGCAGCGCTGTCACGACGGCCTCCGCCGGTAGTTCGAAAGGAATTTAGAAAAGTCTGATCGTACGAAGTCCCATGCCAGAATAATCAACGTGCACATTGCCATCAGCATGGCAGAAACGGAGGCCCTGTTTCGTTTCCCGAAGGATCCGTTCACATGCTGCGTCATTGATGATCTTGACATATACGATACTACTCACAATACAGGTGAATGCCGAGAATGTCGGTCGCCGGGATTTTAACGTCTTCTCGTAGAAATCGTTCGACTTCGAGTGCTTTGGGCCGTGCAAATTCGTTGCGGAACGTAAATTTGAGCGTCGATTTTCTGTATTGGTGCGCCATAGTGATCTATATGCTGAGTACGGCACGCGCGAAACGGCCGAGTACGATGTAAACAACACGAGCACGTACTCTGCGGCAGTAACAGGTGACAAAATGGTAGGTATCGAAATATATGACAGAGGGACAGAGAAACAATTAAAATCGCTCAAAAGAGGAAAGGCCGCTGGACATGATGGGATACCGGTTCGATTTTACACAGAGTACGCGAAGGAACTTGCCCCCCTTCTTGCAGCGGTGTGCCGTAGGACTCTAGAAGAGCGTAGCGTTCCAAAGGATTGCAAAAGGGCAGTGGTCATCCCCGTTTTCAAGAAGGGACGTCGAATAGATGTGCAGAACTATAGCCCTATATCTCTAACGTCGATCAGTTGTAGAATTTTGGAACACGTATTATGTTCGAGTTTAATGACTTTTCTGGAGACTAGAAATCTACTCTGTAGGAATCAGCATGGGTTTCGAAAAAGACGGTCGTGTGAAACCCAGCTCGCGCTATTCGTCCACGAGACTCAGAGGGCCATAGACAAGGGTTCACAGGTAGATGCCGTGTTTCTTGACTTCCGCAAGGCGTTCGATACAGTTCCACACAGTCGTTTAATGAACAAAGTAAGAGCATATGGACTATCAGACCAATGGTGTGATTGGATTGAAGAGATCCTAGATAACAGAACGCAGCATGTCATTCTCAATGGAGGGAAGTCTTCCGAAGTAAGAGTGATTTCAGGTGTACCGCAGGGGAGTGTCGTAGGGCCGTTGCTATTCACAAAATACATAAATGACCTTGTGGATGACATCGGAAGTTCACTGAGGCTTTTTGCGGATGATGCAGTGGTATATCGAGAGGTTGTAACAATGGAAAATTGTACTGAAATAGAGGAGGATCTGCAACGAATTGACTCAAGGTGCACGGAATGGCAATTGAATCTCAATGCAGACAAGTGTAATATGCTGCGAATACATAGAAAGAAAGATCCTTTATCATTTAGCTACAATAAAGCATCTCAGCAACTGGAAGCAGTTAATTCCATAAATTATCTGGGAGCAGGCATTAGGAATGATTTAAAGTGGATGACTATGATTCAAATGGCTCTGAGCACTATGGGACTTGACTTCTGAGGTCATCAGTCCCCTAGATCTTAGAACTGCTTAAGCCTGACCAACCTAAGGACATCACACACATCCATGCCCGAGGCAGGATTCGAACCTGCGACCGTAGTGGTCGCGCTGTTCCAGAGGAATGACTATATAAAATTAATCGTCGGTAAAGCAGATGCCAGACTGAGATTCATTGGAAGAATCCTAAGGAAATGCAATCCGAAAACAAAGAAAGTAGGTTACATTACACTTGTTCACCCACTGCTTGAATACTACTCACCGGTGTGGGATCCGTACCAGATAGGGTCGATAAAGAAGGTCCAACGGAGAGCAGCGCGCTTCGTTACAGGATCATTTAGTATTCGCGAAAGCGTTACGGAGATGATAGATAAACTCCAGTGGAAGATTCTGCAAGAGAGACGCTCAGTAGCTCGGTACGGGCTTTTGTTGAAGTTTCGAGAACATACCTTCACCAAGGAGTCAAGCAGTATATTGCTCCCTCCTACGTATATCTTGCGAAGAGACCATGAGGGTAAAATCAGAGAGATTAGAGCCCACACAGAGGAATACCGACAGTCTTTCTTTCCACGAACAATACGAGACTGGAATAGAAGGGAGAACCGATAGAGGTACTCAAAGTACCCTCCGCCACACACAGTCAGGTGGCTTGCGAAGTATGGATGTAGATGTAGAACACAAACAGTGCGTCCGCACCGCAGCACAGCCAAAAGCCAACTATGGTATTCAGCCTGACCGGGTTGCCTCGAAACACGCTTCCGACGATTGTCTAGTTGAAGGCATATGCGACACTCATCGGTAAAGAGAACGTGATGCCGATCCTGAGCGATCCATTCGGCATGTTGTTGGGCCCTTCTGTACCGAGCTACATGGTTGAGTTCCGCATCATGTATCCTATAGCGCACAGTTTGAGTCGCAACACGACGTCATGTGGTTGCACGAAAAGCGTTATTCAACGTGGTTGCGTTGCTGACAGGCTTCTCCGAGCCATAATCCGTAGGTAGCGGTCATCCACTGCAGTAGTAGCCCTTGGGCGGCCTGCGCGAGGCATGCCATCGACAGTTCCTGTTTCTTTGTATCTCATCCTTGTCCGAACAACATCGTTTCGGTTCACTCCGAGACGCCTGGACACTTCCCTTGTTGAGAGCCCTTCCTGGCACAAAGTAACAATGCGGACGCTATCGAACCGCGGTATTGACCGTCTAGGCATGGTTGAACTACAGACAACACGAGTCGTGTACCTCCTTCCTGGTGGAATGACTGGAACTGATCGGCCGTCGTCCCCCTTCCATCTAATAGACGCTGCTCATGCATGGTTGTCTACAGCTCTGGGCGGTTTTAGTGGCATGTCTGAACAGCCAATGGTATTGTATCTGTAATACGATGTCCGCAGTCAACGTGTATGTTCAGTAGTTCTGGAAACCGGGGTGATGCAAAACATTTATTGATGTGTGTATGTAGAGTAACAAAAAAATGGCTCTGAGCTCTATGGGACTCAACTGCTGTGGTCATAAGTCCCCTAGAACTTAGAACTAATTAAACCTAACTAACCTAAGGACATCACACACATCCATGCCCGAGGCAGGATTCGAACCTGCGACCGTAGCAGCCCCGCGGTTCCGGACTGCGCGCCTAGAACCACTAGACCACCGCGGCCGGCTGTAGAGTAACAGGTAGCACTTTTAATTGTACAGTTAGACCCCAACTGCTTGTATCAAAAAGCGTTTTGCACTTGAATATTGTTCGTATAGAACTGACCTTTATAGGAAATTTGCGTTTCTGAAAAATTTGTAACATAAAATCTGTTACATTTGTCTTCTTATAATACATCATCAGATGATGGGTTAAACTCGAAACACGTCACGACAGTTAATAAAAAAATTCAGAGAAAATCAGCGACTGTTTTTAAGGAACCACATAGCATTTCTAAATTCTTTCCAGTAATTATATTCGAATGGTTGCATGCCCCCACAAGGACTTTCAATCGGTTTTAGTAGGGTCCTTACTTTATCAACATCATTTCCCGGTAAGTTAGAGCCTTCAGACTTTCAATATAACTCAGAACTCGATGACAGTACAATATTAAGCAGATTTCTTGGCTAGTGTAAGGCAGAGGGTACTTTGTATACCACTGCTATTACACATTTTTCTGCTCCATTTGCCAATGTTTAGTGGTAAGAACGGTTGCTGTTAAGTCACATGTGAGCTCGGTTCTCTTTAGTTTTTACCTTTGAGGTGTTTTCGATAGAAAATCTTAAAAGGAAGCAACGTATTTGTTGACTCAGGTGAACAAAAACTGACATAATCCTGAAATTTACCGCATGTCTAAGTTGTAATCTCATCGAATGTTTCAAATCTATTGAAAAATTTAACACATGCAAGAGTAAAAAGCAGAAAATAATTATTTAATTAAAAACTTTTTAATATGACACGTTTTTAAAATGGACTAAAATTGTAAAATAATTTATTCTAGCCTCATACAAGTTCCCATCTCCATACAGATAGGCCCGCAAATTTGTGTTTTTGAATTTTTAATAGCCATGAAAATATTTGTAGAAATACGTGTGACGTATAAACTACATAAATGATGCATGATTGGTTCATCTTCTTACTATTACCCACTGCATGCGCCCCAGATTTTTCGCTTTAAATCCCACAAATATTTTCGAAGCTATTAAAAATTTACAAACAAAAATTTTCAAGACTAACAAAAAAAAGGTTCAAATGGCTCTGAGCACTATGGGACTTAACATCTATGGTCATCAGTCCCCAACAACTTAGAATTACTTAAACCTAACTAACCTAAGGACATCACACAACACCCAGTCATCACGAGGCAGAGAAAATCCCTGACCCCGCCGGGAATCGAACCCGTGAACCCGGGCGCAGGAAGCGAGAACGCTACCGCACGACCACGAGCTGCGGATTTCAAGACTACCTGTATAGGGTTAGGTATCTGCATGGAGCTAGAAGAAAATGTTTTATAGCTTTTAGTCCGTTTCAATAACTTGTTACATTAAAAAGTTTTTATTTACATAATTATTTGTTCTTGACCCGTTCACATAGCGTGACGTGCAGCGTGCTGGCTTGATAGACCCAATGAGCCTGGCCTGGATCGAATCCGCAAGGTGTAGTAACACTAGTGAACCAGCCAGAATGCGGTTTTAGGCGGTTTTCCACATTCACTTGGGCATACGCTGACGTAACCCCACATTACGACTTACAGAATGTGATACACAGTTAAATTACTATGTGCACAGAATGTAGTTTACTTGATTCACAGACAGATGACGCACAGGACTTCCCTTCCTTAAAACTTGGCGACTGTTGTTTCAGAAAGGGAATCCAGTTAAGAAGTTAAATAATAAAATAAAACTTTTCACTTCCTAAAAAAGTGAGCACTCTACTATCCGGGATAAGTGTCAGGGAAAACAAGGAAGAACACCTTCTTCTCCCTCTTCTTTTCATACTGGCCATCTTTGGGCCACACTACTTCAGCTACGCTTTTCCTTTTTCTTGTGCCTGGGCATTAACTATAGCTTAGTATTGCCTCATTCGTTTCCCGTGCTTCTCTATCACCACTTCACGTTACGCCAGTTTTTTGTTTTGGGGTTTCTTCGGAGTGCGCTTATGGACATCCTCCAGTATTATCCCTACTTCCTGCAGGTCTTTTCCTATCTCGGTGCCGGCCGAAGTGGCCGTGCGGTTAAAGGCGCTGCAGTCTGGAACCGCAAGACCGCTACGGTCGCAGGTTCGAATCCTGCCTCGGGCATGGATGTTTGTGATGTCCTTAGGTTAGTTAGGTTTAACTAGTTCTAAGTTCTAGGGGACTAATGACCTCAGCAGTTGAGTCCCATACTGCTCAGAGCCATTTGAACCAGCCTACCTCGGCCAAACATTTCTCTTTGTTTTTCTCGGGGAAATGTAAGATCAGATTGCTCAACACTGTGGGACTCGTACAAATAGTGTGGCCATAAAAAACTTATCATCCTTCTTTTATACCTTTTCTGTCGTCTCCTAGATTTGCCATTTTCTTTGATTGGACGTAGGATTTATCTCAGGATCCGTCTTTCTTTTATTTCCAGTTTCTCGACTAGAACTTTTCTATTCATAGCGAGGAATTCAAAGGGTGTAGGCACTGTGGTCGTATTACTATACAGCGATGATTATTTAACCATTAACTAATAACGATTTCTTCTTGTAGATACTTTTGGTTACTTCATATTCCGTTTCATTATTCTCATCCGTGATACAAAGGCGTCTTTATCATAGGTGTTAAGCTTTATCCACTCTCCTCCGTCTATCTGATTTCCCCTTATTAGACCTATGGTACCGTGGGTGGAGGGTTGATTTTAGTAATAAATTAATTTTGTCGAAGGAGATCCGGGGTTCAAATGGTTAAAATGACTCTGAGCACTATAGGACTTAACATCTATGGTCATCAGTCCCCTAGAACTTAGAACTACTTAAACCCAACTAACCTAAGGACATCACACAACACCCAGTCATCACGAGGCAGAGAAAATCCCTGACCCCGCCGGGAATCGAACCCGGGAACCCGGGCGTCGGAAGCGAGAACGCTACCGCACGACCACGAGCTGCGGACGGATCCGGGGTTCTGCCTTTGCTGATTGTGTCTTCAGTTCACTGATTTGTACTGCAATTGTTCCCGGCGAAGCAGAAAACAAATTTCGAGACCATCTACAAGGAACAGGCATGCAACTGTCAAGTTCATGCTACTATAGCCAAGACTGACTCCATTTTCAACACCACTGTGTATTATTCAACGTTCTCGAGTATATTGTTGAAAAATAGAGGCGAGAGCCCATATCTTTGACTGACTCTCCACCTAATTTCAAAAACATCTGAAATCTCTTCCATAAACTTCACTTTGGATGTAATGTCAGTACGAGGCTCTCTGGTTATACACCTTGTTTTCTTACCTAAACTAAATCAGTACAGAATTTTGACAAGAGATATTCGGTCAGTTGAATCAAACACCTTTTTAAAATCTACGAAGGTGATTACGAATTTCTTACTTTTACGTTACAGGTGGAATAGGAGACATTAAAATCATTATCTGTGCGGCATACCAATGTCTTCTTTCTCAATCCTCTTTGATATTCATCCAGCAGTCGTTCGAAGTGTTTTTATGTCCAAGTCTAAAGCGCTTTCGTAAGAATCTTGCAGGTTATTAAGAGAAGAGAAATGCCACGATAATCGATTACGTCCATTCTGTCATAGGGACTAGCGACCATTAATTATGCCAAATAAAATAAATGCAACAATAAAGAAAACAGTTTACTTTGTTCCGTTAGTCTGACGTGTCAGTGATAAAAAACGTGCAGCAACGGTGCAGTCACGTCTCTTAAAAACACAACGCGAGCGGTTGTGCAGCCAGATTAAAATAGCTTGCAAGCAGGACCTCTAAGCTCGTCAAGAGCCACATTGGTTTGATGCCTTCACAGAATGGCGGCGTTATTACATCAAGTTGACTGAACTGCAGCTTATAGGCAATAATCACGTTACTGTAAGAGCTCGTGGGAATGCGGAGGGTAGTCTATGTGAAAATGGCTGACATTTCGACGAATTAATACAGTGACAATACCTTATCGGACAATAGATGAGATCGGAGTTAATACAGACATAATAAAAATTCAATAGCGCCGCCTGCAGACGTGTAAAACTAAGAGTAACATCATCACACTAGCTGCTAAAGCGAGGCTTCTCGTAAAGCAGAGATTATGAGGTACTTCCGCGGTTACTCTGAGATTTTAATAGCTAGAGCACGTAAATCTAAAATAAAACGCAGTTCTCTACGAGGTTGCCCGCCCCCTCACTCAAATAAAGCTTCCTCAGCTGCTGCAGGGAAGAAACATGCGAGTCTAACATCTAGACGACAGCCAGCACATGAGAGACAGAGCACAAACACATAACGGACAAGGATATAGAAAGAAATCGACTGTGTTCTTTTCGAAGGAAACATCCCGATATTCCCCTAGAGTAGAAAAATATGGGCAAAATAAATCCGGACAGTCGAATGGGTATCTGTTCCCCATTCCTCCCATACGCTGCTAAGTGTAAAAAAAAATTGCTCTGACCACTATGGGACTTAACTTCTGAGGTCATCAGTCCCCTAGAACTTAGAACTACTTAAACCTAACTAACCTAAGGACATCACACACATCCATGCCCGAGGCAGGACTCGAACCTGCGACCGTAGCGGTCGCGCGGTTCCAGACTGTAGCGCCTAGAACCGCTCGGCCACCCCGGCTGGCTGCTAAGTGTCACCCCGTTGGTAGCAACAGTGCGGCGTGACTGACACACTCCCAGGACTGGAATAATAAATCACGTATCTTGTAGGGAGACAGTATTCGTGCGACATTGGCAGTTATTGCTTTGAGAATGACAGGAAGTGTATTTGCCAAGCGTCTTTCGTTTTCCAGGGCGGTATCAGCTCGAAAAAACGAAGGCGCACGATCAGTTGCTGCAAAATAAAAATAACAAAGAAATAATTGCAGTCGTTTTTCAGTGGTTTTCGTAAAGTACTTGCAATACGTCCGATTTCCATCACCATCCTTGATTAACGAAGCTAGCGTGCAGACTCCAAAGACCTCGACGCCAGTGCGACTATGCAACCTATCGATTCTTCCTTGTTTTGTACTGTACATCGAAAGGTTTTCTTTTCCTACGGGCTCAATTATTAGGCCTACTAGAGCGATATTCGATTTTACTGCTTCCCTGGCGTTTACTCTCTAAATAACTTCACTATTAAAATGCCTGGGTACATACAATTAGTACAAATCATCTGTGATAGAGAGTCCGAATTCATAATAAACTACTTTTTCGCCACGTTCGAACTCACTCTCTTCTCTCCGTTGACTTTTTGTAATAGGAAACATACGACTTGACACATTCTGCCCCTACAAATCTGTAGCTTGATGTCACACTTCATTCACTGAGTTCTCTGTAGATTTCAAAAGCATCTGAAAACTTTCCCGCACGCTTTGATTTGGAGATGCTGCCAGTAAGAGACCGTCGGATAACAGCTCTTGCTTTGTTATCTAAACCAATTTTTTTCAAGATTTCGAGATAAGTTACTCTGTAAATTGAATCATAAGCCTTTTTAAATCTACGAAATTCTTATTTCTACTTCTCGAGTTGGATCTGTTTGGCACATGAACCATCCTCCCCTGAACCCTCATTGGTGTTCACTCAGCTGTGTGCCAAAATGTGCCTTTGACTTTGTACACTCTGTTGTGGAAGTTGTGAGATTTTCAGTTGGTAACAATTTTTCTGCCTACTGTGTTCTTTCTTAATACATTCATTTGTTAGTACTACAGATCTCATAGTCATCTGACTTTTATCTCCATCTTCTTGAGCATGACACAATAAATACAGGATAATTCGAAAGATCAAGCACAGATTGAAGGGGCCGATAGAGGAGCCGAAATACAACAGTTTCGGAATAGTAACTTATAGTATTGAGAGAAATAGTGACCCAGAAAAGCTCTGAAATGACGAGAACAACAAGCACAAAGAATGCAGACTTGCCATAGTTCAGCAAAGGTAACTAACTGTTCCTGTGTATGGTACTTTTGGATGCAAGTAGAAAGAGCACTTGCACACTATTTTTAAGTAAGTATTGTACATTGCTGTATCGAGGGCTTACGACCAACCTGCCAGCAACACACATTACATCCAAGTTACACGGGCAGCAGCAGGCTTCCTAGCCGACGGCACTGTAGGGCTGCCACGCTGTACACTGTCACAATACGGTGACTAGAGCGCCAGCAGAGGTCGCCGGTCCAGTGGACCTCTTCCCAAGAGCCCAGAGACTACTGTTCACTGTGAATGGGATTCCTAGTCCAGGGACCGAATGCTTATGCGTTTCTTCAATCGGGAACTCACTCTGGGGCCGCCCCAGTTATGACTTAAAACTGCGTTAGCGTTTTTACGAGTGAACCTGTAGGAATTTTGAACTTTCTCTTCATCAGTAATATACCGGGCTCGACTATGTTTTCGTCATACCGCAACCTTAAACTTCAGACTGCCTTGTCGGGACTTAAATCTCTTTTAGCGTAGTGCTTTGTGCAATTACTAGTTAGTAACATTTCCCAACAGTGTTCGCTTTCCCTCTAGAGGCCTTCTGCCTTTGGATTAAATTATGTTAATTCTTTCTTATCACTGATTGCGCCGAACTTAGAAAATTCGAGGATTTGTACTTCTGAGTTGTCTTTAATTTGGCTTCGTTGGACTTAAATTTTTTTTCTCAATGTGAACTCTGATTCTAGCGCGTACTTTTCGGACCTTCTTTCTGCTCTAACTGTACCAAGAACTTTTAATCGCATTATTTTCTACGCTAGATGGGCCAAGATCTTATAATTCTTTTTTTTAATCCATTGTTAGGTCATCTGCCTGAATTACTGCTTTGTGTTCAAACCACAATAGTTTACTTTGTTTATAACTGTTTAAGATTTCTTTCTCAGGAAGGCAGAATGTGTTCTCATAACTTCAATAAACTTTGTGTTCATTGTATACTTGGGCCTTTACTTTTCGGCTCGCCTACGGAAGGTACATTACACAAAATGTACTCATTGCCACATATCCTAGGCTCTGGATGGGAACTTGAGATGCAATTACATGACTCACTCGCCTGATGTGGCGCCTCCTTATATTTTTGTGTGGGCACATCAAAAGCCTCGTGTACGTTACACCAATTAACAACGAAGAAACACTTCTCACCATGAGAGACCTGATAGTGTTACTCGATGCCAGGTGTACTTGGTAGAGCGTGCCTGAATTTTCTATGAAGACGTTATTTCTATATTCAGTGTGGTCACCGCCATTTTGAATGTCGTCCGTACTGTACAACATCGTTGAATAAATAGTAGAATATCATTCTGTACGTGCTGTACGCCGGGGGCCAATACCAAATGGATGTAATATTATAAAAATTTAATTTTTTATATTTCAATTGATGTTCAACAGCGCCTTCTGCCTGGCGGCTAGTGTCAGTTCGTAAGTAACGTTGCATTATACCGGACGCAACCACTTCGAAGCTCGCGTGTTGAACCATCAGCTGCTTAACTCACGTGTTGCTGACGAGCTACAATTTTGCTGTCCAGTAGGAAGGTTTGGATGTGGTCACGTGGGGGTGGAGCCGCGGTCAGCCGCCGGAAGCGGACACGCCGTCCGCTCTCTTCTAGTGGCAGCTTCCGACCCTGTTAGATGCTCCCCTCTCCTGCTCTCTTGGGCAGCAGCCCATTCAGTTTCGGTGGCTTCTCTAGGCCTGCCTTCAAGCACTTTTTACTGAATCAAACCATCATACCTCTTATAAAATGTTTAACTTCATCACCCCAAAGGGTGCCTACTGTTTTCTCCTCCTCGCCGGTCCTGACACATTAACAGCGCGATGACTCTCGTTGTTCATCACATTCCATATCTATCACTGGTTCAGGACTACTTCGAAGACCAGAAGTCTCAATTCCAAAGTAGCCGTATTTCCATTGATTTATCGACTCGTTCAGTTTCTTCACCGCCTTTTGAATCATCCCAAATACTGTGAGAACTCAGTAGTTCTTAAGTGACATCTGCACGGAAAACGCCACATGGGTATTTTCAGTGAAGGTGAAATGACAAGCTCGAATATGTACTAACCGACAGTCTCCTATCTTTCCGCAGATACAATATTCTACAGTATCAATTCAGGCAACTACAAAATTATGCAGGTGTATTAATAGTTTTAATAAATAGCAAGATGAGAAACAAAAGTAGAATCGTTACATAATTTATGATAGAGTATGCTACTGACTCTATGAAAATGAGAAGAAGATTTGGGAGAATCAAAAATCAGAATGCGCAGCATAGGTAGTGTAGAAGACAATTTATGAGTTGGAGTAAAGAAAATAAAGTGTTAATACATAAAATTTCGAATGGTAGAATCCAAAAGGTTCCAGCGAGTTGGAAAGTTATTTATCTGAGAAGCACGTCAACAGCTGTAGGAAGAGTGGAAGAAAACGCAACTGAAAGGAAATACTGAACATTTAAGACAGATAGAGAACGAAATAAGAAGACTTAGAATATACAAAACCTTTCACTAAAAATATAGACTGTTGCATCGCATGTTACTATACTGAAGTTACTATACTAGACATGATCCAGCGAAAAGCAGCGCGATTCGTCATGGGGACATTTAGTCAGCGCGAGAGCGTTACGGAGATGCTGAACAAGCTCCAGTGGCGGACACTTCAAGAAAGGCGTTACGCAATACGGAGAGGTTTATTATCGAAATTACGAGAGAGCACATTCCGGGAAGAGATGGGCAACATATTACTACCGCCCACATATATCTCGCGTAATGATCACAACGAAAAGATCCGAGAAATTAGAGCAAATACGGAGACTTACAAGCAGTCGTTCTTCCCACGCACAATTCGTGAATGGAACAGGGAAGGGGGGATCAGATAGTGGTACAATAAGTACCCTCCGCCACACACCGTAAGGTGGCTCGCGGAGTATAGATGTAGATGTAGATGTAGAAAGGGAAGGGAGGAAGATCAGGTTTTCAACATCACGTCGACATCGTGGTCATTGGAGCACAAGTTCGGAATGTTTCAAGGATGGGGAAGGATATCGTCCATGCATTCTCAAAGGAACCATCGCGGTATTTTCCTGGAGCGGTTTGGGGAAAATAAGGAAAACCAGAATTTAGATGGACGGACGCTGACTTGAACCGTCGTTCTCATGAATGCGAGCCCAGTGCGCTATCCATTCCGCCACCTCGCTCAGTTTTAATACAATGAGGAAGTCTGAAATTTGACTGCGCTGGCAACATTAGAGAGTAAATACTGAAGCAAAATATGAGATCGGAAAATTTAAGACTGAGTATTGACAATTTGTAACGCAGAAGCTTTGAAAGGAAGACAAAAGTGCTGAAGAATGGGAGGAAATAGGGCGTTGCAAAAGGGAAGTGAAGTACCGTTCAACAAAAGAAAAAAAGAAAATAGGTTGTAAACTAAAACACAGCTCTCGGCAACGGAGGGTTGATGCAACAATAGTGGACCAAGAAATAGCCAATACAGCTTCATACAGGGGAGTGGCCGAGGTTCGCAGAGCATTGCATATTCTCTGGCCTCTTTTCAGAGTGCAAACGTCGGCAATCCCGGGAGGTTAACTTGCATAGGTGAGTCAGCGAACAGTGATCCGCACCTGCAAGCAGCCCCTGAATAAGGCACCAGAGCGGGGGCGGTGGCTGGGGGCGGTGAGGTAGCAGTGGGGGCGGCGGCGGAGGCGGAGGCGGAGGAACCGCCGGAGGCTGCGCTTGTGATTAAGCCTTCCGGAAGGCAAGGCCGAACAAAAGGCGTGCTGTGTTACCGTTCGCTCCTCCAATATTAAATGGCAGCTGCGCACGGACTGCCGTGTACCGGCGAAGGACTTCACGAAGGACTCGCCACCTCCTGGCTTACTGAATGGACGTAAGGCAGATCAATTTGTGCTAACCATCAACACACAATTAGGATACGTTTGTTAGGCGACGTAAAGAAGGCTTTGTGCATTGACAAACCGTCTTAACTGGGAAACAAGACCTCAAAAATTTTGGCAATTTTCAATATACTATGCAGAGCGCAATCAAAAGCAAACGCTTCCCAAAGAAAAAGCAGCTCTCATATCTGACACGATGGAAACGACAGAACATTCAATAGAAAACAAAACCTGACTTTTCAGGAGTGTTAAGTTTTCGGCACTAGTGGAGGACTAAGTGGTCAACATATGTATTTTTCGAACGTCCACGGCATGGATTAGAATACATATTCACGCTCTACTTTTGTTTTGTTTTTAATATATCTTTTACTGCCATAACTCTAGGAAGCAACGTTTAACAATTATCTCTTTTGTAACCAAACGTGAACACTAAGATCTTCAGTAAAATTTAATAAGGTTCGTATATAGGCCTACTACGACTTTTACCGATCAGTTAATATATTCTAAGTTCAAGTGTACATCAGTTCTACTACTATTACTTGTAACATTAACTGCATGAAATATTAAACGGGTAGAGAGAGAGAGAGAGGATCAACAGCTACGCCAATACTTTTGGCTGCCTTTTATTCACATTGCATCAAATTATACTACGGCCTGCGCCAAGAATTGAATACGTATCGAAATCCGCAACCACAAAAATTGCCCGGCGAAAATTGCAGGCAGATTTAAAGTCGGCATGAAGCACTAACATGGAAGAAATGCAATACATCATGTTTTTCTATTTAGCTTGGAAACATGCAGACGAGTAAATACTACTTTAAAAATTACAGGAAACTGATCTTGCCAGTATTCCTGATCTGTTCCAGGAAGGCACAAAATCTTTTCTGCGAACATAATATGCTGGTATTACCTACAGACAAAGTGCATGTTAACAGAATAGGTAAAAATTCGTAAACGCTCGCAGTAGCTGTATAAACCACGAGAAAGCTGTCTATGTTAAGTGACTGATGTTCGAATCCACGAGAACTTTCTTTTTCACCTAAGAGACACTTTCTTAAAGCTAAGGTACTTTTTATGTTTAGAGCCCTTCATTGTGTTGCTGTTGAGCACCGTTCAAGTGTTCAGTACCCCTTCGGGTCGGATTAAATGAAGTCATCGAAATAATTCAGAGGCTTGCTGCTAGATTTCATAACCGTAGATTCGATCAGCACTCAAGTGCAAGATATAAAATAATGCGACGTTCTTTTTTTTATTTATTCATACTGCTATAACAGGATGTACATCCTTCCAGACGTAAGATAAAAAATGAATAGCCGCTTCAACAAGAGTAAAAATGGCAAGCTATCGATATCTGCAGAAACTGTCATTTGTTAAACATTAGGAGTTTGTTGAGGGACGAATCTCCTTCCCTTTCATCACTCCCCTTTATCTGTCCTCACAAAACACACGTAAGGTATGAGTAACTGTCAAATCTTGTACTTTATGTTGTTCTGAATAATAACTTGGCATCTTTATTTATATCGTCTAACGTTAATATAATCACCTACAGATTCTTCATACATAAGCTGCGTATATCCTGTTTTAGAGACGGTATGTCAGGAAGTGCAACGTACATTGTTCAAAAGCAATCCGACTGATCGCGAATCGCGTCTTGCTGTTTGAGTATTGTATTCCGAGTAGAACCCGCATCTTTAAATAGGAAGTCCGATCCAGTTTTTCTGCCTCTATCTAAGATGGAAATTAAAGTAAGCTTTTCTACGATCAATTTGCTTATCAAAAAATGGACGCACATCAGCACACACTGTCTAATACACTCGACAGTCAGCAAGTGACAGCAATTTCATGTTTCTTACGGCGGTCCACATTAATACTGAATGAGATAATCACTATTTTCAGATGTTTGAATGAAAATTCAATATGTCATGCTATTGCTGCTGTGATGTGTCCTTCTGAAGGCAAACCTTTAATTTATGCACTACATACACTACATATTCATTAACCGTTATCATTTTCGTACTTGGTCACTGCTGCTCAACGAAGGATACATCACAGCATGCAAGTTTAACGAAGGCGCTTCGTGAACTCAAAGGGACGACGACTCTCTTTTCGTGAGGGAAAACTGTGTAAATTTCGAGAGCCGGCATTTCAGGCTGACAGCAGAACGATTCAACTCCGCCAACGTATATTTCGCATTAGGACCACAAAGATAAGATGCGAGAAATTAGGGCTCATACGGAAGTTTCTAGATAGTCGTTTCCCCTCGCTCTGTTTGCGAGCGGAACAGGAAAGAAAATGACCAGTAGCGGTTGTGATACTCTTCACCATGCACCGTACGGCGGTTAGCTTTATATTTATCGCACACAAATCGCCTAATGAGAACTCAGCACATAAATATTGTTTGCATCCAGACATAAGCAGAATCGAATGTTTTGTTTAGAAAGAAAAAGTGATGGAATGTAGAAGCAGTCATTCTGCAATTCATCACAAGGATTCGGCGAAAATATGTAAAACCTAAAACATTAATGCAAGAAGATAAATTACTTCGGTTTTTCGCTGCATGTTTGCTAAAACAATTAGAAATAAACTAGATTCACTTAGTATATTGAATATAGCCTAAGACTTGTGATGACCTCACTGTTTTCTGTTTTGCCTTATAGGGATATAGAGCATTTTTAATTTGCCCCAACCGTCATGAATACATGGAGCTTTCCATCATTAAATTCAGCACTGTTGTTCTCTCCTAGGGCGGAATACAATAGAGTAACGAACAAAGATGTTCTAGGCATAACGTATTTCGTATACATCCAAAATACATCAACGTCCTTCCAGATATGCGCTTTACTCTCGATCAAGCTATAGAACTTAACTAATTATATTTGTAATCCCCGTAAATAGAAACATTAATCTGATAACGCGCAACTCAAATAACAGTTAGCTTTAGATCCGAAATAAGCACTCAATGCTATCGCAAGTTTCAGATATTAGATTATAAATATTTTAGGGGAATGAAAACACGCAATTAATTTATCGAAAAATATTCTCCATAGCTCGTTTCTAATGCTTAACCATATGCTTAAGGTTCGTTGGTTGTAATGTTTCAGATCTCGCCGAAGTCAGTCGGTACGAGTATGTGCAGATGACCTGCTACCGTAATCACAAGTTTCGTTCACCTAGCACCGTGGGCAAATACTTCCATGTTATACTGTTGGTGGATGAAATTATCATTATTAGTAATGATAATAATTAATAACTGTGTATTCTGCAGCGGACTGTGCGCTCTTCTGAAACTTCCTGCCGTATTAAAACTCTGTGCCGGACTGGGACTAGAACACTGAAATTTGCTTTTCGCTGGTTAGCTTGTAAACTAGGAGATACATACTGGAAGGATAAAACTTATGAGAGCGCCTCGTGAGCATAACACAGTCGGTCAGAGCACTGATTGGAAAAAGGCATGGTTCCGTACTACGGTCCTGGTAAGTCATAAAGTTTAAACCACCAAAACGTGTCAGCAGCATTTAATGACCAAGAAGCATAGGAAGGCACACATGTACTAATAAATAATACCAATTAATAATTAATTAATAACGTTTGACGTAAGATGACAATATGGAGAGTAATCATATGCTTTGCATAATTGTTTATTTAATTGTGTTGATGACAAATATTTTTGAACAAGGTTACCGATTTCGGTGACGCAATACCCATCTTCAGATTCTCCAAAAAAAAAATGCACGGCTTCAGCTACTACTATGTATTTAGGATGCAAATGCAATCCTAGAGGTCGTTGACGCATAAATAATTAGTAATTAAAAAAGACTCATTTAGAGGCACAGTTAAAATTTTCTCATAAACTTTTATATTTGACCAAGTAAATATCTATTAGTTTTCTGATAGTTTATAGCTGATAAAAATTTAGCAAACTGTTCCAATAATAAAATTTTAGTGCAGAAATCAGGCTAAATTGAACACTTCGTGATGATTTTAAAATTAGCATTTACAAAAGAAGAATACGGAACGAATCTTCTAGGACATGTATATTAGTCCGTTTCAAATATTTCAGTGTACATTGTGCTTAGAAACAACCTTTAAAGACCACACATGCACCTGTAATAAAACAGCTAACAAATCAGGAAGACAGAATAATGGACGTAGCACATAATCTGAGTAAATTTTGCACGTCGCTCCTAGAAGTAGGTAGCTCAGCATTTTGGAGGAACTTGACAATTTTTGACAGTACGTGACAGCATCCTGATCGTGTCCTTAATGAGCAAAGTGATTTCAACCAAAACTTTTACACACATCAAAAAAAGGTTTTTCATCACCCCAGTGCCCAGAACTGCTGAAGATACACGTTGACTGTGGATATTGGATCACAGACACAGTCCCTTTGACTGTTCAGTCACCAAACCCGCCCAAAGATGTTGTAAACAACTATGTATGAGCAGCGTCTATTAAGTGGAGGGGGTCCGTCAGCCAATCAGTTCCAGTCATTCCACCAGTGAGGAGGTACACGGCTCGTGTTGTCTGTTGTTCAACCAGCCTAGACGGTCAATACGGCAGTTCGATCGCGTCCGCTTGTTACCTAGTGCCAGGAAGGGCTCTCAACAAGAGAAGTGTCCAGGCGTCTCGGAGTGAACCAAAGCGATGTTGTTCGGACACGGAGGAGATACAAAGAGACAGGAACTGTCGATGACATGCCTCGCTCCGGCCGCCCAAGGGATAACGGTGGATGACCGGTACCTACGGATTATGTCTCGGAGGAGCACTGACAGCAACGCCACCATGTTGAATAACGCTTTTCGTGCAGCCACAGAACGTCGTGTTACGACTCAAACTGTGCGCTATAGGCTACATGATGAGATACTTCACTCCCGACGTCCATGGCGAGATCCATCTTTCCAATCGTGGCACCATGCGGCGCGGTACAGATGGGCCCAACAACATGCCGAATGGATCGCTCAGGATTGGCATCACATTCTCTTCATCGATGAGTGTCGCATATGCCTTCACTAAGACAATCGTCGGAAACATGTTTGGAGACAACCCGGTCAAGCTGTATGCCTTAGACACAGTGTCCAGCGAATGCAGCAAGGTGCAGGTTTTATGCTGTACGCCACTGGTTGTCATAGAAAGCGCCGTAGCGGCTGCACGATACGTGAATGCCAACCTCCGACCGATAGTGGGACCATATAGGGAGCATATTGGCTAAGAACCGTCTTCATGGACGACAATTTGCGCCCCCATCATGTACATCTTGCGAATGACTTCCTTCAGCATAACGACATCGCTCGGCTAGAATGGCCAGCATGTTCTCCAGACATGAACCCTATCGAAAATGCCTGAGATGGATTGAAAAGGGCTGTTTAGGGGACGTGATCCACCAACCACTCTGAGGGATCTGCGCCGAATCGCCGTTGAGGAGTGGGACAATTTGGACCAACAGTGCCTTGATGAACTTGAGGATAGTATGCCACGACGAATACAGGCATGCATCAGTGCAAGAGGACGGGCTACTGAGTATTGGAGGTATTGGTGTGTACAGCAATATGGACCTATGAAGGTCTCGCTGTGTGGCGATACAACATGCAATGTGAGGATGTCATGAGCAATAAAAAGGCGGAAATGATGTTTATGTTGATCTCTATTCCAATTTTCTGCACAGGTTCTGGAACTCTCGGAACCGAGGTGATGCAAAACTTTTTTTGATGTGTGTTTTTCGAAATCTCTGAAGAACTTTTTTCCTAACGTTTGAGTTCTGAGTGTCAAATGTCATCGAGCACCGCCGAAGGCCTTCAGAGGTCAATAGTGCCGTCGTCGCCCACAGTTCTGTATAGACGACGAGCACACGGGGCAGCGCACCCTCCGTGCAGAAACGTCCGCTACACTGAATAACACAACGACAACTGTAGCCGAGATAAACCTACAAGGAACTCCAAGTAGCCTGGGCCATCTAGCGACAACCGCTCCACTTTATTACGTTCGCACTGTAAATTATGCTAATTATGATTTATTTCTTGAAATGTTGCCGTAGCTTACTCTTTTCTGTCACTTCACGTCCGGTCAATTTCCATTTTCAGTTTTACTACTTATCTCTCTAAGCACAACAGGAACATGCGAAACAGACTTATATACATCTCGTAGAAGTCTGTTCCGTCTTCTTCCTTTGTAAACACTAATTTTAAAATCATCACAACATACACAATTTTAGCGGCCAATCACCGACAGTTGCACAGACTCGAACGACAACTTAGACGAAGACTATTGGAATGACGTGTGGAAAGCTGGTGGATGATGATGATTCGCCGGCCGAAGTGGCCGTGCGGTTAAAGGCGCTGCAGTCTGGAACCGCAAGACCGCTACGGTCGCAGGTTCGAATCCTGTCTCGGGCATGGATGTGTGTGATGTCCTTATGTTAGTTAGATTTAAGTAGTTCTAAGATCTAGGGGACTGATGACCTCAGAAGTTAAGTCCCATAGTGCTCAGAGCCGTTTGATGATGATTCGTTTGTGGGACGCTCAACTGCGCGGTTATCAGCGCCCGTACAAATTCTCATTTTTTACACAGTCCATTTTTTTTATTTTGACGCAGTCGAATCTATCCACTGTTATGAATGATAAAATGACGAGGACAACACGAACACCCAGTCCCAGGGCAGAGAAAAATCCCCAACCCGGCCGGGAATCGAACCCTGGACCCCGTGATGCAGATCTACTGATGAACGCTGTACGAACTACTGTGAGAAAGTTTTAAGACAGTGTGAATGCAGATGACGGAGAATTTTGTATCATAATATGTTAAGTAACTTTATGGTAAAAGGAAAGCCAATTCGAGTGCTAATGGAAATTGTTAATAACGTAAAGTATAAACAAAATATCAGAATGTTAAATATTTATTTCAGGAAAAAGTGCAGTTCGAAAGTGTGTTTTTTGTTGATTAGTTAGTCATGAAATGCGCGGGCTAAAGCGGGAGAATTATGTTTTTCTATTGGCCTTAAAGAGAACTGACCAATCAGAACGGAGTGTTCTTCGCGCGTCCGGTCTGAAGCGTCTTGTTACGATCCGCGCGGCTCCCCCTGTCGGAGATTCGAGTCCTCCCTCGGGCATGGGTGTGTGTGTCGTCCTTAATGTAAGTTAGTTTAAGTTAGATTAAATAGTGTGTAAGCTTAGGGACCGATGAACTTAGCAGTTTGGTCCCATAAGACCTTACCACAGATTTCCTAAATTTCGCACGTCTTTTCTCTTAGATATATAGACTGCTTACAGCAATCTAAAGTAGTCGGAGCCCAGCCTTTCAGCGTGTAGTATGAGCTCCGAACGAAGTTATAATTTGCCGGTTTTATTTGTGGTATACGTTTCAAATGTGTTTTAAAGTGAAGGCATATTTATTCCGGTGTGTTTTTTAGAAAGTACGGATTTTTTAAGTATTTTTGTTTATGAGAAAAGACTGAAATTCCGCGTGGCATATTGAGCAGATCGGTGACTCAAAACTTGAGTGCCTTAGACACCGGTAAATTTAAAGGGTTTGTACAGGACTATTTTAAGATTAGCATGGGCTTGTCGATGAGCGTGTACATTATTAAGGTTCAGAATATACAGAAGTTTTGCCAGTATTTGCACCTTTCATTCAAAATTAAGACCTTTTCCCGATTCTTGGAATAGTTACGTTGTATGCAGCCTGATGCGTGTTGCATTACGGTAGGTTTCTGCTCGACTTTCCTACCGGCGATCTGCTGCAATGAGTTCACATGTAGGTGCAGGTAAAGGACGAAAGAAACCGCGCCGTCGCACACGGGTCGCTGCTTTTCTCGAATACAACAAGTTCATCATTATTCTCCTACTGACTCTATTTTTTTTAAATATCTGCCCAATAATGTTGTAATCGAGGACCTCACCACTATTTGGGCATTAGCGCTGAAGTGTGCAAACTGAATTTGAAGAACTCTGATTTTGGTGTGAAGTTGTCTCTTTCCAAGGGCTACAAGCGGATCAAGTCTACGAATCCAAAGGATACAGATGATCTAGTGTCTATTTTTATTCTTTTTAATTTGTTACTGTTGCCTTAACTTCCTTTCTCGTTTACTACTTCATTTCTCATAGAAATGACAGACAAATAATCAGCTTTTGCATAAAATTTGTACCACCTTTCTGTTTTTTTCATTATTTCAAATGAAAAGCCGTTTTCTAGCGGAAATTTGTTCACAATTGATTTTCTACTGAGAAAATCTAAAACGTTCTTTCAAAAAGTTAAAATGAACAGTTTAGATAGAACGTAAAAGAAACACTTCCCATAAACAATAATTGCAGGACAGTGGTTAAAGTTCCGAAAATGAATTAATCCACTGGCTGATATCTAGTGTCCAACCAGACCCTATATACTTGGTCTATAATGTGTTTATCTGTAAGATGACTCCTCTCCTCACAGACAACATTAAAAGACGACACAGATCATTCAGAAGCTACAGAACCTCCTAGAAAACTCGTTTAGAAAAGGTTTATTGAAAAAAAAAAACATTTAGGACCACTGTTATGGCAAATTCATACATCGGTCTTATATCCGGTTATGAGTAAAAAGAATAACCGACGCCGATAAAAGTCGGTTGTTTAGAACCAAAATACTGGTGTCGGTTTTAACTGGCGGGTTTTTCTCATTCGTGTTCTACGGCTCTCCATAATAGATAATTCCCAGAGACATTTAATTTGGTTTCGGGACTTGCATATGTAGACTGCAGTTTCATTTCACAAACAAACCCGTATTCTTCATGAGTGGGATCAGTTGATTCGTTTATAAAAAGTAAGCTTGGAACTTGTGTGTTGACAGCCAGCAGCTCTGACCCTCAGACAATGACGCCGCCCTGCACACCAGCTGCCCACCAGTGCAAAACTGTCTCCCTTGTGAGCAGCCTGCTGGCCAGCCGAGCGGCAGATTGCTGTGTCAAGTCGGAGGCGCTTCCCACAGCTGGATAACGACGACGTGGGGTGCGGGGTTATTTCTGAGAGCTTTTCCAATTTATATGTTAATTTCTCGACCTGCTGCTCGTTTCGCTGCTGTGCTACGTGCAGACAATAGAGCCTCAACTACTCCCGTGCTGTCTCTAACTTTGCCGGTAGCGGCTCTGGCTGACACCTTATACAGGGGGTATCACACTCTGAACATTTGCAGCTTACTGCTGCTCGAGTTACGAATTACAGAAGGCAGTATTGTCAGGAGAGTCAACTACTCCTGCCACAAAGTTCTACTTTTAAAAACGTAGCAGAAAACAGAGGACCTTCTGACAGCGCCCTAATTTAATTACGACTCAGGTTTCTAAACACAATTTTATGCATAAGGACAAATGAAAAATACATTGAATCTAAATACGAGTACATACAACTGTGACTCAATCTGCATGTTATAATTTTCTTTTAAATCTGTCATTGTATACAAATCCTCCAATATTCATACTAATACTGCTCGATGTCATGACATAAATCAGCGAAACTTACTTCTTAGCCATTTGCATGAATGTGGTCCTTAAGTTTTTCAGTTCGGTTACGAGAATCCTACGTCAATGAAACAAATATTTAATGTTAAAATTTTTGTCAAAAACTGAAAGTCTTAATAAACCTATTATTTAATAAACATTGAAATATGAATCCTAATGAGTCTGTCATAAATCGAAATTAGCGGAAATTTTCTACAAATTTCACAACTTCTCTATGAAAATTAATTCTCTTATTTTAATTAATTTTGCTACTGAGCTTACGAGTTATGTGTCAGGCTATGCGTCCCTTGCATTTCAGTACAGACAAACGTTGTAGTGTTTGATTACAAAATTCTCCTGATTTCTTTCTTGCGTAATATATCCAGTTACAGTAACAGTTACTGGAAGGGGACGCGATTTACCATTGTTTAGCGTGCGGGGGATAAATTTTGTTTGTTCACGTCACAGCATATGCGCATCGTCTAGGGTCTTTCATACCAAGTCAGAAAGTTGGTGGAACATAGTGAGACATATTTTCATTCAACATGTGCTGCTTTTTATGTCCTGTTTACGTGTTGTTGATCTTACACCTCATGTGTTGCATACGTAGTTCCATAACATATGTAACTACTTTTATAAGCAATTATTTCGCACAAGCGTTGGCATTAACCGCTGACAGTAACAGAGAACGTGTTTCGTTAGTTTAACTTATTGTAGAGCATTCGTGACTTTTGTCTCAGTTTATGTTTTCAAATACATAAAAGTTGTGGGTTAGTAAACACAATAGTGGCTAGTGGCGCACTGTCCTATTTAGGTTTCCTCCCCTTTGGTTTTTTTTTTTTCTTCCCCATCCATTTGTCAGTTTTATATGCAGTCCCTTGCAAGAGTCACGCAATACCTAGTAGACAAGCTATTACATTACATTTTGGCAGAGATAAAATTCAGTTGCTCTGAGAATTCAGTTTTGGAGTTATGTTGCGTAATTTCTGAAAACTTTACCTAGTAAAGAGAATTTCTTGGTTTCAGTTATTATACTAAAAATAAAAGGCTAATTTACAATAGAAAGTAAGTGACATTTCTTATATTATCCTGTATGGCAGGCACACATTCACAGTTCAAGACATTTATTTAAAAAAAAGGAGTTCCATTGCTGATAAAATAGTTTTTTTTTTTTTTTTTACTTGGTGGAGAACGATCACGTCAGTTGTTTGTTAGTTCAAACGGTAGACATCAGCAGTAATTAATAACAGTTTCCGAACGGAGCATGAATCCACGATAAAAAGACTGTTAATATTTATTTACATTCATCTTCTTATAAAACAGAGATAAAATGCTGTTATCAAATTTCTAAAATGAACATTATTTTAGTTATTCAAAATTATGTTCGATGTATTATATGTGATACGTTGCGTACCTGTGACTATGTTCCACACACATATGAGCAACTGGAATGTGTTTACTTTATTCTTTTGTAGTACCAACAATATTTTACTTTATTCTGCAAAGGGAAACACCAAAAACTGGGAAAGAGGAAGATGATAAAAGAAAAGAGCAGAGCAAAAGGAAGATGATACCAGTTTAGTCACTACACTCGCTGGCCAAAAGACAGACATCGCAGATGCGAGAAATGACTGCTGAAAGAAACAAATGACAATGGAGTGGTCTTTTCAAGCGTGGCACATGTGATGTACGATGAACGTAAGGCCTTCTTTATCTCTACCTCAGATAGAAATTGCTACAGTTTCATACGTCATAAAATATTACTATTCTTTCATGTCTTAACAACTACTGATGTAATTTTTTGACTTAATAATGTTCCATAGCTATTTTTATCGCAATAAATAACAATATCAAGACAACCTTAACAATTAAGTTCTCTTAACAGCATGAAAAGAACTTTTAGTACGTCAATAAACTAAAGTAAAGAAAAATTTATTTTATTCGTTGTGTCATTTTGTCTGCTTAGCGACCTGATGTGCTCATATGTGATATATAGGGTACTATATAGGGATTTTAAGCCCTGTTCCCGTGTTTTTAGAAAAATTAGTTATTCTGGTATACAGGAAAACTTCAGAAGTTGATTCCTAACGGTAAAAGGAACAAAGAGTTCGTGTCAACATACCTTCGGAAATGAAGGTGAGTCTCAAATAAAGCAATTAGTGTTTATAAATTACAGTACACGTTCCATGATGTTAATTTATTATTTAATTAATGCATCTTTGCCAGTTTAGATGGCACTGATGAACACCATTATTCTCTGAGTTTCTTTTTTATGAGTTCAGCTAAGTTCGTACGATATTTCAAAAATCTGTGTTCCTCAGAAATACGATGCAAAAGTTCCTTAGGACACGCATGCATGCTCGAAGGAACAGTCACTAGGGAGACTACATCCGTTACGAAATTCGCAGGGTTGCGAATATGGACTATCATCAGCTGTATAGTGGAATGACGACAGCCAAAAATTTACGCCGGACCGGTACTCGAACCGGGTTTTCTCGCTCGCGGTAAGCGAGTTCGAGTCCCAGTTCAGCATTAATTTTAGTCGTCGTCATTCCATTATACAGCTGTTAGTTATCCGTATTCGCAACTACGTATACATTTCATGTATTTCACCTAAGATGATGCACAATGGTCTGTTATTTACTCCACGAGTAAGACGAGAAGATTTTCGTCTCAGGTCAAGTACGTGGAAACGGCCGTAAAACCGTATGTAGTTTATGAGTGACATACCCTCACAGACAGAACCGCCAAGCTCAAAATAAACTTTGCATCCATTTTTCGGCATGCTTGACTGTAAACGGACACCATCGCGGCTTGCTCCTAGAGCGAATAACGGACCGCTGTGTTTCGACTTAGCTGAAATAACACAACCTCAAAGCGGAGATTTACGTTCTGAATTAGTGCCAACAACTTGGCTAATTTATCTATTTATATTAACGACGTAGGAGACAATCTGAGTAGCCGTCTTAGATTGTTTGCAGATGATGCTGTCGTTTACCGTCTTGTAAAGTCGTCAGATGATCAAAACAACTTGCAAAATCATTTAGATAAGATATCTGTATGGTGCGAAAAGTGGCAATTAAACCTGAATGAGGAAAAGTGTGAAGTTATTCACATGAGTAATAAAAGAAATCAGCTACATTTCGATTACACGATAAGTCACACAAATGTGAATGCTGTAAATTCATATAAATACTTAGGGATTACAGTTAAAATAACCTAAATTGGAATGACCAAATAGATAATATTGTGGGTAGAGAAATTCAAAGACTGCGATTCATTGGCAGAACACTTATAAGGTGCAACAGGTCTACCAAAGAGACTGCTTACACCACGTTTGTCCGCCTTATTCTGGAGTATTGCTGTGCGGTGTGGGATCCGCATCAGGTGGGACTGACGGATGACATCGAAAAAGTACAAAGAAGGGCAGCTCGTTTTGTATTATCGCGAAATAGGGGAGATAGGGTCACAGACATGATACGTGAATTGTAGTGGCAAACATTAAAACAAAGGCGTTTTTCGTTGCGACGGGATCTTCTCATGAAATTTCAATCACCAATTTGCTCCTGCGATTGCGAAAACATTCTGTTGCCACGAACCTACATAGGGAGAAATGATCATCACGACAAAATAAGATAAATCAGGGCTCGCACAGAAAAATTTAAGTGCTCGTTTTTCCCGCGTGCCGTTGGAGAGTGGAACGGTAGAGAGACAGCTTGAAGGTGGTTCATTGAAACCTCTGCCAGGCACTTTATTGTGAAGAGCAGAGTATTAACGTAGATGTAGATGTAGATTAAATTTGCGTGCTTGAAATAATAAATTAATGCCGTGTAACGTGTAATGTAATGTAACATTATGTTCTGCTGCAGAGTTACCATCTATTGCTCGATACAATTTGAAGCGATTTTTTTCTTGTTACGACTCACCTCCGGAAGTTTATCACTATACTTAATACCCATATTGTATAGCCTGCAACTATGTGTAATCCTTATTCATGAATGTATAATCATTAGTGAAATCAGCCACCACATTAAAGACTCAAAACTTTTTGCTACGTCTAGATCACTACAAATGATACATAGTTACCTGAGTAGCTCGTCCCCACTACACTGAGTATAAAGTGGTGACTAGAAAATTGTGACGATTTGCTGCAATGACATGTGGTCTGCAACTGCTACGCATTGTAAAAACTGTTTCGAACTATAGAATGAACCCAAAATCGACAGATAAAATTTCGAGCTAATTAGGCTCTGCGTATTTTAGTCAGGGCCTTGTGGTCCTTAGTGGTTACAGAGTAATAACATTATTATGATTAATTCAGTTTGTTACCCTAGTTATCTCTGTTTCCGCGAAAATACCTTAACAGCTGTGAAGAGATCTGTAATATGCAATCACCAAAACGTGCAACACAGAGATATTCAACACCTCTCAGATGGAAAAGTAGTATAATGTAATTTCCGTCGCTGCAGTAATAGCTTAGCGTAGTATCGTTGTGCCTCATTTCCCCTGCTTTCAGTGATACAATGCGCGAAATGCATATCGGCCATCTCTTCATCTATCTATAATGCCGTGCGTCAACATTAACGTGAAACTAACATTGCTGGGGTAACAAACCCGCGACCGAATGAACAGTACCGTATGCAAGCTGGAGGGGAAAGAGTAATTGAGCATAACTGTTATCCACAGGAAGTATCGTGAAATAAATGAACTAGTTTCTTTCCAAGTTAGACACGAAGCGCATACTATCGAAATTTACGTTGTTGTTCAGATTTTTCAGTATAATACAGCTAAAAAGATAGGAGTAAGAAAACACACGAAATGTAATTACTCTATTGCGACACATTAAAAGACAATTGTCTTGTGTACCAAAAACGCTGAAAATATCGCTGAACTACCTCACGAATTTTGCCTATGGAGTTAAAAGTTTAGCCTGTATGCAGGATCTAGATTCATATTGGGTAACAGCCAACTGGATTCTTTGCTTAGATAAAATACATCATTTCCATTTCATTTCTTTTGCCACAGGGTCAAAAAAATGGTTCAAAAGGCTCTGAGCCATTCTAGGATCATCAGTCGCCTAGAACTTAGAACTAATTAAACCTAACTAACCTAAGGACATCACACACATCCATGCCCGAGGCAGGATTCGAACCTGCGACCGTAGCGGTCGCTCGGTTCCAGACTGTAGCGCCTAGAACCGCACGGCCACTCCGGCCGGCCCACAGGGTCAGGAGGGAGGATATTAGTGTTTAACGTCCCGTCGACAACGAGGTCATTAGAGACGGAGCGCAAGCTCGTGTTAGGGAAGGATGGGGAAGGAAATCGGCCGTGCCCTTTCAAAGGAACCATCCCGGCATTTGCCTGAAGCGATTTAGGGAAATCACGGAAAACCTAAATCAGGATGGCCGGAGACGGGATTGAACCGTCGTCCTCCCACAGGGTCATTTACGCATCAGAGGGTACAATCGTGTCTAACAAATAGGTGTAAAATTCTGACTTCGTTGAAAACTAAAAGCTGAATAGAGACATGTTCCATTGACAATACGAGTAATATTTCCTCTAAACAGTATGACACTGAATAATGAACGCCATAAAAAACTTCACCGAGCCTCTTACTGTTTTGTAAAAGCATTACAGAAACAGACGCTTGTTGTAGAAGATTTGTCCACTTACAAAACCCTTCCTTAAAATTAATCGAACCTAGATATCCAAAAAATATTTGAAAATTATAATTTAATGCCTTTGCCTCAATAAATATAAATATAAATCATAAAAAAATGTGCCGTTTCTCGTTCTTTCATCAGGAATTCGGTGTTGCAATTGAATGATGTGTAGCGAAAGGAAAAGTGAACAGGAAACATGATACAGATGTGTGATAAAATATACACTCCTGGAAATGGAAAAAAGAACACATTGACAACGGTGTGTCAGACCCACCATACTTGCTCCGGACACTGCGAGAGGGCTGTACAAGCAATGATCACATGCACGGCACAGCGGACACACCAGGAACCGCGGTGTTGGCCGTCGAATGGTGCTAGCTGCGCAGCATTTGTGCACCGCCGCCGTCAGTGTCAGCCAGTTTGCCGTGGCATACGGAGCTCCATCGCAGTCTTTAACACTGGTAGCATGCCGCGACAGCGTGGACGTGAACCGTATGTGCAGTTGACGGACTTTGAGCGAGGGCGTATAGTGGGCATGCGGGAGGCCGGGTGGACGTACCGCCGAATTGCTCAACACGTGGGGCGTGAGGTCTCCACAGTACATCGATGTTGTCGCCAGTGGTCGGCGGAAGGTGCACGTGCCCGTCGACCTGGGACCGGACCGCAGCGACGCACGGATGCACGCCAAGACCGTAGGATCCTACGCAGTGCCGTAGGGGACCGCACCGCCACTTCCCAGCAAATTAGGGACTCTGTTGCTCCTGGGGTATCGGCGAGGACCATTCGCAACCGTCTCCATGAAGCTGGGCTACACACCGCACACCGTTAGGCCGTCTTCCGCTCACGCCCCAACATCGTGCAGCCCACCTCCAGTGGTGTCGCGACAGGCGTGAATGGAGGGACGAATGGAAACGTGTCGTCTTCAGCGATGAGAGTCGCTTCTGCCTTGGTGCCAATGATGGTCGTATGCGTGTTTGGCGCCGTGCAGGTGAGCGCCACAATCAGGACTGCATACGACCGAGGCACACAGGGCCAACACCCGGCATCATGGTGTGGGGAGCGATCTCCTACACTGGCCGTACACCACTGGTGATCGTCGAGGGGACACTGAATAGTGCACGGTACATCCAAACCGTCATCGAACCCATCGTTCTACCATTCCTAGACCGGCAAGGGAACTTGCTGTTCCAACAGTACAATGCACATCCGCATGTATCCCGTGCCACCCAACGTGCTCTAGAAGGTGTAAGTCAACTACCCTGGCCAGCAAGATCTCCGGATCTGTCCCCCATTGAGCATGTTTGGGACTGGATGAAGCGTCGTCTCACGCGGTCTGCACGTCCAGCACGAACGCTGGTCCAACTGAGGCGCCAGGTGGAAATGGCATGGCAAGCCGTTCCACAGGACTACATCCAGCATCTCTACGATCGTCTCCATGGGAGAATAGCAGCCTGCATTGCTGCGAAAGGTAGATATACACTGTGCTAGTGCCGACATTGTGCATGCTCTGTTGCCTGTGTCTATGTGCCTGTGGTTCTGTCAGTGTGATCATGTGATGTATCTGACCCCAGGAATGTGTCACTAAAGTTTCCTCTTCCTGGGACAATGAATTCACGGTGTTCTTATTTCAATTTCCAGGAGTGTATATAACATGTTTCTGTTATGCGTAAACAATTTTCGCATTTATCAACAACAACAGGAAACTCTTGCCTTTGACCATGATGAAGAACGTTCTGTTGACTACAAAATATCAACAGTAATTATATATATTGTTCGTGCGTCTGAACTGTACTTGCATCGAAAGTTTTTATTTTGGTTACGGAAAACTCAAAGTTATGCCATCAACTAATTTTTATTACTTATAAAATGCAATTTATATTCTGTAAAGATATAAAATATGCAATTGACTAATATTGAATGTTGGGCTTTTCTAATTATATGCAAAACAAAATGCGATACAAACAAACAAAGAAACAAACAAAAGAGACGGAAGTCGTCAGTTCCCAGTTTCTCCCTTACACATTCATTTATGCTTCTTTCCCTACCACTTCTACCAATAGTAATGGTAATCCTAGCATTTACTATGTCATTTACGTAGTCTACCAAAACTACCGAAACGTAGTTTTGGAGGACTGCAAGTCTATGCTGCAGGCATTTAAAAAATTTAGTGTATTATACTGAGTTCTCGCGCTCCGCAATTAAACTATGTGAAATTGCATTAGATCAAAGAATGTCTGTTGAACATACTGTGTTTATGTAAGTCTGCAGGCTTTCCGGACTACCGAAGTGGTATTGTATTGTATTGTATTGTATGTTGACCGGGGGCCTAGAAACGACGGAGAGGCTCCGTCCCCGCCGCAGCCGCAGTGGTCCACAAACCCACGACGACCACCGCAGTCCACTTCACCCCTCCGCCGTCCCACACCGAACCCAGGGTTATTGTGCGGTTCGGCCCCCGGTGGACCCCCCAGGGAACGTCTCACACCAGACGAATGTAACCCCTGTGTTTGGGTGGTAGAGTAATGGTGGTGTACGCGTACGTGGAGAACTTGTTTGCGCAGCA
Organism: Schistocerca serialis cubense; assembly: GCF_023864345.2. NCBI lineage: Eukaryota > Metazoa > Arthropoda > Insecta > Orthoptera > Acrididae > Schistocerca > Schistocerca serialis. Next base: position 257,047,955 of record NC_064642.1, read on the forward strand.
ATCGCCGACATAGTGTAACTGAGGCGGAATAAGGGGAACCAGCCCGCATTCGCCGCGGCAGATGGAAAACCGCCTAGATGCCATCCACAGACTGGCCGGCTCACCGGACCTCGACACAAGTCCGCCGGGCAGATTCGTGACAGGGACCAGGCGCTCCTTCCCGCCCGGAGACCGAAGTGGTAGTGAAACATGTACCTGAGGCGATACTTGGGTACAGGCTCCGTATTCACAGAGTCTGATGTGGATAACCGCCTGAAAACCACATCGAGACTCGCCCACACGCCGGCCCTTATCGTTAATCCGCCAGGCGGATTCGACCCTGGGCCGGCGCACCTTCCCCGACTCCTAGTTCAAAATGGTTCAAATGGCTCTGAGCACTATGGGACATAACATCTGTCGTCATCAGTAGCCTAGAACTTAAAACTACTTAAACCTAACTAACCTAAGGACATCACACACATCCATGCCCGAGGCAGGATTCGAACTTGCGACCGTAGCGGTCAAGCGGCTCCAGACTGAAGCGCGTAGAACCGCACGGCCACACCAGCCGGCTGACTCCTGGAAGTGAAGTGCTAACGCGCGCGGCTATCGGGGCTGTTGAGTTAGATATACACTGTAAAAGATCAATACTGCATCCACTAATAAAAGGGAAATTTCCGATACGTTTTCTCAGGAAATGGGGTTATTAGATGAAATTTCTCCTGCTACTATTGGTGGTCTATTGTCATTGAACAGGTTCCGATAACAGGCAGAGAAATAAAAGACGAAATGTTTAAAAAATGTTATTGTCTGTCGCAGAGAAGGCTTCTCGGTACAAGGGGCATTCAATAAGTGATGTAACACATTTTTCTCTCTGTCATTTTCAGTTGAAAAAATGAGGAATTTCTTGTGGGACATCGTGGAATATTCCATCTTCAGCCGCGGTAATTTCATGAAGTTCCGACAGGTGGTGGCACTATGCATAGCCTTTAAAATGGCGTCTGTAAAGGTGGTGCGTTCCAAGAGAGCTGTCATTGAGTTTTTTTTCTTCGGAAAGCCAAAGCATCACAGATATTCATAGGCCCCTGGCAGTGAACAAAAGCAGGGTGAGTCGCTGGGCAAGGCGTCTGTCAGTATCGCAACTGTTCTTCCTCACCCACCCTACAGCCCGTATTTCGCACCTTCCAACATCCATCAGTTTGGCACAATGGAGGATGCACTCCCTGGGAGACAGGACATGGATCATGGGGAGAGTACTGATGCAGCAAAACGTTGGCTCTGACATCCACCAGTAGAGTAGACCATGCGGGTATAAAGGCCCTCCCAGTAAGTTGCGTAAGGCTATCACTTAGAATGCTGATTAAGCTGAAAATTGGGTTTTGTAACCGTTTTGTAACCATACGGTTTTGTAACCGTGGAGAATAATATTGTATATTGGAATGCTGAATAAAACCAATCTGCTTTCAAGAAAAAAATGTGTTTCGTTACGTCCCTTATATTTCCTTTTATTGCTCGCGCTCTGTGGATGGGTATTTATTTGTTGGGGATTTATTTCCTAAAGGGAGGAAAGACTTTCTTTCATATAAATTTGTAACGCTTATCGAACTTTCCTTCTAATCAAGTGCGTTCGTTTTTCTTCGGAAAAAGCCTTTTATTTTGTACTGACTGACAGAAGTCGTCTTCATGCCATTTCTCCGAAGAGTTTTGCTTGTGAGGTAGTGACTGTGAAACTGACGGCAAGCTTACTGAGTGAGAAGGCGGCTCCTCGTCCTTTTGAACACTAAAATTAATGCTACTTCTGTGTCGCCTCTATAGATAAACCGTCATAGCTGTTAACCTTCAGCATGTCCTTTACGAAATTCAGCTCCGGTTTCATATTGAGTGTCTCTGATACAGACGGTACGCGGTGACAGAGTTCTGGACACCGCTTGCTGTATCTAGTTTGGCGTCAGGTCCCTAGAGGACAACTGCCCCGCAGCCAGGAAGCCACATGTGGGCCGGCCGGATGTGAAGCTACTGGCAGTGTGAGGCAGCGCGCCGCTGCCCCCGGAAGCAGGAAGCGGTCGCGGGCGAAGCAGAGCGCGGCGGGCGCCGTGCCTCACGCGACGCCGACGCCGCCTTCCCTTCCCCTCCCCTCCCCTCTTCTCATCCACCCCCACCCCCGCTCTTCTTCCCCTGGGGCTGCGCCGCGGATTGCCGGGCCGTGTTTTAATCGTCGGCCGTGCCGTGTCAGCGCTGAAGCCTTCGCACCGCACTGTCCATAGCTCTACACCTACCTCTGTCTACGTCTATGCTCCCCAAGCCACTCCTCTGTGTGTGGTGATTCCCCTTATTCAACACTGTTCTTGGATAACAAACTACGAATACAGGCTTACTTGCTGAAGGCACTTTTTCATTAACTGAGTGTCTAGTATGGGGATAAACATGTCGAAATACCTAATTTAAAATACACCAATCAAGGGTAGAGACAATCCGACCGGAGGACATCCGCAACTGAGCATTAGAGCAGAAATAGAAAACACCACGTCAGTTGTAAGATTTTTTGTTTTCAGTGCTTAGATCACGACCGGTTTCAGGCCATTACGTGCCCGTCATCATATGTGATACTGCAAATAAACAAGAGACCGAAGCTAATAATGTTTACACGCCGCTGTGGCCGAGCGCTTATTTGAGAGTGAAAGCACTTAGTGACTTGCAACAGTTCTTACACATAATGTCAAACCTTTACGAAATTTTTTTTCTCTGGCAACCACAGCAAAATGGTGAAAGGAAAAAAGTTTATGGCTTAATAAATTTTCGCTGTTCTTGCAGAAAACTGCACGACGCTTTAATTTATTATCTCATTACTAACAACTGCATTCGCGCCACATTCAGACCGGCTTCACATGTATCATTGAATGTAGCAGCAAAATTGTATCATTATACGACACACAGTTGAGCAGATACGACGTCATAACTACTGAAATGCGTCAAAAACTACCTCATCGTGCATGAATTTTCAATTTGTTACTTCTTTGCTACCAACTCTATTCGCAACAAAATCAAATGCAGTAGACACATATTCCACTCGATGTATCTGCAACGTGATATTGTAAGACACATAATTCAGGAGTTACAATGTTATAAACATTAAGCTGCGTGAACGTGAAACAGTAGGCTGAAATTAGCTAAGGATGCAGGTGAAATACGTGCATAAATGTTGCGATATATGTTGTGATATATTTGACACGCGCGTATGCGGGCCAAGCTACGGGTAAAAAACTCATCATAAATCCCCAGAACGCTTTTAACCAAATTTGCTACACGTATCAGTTACGATATGGAAGAAAGTACTGTGGATGTAAGAATCACCATCCTGCTACCGAGATGAGGATGATAACGTGGACGGAGGAGGAGGAGGAGGAGATGGAGAGAGAAAAGAGGATTGGACAGAGAAAGAGGAAAGGAGACGGGCAGAAAAGGGGGGGGGGGAAGAGACGGACAGAGAGAGGGGAAGGAAGAAATGGACAGCCGGCCGTTGTGGCCGAGCGGTTCTAGGCGCTTCAGTCTGGAAACGCGCGACTGCTACGGTCGCAGGTTCGAATCCTGCCTCGGGCATGGATGTGTGTGATGTCCTTAAGTTTAACTAGTTCTAAGTTCTAGGGGACTAATGACCTCAGAAGTTGACTCCCATAGTGCTCAGAGCCATTTGAACCATTTGTTTACACGCACTAGTTCACATGAGAAAACAAGAAAGAAGCACCGTATAACAATTTAGAAAACAGAGGTCGGGCTAGGTTCTGTAAACATAAGTCAATGCCAAAGCGACACCAGGCATACAGCGGGCGACTGCCTGGGTAAAGAAGTGTGATATGAACGCCAGGGACACTTACATTTTGTGCTGCGGGCACGAGCACCACGACGGAAAACATAGGACGCGCCGTACCACCAGAGACCGCAGAGAACGGAACAGCGTACACAAGGAGGAAGCAACCTGGTAAACCAGACTGGCGAAATTACTGCCATCTGTTGACGGGAAGAATAACGCCGGACAAACCAGCCCGGCAGTTCACAGGTTTTAGTAATGGTTTACAAGCAAAACGAAAAAAAAACTGCCTTGTCCTGACAAGGATAGAGGGAAGACAGGGGGCTAAAGGTCAGTCTGTACTTTCCGAGCGGTGACGAGTAGATGCGGAAAGACAAATTACCATGAAGGCAGGTTGGTGACTTGAATCAGCGCCAACCATGTCACAGGGTATCTGGGGACTCGACAGGATGTTTGCAGCAGGACACATGGAATTCAGAGGTCTGGTTACCACTATTGATTTGCGATCACACTAGCTAATACATTGAAGGCTTGTTCCCAACATTAGAAAAAGCAAAGGAGAGGCAACTGGTTGCACAATGGAAGTCAGTGTCTGAAGCTAACACAAGCAGCGAACCCTAGCAGCACGTTAAGTAAAACCTGGGAGCAGCGCTCCACGCGAGGAAGCTTACGGAGGCTGGCCACGAGCGACTCGGAGTCCGCGCCCCAGCGATCTGACTGATAAATTCCCTCCAAATTCAAAAATACGGGTTTTTAAAGAATCTATCCACCAATCCACGAGCAGTTAACAAGCTTCGGCCAACCTGACGAGTCGTTCTACATCTCCACAGCGCCTCTGACCAACGACATTTAAATCCCTCCCCTTCCCCTGCGTAGTAGGTAGGGATGCTTCTGGATTTTTCATTAAAAAAAGCTCCAAGTTTGGTATCAACAGCGTTCAACTCATAGCTAAACGTCACTGCCGCTCCAGTTGTGGCCAGCTACAACAGTGTATTACGTCGCTTGGCCTCGCCCTCCGTCCTTCTGTGGGTGGGGACCGCTGTAGTAGCACTCTAACTTGTGTAAACCAGCTGACGTTGCAGTTCTCAGGAGCAAGTATCACGCTCGCTGCCTCTGCTAAGACGTGCCGTTTCGTGGCCATCTTCTACAGTGACGCCTTACGACAGCGTCTAGGTGGTAAATGGAGTTACCAGTTAATTCTCTGAAGTGCAACTTCTCTCCTGAGACAGTTGCTCGGAGGGTCTCCAATTTTCAAAGCTGTAGTTTTACTACATATGTGCGCTAACCTAAACGCTACCACTTTTTCCTGCTCTCTGTAGTGTATCTCTGATTTCCTACCTTGAAGTGCCCTTGATGGCCCCAAATAGCCTTAAGCGTAACAACGTGAAAGTCATTGCGTCGTCAGTATACGACAAAACATCACAAAAAAGGTTGCAAAAAATGGTTCAAATGGCTCTGAGCGCTATGCGACTTAACTTCTGAGGTCATCAGTCGCCTAGAACTTAGAACTAATTAAACCTAACTAACCTAAGGACATCACACACATCCATGCCCGAGGCAGAATTCGAACTTGCGACCATGGCGGTCGCTCAGCTCCAGACTGTAGCGCCTAGAACCACACGGCCACTCCGGCCGGCAAAAAGGTTGCATGAAAAGCGTTAACTCGCTGGTGGTACACAGCGTCCTATGCACTCCATCGCAGCACTCGGATCGCAGCACAAAACTGTAAGTGTCCTGGTTTTCATTCCGTATTTCTTTACCGAGGGATTTGTCCGTTGTATTTTCTGGTATCGTTTTGGCATTGACTTAAGTTTTACCGCATCTAGCCCGATCACTGCTACCTAAAACATTACACAGTACTTCTTTTTTGTTTTCTCATGTGTATTAGTGCGTGTAAAAATTATTAGCTTCAGTCTCTTGTTTATTTTCAGTATCTCACCACGTGATGGGTATGTAATTTTCCGAAACTGGTCGTGATCTAACATCTGAAAATAAAAAAACCTTACAACTGAAGCGGTATTTTCAAACTCTGCCGACTAAAACTATCGGAAAATCTGTCAGTATACATTAGTAAGGGGTGCCTCCACCGTTCGCCCCACGCCTGGGTTCCCGGGTTCGATTCCCGGCGGGGTCAGGGATTTTCTCTGCCTCGTGATGACTGGGTGTTGTGTGATGTCCTTAGGTTAGTTAGGTTTAAGTAGTTCTAAGTTGTAGGGGACTGATGACCATAGATGTTAAGTCCCATAGTGCTCAGAGCCAGCCACCGTTCGCCTTTATTGTGGCTTTAACTCTGCTGGGGAACAGTTTCAATGGGGTGTCTGAGTGTCTGAGGAGGAATCACAGATCATTCATCCTCAAAAGCCGAAGCCAGAGAGGTAATGATGTTGGACGCTGGGATCTGGAGCGAACCCCAAAGGTGCTCCATTGAGTTCGAGTGAGGCTTTTGAGGAATTTATCAATTTAAGATACTGGAAGTCCGCGATCATGCTATGGCAATTTATTTCAAAGATCTGTCGTGATCACTAAATTGTAGATTTCACAGTTTCCGGTATCGACCATTTGCCATCTTCGGAACAGTAACAAAAAGATAAACACTGGAGTAACTAATTAATTTCAATTAGCTGAAGCAAAATCTACAACAGGTCTAGTGATACATAAAAAATAGAGAAAGTTAACGTGATTAACAGCCCTGAATATCAGTCATACACGCCATGAAAACGTCCAGAATCTACAATCCAGGTACACAGTACGTAAGTGCTGGTGGTGGCCTGCATACGTCCAGTATTTATAGAGTACCTGAGGCCATCAGAGAGCACCAAACCTTAGGTGAATGGGTAACCAGTATCGTAAAATCAATAGCCAAAATGCAGTATTAGTAATCGTTCATTAAAATTGCTTCATATGACAAAATGAACGTCTGACAATAAATTTTCGACTTACATAGAATATGTGGAAATTACGTCCAGTAGATTCAACAATTTTCCTTTTGGTGCCTTAAGCAACGCTTCCATGCTAACCTCTGCAATTCAGAAAACATTCATATAATCAAAACAAGAGCGCATTCGGTACTCATTTGGATAGAGAAAAACATATGGCAGGAAATATAGATGATAAAATGAAGCGTTGCATAATACAGGACAATTATGTAACTTGCTGGAAGAAACTGACATTTACGTACATAGAAAACGGCAACCGGGATTTCTGCTGAATGAACATAATGACTTTAGGTTGATTGTTTATTTTGATGCATTCAGAAAGCTACTAGTATGAGTCGTTGCAGCAGCTTGGCGTGCGGTTGTGTGTGCTGGCCATCAGCGGTGAAGAGACGGCCTTCTTCCGCAAGCCCCGCCACAAGAAAACAAAAACTGCTTACAGAGAAGTCAAGAGGCGGTGCCACTGAGATCCCATTCCCAAAGTGTCATCGATTTTCGACATTTTAATTATCATACATTTTCGGTTATGTTTAATTGTTGTCCTGCTGAATGGTTCCTATTTATACATCTGATGTCACTTATAAACTTTTTATTCTGGCTTTTACACAATTGTGTGTTACATAATTTTGCCAGGCTAGTAGCTTTCCATTATTACTCTTCACACGTCTCATGTGAATTTTAAGCATGGGTTTAATTTGCACATATTTTATGTAAGTCGAAGGTCTTAAACATGGACAGTAATACAAGTACCAGTAAGTGGAACTTGTATTACTGTCCATGTTTAACACTTCTTGTAGTTGTCTCATCAAATATTGTTTCTATTTTACTTGGTTCATTTATTTAATGAAAATTGTTACATTGCCACAGTTCTGAACATAATGTCAATGTTAAAGTGCAGTACCACCACACTCTCGAAGATTGCATTTACTGTATGTTCCCTCAAACGCCTCCATTTTCCTGCGTTTCTTTATTTCCGTTTATCTTATTGATATTGCTTAAGTTTCTTTAGTTTTGTTTATTAACAGAAACTGTTATGTAGGCATGGTGTTCCAATTTTGTGTTTTCCTGTCTACTCCATTTTTATTTATTTACTGTTGAATTTTTTACTTCTTCATTGCACTACCCCCACACTGTCAAAGATATTACTCTATGTTTCTGCTTCAGTCTAGACGTGTAATTCTCTTCCAATGTTGTTTGCAAACATTGTAACTTCTTTGCTGACAATATTCAGTAAATTTCTGAAGATGGCCTTATAAGCCGGAAACCGGATAGCACAATAAAAGTAACATGTAGAAGAAAAGCAAACTGGTGCTTTTCATTTATTATAATGTTGTTCAACCAAGAACTGCCGAAAGAATCTGCTAACATGATAAAAATGATGAATCTTTTTAGTATGCGACAGAACTGCGGTAGATGGAAGCTTCGCTATCTTTGAATAAGTCGCTACAGTTAGGACAAATCGAATTATTTGGGATTACTATCTGAGTATTTTCTCATTGTAAAAATCTCTCTCTTTAGCTGAAAATTATTAGTTGTTACAATACAAGACAAATATTCATCCATATTGGTGCAACAAGAATGCAAGTTTGTTAAGGATCTCTCTCTCTCTTGTCTTGCTGTCCGCAGAGATAGTATTGTTGTGGTACTCAGTATGTTGTTTTCTTTGAATAACATGTCATTGAGTGTGATTATAGGGCCACAATAGGAGGCTAGATTTGTGAACTGTTGGCGCTAAATTTTAAAGCCAAATGCTCACTCAGTACCCATATTTTCAAAGCCAGAGAGGTGAGACTTATTACGTGAAAAGCTGATGAAAATAGAGGTCATGAGAAGCCTTTTGTGCATGGTGTGTAGTTTTATTGAGAGGAAAACATTTTTTTTCAGATTTTCCATTTTAAATGGTTTTCACGTGACATACGGTACTGCCTCTTTGGTAAGACAGTGGCTGAACCTGGGCCGGCATAGCACCAGATGTTTAGCATAACACCAATGCTCAGTCCACGTGAACGTCGTCCCACCGTAGTACCGCTCTACGGATGCTACGTTTGAGTACCGTTAACGGAGGGGCGCCCACTGAAGCATCCTCTGCACAGCAGTGGGAGAACTGGGGGTGGTCACATGGGGCGCACAGGACAGCTTGGTAAGAGTGCATCAAGGTTGCTACATAGAAGGTTGGGCCAATGTGTTCGGCAGCGATCGGGCGCTTCCGTGTGACGTCACTGTCGAGAAGCGTCAGCAGCGCGAGACGTTCGCATACGGCACTATTGCGCTTAAACTAACATTAATTTACGAAATGTGAAGGGCGATATAATGAATTATGGATTCGATCGAAGCTTACCAATACAGGTACTGAATGTTAATACCTGCTAGGACTGTGAAGCTCTTATATTGTCTCTCTGGTAATGACAAAAGAAAAACTACAGATTTGTGGCAGCCCTCGATTTATATTTTATTACTCAATATTTTTTGTTAGATAACAACAATCTGGTATGCTTCAGTCCCTTTTTATATATTTTACAATTTTTAATAGTACTGGAAACGCAACAATTACAAGAGCTTTCAGTTTACTAAACACATTTTGTGCATCACAGTCGGCAATGTGTGTACCATCTTTTTCATGCAGGTATTAAGCAGCAACCGTACGTCTAGTTAGTTGAGTCATTACTACACATAATGATACAGAAGCGCGGTTTAATGAACTCACATTCAAAAATTTTAAGAAGAATTTAAACACCTTAGTCAGATCTGGAGGGGACTGCAGAAGCTCTCCACCCGTGTGCTGCTTTCAGCTGCTGCTGTTTGGCCCTCTGTGCCTTTGCAGATGTGTTGAAGTGCCTTATCCAGATGAAGGTTCTGATTTTAGCGTACACTGTGACGACGTCTTGAGGAATAGTTGGAAACTTCCCAATTAAACGTCTCGTCAGGTTTCTGATCACATTGCCATCTTTACACAGACTGCTGCCATGAAAATTTAAAAAAAGCATCTCTAACTGCTTAACAACATCAAATATTATCAAACGACTCATCTGAAGGGATGATTAAGCGACCAAGAGACTGTTTCTCAATCCACCCAGAACTTGCATGGTCATTCGACACTTCCCGAGTGTCTTACCACTAGGATGACCAAGTGATTTGTCAATGGAGACGCACCTGGAGGCGATATATCCAGCGATGTAGCGGAGACCTTCTAGAGAACACTCTGAATCTTCTATCAAAGGTGGAACAATTAAATCATGTATTGTGATGTCCCTCATTTGTTGATCACCTTCTATCATTGACAACGCTTCCGCTTGCTTAGTGTACTTTAGTTGTCACTTTAGTACTTCGTTGATACTGAATGGCTTTGGCATAGCTTTCTCTGTCTGCTTAATGCATGAGCCAGTAATTTGTTTCTCGTTCCTAGCTTGTTGTTTTCAGCTATCAAACGCATATTTCTTTTGTCTGTAGCAATAATTCCTTATGAAGCCTCTTCATTTCATCCTCGATGCGGCCTTTTTCACTTTCTGTGCTTTGATCCACTTTTTTTTCCTTCGGTGACAGTGCACGTTTACGTGTTTCACGATCTTTCCTTCTGTCATTTCTTTCTTGGACGGAAGACGAAGCAGCAACAGCAGCTGCAGATGTGGCTTTAATGAGGTGCAATGAAGCAACAGCAGTCGGCTTTAAGATCTTCTTTGGCGGAAGTTTCATTAATTCAGCTTGGACATCCCGTAAATAATCGTCTCCTTTAAAATGTACGCTACGGATAGTAGCATTTTTAATGTTAATACTATCACTTCTTCTACAGAGCTGAACCCACCGAGCACATGTTTCAGGATCTTTCGGAAACTTATGATAGGAAATACAACTCCCTTTAGTCTTCTGATTATAGTTTTCACACGCAGCCACGGCACAATTCGGCATTGTTAAAGTGCCGCAGAAAGAATAAACTCGATTCAACACGATAACAAACAGCAACAACACAAAACTTACTTGCTTCAACACATAAGAAAGCGCGCGCGAACTGAGCGGAGTTTCTCGACGCTGACGTCATGCGCAGTACGGCGAAAAATCTCTGTTCTGCGCACGCATTATGGGTCCCCCCTGAGAGTGCATCAGTACTCGGAACGCTCTTGCCTGCCAGCTCGGTCGGCGCCCGGACGTGTCTATTTGTTCCTCCAATTGGGGGCGCAGTGCCTCTCAATTTAACTGCGGCAGTCTCCCGTTGTAGCAGCGAGTTTGAGCTTATTTTACACCTTAGGCCTAGTCGTCTGGAGAAATAAAACCTACACTGGTAACTGGAATTAGTCTTTGCCTTCGAAGGTTTTCTCCCAACATCACCAGACGCCCCGTTTTGCGCTCACTATCTCATCCCGACCAAGTCCAGCACGTACACTTCGTTACTGGAGAAAATGTGTAGAGCCGTTCATTTGTTACTCGTATCTGTGGGAATATAAACGTCACCTTAGCTGCACTGCAGAAGTTTATTAAAATTTAAGCAGTAAGAACCCTGCACAAATATCCGTCGAGATAAGTACGCAACAATCGTGGGTGTAATCATGTATACACTTGGTACAATGCTGAGCACTAATTATTCATTTCACTTTAAATAAATCATCTCCTACACACTACAGTGCACATTAGCTGTGGAATTCATTCCAAAAGTGCTTGTCACAGGCATTTACCTAGTCTTTCTGCCTAGCGCTGAAACTGTTTAAGCTTCATTTTGTGGGCGATTCTTAACTACGATCAACAATTTTTTTAAAAGATAGGTACGGTATTCAAAATTCGTGTGCATTGCCAACTAATACAGATACATAGTGTTGGTGAAAGTAGTAGTGCAAATGAATAGGTGAGAAATTTTACGCTGGCTCTTGGTGCTGCAAGCAAATTGCTGCAATAATTAGTATTCTCCTCTGTTAAGCATTGTTTTTAAGGTTCATACGTAAAAGTTGGATCATGAGCAGGCAATGATGACTTACTCTATAAGCACCGTTTACTTGCATCTTAAATTTGTAATGAACTGCGGCAACGAACGAAGCTGTCGTGGATATTTCTTTATCGTGGTCCCACGACGGCCATTATATATAACAGGTTTACTATCGATAAATCATTTTGCTGATGATCTAGTCAGCTTATAAGAAGAATTAGCAACTTGGCAGTATAACAGTATTACTTTGATCACACACAGTGTACAAACTGAATAAAATACGTGTAGAACGACATTCATTTGAATATATTGCTTTAGAGAGTTTATTTCTAACTTCGACTAAAGTATATTTACAAAGATTGTCGCTTTATCAAACAAAGACAAGTCGGAAGTAGTTTTCACTTATTAATAGTGGAAAACTGGAAAAAGACAATGGCACTTTGTTCCAGCTCTCCATAGCGGTGCGTAACGAAAGGAGGCATCTCTAACGGGAGTTGCAGTTCGGTGCGTCTAAAAGTTCCTCCTGAATGGTAGGAACAGCGCCTCCTGGCTTTTGAAGTTAGACAAGTAAGTTACTGTTCAGGAACTTGAAGGCTACTCAGTTATACATTAGTTCCCAAGAACCTAAAGCGCTTGGCAACTACTTTGCGTTAGCGGCACAGTTCTTGCGAAGTTCCCGTAAGCCACAGCTCCAACACGCACAAACGTGACGCCTGCACTTAGGTAGCTTTTCTACTAACTGGAGAGATCTTGCGCCGCTTAGAATCAGAACCGTTTTAGTGCTGCGTAGCTGACACTCAAAGTAGTGAAGTATCAGCCAGCGCAGAACGCGTAACTCGCAACGTGAAACTCAGTGATATGCTGTGTCCTTCTTTAAATAAAGTTCAATTGTTGTTACCTCGTAATACTAAAGAATATTTAAATTACCATTCACAGAATATCAATATATTATCCCGCAAAGGAAAAAAATAAGTTTTCCCCCTGCAATTCCTTTCTCTCGTCTTTTATGAGCTCATTTAGACCAGTCTGAAAATAACTTAATGTGTTTTCTGGGTACATTCATCGACACAAAATATTTCATGGGCTTCCTGTTTCTAATTACATTAAGGAAAATGTATTTGCACGACAGTAATTTACATGTTCGCATATTCAGTCGTCCACCGCCCGCAGTTTCATAGCATAAACATGATGTATCTCTGACCAGTATGATTTTCACTTCCTCACAGAAAAAGTGAAGCACCTAGAAGACATGTTCTGATATCAGTGTAACTTTGTACACATACGCCCACCATGGGAGGGCCTGTAAATGGTGAGAGTAGCAGTTCTCTATGACTGGTAGAACGGTCACCAGAGAGCAATTAGTGTTGTTCATATCCATCGTTGTTACCAGGCCTGGTGGGTCGGTAATCGGCGTGAACAGCGTCAGAAACTAAATGATCACTGTGTAGGACACGGAGTTGGCGCGTACTGTGCGAGACGGAGTTTAGCTCCTGACAGAGTTTGAAAGGGACCTCAGTGTATATCACGATTTGGCCGGCTGGCCGTATCGGGGACCATCCAGATTCGGCAGTGGTTTGATGTTGAACAGCACTGAAGCGACTGGTCAGGCAAGGCTCCGGTCAATCACGTCGGACCAGTACACGTGAGGATCGCCATATTGTGCACTAAGTACGTTGTAACCCCTTCCAATATTTTCCTACCAGCGAGAACAGCATTCTGCACTCACTATTTGTCAGAGACCAGCAACAGCCAGATAAAGTAATTACAATCCCAAGCGTAGGTGCAGTCAACACAACAACAGAAACGGCTTGTTTGGACTTGTGCACTCACTGGAAGCATCGACTGCTCAGTGATGAACCACCAACGTCGGCTAGTATGACGCAGATTCGGTGACAGGAACAGGGTGTTACTCCTAGTGGCAAGCCGTCTTCGTCACGCCACGGCAAGTAGTGACTGACGGAACTCTGGTGGCACAACGCTACGTCACAGACTTTCTGCGTCCTCTTGCATTACATCCCATGCGACGTTTTCGTGGTGCCACTTTTCAACAATATAATGCCACTATGAACTGTCTGCGTGATGATGATGTACTCCTGTGGCCACCAAGCCCCCAATTTGTCCCCGATAGATCAACTCCGCCCCAGCGCCAGCGTTCATGAAATCAAGCGCAATTACAATAGTTGAGAGCCAACTTGCCTCAGGCAAAGAGACATCGGGTTTGCGACACCCTTCCCACACGAATCAGTGGATGCGTCCGGCCAGATGTAGTGCAATGTCGTACTTACAAGTGAGTTCATTGTAAATTTGTCTCTATTTTCTGATCACATCACATATGGTACCCTCTCAGCCCATGTATTTTCATTTAGTTTCGTCGTCCCCGTCTTGATGCTTCCCCGATCAGGGGAATTGCTTCTTCCGATCCACGGTTCAGTCGTAACAGACGATATCATTGGGCCAAAGTGAAGAAAGCGTAGAGATCGTGTGCTCGGAGACCCATGTTCAGAAATGAGCGCTGAACGGTATACTACGAAACAGCCTGCATCAACACGCTAAGCCGCGCGGGCTTAGCCGAGCGGTCTTTGGCGCTGCAGTTGTGGACTTTGCGGCTGGTCCCGGTGGAGGTTCGAGTCCTCCCTAGGGCATGGGTGTGTGTGTTTGTCCTTAGGATAATTTAGGTTAAGTAGTGTGTAAGCTTAGGGACTGATGACCTTAGCAGTTAAGTCCCATAAGATTTCACACACATTTTTGAATAGCACGCTAATTTGTTGTCAGTTCTACCACAGATCACCTGCTGTCCGACTTTACAAAGCGTGCAAAGCTCAGAAATCTACGTTCTGTGATGTCGCCACCTCGTGATTTCACCGTCCTTAGACTACTTTCCATAAATGCTCACGAAAGTAGCAGGCGAATAGCCGCAACAATCTGCCATTTTTCAAAGTCGACTACGTCAATGGATTTTCCCATTTGCAGTCAGTATCATCGACAGGACGTTTCCCTCGTTCTTATCTTCTCCGGTTACATAATTTCCTTACCATAACACGTACTTGAAACGTCGCCATAAAGGGAGGATGAAACGAAATGAAACTTAGTTAGTTGGGACAGTATGTGATGTTATTCCCGTGATCGAGTAAAATTCACAAAGAACTTGGCAGTATGAGCCCACTTCATGACGTTCTATCCCCTCTGGTCTGGATGTAAGCGCCGATTCAGCTGGCAAGGATGTCATAAGGCCGTTGAATCTTCTGCTGTGACAACTGGCCTAAAACTGTTGTAACTTGCCCTTGGTAATCTGGATACTGGCACTCGAATGGAATTAACGTCCAAGCTGGTCCCACACATGTTCTCTCGGAGCTGATCTGGGGTCTCCTTGCCACAGGAGCACCTCAACTTCACGCAGACAATGTCACATTGCATGTGTGGGTGATTGTTAGAAAATAGCCATACGATGCTGTCGCATAATAGGTCACACATGGTGATTAACCGATGTGCCATTGTAGTTCCGTTAATCACTACCAGTTCTGATCTGAAGTCAGACCCGAGGGCTCCCCACGTCATGAGGTCAAGATGCCTTGGAAAAAAGGGACCTCTCGCCAGATCTTCGTCACACTCACCATCGTCGACCATCTGTATGCCTGCCCTCACGTTCCCACGCATCCAGTACAGGGCCACTGTCACATCCGAAAGCTCCAGAAATCTGGATCTTGCACGATTCGACCACCCGACCAAATGGAGACCCACAATGAGACCTCTTTAAAATTCTTTTAAGTGCCGATAAGCCTGGCTCACAAAAGTATGCGGAATCTGCGTATTCTGCACAGGGATCACTCATCTTCTCACGCTGTTCACATCTCTCGCATACCTTCCAGACCTATTAACCACGCTAAACAAGAACAACACTATACGCTGTGGTATCCGTTCTGCCAGTTACAGCAAATTGCAGCTCTAATCATTTACTTAACCGTCGATGGTGTATACGTGAACAAAGTTACACTGACATCCGACCACATCTACCGGGTACTTAACTTTCGTTTGTAAAAATCATTCAAGTCAGAGATACACAATGTTTGACGCTATGAATACCGGAAATTCTTCAGTTTGCGCGAGATCTTAGATAAGCAACGCATCTAACTCAAGTATTTTACTTCTGTTTATGTTCTTAAGAAATGACTGCCAGCATCATATAACTGGTTGACATTGGCCTGAGAAACATTACTCATTCGTATGTGATTATTCCCATAGTAAGTAGTTCATGACTGCTTGTCGTCAAAGATAAAGTACTACTCTTTTCATGAACGTGGAGACACGTACTTAACTGTGATGCAGTAGGATATTTTGTCCAGAAAGACGAACGGAAGTGCATAGAAAAGTACAACAGGCATCACCTTAATTGTAACTAATTTATCGTTGTTTATAGAAATTAAATAGGATCTAAGTCGTTCTAATCACTTAGAGCTCGCTTTGGTTTTCGACAGGGATCTGTTCACACTGTGGAATTTGAGGAGACGGTATTGGATCATGTGGGAGAAAATACATCAGTAAGTACTCTTCAGCTTACCCTTGAAATCCGCACGTCGGAGAATATAAAGTGGATAGCTATTGTGGAGCAACAAATACACCTCTCTAATAATGTGTGCCAGCAATGGAGCCAAAGATTTAGAAACCTGCGTGCAGTTTTGTCAACGGATTATTGAGTTCAGTACCGCTGTCATCGATCGTCACTTCCAACAGTTTCTCTGACCTTAATGTGTTGCTACAAGGTTCGAGTAGTTTGCCTTAATAATGAAAGTAAATATTCACTTCAGGCCATTAGTACATTATCATTAACACCTTATGCCAAAGTAATCATTTTAGAAATCACCACCATTTACACAAATCTGACGCTGAAAATTTGAAACACAATTTCTGTATAATGCAACCAGTCAAATGGTTTCTAATATTTGTATTTATTAAAAAGGTTCTTCGCTAAGCCCTTCGAAAATTATCCTGTGTTCTGTTACATCTATCAGTTCTCTTGCAATACTATTACACGATAGCCAATGTTAAAATATTTCAGGCTATTTCTACATCTACATCTACATTTATACTCCGCAAGCCACCCAACGGTGTGTGGCGGAGGGCACTTTACGTGCCACTGTAATTACCTCCCTTTCCTGTTCCAGTCGCGTATGGTTCGCGGGAAGAACGACTGTCTGAAAGCCTCCGTGCGCGCTCTAATCTCTCTAATTTTACATTCGTGATCTCCTCGGGAGGTATAAGTAGGGGGAAGCAATATATTCGATACCTCATCCAGAAACGCACCCTCTCGAAACCTGGCGAGCAAGCTACACCGCGATGCAGAGCGCCTCACTTGCAGAGGCTGCCACTTGAGTTTGTTAAACATCTCCGTAACGCTATCACGGTTACCAAACAACCCTGTGACGAAACGCGCCGCTCTTCTTTGGATCTTCTCTATCTCCTCCGTCAACCCGATCTGGTACGGATCCCACACTGATGAGCAATACTCAAGTATAGGTCGAACGAGTGTTTTGTAAGCCATCTCCTTTGTTGATGGACTACATTTTCTAAGGACTCTCCCAATGAATCTCAACCTGGTACCCGCCTTACCAACAATTAATTTTATATGATCATTCCACTTCAAATCGTTCCGCACGCATACTCCCAGATATTTTACAGAAGTAACTGCTACCAGTGTTTGTTCCGCTATCATATAATCATACAATAAAGGATGCTTCTTTCTATGTATTCGCAATACATTACATTTGTCTATGTTAAGGGTCAGTTTCCACTCCCTGCACCAAGTACCTATCCGCTGCAGATCTTCCTGCATTTCGCTACAATTTTCTAATGCTGCAACTTCTCTGTATACTACAGCATCATTCGCGAAAAGCCGCATGGGACTTCCGACACTATCTACTAGGTCATTTATATATATTGTGAAAAGCAATGGTCCCATAACACTCCCCTGTGGCACGCCAGAGGTTACTTTAACGTCTGTAGACGTGTCTCCACTGATAACAACATGATGTGTTCTGTTTGCTAAAAACTCTTCAATCCAGCCACACAGCTGGTCTGATATTCCGTAGGCTCTTACTTTGTTTATCAGGCGACAGTGCGGAACTGTATCGAACGCCTTCCGGAAGTCAAGAAAAATAGCATCTACCTGGGAGCCGGTATCTAATATTTTCTGGGTCTCATGAACAAATAAAGCGAGTTGGGTCTCACACGATCGCTGTTTCCGGAATCCATGTTGATTCCTACATAGTAGATTCTGGGTTTCCAAAAACGACATGATACTCGAGCAAAACACATGTTCTAAAATTCTACAACAGATCGACGTCAGAGATATAGGTCTATAGTTTTGCGCATCTGCTCGACGACACTTCTTGAAGACTGGGACTACCTGTGCTCTTTTCCAATCATTTGGAACCTTCCGTTCCTCTAGAGACTTGCGGTACACGGCTGTTAGAAGGGGGGCAAGTTCTTTCGCGTACTCTGTGTAGAATCGAATTGGTATCCCGTCAGGTCCAGTGGACTTTCCTCTGTTGAGTGATTCCAGTTGCTTTTCTATTCCTTGGACACTTATTTCGATGTCAGCCATTTTTTCGTTTGTGCGAGGATTTAGAGAAGGAACTGCAGTGCGGTCTTCCTCTGTGAAACAGCTTTGGAAAAAGGTGTTTAGTATTTCAGCTTTACGCGTGTCATCCTCTGTTTCAATGCCATCATCATCTCGGAGTGTCTGGATATGCTGTTTCGAGCCACTTACTGATTTAACGTAAGACCAGAACTTCCTAGGATTTTCTGTCAAGTCGGTACATAGAATTTTACTTTCGAATTCACTGAACGCTTCACGCATAGCCCTCCTTACGCTAACTTTGACATCGTTTAGCTTCTGTTTGTCTGAGAGGTTTTGGCTGCGTTTAAACTTAGAGTGAAGCCCTCTTTGCTTTCGCAGTAGTTTCCTAACTTTGTTGTTGTACCACGGTGGGTTTTTCCCGTCCCTCACAGTTTTACTCGGCACGTACCTGTCTAAAACGCATTTTACGATTGCCTTGAACTTTTTCCATAAACACTCAACATTGTCAGTGTCGGAACAGAAATTTTCGTTTTGATCTGTTAGGTAGTCTGAAATCTGCCTTCTATTACTCTTGCTAAACAGATAAACCTTCCTCCCTTTTTTTATATTCCTACTAACTTCTATATTCAGGGATGCTGCAACGGCATTGTGATCACTGATTCTCTGTTCTGCACTTACAGAGTCGAAAAGTTCGGGTCTGTTTGTTATCAGTAGGTCCAAGCTGTTATCTCCACGAGTCGGTTCTCTGTTTAATTGCTCGAGGTAATTTTCGGATAGTGCACTCAGTATAATGTCACTCGATGCTCTGTCCCTACCACCCGTCCTAAACACCTGAGTGTCCCAGTCTATATCTGGTAAATTTAAATCTCCACCTAAGACTATAACATGCTGAGAAAATTTATGTGAAATGTATTCCAAATTTTCTCTCAGTTGTTCTGCCACTAATGCTGCTAAGTCGGGAGGTCGGTAAAAGGAGCCAATTATTAACCTAGCTCGGTTGTTGAGTGTAACCTCCACCCATAATAATTCACAGGAACTATCCACTTCTACTTCACTACAGGATAAACTACTACGAACAGCGACGAACGCTCCACCACCGGTTGCATGCAATCTATCCTTTCTAAACACCGTCTGTACCTTTGTAAAAATTTCGGCAGAATTTATCTCTGGCTTCAACCAGCTTTCTGTACCTATAACGATTTCGGCTTCGGTGCTTTCTATCAGCGTTTGAAGTTCCGGTACTTTACCAACGCAGCATCGACAGTTTACAATTACAATACCGATTGCTGCTTGTTCCCCGCATTTCCTGACTTTGCCCTGCACCCGTTGAGGCTGTTGCCCTTTCTGTACTTGCCCAAGGCCATCTAACCTAAAAAACAGCCCAGCCCACGCCACACTACCCCTGCTACCCGTGTAGCCGCTTGCTGCGTGTAGTGGACTCCTGACCTATCCAGCGGAACCCGAGACTCCACCACCCTATGGCGCAAGTCGAGGAATCTGCAGCCCACACGGTCGCAGAACCGTCTCAGCCTCTGATTCAGACCCTCCACTCGGCTCTGTACCAATGGTCCGCAGTCAGTCCTGTCGACGTTGCTGCAGATGGTGAGCTCTGCTTTCATCCCGCTAGCGAGACTGGCAGTCTTCACCAATTCAGATAGCCGCCGGAAGCCGGATTTCCTCGGATCCATAGCGACACACATCATTGGTGCCGACATGAGCAACCACCTGCAGATGGGTGCACCCTGTACCCTTCATGGCATCCGGAAGGACCCTTTCCATATCTGGAATGACTCCCCCCGGTATTTTTGGTTTTCTTCCCCTCTCTTGCTGCCATATCCCTAAGGGGCCCCATTACGCGCCTGACGTTGGAGCTCCCAACTACCAGTAAGCCCACCCTCTGCGACCGCCCGGAACTTGCAGACTGAGGGGCAACCTCTGGAACAGGACAAGCAGCCATGTCAGGCCGAAGATCAGTATCAGCCTGAGACAGAGCCTGAAACCGGTTCGTCAGACAAACTGGAGAGGCCTTCCGTTCAGCCCTCCAGAATGTCTTTCGCCCCGTGCCACACCTTGAGACGACCTCCCACTCTACCACAGGTGAGGGATCAGCCTCAATGCGGGCAGTATCCCGGGCAACCACAGTCGTAGTCCGATCGGGGGTTGCGTGGGGCGAGCTGGCCGTCCCCGACAAACCCCCATCCGGAGCCCCACAGTGATGCCCATTGGCAACAGCCTCAAGCTGTGTGACCGAAGCCAACACTGCCTGAAGCTGGGAGCGAAGGGATGCCAACTCAGCCTGCATCCAAACACAGCAGTTGCAGTCCCTATCCATGCTAAAAACTGTTGTGCAAAGAACGTCTGAACTAATATACAGAGAGCGCAAACAAATCGACACAAAATTTAAACGGTTATTAAAATACAAGACTGCCTAGTAAATGCAGTAATGCTGCTACTTGCGCACTGCTGACACACTGCTCGGCGGCGGAAGGAGACTACGCGATTTTACACTATTCAGGTACTAAAACGCGATACAACAACTCTCAAACACTATAATACGCCCGAAATGTATGAATTAAACAATGCATGTACCAAAAACACGCAAAGAAATTAAGAATTAAACTATGTAGCAAATGAGTGAGCTAGGAGCATGCAACTTGCTGCTGCAGCTGCTTATCCAACGACGGCAGGGAGCACACTGACTGTGACCAACCGACACTGGCCGTTCAAAACAAAAACAGAAGACATACGACTACGCGAATTTACACTATTCAGGTACTAAAACGCGATGCTACAACTCTCAAATACTATAATATGCCAGAAATTTATGAATTAGACAATGCAAGTACCAAAAACACGCAAAGAAATTAAGAATTAAACTATGTAGCATATAAGTTCCGGCAGTCGATTTATCACGCAGGCGTCTACCATTAAACTCCTGTTCTTTAAAACGTTGACTGCCGCATTTATAGCGATGAATGTTTCACCGCGAGCCCAACCAGGCCACGGCTGTGTTGTACCTGCCGGCGAACTCGTGGTGGTCAATGTGTAAAAGAATCGAACTCCCTTGCGTACAATAGCTTTAAGTGTCTCGTTACTTTACAAATCTCAAATATTTGATTTTAAGCATGTAAACGGGAAAATGTTTAGAGAAAATTTGAAATTATGTATAAAGTTTGTTGGAAGTGGCCAATCGCCCTTATTTTCAAATACTGGACACACAAAATCGCGCCGTCGGTTAGATTGTCTCATGATAAACACAGTTTCTAACTGTAGTACCTGCCTTATTGTGTTAAACTTTTAAAGTAAGATTATACCTCTTAATGAATAGATCATGACAGCATTTTAAATTTTTAGATTTTGCAATAACTATGTGAAATCCTGAAAATCAAATTTTCGTTGCCCCTGGAAGTCATTACAAAAACAGCCTGCAAATGGTATCGGGTTCTGGATCCCGGGTTAGTCGCTTAGTAAAACAGACGTGTTTCTAACCATATTTGCTACTACCCGCAAGCAGTTTGACGTAAAGGAAATCGTTGTCGAATCACTGAGCAGTTATGCGACACAAAGGGCATTATGTTCAGAATGTCCAGCCGTACAGCTACTGCAA
Source organism: Schistocerca serialis cubense (assembly GCF_023864345.2). Classification (NCBI taxonomy): domain Eukaryota; kingdom Metazoa; phylum Arthropoda; class Insecta; order Orthoptera; family Acrididae; genus Schistocerca; species Schistocerca serialis. The sequence continues at coordinate 257,069,762 of NC_064642.1, forward strand.
TATGTCACTGTAACGTTAAGTTCTTGTTTAATTAGAAAACAACTTGTAACCCCCTTGTAACCCCCCCCCCCCACCCCACCCCCCACTTCGTGCGATGGCGTTCGACGCGGAAGTAAGCCGGGCCGAGCTCTGCTGGTGGACGAGATTTTCACTGCCAGTATTTGGCCGGAAAGGGGAGGAAAGGTATTGGTGTAAAGTTCGTGAAGAGCAACCTTGTGTCATTGCCCTGGATTAAATTCCAAACCTCTCCGCAGTGTATTATGGAGTAAAGGCGTGTGACACTGTTGCTTGTGGTCCATCAGTCGGATGAGGACGTTCAACTCTGCAGCTTCCTTGATGCTCTTCGATAGGAACACCAGATTCCGTCTCCCTCCCCCCTCTCCCGTGTTCCATTATCATACAATGCAGACATGACACTCCACCGTACAAGCATCCATAACGCTTACCTACACTCCACAAGTGTGTGTAAGACACAACTGTTCCATCTTCGGAAGGAAAGGAACCAATGTGCACAGAGGAACAAGACCCGTTCCGCACTGTGGCTAAGGGATATCCCAGCGAAGAATGCAATACCACATTCAGTTAATAACAATTAGTAACCTGTTCGGTATCGTTTTCCGTTTTAAGCAGGAGAAGGAAGGAAGATCAGAGCAATTTCGGATCCAGAAGGGCGGCAGGTCGGGGGGGGGGGGGGGGCGGGGGGGGGGCGGGGGGGGGGGGTAAGAGGGCGATGATTCTGTGAGGTTCATGATATCCACCCTAATAAAGGTTTCAGTAAAAGCGTTTATATTTTACGGTTACCAATTTCAAAATTTCTTAGCTAACTTTTGGAGAGTGAACTTCAAGCGACTCACATCGGCAACGGCACAGGCAAACGGAAGAACAAGTACATTTATTGGAATGAACATAAACTTCAGTCCTCCTCCGATGGGGCAGGATAGCTCGAGACCTATTTTCGAGCATGTGGCCCTGGGGAAACGAGTAGTTCCGTGTCTGCTGCGCACTGCTGCAGCAGTACAGTTGCCACCTGTCGGGGAGGCATGTGCTCGGAACAGCTTCGCCTGTGTAGCCCCTGCGACTTGTGGCATAGGCCATCTGCTATGCAGTGCTGTTACGCTGGAAGGCTATAACCCCCCTACATAGCAGAAGTTGCATCACAGCTAAAAGTCTCCACGATGGAAAGAAATTGTAGAAATCTCAACCTTATATTAACACTGGGTGCTTTTCAGTAGTCTGAGTGAGGACACCGCACATTCCAATCAGGTAAAGGCGCACATTCACAGGCAGACAGTAGTTGCTGCATACGACACAGTTCACGAGTCCGCAACTACTACCGGCAACCAACCAAATTTGAGTAAGGCAAGACAAAAAAGGAAAAACTTTCAACAAAAAAACAGAAAAACTAACCTCACTAAAAGACATCATTCTCCTCATTTAATGATCGCATGCCCATAGTCTGCAGCCCGGTGTTCAGTATCGTAGTTGTGAGATATTTATAATGAGCGCAAATTTCAATTGTATATTACATAAGATGAGAGTTTGTGGCTATTACATTTCGTACATCAGCTGTAAGGTACATATAATTCTTATATTTCCAGATGAAAGCTTTTGATATGCTACATTTCTCTGAAATGTAGGTACTTAGTAGTCGTGTTATTCCTAAGCACTAATTTAAGTAAATAATAATAATTATTATTATTATTATCATATTAAAAAGGTATTTATTTTATTGTAATTTTAATTATAAAATAATCTTCAATATAGTAATAATAATAAATCACAATATCACATACAATATATTTTGTAACAAACTGTGATCCTCCCAGAACCAATCCCCAGATACGCGCCTGCATAAGAGTTTAATGTCCCGTCGAGGATATGGTCATTGGAAATAGAACAGGACAACACGGCGCGCCTTTGTGGAGAGTCCAATACATAGGTATGCAAGTGGAGCTGTGACATTATACGAAATTGATGTCATGTGGTATAGTCAGCTTTCTTCGTGTTAAGGACATTACAGAGTATCGTTACTCCTAAACGTGTAGTGCAGAATCTCTGGTCACTTCACGCCCTATGCGATATACACTATAGAGTGGTAAAATTAAGTTAAAGTGCCTCATTTCACGAACACTTTGCAATATCCAACATTTCCATTTCCCTAAACTTGTATGTGCGATTCATGACAAACTCTACGAACACAGAACGAACATTGACGACGGGTAATATTTTCGTATCACCTATCCTGACTCATTCTATACGTATTTCAGGGATAAAGACATTCGTTTGGAACCAGTGGTCATAGAAGAAAGGAAACGAAAAAGAAAAATAGCTCCACTGAAAGAGATTGAACAGGTCACCTTAAGTGATTAGAGAACGGACGTGAAAGAGCCTACTGCTGTTCCTTTCCCCACGACTGTGTACTGGACCAGCCGTGTGTGCTAGCCGAGGGAGGTATACCTCCTCCCGGCATGTCCAGCACTCGGTACAGCGAGATCTGGGAACGAAGAGTCCTCTCCGGGAGAGGGATGAGGCCCCTCGTGGCGGGATTATTGGCTGCCCGCCCCCTGCGTCGCCCCGATTGGTCGCTGGTCCCACAGGCGGGTCCATCGCACAGCGATTTGCCGCCGCCACGGGCAGGCTCGTTTCCGGAGATCAGCAGCGATCCTCTAGTGAGGAGCCCGGGGAGGGGACTGAAGTGGAGAATGGCGAAGGTGCTCACAGTTCTTCGAATCCCTGCAGAAGCTGTCTAAAATTTTTCACTCTCTTCTCGCAATGGGGTGCAGTTCCTCTTTGAATTGCAACGGACAAGTCAGTGTTAAAATGTTTCACCTCAAGAAATTCACAGTAGGAAATTATCCCTATTATCGTTTTGGGTCATCATATTCCGACTGATCTGATGCACTACGCCACGAATTTCTCTGCTGCGCCAACCCTTTGACTAACACTTGCAGGTGCAACGTTCTCATTTACGTGTTAAATATTGCGTTGATGTGTAAGTTCGTAGCGTTTTTCCGTAATTTTAATAAACAAAAGAGAACACGTGACAGTGATTTTAGTCATTAACAATATTCTCCTTCACTATTCACAACAGTCTGCCAACGCTGGGGTAACTTTTCTATTCCGCAATTGCAGAAATCACGTGGCTTCGAGGCGCAGACTCATCCAGCCGTGTTCGGAGCTCATTTTCGTTCGGAAAGGAAGTTCCTTGAAGGTTGTTTAATAGAGAGTCGGAAAGGTAACACTCGGATGGTGCAAGATCAGTTGAATAAGGTGGGTGCGGAATCACTTCCTGACGAAAGTCCTGTATAGCGCTTTTTGTCAGTCTAACAGAATACGGGCGGGTTTTAGCGTGGAGTAGCAACACTTCACGCAGTCTTCCTAGTCGTTGCTCTTGGGTTGCGTATGCAAGACGTGGCACTTATCGATAATAAGTGTCAACAGTGATGGTTGCACCTTGGCAAGCAATTCTTAGTATACCACATCGTCGCTGTTCCATCGATGCTTAACATTATCTTTTGTGGAAATGCGCAGGTATTTGTATGGGGAGTTGCTGCTTGTTTGGGTTCAACGATTCCTTTTTTTGCTATATGATGGCATACAGACACCATTTCTCGTCACCAGTAACGATACAGGTTATGAATGGCAGGTGTTGTTCAAGAGCCAGTTGATGACGAGTAAGCAGAGATGCACACATACCCATCCACTGATTTCTATTATTTTGGCTTATAGCATGTGGTAACCATGTATACGATTTTTGAACCTTCCTCATTGCATGCAAATGTCGCAAATGGAATGATCACAGTTCATCACATTTGCCAGTTCTCCAGCACAAGGACGTGGATCATTGTGGATTAATGCGCTTAAGCGATCTTAATTAAATCTCGAAGATCTTCCTAAATGAAGGAGAATCACTAGTGTCAAAACGATCCTCCTTAAAACGAGAAAATAGTTTCATGCAGTCTTCTGTCCAATGGCATTATCCCCGTACACTGCGCAAATATTTCTGGCCGCCTCCGGCGCTGCAATCACTCTGACAACTCAAACAGAAGCATATGTCGGAAATGTTGAGAATTCTCCACTTGGAACTCTATTTTCTAGTGTCCACAGCTCCACTCATTATCTCCGAGTGACAAAATAACAGTATGTAAAATCAGATAGCAACATTGAGCTACAAATAAAAAATGACAATCGATTAATAAATCCCTAGCAACCAGAATACCAACATACAAAACAAAAGCGCTACAAACCTATGCACCAAACTAATAAGTTACAATTTCTGTCTTCCCATACATTTTACCCCCTACAGTTATACTATGGAAGTTACTCTCTTACGTCTTAGCGCACGTCCTGGCATTCTGTCCCTTCTTTTCCTCAGCGTTTTCCATATCTTCCTCTGCTCACCGAATCTCCGGAAAATCTTATCATTTTTTATCTTGTCTACATAATTTTCAATATCTTTTTATAATACCCAACTCAAACGTTTCGATTTTTTTCCAGTTTCCCAGCATTCATGATTCACTTCCAAACAATGCTCAGCTCTAAACGTACGTTCTCACAAATCTCTTCCTGAAATTAAGTCCGACGTCTGACATTAATAGACTTCTTTTGGCCAAGAACGCTCTGTCTACGTATTCTCCACGTTTGCTCCGTCAAGTGCTGGTTTCCTTCCAAGGTAGCAGACTTCTGTCACTTCATCTACATCGTGGTCACCATGGTTCATGTTAAGTTTATTGCTTATCTCATTTCTGTTAATCCTCATTACTTTCGTCTTTCCTCGAGTTACTCTCCACCCATATTCTGTATTGATTAGAATGTTCATTCCATTGGGCAGATTCTATAATTGTGTGATGGTAATTGCATTTATCTTTCATCATCCGCAACTGTGTCTTAACTTCCGTAGAGTCAAAACTCAACTCCTTGCATTAATCTAAGGATAGCAATGTCATCAGACCCTGGTATTTAATCCCACCCCTGAACGTTTATTTTTATTTTCGTCATTGCTTCTTCGATGTTTAGATTGAACAGCAGTAGATGAAGATTACAATCTTGTCTTACACCCATTTTAATCCGAGCTCCTCGTTCCCGGTCTTTCATACTTCTTGTTCCCTCTTCATTTTTGCACTTATTGTATGTTGCCTCTCATTTCCTATACATTACGCTTATTTTTCTGAGACGTTTGAACCTCATGCACCATTTTTCCTTCGTGGAACCGATTTTTCTAGGTCGACATATTACATGAACGTGTGTTAATTTTTCCTATGTCTTGCTTTCATTACCAATCGCAACGTCAGAGTTGCCTCTCTGGCGCCTCTTCTTTCCGTAAAGCCGAACTGATCGGTATCTAACAGATCCTCAATGTTCTCTTCCATTTTTGGGTACAAAATTCCTGTCAGAAACTTTCTGACGACGATTGTGTAATACCTACCACATTTATCTATCTTAGTCCCCATCCGTGTGTTAACTTTCCAGGAGTCTAAAAATTCGCGACCCTGCATTTCAACAGAGTGCAAAGAGTAAAGTCGTTGGTGATTTATTACGCTGCAAAAAGTTGCCTCCTTCTCATCTTCAAACAAATTGCTGCCAGAAACAGGTATTGTGGTGCACTTCACAGAGACACGTGGTCACCGAATTTATGTTGGTAAAAAGAAGCCTTCAAGTTATGCTATTCATGACCATAGAGGATAGCTTAAGTCGATTAATAACAAAACCGATACCTACAACAATAAAGGTATGAACTTCCCCACCCGCAATAATAAAAAAGACTCTCAACTGTCTATAGTACTTACTCGAACCCATACGTGCTCCATAGTTAACATTAGACCTTCAGAGCTCCAGAATTTTTATTTGGGGAGGCGGTTCCTTTCTAATTGAGTTGTTGGTAAGTCTTCTTCAAAGACTGAACTCCATTAAATTTCTTGACAGTGCTGCGTTTAATGGGTATGGCATAAAAGAAGTTTAAGTCATTAAAATTAATCACATTGAAGCCTTTTATTTTTAATAATTAGCTCTTCAATTTTCACGCATTATCACTAGCTATACATTTTAACAAATCGAAATAAACGATGTCATTTTGTAAAAACACTAAAACGAAAACGTTGACAATAATGCATTCAGGAATGTGTTACTATTAATATAAGGGGTAGTCAAATGAAAATGAGACATATGGAAAAAAAGTAAGCAAACTACCGCTTCCTCGTCCGAAGCGAATCGACAGACACGAATGTCTTTCTTGAGGTCTCCAAAAATACGAAAATCGCACGGGAAGAGACCGGGACTTCACGATGTGTAAGGGCTTCCCAGAAAAAGTTCTGCAGAGTTTCGCTGGGAAGCCCTTTCGTATCCTCCATATAGTCCCGGTCTCTCCCCGTGCAATTTCCACTTTTTTTGGAAACCTGAAGGAAGACATTTGTGACCGTCGATCTTCCGGACGAAGAGTTGCTCGCATGGGTACAATCACGGTTCCTCGGACAATCGAAAACATTTTTCCGTGAACCCATTGTCCGTCTTGTCTCGTAGAGGAATAAATAAATATATTTAACATTTATGGCGATTACTTTTTAAATAATAAACAGTCTACTTCCTTATAAACATGACGAACGTTAGGAAGTGAAATAACGAGTCCATAATGTAAGCCTAACAAAACTTTCTATTCTTGCTCACGAATACTTTTAGACAGAGTAAAAATTGCATTTAATTCAAAATGGTATAAACGTACGACAGGATATCATTCGTGTAACACTATACAATTCAAAATCGTGTGTTTTCCACGTCTTTCGTCAACGTGATATGCTGTCACTCGTCAAATGTTAAAACAGCTACTGCCAGCCAACAAGCTGCTATTCCTTGTAAAGAAAAATCAACAGTATCCTAACTTTTGTTGTCTTTATGAAGTCTCAGAAAAAAATTATGTATGTCCAGATCGCAGTATTCACTTAAGCGTTCAGGAACATTGTTTAGATTTCTTGCTCGTCCACTTCACCAATGGATTATGTATTGCATCGTTCACGTGGAAAAAGACTGTTAGAAATGCTGGTTCTGTGTTCGGTGTCCCAGGATCCTCTCAGGGGACATGTAATTGGCCACTGCTCATCGAATGCCCTACACTGGTGGCCAGGGTCCGGTGCTTAACATTCACGACTCCCCTTCAAACTGCTGTCGTGAGCAGGGGAGGAGGGGAGGACGAGGGGGATGGCAAGGTGTGGAGTACTAACTGCCTGACAAACGGGGTTGCTCGTGAACGGACTGGACTATTGTCGAAAATGAACACGGCAGAGCAGGTATTCCATCCAAGCTGAAATTATCGCTTTCATCAGCTCAACTTTGTTCTACCGTAACTACGACTGGTGCTACTTCAAGGCATTTTTTTCTATGGTTACATTCAGATAGACTAACGATATAATTTCTGAAAATTTCGCAAAACAATTTTAATTACAAACCAGTAAGCAGGGTTATACAGCTACTAATTATTTGAAAAAGTCATTATTAACCAGCAAAAAGCTGTCGCGAACATGTACTCATTATGAAGTCGACGAGAACTTGTATTGAACATGTAAGTTAAAGAAGTAATTTTAAAAAATCTGTAATATGTAATGCAAAACTTAACACCTACAAGATTAAGCTCAGAAGATAAATATTTTCAATTCAATATGTACGTCATTTTATACTGATGGGCACATCAGTACGCAGAATTTCTGCGCTGTACGCGGATATCACGCCGGCTTCATTTATAGGACTAACATGGAATAAACTGAATATCGTCGAGCGCTTCCTCATCTGGAGGTGTGGCGCGTATGGCGCCAGAATGTTGCGGCTAGATGCGTCCTGTGCAGGAAGTGTAGACACAACATTTCTAACAGCCGCAAATTAACCGACTTTCAACCTGGGATGATGATAATCGGTGCAAGAAACATTGGTCATAGTATACCGGGAATTACACAAGTACTTCGGTTACTGAGGACAAATGAATCTTGGCTGGACCCTCAAAATCTGTGTTTCCACAGATACATAGTACGCCGATGCACTGGAGGACTTCATATGTTTGACGATTGGTCGTTACATCGCCTCCACAGAGCCACACGAGACGATCGACCGTTTACGTGAATCAGATAGCTGCAGCATTAAATGTGTGGCGGCCAGGTACCCATTTATATGAGAAACGTACAGTGGCAATTGCACCAGATACGCTTCAGCAGCGAACCACTGATACTATTCCAGCCAGACCAGCTAACGTCAAATCTGTACATATAATAAATTATCTGCTGCCACGTTTTTCAGTCTGTATGTTCCTCAGGAACTACTATAGGGATTTTGATACGATTGCCAGTAATACATAGACTGATTCACGAGAAATCTTTGTGTGTATAATTTACAAGCGAACCCGGAAATACTCCGTGATTACTAAATATGAATTTAAATTAGGTGCATGTCGTAATCTGCAACTCCCGCGTCTCCCTGTCCCTCTCCTCCTCCCCTCTCTCTTTCTCCATCTCCTCCTCGTACTCCTTGCCCTATCTCTCTCCTTCACCCTCTCTATGTTCATTTCCTCCCCCTACTATCTATCAACCTCCTCTTCCCCACCCCCCTCTTTCACTTTGAGCCTAGTTTGTTGATATTACTAACGAAACCTTGATCGGGAACTGATGTCGTTTAACAAGAAAGGGTAAAACGGTTATGATCATCGAAGTATGAGAGAGACTTCTCCAACCGCCGGATCTGTGAGGATAGTAGCTGCAGTGACAGCATTTCACGTAGTTTTAATCTGCGAACGAGTAGGATCGCGAAGTTTTAGACGATTCAGATTCCATAGTAATAGTCTAATCATATTAAGACGATAAGCCATTAGTACACCTTCCGTTTTTCTATTAAAATAGACCTCGACGAAGAAAACAAAACAACACATTTTGTGTCAACCCTTTTCGTTTAAAATTACATATAAGAAAAAGAAAATATATGTGGGAGAATTTGTCTAATAGTTGATATGCCTTGATATCATAGTTAAAACTCACTGTGAGAAAGAGAAACGAAATCGCACATATTCACAGGACTGCAAAGAACATTTTTTTTGTCTCGTAGTGGTTTTCAACAGAAATCCTGTACAGTGTTATTTAAAAAAACATATATCTTATCTTCGTCTGAATACTTATCACAGTATCGCGTAAAAATTTGAAGTCGTTCAAGTGAGACATATGTGTTGACACAAATATCTCACTTGAACGACACACACACACAAACACACACAGATATAATACGTATCTATGTCCGTCCGAATTATGTAAAAATTTGAAATAAATTGGTCGATAATTTTTCTAGAGTTTTAGTAGCAATGGTAAACAACCTCTTGTCTTTATACAGGATGACTCATGATGGTGTTACAAAATATAGAGATGAAGGAGAAGGGTAAATAAATCAATTTCAGTTAAGGTGCTCTAATCGGGAAACGACAGAGTATAAAGCTATAAGCGAAAATGGTTCTGGTACCTCTGGAATACATGTAGCGGTATTGCTCTTGCTAAGATTGTAGGGTAGGCAACTCTCAGAGCGGTAGTACGGACCAAAATAAGAAAAAAGTTTCTAGTAAACTTGGGCTCCAAAATGCATATCTTAAGAGCTAAAAGCATTTGTACTTCTTTGCTACTGTGATAACATCTCTTCTTTCACAGTTCGTGGTTCACATCGTTACAGCGCTGTGCTCATAATTAATTTATTTGCTTTGCTTGAATTAATTTCGGCTTTTGTTCTCCTGAAACATTCAGGGTTGGCTGGTTTTGAGCCCGATGATTACCGAGCAGAAATCGTAGAGAGAATCAGAACCTCGATTATCTGAATTTTCACCTGTGCTAAGAGTTTGTGATTAACTTGATCTTAGATCCAGACCCTTGGTTTTTGTGTGCAATGATCTTATGCATTGATCTATCCAAGCACCCATTACTGTCGTGCTCACCTCTACAGCTTTTCGAACTCTGCATAGATCCTTTCACAGAATTTTAAGAACTAGCATTCATCTACAATCAAATGGTGGAGAATGGATAACCATCGTATAAGGGTCATTAGTAAAATGAATCTTCCACTTTGCTGTGAAATGTAAGCTGAAATGCATCTTCATGAAAGGACAACAATGTGCTGCTTAGAAACTCGAACCCTTCTTTCATTTTGCGGGTAACGGTGTCACCAACTGAGCTTCCGACATGCGTCTCACAAAATGTCGCAAAGTTTCCCATGCTAATTTAAGTAATTACATTACCACCTATGACAGTGAAGGGACTGTATTAAAGATGATGCCGAGGCTGCAGTTATAATTTGACACGAAGTTCCATTACAACGCACATTTATGTTCACTCAGAAAACTAGGTGTAGGCCTGTATAGCACAAGTATAGGCTGCTCAACGTACAGTGTATTTGTTGTTATTGTGATCTTAAGGTCAGTAACTGCTTCGATGCGGAACTCCACTCTAGTCTATCCCGTATAAGTTTCTTCATCTTTGCATAACTGCATCGACCTGCATCCACTTGAACCTGTGTACCGCAATCAAGCCTTGGAGTCCCTCAACAATTTTTACCCTATACACTTCGCCCCATCACCAAACTGGCTATCCGTTGGTGCCTCAGGATGAATCCTATCAATCGATCCCTTGTTCATATCAAGTTGCGTCGCTACGCTGTTTTCTACCCGATTCAGTACCACCGTATCAGTTATCCAAACTACAATGTGCGAGGGTTGCCCAGAAACTAATGCATCGCATTTTTTTTCTTCAACAGTTCTTTATTGAATATAATGATAAGTACACCTACGAAAGAATTCTATTTTATCTACACACCCTATTTTTCTACGTAATCTCCATCCCGTTTTTATGGCCTTGCTCTAGAGCGAAACAGGGGCGTGTATGCCCTGTTGGTACCAATCCTTGTCCTGGTGGCGGAGCCAGTGCTTCGCTATGTGAATCACCTCCTCATCATCCTCAAGATGTTTTCCACGAATGGCATCCTTTAATGGTCCAGACAAGTGGAAGTCCGAGGGACTAGATCAGGGCTGTGGCGTGGGTTGGGTAACACTGTCCAACCCTGTTTTGCGATGTGTTCAGCACTCCTGAGACTATTGTGGGGCCGAGCGTTATCGTGTTTCTGTGGCGCCTAAATCGCCGGAGGCGCATCTTGAGTTTTGTTAATATGTTGACATATGCTTCTGAATTAATGGTACCGGCTGTTGGCACCGCATCAACAGTCCCACAACACGACGAGCATGACCTTACCGGCGAAAGCAGTTTCTTTGAATTTTTTCTTCTGTGGGGAGTGGGAATGGCGCCATTCTATCAACTGTCGTTTGTTTCGAGCTCAAAATGGTGAACTCAGGTCTCATCACCTGTCACAATCCGGGACAAGAAGGTCTCCCCCACAGCTTCAAAACGTTGCCACAAATCAAGACAAATGTTCTTTCTGTGCGATTTGTGATCCACCGTTAGACACCGGGAGACCCATCTTGCATGCAATTTTGAATATCCAAGAGTGAGGATATTTGCATCCGCGCTTCCTTTGCTGATTGACAGATGCAGCCCCAACTGCCGAGTCGTAATGCGTCTGTCCTCGCGAATGACAACATCAGCTCGCTGCAACATGTCAGGTGTGACAGCCGTTGATGGTCTCCCTGACCGCTGCAAATGGTGGAGCTCCGCCGAACCGCCTTCTGATGATCTCACCCTCCCCTGTACTTCTGTCGACAGCAGATGCTCCATAGACTTTGCACAACCATTTGTGAATATTCCCCACAGTTTCTTTATCTGCAGTGAGAAATTCAATGACGGTACGTTGCTTGTAACGTACACCACCTACAGACGACATTTTGAAATTGTCCTGTAGCTACTCTATCTGTCGGAAGTGACAGAAACTTGAACGCTCACTCAGGAGACTTCAAATTTTAGGTACTTAACATCTCGCGTTCGTAGCATTGTTTTTGGCTGAGAAAAAAAAGTTCTGTGCGTTACTTTCTGGTCAAGACTCGTTAACATCAGCATTGATATGTGGCATTTATTTCAAAATGTTTTAATCTGTCGTTGGAAGACAATCACGACTCCGTATACTTCAAAAATATTCTCTCAGAAAACACTTTCTAACATTTCGATTTCTGTTCAATGTTAACACATTATTCCTTTTGGGAAAGCTATTCTTGCTATTTCCAGTCTACTTTTTACACTGTTATGCTAAACTTAACGACGAGATAGATAATGTAACAACATATTAACAGCTTGCTGAAAATGAATGAATGAAAGTAAAGAAAAAATAAATGAATTGTAGCTATAGCAGCGATGATACAAACTGAAATGTGATGAATCGATTTAAAGTTTCATTAGCTAGAGAATATCCCCCCCCCCCAATACTCACTGAACTAAAATTGTTCCTAAATATAGAACTGCTGATAATAGGTTTGTGGTTACTGCTGAGAGGATTCCCAGCCGCGGACAGAAAGCTGACGTCACATGGCGTGAGGTCAGCAACCCAGCAACGCGAGGAAGTTGAAGGAATGGGAAAAAACACTGTGTGTCAACCAGTCAGCAATTGCGCTGCCGTATGGTGGCATTCTTCATTAGGACAAGGCCCCGAGACAGTATCTGGATGATTCCACAAGGAGAAGAATCATCTGGAAGCTGGAATAAGGACGAACTGTGAGGAGTGGGGCCCAGGATTCTGACACTGCTCACAGCATTGTTTCACTCACATGGGTAGTGTATCGAACCACAGGCACTGCTGCCCGAAGCAGAGGAGATGGTCGACCATCTATACAAACAGATGAAATAACAGGTGCAATTGCAACCACATTTAACAGGACTGCAACGTACGCAATTTCACGCTCCACAGTGGTTCAGCGATTGCGCAGTGGTGGTCTCTTTGCTCAACGAACAATACTTCGTGTTCCCTTGTCACCCGCACATCCGCGGTACCTTTACCGATAGTGGCAAGAGCATAGTGACTGGACCGACGAGGGCTGCAGTCATGGACTGTGCGGCTGATCCCGGCGGAGGTTCGAATCCTCCCTCGGGCATGGGTGTGTGTGTTTGTCCTCAGGATAATCTAGGTTAAGTAGTGTGTAAGCTTAGGGACTGATGACCTTAGCAGTTAAGTCCCATAAGATTTCACACACATTTGAACATTTGGACCGACGAGGAGTCGCGTGTTCTTCGAAAATGAAAGCAGATTCTAAGTAGTGATTCTGGATATAACCATATATGGCGAGAGATGGGAACAAGTAATGCATCCAGAAACACAGTCAACATGATCGTTTTGCTGAGACATTTGCTATAGTGTGAGGAGACATTCTGTTACATGGACTACTGACCTCCAAATCTTTGAACACGGAACACTCACCAGTCAACGTCATTGCGACAGTGTACTCCCCCATGTGCGTCTTTTCGTGAGTGCATTTTTATGAATGAGTGTGGGGAGACATAAAGTTGCATGGGCGTACTGACCTCCACATCTTTGAACACGGAACACTCTCGGGTCAGCATAATAATGCTGCACACCTCCACCTTGTCATTCTTTTCAGGGGTGCATTCGGCCCTGTCTTCATTTTTATGGAAGACAATCGCGAACGCAGCGAAAAGCGTGGGTGGAGGAGCTCTTGGAAGGAGAGGATATTCGGCGAATGGACTGGCCTGCCCGCTTCCCCGCCATTAATCCCATAGAGACGTGTGGTGCAACTGGGAACACGTATGGACAGTACGTCCACATGCACCAACGTCCATCCAGCAACTGTCAGCCGTGGTGGTGGGGGAATGGAACGCCCTCCCACAAGAACTCCTTACCACCCTTCTGGACAGCAAGGGAGCACGCAGAGCATGAATATTCGTCCGTGATGACCACATACTCTACTAAGAACCATGCCCCGTCCTTTTCAGTGTCGTGGGAACCGACATAAATCGATGTGACTTCATTGTAATATTGTCTTTGAACAAAAGTTTCATTACCATTTCTCTCAATTCGTGTATTTTTTTCATTTAGCTTCTGTATTGTACTGTACTGTAGCTGTTATTCCTATGTATGGTCCAAATTTAATTTAACTATATTATTTGGCAGTGACTCATCACGCGAAAGTTATTTTCGTCTTTAGGATTTGCTCACCAGTGTATATCTTCTCCATTTCGGTCATCGTGAGTTATCCTCCTGCCCAAGTAGTCAGACATGCTTACCACTTTCAGTATCTCGTTTCCTAAAACAATGCCGTCACTATCACCCGACTTACTTCGACTACATTCCATTACCCGCGTTTCTTTCCTGCTGACGTTCATCATATAACCTTTTTTCATGACTCTATTCATGATGTTCACTTGACCTTCCAGGCCTTTTACGGTCTCTGTGAGAATTATGTCTTTGATATATCAAATTTAATCTAGATATGTTCCTTGGCGTTGACACATCAAGCGTAACTTATTTTCGTCCTTGAAATTTGCATACCAGTGTATATCTTCTCCATTTAGGTCATCGTGAATTATCTTCCTGCCCAAATAGCCAGACATACTTACCACTTTCAGTATCTCGTATCCTAATCCGATTTCATCACTGTCACTCGACTTAATTCAAGTACATTCCATTACCCCCGTTCTTTCCTGTTGATGTTCATCTTATTACCTCTTTTTCAAGACGGTACTCATGATGTTCACTTGACCTTCCAAGTCTTTCACAGTCTCTGAGAGAATTGTCGTTGATATACATTTAATTACACCTCAACCCGGAGCTCAAATTCCTTTTCCAAATTTTCCTTTAAATATGTTGACCCAAGACCGAAAACAAAAACATTAAATCAAAGGAAGCTGTACCGAATAAAGTAGGAGGACGGTGGAGTACAGTGTGTGTGAAGCAGGGAGCCGTGCAAGATGACGTCACAGCGTGGCAGCTGCCCTCGCTCCCACGGGGCAGCCCAGCTACGGCGATCCGTCCAACTTTGACCACGAATAGCAATTCGCAAATGTGCACAAATGGCTGTCGTTCCGATTGCTTACACGGACGGCCGTTCACGTAGCGAGCAGAGGGTAATTGCGTCGGTGTTGCAGAACAGCTTAGTCCAGCCGCTGGACATGGTTCCCGCGTGTACTGAGGCAGAAGGATTTCCGCGTCAGCTGCGCTACTTGTCACACCGCGCGCATCGCATAGTCCCTGACCGTGCTCCCGTGACCCGGGTGTCGCACAGCTCCAGCATCTGGACGTGTACCACGGCAAGTTGTATCGCTTATTCCATTCCTCTTAACACTGTAAACTAGAAAAAAGAACGGATGCCAAAGGAAAAAAATACATAATAAGACACTCGTGTACCTCCTAGATGAAACGACAGCAGGGTTTAATTCATGTCGTATGCCATGTGATGTGCATTAATCAAAATGGATTGACATGTTTCTTTATATATCTTACCCGTCTACTGCCGTGATTCGAAGAAGCAGTGTACCACAGTTTCAAATCGCTTTATAATTGATAACAACTTTGAGGTGTAAACAGGGCTCCACAAGGGAGGTAAGGATACTTGTAGCCTGACGGCTGTGCTAGTTCGCTCAACAATTTCGGTACTAGACTGCTCCTGGCTGGCGAGGAATAGCCTTCTCCAGTAAGTCAGGTTTACTTCTACATAGGACAAATAGACACCCATCGGTGTTACCTCTCTAACTGTAGCTGGAGGAACACAAAGAGATGCCGACTCATCAGTTGCTGGAACACTGATTCTGTAGTTCACACCGAAGCTGGTAAATACAAATCTCAAATAGTGATGGTTGTCAGATTAAATAAAAGAAGAAATAATAATAAACAATTATTGAACGTATCATCCAAAATAATAGTTAGGACGTATTTCTCAAAAGCATGAGATGGGGGCGAAGAATGTCAGTACTGCAGCGTGTGATTCATTTCTAAGAGACGCACCACAACAATGACCCGTATACAAAATACTTACGCTCAATTTGGTCGTGGAACCACTGTTGCAGCGGATTTCAAAGGAAGTAAGTCATCCCTCAGCTAACGCACTTTGATACAAAGCTGTAGTTGTCCGTAAATAGATAAAATGAATCCTTCCAACACTTCCCTATCCATTGTATTCCCCATATCATAATCGAACTGATGACGTGTGACCCTTGTTGCATCGTCGCAGTGTTCTTGGTATACTCCCCTCCCTCCCCTCTCCAAGTACACTTCAACGTTGTGTCAAGCACTTCAGACATCAGATCTCTACAAAGCCGTGGGCCGAAATCCATCTAATTTAGAATTCCGGGGACAACAGACGCTCGTAACAAACAATCGAAAATGTGTGACGAAGAAATAATTTAAAGCGAAGTAGTATGACACGGCACAGGCGAGAAAACTCTGAGGTTATGTTAGCAAAAGGTATCCAGTTTCAAAGCAGTCATCTTGGATGCAGGTCAAAATTTTCAAATGGAAATACATCTCTTTTTGTTTTAGAAGTGTTGTTTCATACGTTCGGATTACTCTCTACACTTGTATACTTGTTGAAATATGTGAAACAACAAGATACTTTGTGACTTCCTACATGCTGTAAGAACCTTCAACTGTTTCTGAGTGAATGAATATGTTAATGTTGTGTCTCCTTTTTACCATCACATGTCCAAGATGTGTCTGTCTTAACATCTCTTAACCGCTTAGCGGCTCTCATCCAGAATTTATCGGTTCTAATTATGAAATTCGGTGGCCAACGTGATAAAAGGTGAAAGCAGATACTTAGTGCTCTGTATTCGAACTGAATACTTACAAGGTTAACCACTGACCCGCTTAGCAGTATCTTCAGATATTAAAGCACGAGAAACTAAAGGCTGTGATCCTAGCCAACACTGCCTTTCGACTATATTGTATTTATTGCCTAGTGCAGTTACTTATTTCGAAAAATTTTCAAAGTGAAAACTTGCGAGTGAAATTCCACAAAAACAAGCGTTTATGTCTGAATTTCAACAACAGATGAGAGTGCAGAGGAGGACGTATATTTAGAAACTATAGAAACCTACCAACATACAGTAACGTAAAGAGGGCCATACATAATCCATCAATATAGAAACAATGAAGAACGGAATAAAAGAACCCAGGGACGATGACAATTATTTGCATAACAGACAGACCTGAAATCCAGTAATTTTGTCTCCAAACACCGCTGCTGCAAGAGCTTCCGAACTAAATGAATAGGCTTTTATTTTTAATTTTCGCCTACTAAGTCTTTATATTTTTTGACTTATTATTTGCTACCTCAGACTCTTACTTTGTCGCACGAATAAGGTCACAAGAAGATTTAATTTGAGAGCTTTTGCTGCCCCTCCCTTCAACAAATTCAAAAAAAAATTGGAAATGAGATCTTCAACAGACCGAATTCGCATCTTGCACTGCCGCACAGATATTGGTATCAATTCAGCGTCAGTTTGAAGAACGTCGTCTCAAAGTGAAAATGCTAGATGGCTCCGTGTTCTAAAAAGCTTCCAGCAGCGCTGTGCTTTCAGTTACTAGTGTTTAATCTCATGTCCTTTGTCAGTAGCTGAAACAACACAGAACATATTCGCATGTGTATGAACGTTACTTGCCCAACAGCATAGCATGCAGGAAACATATAAACTATACTCACTGAATAAATTACGTTGTAGGCGGCAGGTACCTTTACAAAAAATTTACTAGTATTTTTGTAATTAATAAACATACAGTTTCAAAACTAGTGAATTTTATTTTGAAATAAGTTGTACTTCGTTTCTTCCACCCCTTCCATGAAATTAATATCAGTTGCCCATTACCGCCAGATCTGATTCTGGGTATGTTCTAGATGCAATGGACAAAATTACAGAAAGCTTTAATCATCTCTAACAGTGAATTTGTTATCATTTTTACGAAGCAAATTCACAGGATAATTATGCTCAGTTAGCTGAAGGTATACGCCAGACGTAAAACGAGAGAGACAGCCCATGCAGTCATTATGTCAGCCGGCAGCTTGGAACAAGTAGAAGGCAGGGAATGGTGGAGGAGGAAATTCTCTGTGACCGAATTGCTGGCTGGCTTGACCTCCGTCTGCGAGGGTGTAGGCCGTTACCCCTGCTGACAGCGCTGGCGTCCAGTTGCCGGCGATTTCGCCACCGCAATGGCGTCGTTAGGCGTTGCACCGCAAGCTGAGAACAGGGAGGCTGAACAGCTCCCACTGCTTAACCAGTTGCACATGGCTCTTGAAACAGTCGTCCTTACATCAGCAGTGCAAGTTATGTACACTACTGGACATTAAAATTGCTGCACCAAGAAGAAATGCAGATGATAAACGGATATTCATTGGACAAATATATTACACTAGAAATAATAAGTGATTACATTTTCACGCAGTTTGCTTGCATAGATCCTGAGAAATAAGTACCCAGAACAACCACCTCTGGCCGTAAGAACGGCCTTGATACTCTTGGGCATTGAGTCAGAGCTTGGATGGCGTGTACAGGGACAGCTGCCCATGCAGCTTCAACACGATACCACAGTTCTTCAAGAGTAGTGACTGGCGTATTGTGACGAGCCAGTTGCTCGGCCACCATTGATCAGACGTTTTCAATTGGTGAGAGATCTGGAGAATGTGTTGGCCAGAGCGGCAGTCGAACATTTTCTGTATCCAGAAGGGCCCATAGAGGAACTGCACATGCGGTCGTGCATTATCCTGCTGAAATGTAGGGTTTCGCAGGGATCGAATAAAGGGTAGAGCCACGGGTCGTAACACATCTGAAATGTAACGTCCACTGTTGAAAGTGCCGTCAATGCGAACAAGAGGTGACCGAGAAGTGTAACCAATGGCACCCCATACCATCACGCCGGGTGATACTCCAGTACGGCAATGACGAATACACGCTTCCAATGTGAGTTCACCACGATGTCGCCAAATACAGATGCAACCATCATGATGCTGTAAACAGAAGCTGGATTCATCCGAAAAAATGAAGTTTTGCCATTCGTGCACCCAGGTTCGTCGTTGGGTACACCATCGCAGGTGCTCCTGCCTGTGATGCAGCGTCAAGGATAACCACAGCCATGGTCTCCGAGCTGATAGTCCATGCTGCTGCAAACGTCGTCGAGCTGTTTCGTGGAGATGGTTGTTGTCTTGCAAACGTCCCCATCTGTTGACTCAACGATCGACATGTGGCTGCATGATCCGTTACAGCCATGTGGATAAGATGCCTGTCCTCTCGACTGCTAGTGATACGAGACCATTGGGATCCAGCACGGCGTTCCGTATTACCCTACTGAACTCACCGATTCCATATTCTGCTAACAGCCATTGGATCATGACCAACACGAGAAGCAATGTCGCGATACGATAAACCGCAATCGCGATAGGCTACAATCCGACCTTTATCAAAGTCGGAAACGTGATGGTACGCATTTCTCCTCCTTACACGAGACATCACAACAACGCTTCACCAGGTAACGCCGGCCAACTGCTGTTTGTGTATGATAAATCGATTGGAAACTTTCCTCATGTCAGCACGTTGTAGGTGTCGCCACCGGCGCCAACCTTGTGTCAATGCTCTGAAAAGCTAATCATTTGCATATCACAGCATCTTCTGCATGTCGGTTAAATTTCGCGTCTGTAGCACATCATCTTCGTGGTGTAGCAATTTTAATGGCCAGTAGTGTATGTTTCATTATTTTATGCTGTGGAAATTTAAGGTCTTTTGACTATAAAAGAACAGATTTTCTCCCTTCCAATATAGCTGATCAATGTGCAGAATCTCTGCAGCACGAACGTCACAACCATAATAAATTTATTTTCAGAAATAGAAGTTCCAGTTACATTTTATTTGTTTAATAGCCTTTTCAATGTCCTCCTCCCCTTGCTCTATTCATCCCCTCCTCTATCTCAATCTGTCCCAAACCATCCTCATCAACACGAGTAGCTCCTTAAATACAGTACAATGAAGCACGCTGATACTACTTCCACAGAATGCCTGTCATGCAGGGCAGGTTACACATAAGGGGCTTGAAAATCATTTACTTGCCACTCATGTACAATCCTCCATGCAAAGCATGTTGATAAATCAGGCCAACACTAATCGTCCAACACAACATGCCTGTCATGCAGGACAACCTACTTGTTGGAGCCCAGAAAATCGTTTCTTGCCCCTGACATCCAGGCTGCCCTGCAGAGCAGGTTGCTTTGGCAGGCCTATGCTGTTCCTAAAAACAGGACAGCCTATATGCCAGGAGCTGTGAAGACCACGTTTTTGCCTGCATCTCTGTTCCTATTGCAGCTAGGAGTTTATCAACACTACAGTGCTGATCCTCATGAGCCCTGTTATTTCTGTGCCACATTTGATTGGAATTTATGCAATGGTTTGAGAGGAAATACTGGACATACACACATATACTCTGCCTCATGTACATAACAGATTTATTGGATGACAATTACTACCAAGGCCAAAGCCTCGTTAGCGAACAGTCATGCTCATTGAAGTCAGACCCAAGTTTTCATCATAGTACCCACCACACACGTGAATCAGAACATCTAGCAAAAGTCCCTAGCCTTGATAATGGCTTCAAATCAGCAATGAAGAGAACCTTGAAGTGTACTGTATCCCATTGAAGCTGTTCATTGTTGATCAGATCCTAAAGAGATACCAAATAATGTGGATGTTGCCTGCCAGGTTTCACCTGCTGTTCAAAGCAGTCACAGACATTTTCTATTGCATTAATATCGCACAATTTAGAGAGGTAATAGATGTGCAGTAGGGTGCCTGAGAGTCTGTCAAACTAGTAACAATGCATTTGCAGCCCTTTAAACATGGCTGCTATAATTCTTTCTGTAAGATGGGGATGGGAGTCATCACGAAAATGTAGAATAAAGGACAACACTCGGTCTCCAAGAATGTTGAGATAAACATCCTGGTTCCCCTTCAAGGCAACCTGAATGAATGATCCCAAGTTATGGTGCAAAAACCACCATTAAAACATTAAAGAACCATCACCGGCCTGAAATACAGACTCTACACACTGCAGGTTAAACATATCACACCTCATTGAGCCACTGGTCCACTCGACGCCTAGCACCATCTGAAAAGAGGCAAAATTGCATCTCGCCTATCCAAAATACATGCCATCAGGCAAATACTGTCCTGTTTCTGTATTTTTTGATACATTATAAACGTGTAACTTCGTGTGTTGCTCTCGCGAAGTACTCGACTCCAAATGTCCAATACACACGGTTCCCTTCGCACTGTCCGCTCAGAAGCTGGTTGGGGTGGACCTGCATCCACTAAGAGCAGTAATTCGTGTCTGGTTTGAAACAGACTATGTGACACCCTTCTCCAGTCTCCGCCAGTTAGAGTGCTTTTACGCCCACTGTTCCTACGCCTTTTTAGGTGGCTTTGAGTGGTACGCCATATCTTGCAGAGGTTTTGGACAGTCCGTGTTTATACAACAACGAATCAGGCCTCTTCTTTCATGGTGTAGTCATGGGCACATATAAATGTGATATCTGCTCTCTGCCATTCTGTCACGTCTCCTCGACGATCGATCTTACTGTGTTGATTACATCCAAGAGACTGGCACATATGCACCGTTACACTGCCGTTGATTACGTCATGTGTGGAGGACCACATGACCGTCTTGTGTCTGTTCTACACAACTACGGCACTGCAATGCGACAATTGTGCTCTGTTAGGTTTGTGACTAATGTTTTTTTCCTGTAAGGTTATCTCTCTTCCATCTTCTTTCACTCGTGTCATTACTGCAAGGCATCCACAACATCTCCTTTAATATTTCAAGCATCGATGAAGACCTCATTCAGTCATGCAAGTGCATCGGAAGTCCTATACTGTAGTTAAAATGTTGAAAACTGATCAGTATGTAGATTATCAGTAACATGTTAGCTATTGTTTTCATTTGACTGCTTATTTACTATTTCTTATGTGGCATAGCACCTGACCATAGCGCATGCACGAAACCAAAACAAAAAATTCTAGGCATCAAATAAAAACTTTGCTTTGTAAGTCAGAAGAGTACACTTTTGCATGCGACTATTCTCAGAGCAATATACCTGGTCCATTGAGTTTCTAGTAAGTAGATTCAATCCCTGAAATCAAATAAAAACTTTGCTTTATAAGTCAGAAGAGTACACTTTTGCATGTGACTATTCTCAGAGCAATATACCTGGTCCATTGAGTTTCTAGTAAGTAGATTCAATCCCTGAAAAACTACTCTGCGTCTGCCATTCCGTCTTCTGTAGATTCAAAACGAATTCCAGCAACACGTTAAAGATGTAAGAATAGTTGGAAGTTGGTTGGTGCGTAGTCTAGTTAATAGACTGAATGCTCTACCAAGCTGTATTTCAACACTCCTTGTTTTCCCATTCCCAAATAACCACTACAGGCAGGTCCAATTTCCTGGTGACGGAGTATGTTTTTGCAATCGTTTGCTTTTTTACTGCAGTTATTTCAGAAGACATGCACAGTAGTCACCAGCATTGTTTTTGCGCTCTGAAAGGTAAAAAATTTCAAAACTCTGTTTGGCATTCCAGAAAACATTGACAAGCAAATATTCCTGCAATTTCCTGGTGACGGAGTATGTTTTTGCAATCGTGTGCTTTTTAACTGCAGTTATTTCAGAAGAAATGCACAGTAGTCACCAGTATTGTTTTTGCGCTCTGAAAGGTAAAAAATTTCAAAACTCTGTTTGCTGTTCCAGAAAACATTGACAAACAAATATTCCTGCAGATGTTAGGAGGACGGAACTTGAGCGAAGGGAACTGAATATGTCCCTTTCAGTTATGTCGTGTACGCCAAGTGTGACTTCTGTTCCTAGGGTGCCAACAGAAATTAAACCTTTTATTCTTTCCCAAATAGATTTTGTTAAACTGTCTTCATATAGTACCCACACTCGACGTTCTATACAACCAAACCCATCGGGGTTCTGTGACTGGATCACTTTTGCGAGAAAGAAACACTTACAGTACACGCTGAAACAGACTACATGCTATGTGCTTAGAACTTTTTGTGTTACTTTCGTACATGCGCTATAGTCAGGTGCTATGGTACATAATAAATAGCAAATAAGCAATCAAATAGAAACAATGAGTTACGTGTGACTGATAATCTACACATTGATCGGTTTTCAACATTTTAATCATGTGTAAAGCTTCCGATGCTCTCGCTTGACTGAATATGGTCATCATCGACGCTTAAAATACTAAAAGATGTGTCGTAGACGCCTTGCAGTAATGATACGAGTAAAAGAAGATATTGTTGTTATTGCTGGTGTTGTTGTTGCTGTGGTCTTCAGTCCTGAGACTGATTTGATGCAGCTCTCCATGCTACTCTATCCCGTGCAAGCTTCTTCATCTCCCAGTACCTACTGATACCTGCATCCTTCTGAATCTGCTTAGTGTATTCATCTCTTGGTCTCCCTCTACGATTTTTACCCTCCACGCTGCCCTCCAATACTAAATTGGTCATCCCTCGATGCCTCAGAACATGTCCTACCAACCGATCCCTTCTTCTAGTCAAGTTGTGCCACAAACTCCTCTTCTCCCCAATTCTATTCAATACTTCCTAATTAGTTACGTGATCTACCCATCATTCTTCTGTAGCACCACATTTCGAAAGCTTCTATTCTCTTCTCGTCCAAGCTATTTACCGTCCATGCTTCACTTCCATACATGGCTACACTCCATACAAATACTTTCAGAAACAACTTCCTGACACTTAAATCTATGCTCGATGTTAACAAATTTCTCTTCTTCAGAAAAACTTTCCTTGCCATTGCCAGTCTACATTTTATATCCTCTCTACTTCGACCATCATCAGTTACTTTGCTCCCCAAATAGCAAAACTCCTTTACTACTTTAAGTGTCTCATTTCCTAATCTAATTCCCTCAGCATTACCCAGTTTAATTCGGCTACATTGCATTATTCTCGTTTTGCTTTTGTTGATCTTCATCTTATATCCTCCTTTCAACACCATGTCCATTCCGTTCAGCTGCTCTTCCAGGTCATTTGCTGTCTCTGACAGCATTACAATGCCATCGGCGAACCTCAAAGTTTTTATTTCTTCTCCATAGATTTTAATTCCTACGCCAAATTTTTCTGTTGTTTCCTTTACTGCTTGCTCAATATACAGATTGAATAACATCTGGGATAGACTACAACCCTATCTCACTCTCATCCCAACCACTGCTTCTTTTTCATGCCCATGGACTCTTATAACTGTCATCTGGTTTCTGTACAAATTGTAAATAGCCTTTCGTTCCCTGTATTTTACCCCTGCCACCTTCAGGATTGAGAGATAATCCCACTGTACAAAATATTAGTCACCAGTTTAACAGAGAACAATGGTCGCTTTGCAGTGCTGTAGATGTGTAGATCAGACACTAGACTGTCATGTGACCCTCCTCAAATGACTTAACCAACGGCAGTGGAGCGGTGCATATGTGCCAGTCTCTTGTATGGAACCAACACAGTAAGATGTATCGTCGTTGAGCTTGTGTACGGAATTCCCATATTAACAGTACCTATTACACTGAACTGTTCTGAGTCCAATACATAACACAGAGAAATATCTCTAATACAATGCATCAGTAAGGAAAAGTGTTACTGAAGCGTCCTGTTAGGTTAAGTCTAGAACTAGAGCTCAGCCCCTGAATGGGCAATGCTGTTACTTACTGAGGTATCCAGGCACGACTCGCTACCTGCCCTCACTGTTTTTATTCTGCCGGTATTTCTCACTTACTTTACAAATTCCATAGAAGCATACCTAGCAGGAGCGAACGGCCTTGCCGCAGTGGTAACACCGGTTCCAATGATATCACCGAAGTTAAGCGTTCTCGGGCTTGGCTAACACTTGGCCGCTCGGGTCTGCCGACAGCTATTGGCAAGGGGGGTACACTCAGTCCTTTTGAGGCCAATTGAGGGGATACTTGATTTTGAAGTAGCGGCTCCGATCATGAAAGCTGATAATGGCCAGTAGAGCAGTATGCTGTCCACATACCCCTCCGTATCCGCATCCAGCGACACATGTCGACTGAGGATGACACAGCGGTCGGTCGGTGCTGCTAGGCCTTCCGAGGCCTGTTTGAATGGAGTTAAATCTTGCGAGACGTGTACTCCTACAACAGCGGTTCGGTCCTTGTCCGGGTTTAATTTGTTAAGAACTTTCAAAACAGCGCACAGTCTGCTTCAGAGTCAAGATTCTTCGTGGAAGGAAACCACTAGGCTGCGGCTCACCTCTTTCTCAGTAACATCCTTTATTTCTGCGATGCTGGTGCCAAAAGGTACACAGTAGACTTCTGTTACATTTTGAAATCAGGAGAGAGGTACTGTTAGAAGTGGCGCTGTGAGAATGAGTCGTCAAACGTGCTTGTATGCCATAGTTGTTAAGAGCGTGGGCCGGGAAAGGCAAGTTCTGGTCTCCTGTCCTATGGTCTAAATCTACCTAGAATTTTAAATCAGCGCATATTCCAAAGCAGAGTAAAAGATTCAATTTTGAAATTTAAAAAAAAATGGTTCAAATGGCTCTGAGCACTATGGTCATCAGTCCCCTAGAACTTAGAACTACCTAAACCTAACTAACCTAAGGACATCACACAACACCCAGTCATCATGAGGCAGAGAAAATCTCTGATCCCGCCGGGAATCGAACCCGGGAATTGAAGTAAAACATCCCTTGCGTAAAAAGTAAACGTTAATCAAAAATAAACAGGTAATTATCATTCAACATAGAACAAAACTTGTCCTACGCTCGAAAGTTTATAAGCCGGCCGTTGTGGCCGAGCGGTTCCAGGCGCTACAGTCTGAAACCGCGTGACCGTTACGGTCGCAGGTTCGAATCCTGCCTCGGGCATGGGTGTGTGTGATGTGCTTAGGTTAGTTATGTTTAAGTAGTTCTAAGTTCCAGGGGACAGATGACATCAGATATTGAGGCCCATTCGAAAGTTTACATCTCGAACATGCACTTGTATGTCACAGATCAGTTAATCTTTGCCATTTTGCCATTGACAGTAAATTAAGTATTAACACACGACGATATTGCAGTTAAGAAGAACGATGCAATATCCTATATTCCTTCGTACATGCATGCATGCCCGTACGAACAGGCACTCCGGCAACTGCAGTCGTTATGAAATACATGAAATGTATTAGCAGTTCCGAGTACTAAGGAACACTGCACCGTTCTTGTTAACAACACAGGCAGCGCAATATAGTATTTATCCGCCGATACCGGACAGCGACTTTCAATTAAAAATGTCCGCCTCTGTATGGAAATTACATAATATGCGTACGATTACAGGCACATATGAGAGTTTTGGTCTGACCGTGGGTCGTGCATGGCTATCGTTCGCATAAAGCGGGAAGTCCGGGTTCCAATCCCAGTGGGGCACAAATTTTCATTCTCGTCATTCCCTTGTAGAGCCGATGATTGTTCGTATTCACAGTTGCGAGTACATTTCAGGTAACAAGATGCGACATGAGAAGATTCTCCTCAGAAACGGCGAGGAAAGGAGTTTGTGGAAAACACTAGCAAGAAGAAGGGACAGGATGACAGAACATGTGTTAAGGAGTCAGGCAATATATTTTATCGTACTAGAGCGAACTGTAAGGATTAACACCTTTCGAGGAAGATAGACATTCAAATAGATTCAACAAATAACTGAGGACATTGGATCTAATTGCTATTCCCATGTGAACAGCTTGGTCGGAGAGGACGTCTTGGCACCCTGTATCGAAACAATCACAAAACAGTTGACTTCAAAACAATAAATAGAGTAATGGACATATAACGACGATATGAGAAGCCCTGTCAAAAGGATTGTCGCCGTCTGCAAAGCCTCGCGGCGAGGTGCAGTCTTAAGCCAGGCCTGCCTCATCGCGTTTCCGCGGCTCCTGACCACGTCGTACCCCGGGCGCGCTGAAACATTGACGGCAAGTGGCTGCTAAAGTATTTAGCGAGGCGTGTCCTGCAGAGTAGGCCAGCGGGAGAGACGTGCGCGGCGGGCGGCGGCATCACAGGGGCATCAGTACTGCCGGCGCCCGCGCTCGATCCGAAGAATTCTCGGGCCGGCTGTGCCTTTCACAGGCGAGCACGATCAATACCACCGCAGCCGCCGCCGCTGCGGAGCGGGCCCACCGCCTGCCCCTCCCCCTCCCACAATTTGGGCGCAGAGTGCACTGCTGCAGGGCGCGCCCGCTATCTATTACGGCTTAGACAACCACTGAGCCGTAGTACAGCGACTTCTCTGCGTATCGACCCGAGTGAGTCACAGATACACCAGTATCCCGAAGTATAATGAAGACTGATAAGGGTTTCTAATCACACCTATAACGGCGTTATTAGAGACGGACAAGAAGTTCAGGATAAACACTCGTCAGGAAGCTAACAATCCATGTTTTTCTTCGTATGAGAAGAGTAGTTTCAAATTGTATTAAGTGCACAGGTCATAATTTTACAGGAAGCGAATAAATGCTTCGCTTCCTAACCAAACGAAATCTGTCAAAACTCTCGATGACAGGACCTAAGTGTTTAGATAAAGTTCCAGAATTAGTCATGTCTGACATCATTTCCCGATGCATGAAGGTGCCATTTTAATTTTTAAATTTCACTTAATACATTTTGAACTAATACACTGATGAAAATAAGGCATCATCAATCATGTTTACATACAATATTATTTGAAACTTTCATTCCAGTTTTTTATTGATTTTATTGTTAGACGCAGGCCACGACGAAAGAAAATAAATTTATTAACATGTCGTTGACGTTAGATCGATATGTTACAGTCCTGCACTTAGCCCTTCTTTCTAGTGCAAGATAAAGACCAGGTGCCAGATTCTTATTGTTTGACAATAATGAGCTACTGAGCTCTTTGCTGCTAAATGATAGTGACGTCTCAAAAAGAGCATAACAATTTAACCCTTTAGTAGCAGTGATATAAGTGACACTATAATCTACATCATACGGCACAATAAAAGAATTTCGACTGCTCTGCCCTGCATAGCGATTTGTTCTTCGTGGTTTTGGAGATGTAACTTTCATCATATAACTGAGTCTGTGATTTTGTTTCAGTTCATTCGGTACGCTGTAAAAGTTATTTTTTGCTTTCGCCAGATATACCACTGGGATGCTTCCACACTTGAATGTGCCTTTTTAGTGATTACAAGCTGGCTCAAAATTACTTAAGTGTGGATCTCGGCTGAAGTACCTAAAGTGAAGTACGTCTCCTCACGTCCTAACTGCAAATAGTAAAGTTCAATCAAAGTATAAAAACATGCACTTCTGCAGTCTTTCCCACACGAATAACACAACAGTACACTGATATTACAAATTTACTGAAAATGATCATTTGTAAAGCACTTCAGGTATTATTACTTACTGAGCTTCTCTTGCACGTTGTCTTTTAGTTTTCGCAGCTGTATTCTGAGTCTACTTCCTTTCGATTGCTCTCGCACGGATAAATAACCCCATTCTCCCACCCCCCCCCCCCCCACCCACCCACAAATGGTGAACACAAGCATGCAGTCACCACCACATTGTGAGCTGTAAGATCACAATAGTGGGAACAGCCAACAAAAAAGAGCGGGCCAATAACGCAGGTTCTGGAATATGTCTTGAACGTAATACCTTTAGAACTGTCGGCTGCCGTGTACATAATACGATTTCACCCAAATCAGGTTTTTCAGCACTAAATTACTATGGGAAACAACACTAAATGACTCGATCCGTTAAAGAGCATTTTGACCTCGGCTGCATTTAATGGGTTTTGAAACAATGTCCGTCATTTACTGATCAGCCAGAACATTGTGACAACCGACCGACTGTCGACATAAACCCGCCCAGAAGATAGCAGCGTCACCTGGCGAGGAATGGCTTCTAGTCAGACACACGCACCGTCCTGTAGTATCAGTGAGTGTGCTGTCCGTGTGTAGGATGAGGAATGTGTAATCCAGATTGTGATGCCTCAGAGGCTCCGCACGAACATATGGGAAACAGCATGAATTGTGCGGTGTTCAAGTAGTTCTGTGGTGAATGTCTTAAACACGTGGAAAAACCAAAGTGAAACCACGCCCAGACGTCGTGGGGTTGGGCGGCCATCCCTCATTTCAGATGTCGGACGTCGTAGGCTGGGCAGACTGGTGAAACAGGACGGACGGCAAACTGCGAAGGAACTAACATCAGACTTTACTGCTGGACAGAGTGCAAGTGTGATGGAACACACAGTGCACCGAACACTACCAACGATAGGCCTCTGCAGCCGACAAACCATGCGTGTGCCAATATTATGACTATGATAGCGGCAGCTACTGCTGAAATAGTTACGAGACCATCGGCACTGGACGTTGGCGCAGCGGCAAAAAATGGTTCAAATGGCTCTGAGCACTATGCGACTTAACTTCTGAGGTCATCAGTCTCCTAGAACTTAGAACTACTTAAACCTACCTAACCTAAGGACACCACACACATCCATGACCGAGGCAGGATTCGAACCTGCAACCGTGGCGGTCGCGCGGTTCCAGACTGTAGCGCCTAGGACCGCTCAGCCACCCCGGCCGGCCGCAGTGACAGAGCGTTGCATTATATAACTGATCCCGATACTTACTTCATAATACCGATGGAACGGCGTGAACCCGTAGTCTTCCAGGGGTACAGCTCCTTGACACCTGCACCGCGAGACAAATACAAGGTGGCAGTGGCTCCATTATTCTCTGGAGAACATTCATGTGGGCTTTCATTGATCTAGTGAAGCTCATGCAAGCAATCATGCGGCCAAGGACTATAGTACACTGGTTGCAGACCATGTACACCCCATCTTGGCGATCATGTTACCCGACGACTGTGGAATTTTTCAACAAGGAAATTTGGAAATATGTGGTAAGTCCCTGAACTTGGCGTTAGAGCTCATCGACCTTCTCATTGGAATTTATGAGAATTATGTGACTTGTTCGCGCAGATGTAGCGCCATTTGCCTCCAGGGTCCTACCAAGGCTCATTGCTTCCATGCCACGACGCGTCACAGTTGTTATCCGTGCCCAAGGTGGACATACCGTCTATTAGGCAGGCGCTCATAGTGTTCTGGCTGACTATTGTATATTCCGTGACACACACACCTTACCTGACTTAAAGCAAACAAGGAAAACCTACGCCAGAATTTCCTGCCGGGGACAATTGTTGAGGCTTCTCTTGACACGGCAGAAGATCGCGGGGTGCTTTCAGTGATCGTCCAATGACAACAGTGGACACAGGAATGGCACTGCGGCGTCTCTTCAAACGACTCCTCGTGCTGCGTGTAGCATCATCATGGGCGTATCTCTCTGTGTGTAGACTACGGGACGAATTAACGTTGTTAGACTGCACTCTCATCGTCATATGGTTCCAGGACCTGGCGTAGGCGTATGAAGTCTCAATGGGAACACATCACGATCACATTGCAAGAATCCCCCACTTGTACTAAACCTCCAGAAACGTAACTGTTTAGCCAGTGTGTCCGTGGTGGATGGTATAAGAGGTGTACACCATGACTGGTCATGCTTTTCCATCCGAGTGTTGGGAAATTAAGACCATGCGTCCTTGAACTATCTTACTGAGTTGTCGTGTTGGAGTCTTTCCCCCTGTTTTACCGAGAAGCTCCAGAAGTTTATGTCTCTAGCGAAGGCAGTATCAGCGCCGTCGGATCTCTGTAAAGTGAAATTCTAAGTATGAAGCGGGAAAGTGTAATATTTGGAACGTATGATGTATTTATTTTGATGTGTTTTTTTTACTAAAGACCATAAACTGATAATATCGACACAACTAATAATGATTAACCGAAAACTAATAGTTTCCTGAGAGGATGGCCTTACCACAGAACAAGATCGGGAGGCACGCTATCGGCGACTGACGACTGTGGCGCGCAGTATGCACCTTGTACTTACCCTTGTGATATTTCACAACCGTTCGCACATTTTCGTTAGCTTCAACGTTATTAATTTATTTATTAAGGTAACCGACTCTTGGCGATATAATATTGTAAGAAACTACTTATGATCTGTAGGCTTCTCCTAACAACTGCATTGGAGAAAGCGACTTTTACTAGCGAACATTTATTAAGCAAGATTACTTGCTTAACGCCAGAATAACTGTGCTCCTCCTACGTGCCTCGCTGCTGGCGTAACAGGCGTTCTCATGTCTAACCACAGCGCCTCACATCACCGTCCTATGTCAACGCCGTGTGGTCCACCGGGCGGGCTCCGTCAGCCAGCATAGGAACCAAAACGTTACTCTCGACTGTGTGCATTCTGCAGTACCGCTATTCTCACTGAATGCTACATGATAGCAGCAGACGCGACACAAAATTGTAAAACTAAAAAATAAAATCTGCCTTGAACATAAGGCGTACATCTAGTACGCATAGTCGGCAGTTTAGACAGTATCCGTTACACTTCTGACACACTAAGTCTGGCAGTTTTTCAGTCTATTCGAGGTCTCCGTGATGTTACGTTTCAACGACGTAATCCTTTAACAAGCTAATGCGAAATCGCATTTTACCCATGCAAGCCTGACCAACCTAGATACAGAGAGCTTCCGATTGTTGTCCTGGCCAGCACATTCTTCATATGTCTGACCTGTTGAAAACAGTTGCTCATTGGTTGCCGAGGGATTGCCTATCACCGCTCTCCAGCCACTAATATTGACTAACTCACCACATACTTGAAGCAGCGTAGAATGGCGTACCCATGTCTGCCATTCAAGTTCAGTTCAATGCAATGCCCAGCGTCGTTAGATCCGTTGTTGTTGCCAGAGGTGGCCGCTCTGGTCCTAAATTTCTCACCCTTTATACCCACGAATCATATACAAATTGAATCATGCACTCTTCCTACTATACTACTGCAATAAAAAAATTTCTTTATATGCTCTCCTTCTTGGTGTTGAACTTTTAATGGCTAGCAGACTATATTGTGAAATGAAATGTCATGTGGCTAGGGCCTCCCGTCGGGTAGACCAGTCACCTGGTGCAAGTCATTGTAGTTAGTGCCACCTTGACGACTTCCATATCAGTAAGGATGATGTGATAATGAAGACAACACAACACCCATTCCCTGAGCGAAGAAAACCTTCGACACAGCCGGGAATCAAACCCGGCCCCTTGCATGGCATTCTGCCGCGCTGACCACTCAGCTATAGAGGCGGACAATCTATATTATGAAACGTACGCTGCCTTCATTTCTGTGAAAGTAGATAAACCGAAAAATGTCTTAAAACAGAAATGTTGTTGTTGTGGTCTTCAGTCCTGAGACTGGTTTGATGCAGCTCTCCATGCTACTCTATCCTGTGCAAGCTTTTTCATCTCCCAGTACCTACTGCAACCTACATCCTTCTGAATCTGCTTAGTGTATTCATCTCTTGGTCTCCCTCTACGATTTTTACCCTCCACGCTCCCCTCCATTACTAAATTGGTGATCCCTTGATGCCTCAGAACATGTCCTACCAACCGATCCCTTCTTCTGGTCAAGTTGTGCCACAAACTTCTCTTCTCCCCAATCCTATTCAATACTTCCTCATTAGTTATGTGATCTACCCATCTAATCTTCAGCATTCTTCTGTAGCACCACATTTCGAAAGCTTCTATTCTCTTCTTGTCCAAACCATTTATCGTCCATGTTTCACTTCCATACATGGCTACACTCCATACGAATACTTTCAGAAATGACTTCCTGACACTTAAATCAATACTGGATGTTAACAAATTTCTCTTCTTCAGAAACGCTTTCCTTGCCATTGCCAGCCTACATTTTATATCCTCTCTACTTCGACCATCATCAGTTATTTTGCTCCCCAAATAGCAAAACTCCTTTACTACTTTAAGTGCCTCACTTCCTAATCTAATTCCCTCAGCATCACCCGACTTAATTAGACTACATTCCATTATCCTTGTTTTGCTTTTGTTGATGTTCATCTTATATCCTCCTTTCAAGACACTGTCCATTCCATTCAACTGCTCTTCCAAGTCCTTTGCTGTCTCTGACAGAATTACAATGTCATCGGCGAACCTCAAAGTTTTTATTTCTTCTCCATGAATTTTTATACCTACTCCGAATTTTTCTTTTGTTTCCTTTACTGCTTGCTCAATATACAGATTGAACAACATCGGGGAGAGGCTACAACCCTGTCTTACTCCCTTCCCAACCACTGCTTCCCTTTCATGTCCCTCGACTCTCATAACTGCCATCTGGTTTCTGTACAAATTGTAAATAGCCTTTCGCTCCCTGTATTTTACCCCTGCCACCTTTAGAATTTTAAAGAGAGTATTCCAGTCAACATTGTCAAAAGCTTTCTCTAAGTCTACAAATGCTAGAAACGTAGGTTTGCCTTTCCTTAATCTTTCTTCTAAGATAAGTCGTAAGGTCAGTATTGCCTCACGTGTTCCAGTGTTTCTACGGAATCCAAACTGATCTTCCCCGAGGTTGGCTTCTACTAGTTTTTCCATTCGTCTGTAAAGAATTCGTGTTAGTATTTTGCAGCTGTGACTTATTAAGCTGATAGTTCGGTAATTTTCACATCTGTCAACACCTGCTTTCTTTGGGATTGGAATTATTATATTCTTCTTGAAGTCTGAGGGTATTTCGCCTGTTTCATACATCTTGCTCACCAGATGGTAGAGTTTTGTCAGGACTGGCTCTCCCACGGCCGTCAGTAGTTCCAATGGAATATTGTCTACTCCGGGGGCCTTGTTTCGACTCAGGTCTTTCAGTGCTCTGTCAAACTCTTCACGCAGTATCATATCTCCCATTTCATCTTCATCTACATCCTCTTCCATTTCCATAATATTGTCCTCAAGTACATCGCCCTTGTATGGACCCTCTATATACTCCTTCCACCTTTCTGCTTTCCCTTCTTTGCTTAGAACTGGGTTTCCATCTGAGCTCTTGATATTCATACAAGTCGTTCTCTTATCTCCAAAGGTCTCTTTAATTTTCCTGTAGGCGGTATCTATCTTACCCCTAGTGAGATAGGCCTCTACATTCTTACATTTGTCCTCTAGCCATCCCTGCTTAGCCATTTTGCACTTCCTGTCGATCTCATTTTTGAGACGTTTGTATTCCTTTTTGCCTGTTTCACATACTGCATTTTTATATTTTCTCCTTTCATCAATTAAATTCAATATTTCTTCTGTTACCCAAGGATTTCTACTAGCCCTCGTCTTTTTACCTACTTGATCCACTGCTGCCTTCACTACTTCATCCCTCAAAGCTACCCATTCTTCTTCTACTGTATTTATTTCCCCCATTCCTGTCAATTGCTCCCTTATGCTCTCCCTGAATCTCTGTACAACCTCTGGTTCTTTTAGTTTATCCAGGTCCCATCTCCTTAAATTCCCACCTTTTTGCAGTTTCTTCAGTTTTAATCTACAGGTCATAACCAATAGATTGTGGTCAGAGTCCACATCTGCCCCTGGAAATGTCTTACAATTTAAAACCTGGTTCCTAAATCTCTGTCTTACCATAATATAATCTATCTGATACCTTTTAGTATCTCCAGGGTTCTTCCATGTATACAACCTTCTTTCATGATTCTTAAACCAAGTGTTAGTTAGGATTATGTTGTGCTCTGTGCAAAATTCTACCAGGCGGCTTCCTCTTTCATTTCTGTCCCCCAATCCATATTCACCTACTATGTTTCCTTCTCTCCCTTTTCCTACACTCGAATTCCAGTCACCCATGACTATTAAATTTTCGTCTCCCTTCACAATCTGAATAATTTCTTTTATTTCATCATACATTTCTTCAATTTCTTCGTCATCTGCAGAGCTAGTTGGCATATAAACTTGTACTACTGTAGTAGGTGTGGGCTTCGTATCTATCTTGGCCACAATAATGCGTTCACTATGCTGTTTGTAGTAGCTTACCCGCATTCCTATTTTCCTATTCATTATTAAACCTACTCCTGCATTACCCCTATTTGATTTTGTGTTTATAACCCTGTAGTCACCTGACCAGAAGTCTTGTTCCTCCTGCCACCGAACTTCACTAATTCCCACTATATCTAGCTTCAACCTATCCATTTCCCTTTTTAAATTTTCTAACCTACCTGCCCGATTAAGGGATCTCACATTCCACGCTCCGATCCGTAGAACGCCAGTTTTCTTTCTCCTGATAACGACATCCTCTTGAGTAGTCCCCGCCCGGAGATCCGAATGGGGGACTATTTTACCTCCGGAATATTTTACCCAAGAGGACGCCATCATCATGTAATCATACAGTAAAGCTGCATGCCCTCGGGAAAAATTACGGCTGTAGTTTCCCCTTGCTTTCAACCGTTCGCAGTACCAGCACGGCAAGGCCGTTTTGGTTAATGTTACAAGGCCAGATCAGTCAATCATCCAGACTGTTGCCCTTGCAACTACAGAAAAGGCTGCTGCCCCTCTTCAGGAACCACACGTTTGTCTGGCCTCTCAACAGATACCCCTCCGTTGTGGTTGAACCTACGGTACGGCTATCTGTATCGCTGAGGCACGCAAGCCTCCCCACCAACGGCAAGGTCCATGGTTCATGGGGGGGAAAAAAAAACATCCGTAAAACAGAAATAGGCGATGTAATTAACAATTCATAAGTTTAAGTGACGCGACATACTTGCTGTGTGACAATTCGAGAACATATTGGCAGTCGACTTTGCTCCATATAAAAATCTGGACGTACTTGCGAAGGCGTTCTGCCCTAAGGTATCTAAGCCTGTTAACATTTATTGTTTCTGCAGTTCAGTTAATTGCTGCTTTCACTAGTGGGTAATTGATTCAGATGAGTTGGCCTTATCGACGGCGTAGCGAAGGTCTGAACCAACTATGCTAGTGGAAGGTCGCACATGTGGCAGCAGTATGCGGTTGCTGTATATCCAAATGTTACCAGTATTCTTCTGGACATTAGATAAGAACGTAGCTATACCCTTCCAGCATGATTCCGCTCCTGAAACGAGCGAGGTGGATTCGTATTCAGCATGACGCCAACTGAAACCCTCGTCCGACCATTCGGATTTACATTTTCCGTTGTTTCCCTAAGTCGCGTATCCACGGAGCACGGCAGCAGCCCGCGCCATATTTCGCAGACGTGCCTCGCGGGCGAACTTGTCGCGCAGAAGAGCTGACTATCGTCCCGAGGCAAAGAGAGTTCGAACTGTTCTACTCGCACAGTCGAAACGGTGGTTTTGCTGTTCGTGCGGTCCAAAAATGAACAGCAAAACTTGTCTTGCCTTGACAGGGCTCTACAAAAGAGGTGTCGTGGAATGCAAATAACGGCGACTATCACAATGTAAATAAGCCTGAGGAGACAACGATAACCGAAATGAAGATGGCAATTTAGTAAATGAAAAAGAAAAGGACATCTTTACTCACTTTTTACACAAGACAGGAAAGAACCCCTCCCTCACACTAATCACTTCTAGAAACTGGATGTTTATTTTCCTTTATCTTATTTCCATCATCGTGTTCAGTTATTCGAAACCATGTAACGACAACCTAGTAAAGTTTATTCTTGTGCCTTCCATCACTTTGAAATCAACATCTTGCTTAAGTTTGTTTCCGTACTGCATCCTTTGGCTATCTTATTCATTAAACGAAACATTGTTCCGCCTTCCTATTGTTTTAGGTGTTATACTGGGTGCAGATACCCACAGAGGTCCTGTGTGGGTAGTAACTGTTGTATGGCAGCGAAACTTGGGAGAGATTCTAATTCATTAATGCGAAACTGATTTACGCTGGAAAAAAATTAGTTCCAGTTGTAGTCAGCAGGTACAAATCTAGCCCTGTGAATGCAAGAAAGACGTATAAAAATGTTTCCATATGTAATAGCGGAGTAGGAACGGGTCGTAGGCAGAAAAGGTCAAACAAATGAGGAAGGCATAATGTTGCGTTTGTTATTAACCTCAGTTTACACTATATGTTCAGCACGAGTACCGGATACGTCGACGGGATGCTTCATCCGTAAAACGACGAGAAAAACTGTGCCTCGCAGCAGTTTCGGTGGCATTCGAGCAACGTGTTCCTGTATACCGGCCTTGTGATTAGGTAGTAACCAAACGTGACCCTGGTCAACGCTTCCTTTTAGATATTCCCAGAGTAAAAAGTCACAATGGATTCATATCAGATGGTCTTAGAGGCCATGCATCTGGAAAACCTCTTGAGATATCATGTTCGCAGAAGGTTTTATTAAGATGATCTTTCACTGGGCGAGTAATATGAGGTGTTGCCCCATCTCGCATGAAAACAGTGGATTCCACTCAGTTACGCTCTTCCAAAACAGGAAACACATGATGTACGAGGGCTATTCGGAAAGTAAGGAACGATAGGTCGCGAAATGGAAACCACAGTGAAAATCAAAACTGTTTCATTTGCAACGGTTAGCAACAACTTCCAACTAGTTATCTCTGTAGTCGCCGATCCGATTTAGACGTTTCTCGTAGCGTTGTACCAACTTTCCAATACCCTAGTTATAGAAGGCAGACGCCAGTGCTTTCCACCATTTCTCTACGCTGGCCTACAGCTCGTTGTCTGTGCAAAATGTTGTCTTCATAGCCAGCGGTTCATGTGAGCAGAGATGAAACTCAGAGGGAGACAATTACGGGCTATATTGTGGGTAATCAAACATTTCAAATTGAAAACGATGCAGGAGCATCCTGATTGCCCTGCAGAATGCGGCTGAGTATTGTCTTGAAGAAGAAAACGCATGACAGTTATGTAATGTTGGCTGCATAGCTTCAGGCGAAATTTCACACCAGGCCCTGGTACTTGGCGGGAGACACTATTGTTCTAAGTATCTTTATGTGCTCCCTGTGTGCTCAGAACTAAAAAGAACGACCTAACGCCATCGACAGTCATACTAGAGACACTGTTTAACACACCTGTGCAAATCTTCATCGGATTTTCACTGTGGTTTCCATTTCGCTACCGATCATTGCTGACTTTCCGAGTACCCCTCGTACAAGGAGGTCTCGACTTCACGGTACATCTGACAGCCCCTCTGGGTGTATTCTCTTCAAAGGCGAACCGACCGAGAAGAAAGGTGCTAGTGACCCACATCACACGATCACATACGGCGAGTGCAGTGGGTCTTCCTGCACAACACTTGGTTTAACAGTAACGCAAATTCGCCAGTTGTGTGTATTCATTGCATCCTGTAGTGTAAAATGTGCCTCGTCACCGCACAGGACATTGCCTGGCCACTCGTGTCATCAACTTCGAACCGTGCCAGAAGCCGGAAAGCAAATTCAGTATCTTGCTGTGGATAATGAGGTTTCAATTGCTGACCGTCTGGATCTTGTAGGGTACCAGCGTAATATAGACATCAAAACCTTCCGTTGTGTTGCCCATGGGAGGACGATTCTCGCGACACTGCAGAGCACTAGCACCATTCGGTGCATGTGCTGCACGGTCAGCCGCAGCAGTAGTGACCTCATAAGTAACGTAGGACACCCTCTTCCAGGTGCCACAGCAAGCTCTTCTCATAGCCATACTGTTCACTCATGCTATGTATTACCAAATGACAGTGTGGTTGTCATAGCGTCATGCAAACAGTGTACAGCGCAATATTTGTTCATGAGACACATAAAATATTAGATACAGGCTCCCAGGTAGATGCCATTTTCCTTGACTTCCGGAAGGCGTTCGATACAGTTCCGCACTGTCGCCTGATAAACAAAGTAAGAGTCTACGGAATATCAGACCAACTGTGTGATTGGATTCAAGAGTTTTTAGCAAACTGAACACAGCATGTTGTTCTCAACGGAGAGACGTCTACAGACGTTAAAGTAACCTCTGGTGTGCCACAGGGGACTGTCATGGGACCATTGCTTTTCACAATATATATAAATGACTTAGTAGATAGTGTCGGAAGTTCCATGCGGCTTTTCGCGGATGATGCTGTAGTATACAGAGAAGTTGCAGCATTAGAAAATTGAAGCGAAATGCAGGAAGATCTGCAGCGGATAGGCACTTAGTGCAGGGAGTGGCAACTGACCCTTGACATAGACAAATGTAATGTATGGCGAATACATAGAAAGCAGGATCCTTTATTGTATGATTATATGATAGCGGATCAAACACTGGTTGCAGTTACTTCTGTAAAATGTGTGGGAGTATGCGTACGGAACGATTTGAAGTGGAATGAAAATATAACATTAATTGTTGGTAAGGCGGGTGCCAGGTTGAGATTCATTGGGAGAGTTCTTAGAAAATGTAGTCCATCAACAAAGGAGGTGGCTTACAAAACACTCGTTCGACCTATGCTTGAGTATTGCTCATTAGTGTGGGATCCGTACCAGATCGGGTTGACGGAGGAGATAGAGGAGATCCAAAGAAGAGCGGCGCGTTTCGTCACAGGGTTATTTGGTAAGCGTGATAGCGTTACGGAGATGTTTAGCAAACTCAAGTGGCAGACTCTGCAAGAGAGGCGCTCTGCATCGCGGTGTAGCTTGCTCGACAGGTTTCGAGGGATTGCGTTTCTGGATGAGGTATCGAATATGTTGCTTCCCCCGCTTATACCTCCCGAGGAGATCACGAATGTAAAATTAGAGAGATTCTAGCGCGCACGGGGGCTTTCCGGCAGTCGTTCTTCCCGCAAACCATACGCGACTGGAACAGGAAAGGGAGGTAATGACATTGGCACGTAAAGTGCCCTCCGCCACACACCGTTGCGTGGCTTGCGCAGTATAAATGTAGATGTAGATGTAGATGAAATCGGATGCAAATGACGCATTACCACATCTACCAAGTTTTGCTGTCATACTATAACTACAGCACCCACTGGACCTCGGTGAGTAGCTCCAATACAGAGGCAGCCGCTGCATCTGTTGTACTCATGGTGTTCTCGCATGCACTGAGTATCCAACGATCTGCAACCAACCCCCGCCGCCGAGTGAAGTCGCGTATCGACTTAGCACTGCTGTCTCGTGCGAACTGCACAGGTTCGCCATGCACGAACTCTTGCACGCGGCAGCCGCGCTCAGTGGACACGCGGCTTAAGGAAGATGCCGGTATGATTCCTTTGAAAAGGACACCACTGATATCCTTCCGCAGTGAGCTGATAGAAGTCGTGGAATACTTCCTAATGCAGAGTCGGATGTCAGTTTACCTGGCGTAGTGCATTAACACGGCGTGGCGTGGGCTCAACAAGTCGTTGGAAGCCCGCTTCAGAAATATTGGGCCTTAAAAGGTTTTGTGTACGAACTGACCTCTCGAGTACGTTCGGCAGATGTTCGATGGTATTCATATCGGACGATCTGGGAGGCTAAATTATTCACTCGAATAGTCCAGAATGTTCTTTAAATCAATCGCAAACAATTGTGGCCCGATGACATGGCGCATTGTTATCTGTAAAAATCCAGTTGTTTGGGAACATGAACCCCATGAATGGCTGCAAATGATCTACACCTAGCTGAACATAACCAGTTCCAATCAATGGTTCAGGTAGAACAGAGGACTCAATACATTCCACGTAAACACAGCCACCACCAGCTTGCACAATGGCCTACTGACAACTGGTGTCCACGGCTTCGTGCGTCTAGGCCACACTCGAACCCTACCATCAGCTCTTACCAAATGGAACCGGGACTGATCCTGCCCAGCCACGGTTTTCCAGTCGTCTAGCGTCCAACCGATATTGTCATGAGCCCAGGAGAGGCCCTGAAGAAGATGTCATGCTGTTAGCAAAAGCACTCGCGTCGACCACCAAGCGCAATAGCAGCAGAGGCGGCAGCGAACGAGTTCACGTTTCCTGCAAAAGAGGTAGTTCAGCGTCAGTTGTTGTACCCCAAAATTTAGATATTCCGTAGCGTCGTTGGACGACATTTCCAGACGTGGGTTGCCGGCCGGAGTAGCCGAGCGGTTCTAGGCGCTACAGTCTGGAACCGCGTGATCGCTATGGTCGCAGGTTCGAATCCTGCCTCGGGCATGGATGTGTGTGATGTCCTTAGGTTAGTTAGGTTTAAGTAGTTCTAAGTCCTAAGGGACTGATGACCTCAGAAGTTAAGTCCCATAGTGCTCAGAGCCATTTGAACCAGACGTAGGTTCCTATCATCAATTTGTTCATCAAGACATTCATTACACCGTCGAGGTTTATCGGAATCGTAACCTGTAAATCCCTTCTCTTACAGAATAAAATAAAATCGACATATTATGACCAGTTATGGCCAAAATAGATTGTAGGGAAAAAAGGAGGATCCGCAAATCCTATATTGTTGGTTATCTGCAAGATATCTTACAGCCAGTCACCAGTTGCAGCACGGATTGTACTATCTGTAATGCAACGGCACTCAGGAAACCGGACCAGGGGAAGGTGTTTGAGTGCACCAGGGAGTCCATAGCGTCCAACCACTTCATTGCGGGAGGCAAATACACGCGCTTCGCAGACTGGCGCTTCATACATCGCGCCAGGCTCGGAGTCGTGCCTCTCAACGGCTGCCGCCGCTTTGACGGGGGGGCAAACAACAACAAAGCCTGCCGACGCTGTGGCCACAACAACGAGACGCTCCCACACGTGATTAACGCGTGTATGGTGCACTCAGCAGCCCTGCAGTATCGCCACAACGCGGTCCTCAACCGCCTCGCGACAGCAGTCGCTGGGCGGCCAAGGAGAGGAAACACTGCTGTTCCTGACATCAGGATCAACCAAACCGTCATAGGGGACAGCAGTGGGCTGCGTCCGGACCTCGTAATAACTGACGAGGCCGCGAAGACTGTGACCATCGTCGATGTGACGATCCCCTTCGAGAATAGGCGGATTGCGCTCGACAACGCTCGGCAACTGAAGAAAATAAAGTACGCCGACGTTGCGCGCGGATTAGCCGCTCGCGGCTATTCCGTCACTGTCGACGCCCTGGTTGTCGGCAGTCTGGGGGCGTGGGACCTCCAGAACGATGCAGTGCTCCGGCACCTAGGCATCGCTAGCCGCTACTGCCAACTGATGCGGCGGCTGATGGTGTCTGACGCCATCAAGTGGTCCCGCGACATTTACGTGGAACACATTACTGGCTACCGCTAGTATGTGTCCCCCTAGACTGTGGCATGCTCTGACGTCAGGCTGCGAGACCCTCGAGACTGCAGTCGTCGGAGGACTTCGAGGTC
This sequence comes from Schistocerca serialis cubense, assembly GCF_023864345.2. Lineage (NCBI taxonomy): Eukaryota > Metazoa > Arthropoda > Insecta > Orthoptera > Acrididae > Schistocerca > Schistocerca serialis. The sequence continues at coordinate 257,111,814 of NC_064642.1, forward strand.
GGTGCCTTCGTGACGTCGGTGTCGAGATTCTCCTCCACGACGCGTGACCTGCGGCGCTACACCATCTTCGCGCCGGACTGCAGCAGTGCAGAGTCAGTAGCGGTGCGTGCGGTGCTGCCTGGTGCCCCTCCCTCCGTGGTGTCCGCCGAATATGGCCCCCACCTCGGTTGGCGCGGTGCTAGGCGGCGCTAAACGTGTGCCTACTGCCCGGCAGCCTCCAGCCAGCGTGGGAAGCAACGCCCTCCTGCCACGACACCCCAGTGACGTCTGCCGCAAGGCGGCCAAGGAGGGGAGAAGTCCGGCTGTGTGTGACCCGCCTGCGTGCGTGGCACACCAGCCGCTGGCAGCCGTGCATGTGCAGTGTGCTGTCAGGGCATGGAGAAGAATGGAATAAAAACAAAATAGATCCTAAACTAGCTCCAAACCTTCCCCGGTCTGAAATAAATAAGGCCGCGCCTATCGCGGGATTAATCTTAAGGTGATATACTTAAGTATCCGCGCCTAACGCGGCCTCACAATATTTAAGTAGTGGGCTTAACCCACGAACTAGAATAGTAATACAATACTTAAGTACGGTTAGAACCGTTCTTCTAAAATTTTATCTAAACTTAATAAACCTGTAAAACTCGTATTGTGTAGAGTCTTGGATATTCTTTTCTTAAAATTATACTTCGTAAAAATGTAACTAAGAATTATCTCGATAAATAAAATCTGTAATGCAACGGCATAACAAACAAACTTGCCTGAGACGAATTACCCTGCTCCTTTCGGTTCGCGCACTTGCCAATAATGTGTCCTTCGACAGCAATGAAAAATACTTCACTTGTTTCAAGTTCCAACTTCGTTTTACGTTCCTGTAATGTATTGACCCAGTCAGCGATAAAGACTTCCGTTGGATCCACATACACGCTATCTCCCTTCAGTCGCAGTCACCCATACATTTCAACCGAGTTTCGATTTGTTCGGGCCATTTCGTCTGCGTGTGGCAGTTTTCACAAAAGTTAATAGGCGCATACTTCCATCAGTCGTATATTACCAAAGACAGCAAATACTACTGTCTCTAAACAATAGCGGTTATGGTTATGCAATTTCTATCCATCTTCAATTTATAATTTGGACAAGAAATGTTTTATTCATCATTTAGGCTTACCTTCGAGCGACAGAAAAATGGTGGTTTCGCGTGTGTGCAATGAAAGGCGCCCTCAGAATACGAATTAGGACCGAGCAAAACTGGCGCCGGACACGCACGTCCATCTGACACTATCTCTTAAGCGCTACCCTGCTTCCTATCAGACCAGGAGGAAAGACGTCGGTGATACAGAAAGAATTATCTCGTATGTCGTTTGTTTTAGGCACTGGGACAAATGTCAATGATACGAATCTAATACCACCACTCGAACGTAACAAAAACCGGAATTATACAATAGGTTTCTACACTAACCACTGCGTCACGATCGGTATATGGCAACTGAAAATCAGCTCCTTTGACATTCATTCGGAACTATATATTTTCGTCATCCTTTCTTCTCCAGAGGCCTGCCACCGAAGGCGAATTGTGATAATTCTCAGGCAGGGAGGAACTGGTTCGAATTTGTGTGGTGATGCTACACGTGTTAAAAATTTACATCACCAGTAATTAACATCACCAGTAATGGGAGGGTAAGTGGTAGGGTGTATTTCCTAATAACCAGTCTGTGTGCCAGTTCTCTGGTTTACGTCACAAACCTATTAGCGTGAGGGCAAGATGCTGATCCATCGGTCATTCTGTTGCCAGTTCCTTAACATCATTCAAGAAGAGTCGACTGTGCGCTTGCACCAGGGGTCACCTCTCTTCTCCCCTCTTTTCCATTATCACTGATAACAACACAGGCACTTTATGTAAGTACACTTGTAGTTCTAATCGCTGCTGGCAGTGTGGTAGGGGGTACTTAAAGTAAGATTGCCTATCCCGCTTCTTATACCATCAACAAATGTTGTGTAAGAAGAAAGACGATCGCAAAGCTAAGTGTAAGATCAAATTTCGGTATTGCCTTCATACTCATTTCACGAGGTTTATATTGGAGGTGTATAATATCGTTTGGGTACTATCAACAAGAGCTCTCTACATACGAATATGTATCTTCGTTCTAGGCGTTCCCACTACTTCTTTTTCATAAATACAATATTCCCGTAAACGTCTCATCATCTGCAATTAGTTCCAACATTTTTACACATTACTGCCGAAAAGCGATTTTAACTATATCAGCATATGTTGAAACATCTTAGGTTCCGTGTGACTTCAGGTGAAAATGCTTACGTCTAATACACCATAGTTATTCTACAGTGTGTACCATGACAGAACAAATTTCTCAACTTATCTCCTTTGGGCTACGACAGACTTGTGGGCCACGTAGTGAATCTTCTTGTCATTCGGAATAAGAAGTATCAAAATACTGCTTTCCTGCTGAAAGAAAGTTACTGGCTTACTTGAACAGATACCGTGGCGTTTCATTAAACAAGAACGTGCGATGAAGACGTTTAGCGCCAATGAAAATGGTCGATATTATCTAAATCAGCTACTGCGTACATACTGTGTTAGAGCATTTAATTAGTGCACCTCACAGTATATATTTAATGTTGTTACCGGAGATGGTTACATAACCATCTTTAAATAAGTTAATGGCTATCACCTTTACCGCTGATTCGAAAATGCATTATTTAGCGGATTGTTGACTAACTGGTCACGAGTACAGCTGCTTGGAGATGATTACGTAAACGATGGGTAAAAGCATAGAATATAAATTGTGAGGTGGCTGGAATAAATATTGTATTACAACCACTGGTAGGAGCCCTCATACTGATCAAACACTAACGTGGCTAAAACAAATGACTGTTGTTAATGAATAATGTATTCCACTTTTACTAGTACGTACAGCATAGTCACAGACTGTGCGGCCCCTCCCGGCGGAGGTTCGAGTCCTCCCTCGGGCATGGGTGTGTGTGTTGTTCTTAGTATAAGTTAGTTTAAGTAGTGTGTAAGTCTAGGGACCGATGACCTCTGCAGTTTGGTCCCTTAAGAACTCACACACATTTGAACATTCGTACAGCATAAGATTTAAGAATTATAATGGTCGACCCGCAAAACGATACATTCCTTTTCGAGCGAAAACTATCCGTTCTCTGAGAAACATAGTATTGTAACTGATAATATGGTTATCTGTACTAAATAAGAGTTACCCAAAGTGGAAAAATATACAGAAGGGCACAGATAAACGAATGAAGGAGTGTATGGAAAATTCGATTTAAGAATTTGGAACATAGTAGAAAAAGTAACAACTGCGTGAGGAAGGATTAAATTAAGGATCCAGTACGCTTTACAGCGGTCAATGGCGGGTGTCAAAATGTCGGTCACCGTGTCGATGGATGAAGCGAGGGCGCTGTAGTTTCCGAACCAGCCTCAGAGTACCAGCAAACAATCTCTTCACTTCCCACTGCGCCCTGATATACGTGGAAGCTGCAGCATCTAAAGAGGTGCCACTTTCGCGCAAGGCTTACTGCACTTGCTTGGTAGGCACGCCATCTTCTTTTTTTTGTGTGAAGGATCAACCGCCGTTCTTCAGCAATCCACGCTGTTGCGTGCGCTACGGAGTGCTGAGCAGGAGGCCGTCCCATGCACCTGTCACTGTCCCATGCATGTCGCTATTGGTGACAGGGCACACAGGATACGTCTTGCGTAACTACAACAGTGGCGGAGTCGCTAGGCCGTGACGTGCAGCGCAATCGGCCGCAGTATTGCCAATCGCCGTCAGAGCGGTTGGCGTCACCGTTGCAGCGGTCTCAGTAGACAGCTAAAATCCACACAGGCTGACCCGTTTTTCCCTCGTACTGAGCTGGAGATACAAAATAAACAAAAACTAAACTAAAAACACCATTAATATGTTCTAGAAATTTTGCTTTGTTTTCAGAACATGGGCAAATCCAATATAAATGGATTGACTTTATCTGGTGCGCACACTTCTGACCGCCCGAGACGTACGCAGTTCATTAAGCTCCGGCCAAGCACTGTTGCTAATAACCGACATATGTAAGTGGCGCAAGAGAGTAAGAGAAAGAGAGTACGAGCTGTTTCGATATCGTCTTCAGATGACTTTACCCAAAACTCTTCTTTAAGACGTCATACAATAGCTTTCTGCGAATACAAAGTTAAGAAAACGAAAGACACATTCCCAATATTTTTTGTCCTTGTTAGAGATTTGGGTCTAATTTCTGAAGATGCCTTGAATTTTCAATTGCGTTTCCCAGCAATAAAGGTCTGGAGCGAAGAACTTGTTCTACTGTAACTCATCTCTTTTTTTTCTGTTCGTTTCCCTCAGAAAAGATTAGTGGAAGTTATAAGTGTAGGGCAGACAGGTGGAGATAGCACCCATCGAATAAAGAATGCTAAGGGTCGCACCACGATATAGCGCCTTAGAGAAGCTCTATTAGCAGGAGCAGAGCAACAAATGGCCTACGAAAATGCCTGCGTCCTGATTGGCTGAAAGGTCTAAATATTACATAATTTCGTGGAGTGGTTCGGTAACACGCGAAACCGGTAGTCACCCAGCAGCTCTCGTGAGGGTAGGGTGGGAATCGTGGACTCTGTGGCGCGGAGTTAAGGTTTTTAAATTGTTGCGTAGTGAGATCTTACAGAAAACAATAAATTCCATTTGTTCCAGTGGAAACTTGCGGTGACTTTCTGTGTGCCCTCTCCCATTTTAACTTTGTACTATTATTCGTTTTTGTTTATGGAGATTGCACTACACCATCTTGTCACACTAATGCGATCGGCTGTCAAATGCCTGAGTAACCACCTATCGCAGCGCGGACCGCTGCGTGACGTGCAGGAAGAGGGTCAGTTAGGTTGTGGAAGGTATCTAAAGGGACGTGAAGCCATACCGACACCAGTGACGTGATCAGATGCGCTAGGTTGAGGATCACTGGCGCGAACAGTCTGGTCAAGGTGGTCCCACAGATTCTCGATTAAGTTTAAATCCGGTAAACGTATCCTGGTAATCTTGTAACCACACACGTACACTGCGAACTGTGTGACATGTCGTATTGTCCTGCTGATAGATGCAATCGTGTCGAGGAAAAACAAACAGCTTATGGGGACGGTCGTGGTCTCCAAGGGCAGATGTATACTTTTGTTGATCCACTGCGCCGCCTAGAAAGACGAGATCACCCAGAAAATGCCACGAAAACATTCCCCTGAGGTTAACGCTCCGACAATTGGTGCTGGGTGTTTGCTTTCAGATTTTCACGCCGTACACACGAATGGCTATCTGTCCGATGGAGCACAAAACGTGATTCATCTGGAAAGACCGCCTGTCGCCCTCAGTGGACATCCAGTTGCGGTAATGGCGTGCAAATTCCAGCCTTCGTCGCCAGTAAGTATTAGTCAGCACTGGTGCATGAATCAGACGCCTGCTTCGGACGCCCCTACACAGCAACATCCACTGATCGTTGAGAAGACGCTGTTAGCGTACATCTGGGCGGTCAATTGTTCAACAGCTGCACGCCTATTCGCCCGCTCTCATCTCTGAAGCCGTCTTTCACTCCTGTTATCTAAGATCATGGTGCACCACTGTTGCCTAGACGCCGGTTTTGGGTAGCACCATGTTGCCGTGCGAGGTATACTTAAATCACGGCGGCGCGAAGGGTTTACGAACTTGCCCGTCCTGGAAATAATTTCACCCTTGGAACGAAAGGCAATGGTCGTGTCCTTTTGGGCGTGTTATAAATCGCTCCATTTCCACATTGTGACAACGACTGAACTGTCTCCCGCGTCCTCCGACCCGCTTTTCATGCGCTCCATTACTAGTACTGCCACGTGCCGTCGGTGAGTGGTTGTTGTACTGTACGTAAAGGTCAAATTAATGTGACTGCACAGTGTATAAACCGGTTGGAGGTGATGTAGTCACTGTTTTCGGTGTTCGCTTTCCAACCCGGTTGTCGGATCTGAGAGTCTTTTGAAAGTAAATGGTTTGCTACAGGGCAGTGTCTGGTGTGTAGGAGTGGTGACAGTTTTAACCCTGCCTTGCGGATCAAAGCGAGGCTGGCGACCGTTAATTAGACTGACTGTATATTAGTAGCAGTGCAGAGTCTGAATCCGATTCTAATAACAAACCTTTCCGATGTGCTCGCATGGTGTGTCTCGCGGATCACACGGCATTAAAAACTGCACTGACTGGCTGTGGCTAAGACTGAGATTTTATCCGACGTTTCGGAAGTTCCGAGATGACATGTGAAAGCGAACCTTTCGGAAGGATGATGACAACTCCTGCCAAATAAAAGGAAATTTCATGGACAGATACGATGTCACTGTGAGTCGACAGGTCACGACGAATTACTGGATAAGGTATGGAACAGCCTCGATTTTCCGCATCGCGATCAGTTTTAGGGCAATATTATGAAAGCTCGGTATGTGGATAGAGCAAGCGCGGAAAGCAGCGGCGTGTCTCCCGCTACGGCACGGAGCCGCCCCACGTCGCCCACCCTTCCCGACACGACGCGGGCAGAATTGGCGGCCGTTGAGAGTAGGGCAGGGCGCTGCGCTATTAACTGATCGGAAGCCGCACTGTCGATTCGCACCGCATCCCAGTTTTTGTGCAGCTTCCGTGGCTCAGGGGCTTGTTTCCTCAAATTGCGTCATGTTCACTTCTCACAAACACACTGCTGACACAGGTCACTTCTAAACACCCCGCCCACCCCCCTCCCTCTCATTCACGCTACTCTCTCGTTCCACAGGAAACAACCAAAGTTGGAAACTAGAGGCTACTAGCTACAAGGAAGGGCATTTTAAAATGACGTCTTCTGGACCTCACACTTCACTTTCGTAGAAGTGTTGTATACAAACAGACAGGGTTGCACAATATTGTTTTTTCTAATTATTTATTCTTTTACTCACATCAGTTCTCCACTCCAAGCGGGCATGGCGGACTGCCATTAGATACTTTTTCCCTCTTCCATCACGTGCACTTCATATAGTAACATTAAACAACATAATTGTTTCAAGTAATACAGACCCTTCCTAATTTACATAAACTGAATGAAGAGTCTACTGAAGACAGAATATTAACTGAAAGTAAACCAGGGAATGACCAAAGTATTGGGGAGAGGCAGAAATAAGATTATGGACAGACTTAAAAGGAATGAAGCGAAGAAATTCTCCTACTTTGGCAGTCGAATCAGTGCAAGCAGAGAGCATTTCTCAACGAAAGAAATCTACTTATGTTAGACACTGACAATGTCTAGAAGAAATTTCTCAGAATGTACAGCATTGTATGGAAGTGAATCGTGGAATGTGGAAAAAACAGAAACGATGAAAGTGAAAGCATTTGTGATGCCGTCTTACAGAAGGATGTTAAAAACTGAGTTCATATAAGATAATACATGAGGAATATCTCCGTTATAACGGGGAGGAAAAGAAGTGTAAAAAAAAAGTGTCTAGAAGAAGAGCTCACGGAATAATTTCCATGGTACTAGGGAGAGCTAGAAAGCGCAAACATTATACAGGAAGGAATATGCTGCATTGTTGTTATTGTGGTCTTCAGTCCTGAGACTGGTTTGATGCAGCTCTCCATGCTACTCTATCCTGTGAAAGCTTCTTCATCTCCCAGTACCTACTGCAGCCTACATCCTTCTGAATCTGCTTAGTGTATTCATCTCTTGGTCTCCCTCTACGATTTTTACCCTCCACGCTGCGCTCCAGTACTACATTGCTGATCCCTTGATGCCTCAGAACATGTCCTACTAACCGATCCCTTCTTCTGGTCAAGTTGTGCCACAAACTCCTCTTCTCCCCAATTCTATTCAATACCTCCTCATTAGTTATGTGATCTACCCATCTAATCTTCAGCATTCTTCTGTAGCACCACATTTCGAAAGCTTCTATTTTCTTCTTGTCTAAACAATTTATCGTCCATGTTTCACTTCCATACATGGCTACACTCCATACACATACTTTCAGAAACGACTTCCTGACACTAAAATCTATACTCGATGTTAACAAATTTCTCTTCTTCAGAAACGCTTTCCTTCCCATTGCCAGTCTATATTTTTTATCCTCTCTACTTCGACCGTCATCAGTTATTTTACTCCCCAAATAACAAAATTCCTTTACTACTTTAAGTGTCTCATTTCCTAATCTAATTCCCTCAGCATCACCCGACTTAATTCGACTACATTCCATTATCCTTGTTTTGCTTTTGTTGATGTTCATCTTATACCCTCCTTTCAAGACACTGTCCATTCCGTTCAACTGCTCTTCCAAGTTCTTTACTGTCTCTGACAGAATTACAGTGTCATCGGCGAACCTCAAAGTTTTTATTTCTTCTCCATGGATTTTAATACCTACTCCGAACTTTTCTTTTGTTTCCTTTACTGCTTGCTAAATATACAGATTGAACAGCATCGGGGAGAGGCTACAACCCTGTCTCACTCCCTTCCCAACCACTGCTTCCATTTCATGTCCCTCGACTCTTATAACTGCCATCTGGTTTCTGTACAAATTGTAAATAGCCTTTCGCTCCCTATATTTTACCCCTGCCACCTTCAGAATTTGAAAGAGAGTATTCTAGTCAACATTGTCAAAAGCTTTCTCTAAGTCTACAAATGCTAGAAACGTAGGTTTGCCTTTACTTAATCTTTCTTCTAAGATACGTCGTAGGGTCAGTATTGCCTCACGTGTTCCAACATTTCGACGGAATCCAAACTGATCTTCCCCGAGGTCAGCTTCTACGAGTTTTTCCATTCGTCTGTAAAGAATTCGTCTTAGTACTTTGCAACCGTGACTTATTAAACTGATAGTTCGGTAATTTTCACATCTGTCAACACCTGCTTTCTTTGGGATTGGAATTATTATATTCTTGTTGAAGTCTGAGGGAATTTCGCCTGTCTCATACATCTTGCTCACCAGATGGTAGAGTTTTGTCAAGACTGGCTATCCCAAGGCTGTCAGTAGTTCTAATGGAATGCTGTGTACCCCCGGGGCCTTGTTTCGACTTAGGTCTTTCAGTACTCTGTCAAACTCTTCACGCTGCATTATATAGAACAAATAACAGGACGTTGGGGGTAAGAATAAGGACCGATCAAAAAGTTTCCGTACAGCCCAGAATCAGTATGCCTATCAGGCAGAATCTCTCTAAACATTCATCCCACTGACCCACTAGGTTGAAGATACCCGCGTGGTAAGACACCGTGTCCTGCTGCGTCAAGAAGCCAATAACTGCCGGCTGCACAGCCTCATCCGACAGGAAACGTCGACCCTTCAAGACCTTTTTTAAGAGGAGTGATAATCTCATAGTGGGAGATCAGGGCCATAGGATGGATGCTCGAGTCGCTACCATTTGAGTTGCAGTAACTTCTGAGTTAATATTTGCAATATGGGGACGAGCTCTATCATGAAAGGGCAACACTCCTAGTTGCAGTTTTCCCGGACGTTTCGCCTTAATTGCACGCCGTTTCACTGTTGCACATTACCATACCCCAGTACTGGAATACCGGGTTCATTGAAATCAGTGGATGAGGGTGGCCTCCTGGATCGACCGACGTCTTGTGTCGAATCGTGACCAGCACGGAACTTGGCGCACCGTTCCAAACGGTGATTGTCGACCAATACGTTCCCCCAGACGTATTCTTCATTCTCCGATTAATGTCTTCCGGTGTTTGTCTTTCGGTAGCCAACAGAAAACAGCAACAGCACTTTGGTCCAGTTTGGATGCATTTGACAACAGCTTCTCCATATTTCACGTTTCCGCGTTTACCGCATGTACATCAAGATGACACGAATGGTCCACTAATCCCTCGCTACATGTCAGTGGTTAGTCGCGTCCCTTAAACCACTCTGAGGTGAAGAGATTCACACAAGATATGAAACGGGGTGCGTCAAGCCAATCTGAAGACTGATGATATCCCCAACCGAAACATGCATCAAATGTTGTCGTTATAGTTTAAATGCAAAAGAATGGGGTGTCATTGTGACATTGAAATGCTTGGGATGATTTCCTGTTGGGGTGTGGTGATGTTTCGATGTTTCATCTCCTGGACTTTCTGATAGATCCAGATGTGGCTGTGAAGTGTTGTTGAAACGCGAATTGTTGCAGCACCACTCCAGTTTATATGTTCGTAGAGTGCACAGTGACTTAATGCTGTGCAAGGTTCGTTAGATGCTGGTTCGTCCTGGGTGTGTGGTCTGTGGAAGGATTCCATATAATGGCTGCTGTGTGACGTAGAGTTTCGACACGTGAAGAGATTACGGACGAATGAAACTGCATGTTTGTACGAAAGATGGCTGAGTGAAAGAAGATTTATTTGTAACTAGCTTTTTGAAGTGGCGGAACTGCAAGTGGAGTTAGTTTTGCGAGTAGGTAGCTTTGACGTTCTTGTAAATATATGATGTGACTGCTTGGGTGACCCACTGGTTTGTAACGAAATGTAGGGAGTTGTTGATCTAGAAAGTTTCAATATAATCCTACTTTATTATTTAAGTTTCACAGATTCATGAAGAAGAGTTATAAATAAATTTTAACATTTCACCTTACATCAGATGTGAACAGACTGTTCTGGTTCACCGGATGGCCGTATTGCTTGGCATCTGTAAGGTGAGACTGCTCGCAGGTTTATTTTATTTATTTAAACCAAATTAAGGAGAAATCTCCATGGTCATGGAACGAGTCAATACATGAAATTATAACACGATAGTAGAAACAGGTAAAATGAAATATAAAAAACATATGCAGGCGACAACTCGCAAGCTTAAATAAAGAAAATCAACAATGTAACACAGGAATAGGCTTGATTTTTAGCTTTTCCAGGAGCTCCTCGACAGAATAGGAGTGAGCCATGAGGAAACTTTTCAGTTTAGACTTAAAAGACTTTGGGCTACTGCTAAGATTTTTTAGTTCTTGTGGTAGCTTATTGAAAATGGATGCAGCAGAATACTGCACTCCTTTCTGCACAAGGGTCAAGGAAGTGCATTCCCCATACAGATTTGATTTCTGCCTAGTATTAACTGAGTGAAAGCTGCTAACTGTTGGGAATAGGCTAATATTGCTAACAACAAACGACGTTAAAGAAAATATATACTGAGAGGGCAATGTCAGAATTCCCAGACTATTGAATAGGGGTCGACAAGAGGTTCTCGAACTTACACCAGATATAGCTCGAACAGCCTGTTTTTGAGCCAAAAATACCCTTTTTGAATCAGAATTGCCCCAAAAAATAATACCATATGACATAAGAGTATGAAAATATGCAAAGTAGACTACTTTTCGTGTTGAACTGTCACTTATTTCAAATACTGCTCTAATGGTAAATAAAGCAGCATTTAGTTTCTGAACAAGATCCTGGACATGGACATTCCACAACAGCCTACTATCTATCCGAACGCCTTGGAACTTGAACTGTTCCGTCTCGCTTATAATATGCCCATTCTGTCTGATCAAAATATCGGTTCTTGTTGAATTGTGAGTTAAAAACTGTAATAACTGAGTCTTAGTGTGATTTAGCATCAAATTGTTTTCCACAAGCCATGAACTTATTTCATGAACTACATTATTTGATACTGTTTCAATATTACACACAAGATCCTTCACTACCAAGCTGGTGTCATCAGCAAACAGAAATATTTTTGAATCACCTGTAATATTATAAGGCATATCATTTATATAAATAAGAAACAGCAGTGGCCCCATCACCGACCCTTGGGGAACGCCCCACTTAACAGTGCCCCATTGCGACTGAACATCACTACCACTCTCAATATAGCGGAGAATTACCTTCTGCTTTCTGTTCTTAAAGTAAGAGGCGAACCAATAGTAAGCTACTCCCCTTACTCCATAATGGTCCAACTTCTGCAGTAATATTTTGTGGTCAACACAGTCAAAAGCCTTCGTTAAATCAAAGAAAACACCTATCGTTAGCAACCCTTTATTTAATCCGTCCAAAACCTCACAGCGAAAAGAGAATATAGCATTTTCAGTTGTTAATCCATTTCTAAAAGCAAACTGTACATTTGACAGCAAATTATGTGAATTTAAATGCTCCAGTAACCTTGTATATACAACCTTCTCGATAACTTTAGCAAACACCGATGGCATGGAAATAGGTCTAAAGTTGTCAACATTATCCCTGTCTCCCTTTTTATAAAGTGGCTTCACTACAGAGTACTTTAATCGGTCAGGAAACCGACCACTCCTAAACGAAAAGTTACCGATATGGATGAGTACTGGGCTAACATACACAGAACAATACGTCAGTATTCTGCTAGATACCCCGTCATATCCATGAGAGTTCTTGGTCTTTAGTGATATAATTATTAAGTCAATCTCCCTCTTGTCAGTATCATGGAGGAGCATTTCAGGTAACAGTCTTGGAACACTTTTTTCTAAGAGTACTATATGATTACCTGTTGGGACTAGGTTTCTATTTAGTTCCCTGCTATACTCAGAAAGTGATTATTAAATACTGTACATATATGCGACTTATCAGTAACACGAAGATTCTCACTACGCACTGATTCTATATCCTCGACCTGTCTCTGCAGACCAGCCACTTCCTTTACGACTGACCATATGGTTTTAATTTTATCCTGAGACTTAGCTATTCTATCTGCATACCACTTACTTTTTGCCTTCCTAATAACATTTTTAAGCACCTTACAATACTGTTTGTAATGGGCTGTTGCATTTATATTTTGACTGTTTCTAACGTTTTGATATAATTGCCACTTTGTTCTACAAGATATTCTTATCCCTCTAGTTAGCCACCCAGGCTGCCTGTTTGTGCTAGAACCCTGTTTTGAACGTTCTAACGGAAAGCAACTTTCAAGGAGCACGAGAAAAGTCTTGAGAAAAGCATTATATTTACCGTCTACTGTATCACCGCTATAAACATCTTGCCACTCTTATTCCTTGATAAGGTTTACAAAGGTCTCTACAGCAATTGGATCAGCTTTCCTACACAGTTGATAACTATATTTAACATGTGATGCAGCACAAAAATCTTTTATAGTTAAAATTTCTGCATCATGATCTGAAAGGCCATTCACCTTTTTGCTAACTGAATTCCCTTCTAGTAATGAGGAATGAACAAAAATGTTGTCTATGGTTGTTCTATTGTTCCCTTCCACTCTCGTTGGAATGAATTCGGTTTGCATAAGATTATATGAATTAAGGAGGTCTACCAGCATCTTTTTCCTTTCATAATCACTTATACAATTAATATTGAAGTCACCACATATAACTAACTTTTTGTATTTCCTATAAAGTAAACCGAGAACCTCCTCTAGCTTTAGCAAAAATGTTGTGAAATCGGCGTCTGGGGATCTGTAAATAACAACAGTTAGAAGTTTAGCTCTATTAAATTTAACCACACCTGCACAACATTCAAACACCTTTTCAGTGCAGTACTTTGAAACATCAATTGACTCAAATGGGGTGCCGTTTTTCACATACATGGCTACTCCCCCACAACGCAAAGAGCTCCTAGAAAAGCTGCCAGCCAACCTGTATCCTGGTAAAGGAAGCCTCTGAATTGTCTCCTTATTTAAGAAGTGTACTACAAATTGGTGCGCATTTCAGGTTGAGACATATTTGAGGAGGTGACACAATTGAGGTTCCTTTTCTTCGCAATAAAGAAGCACGTTCGAGTACACTGGCACGCTTTCTTACATACCGTATCTCTTCCAGCAGTGACTATGCCAGTTGACTGAAGCACATCTTCAAAACAAAAGCTCAACAGCTTACCATGTCTTCGACGTCGTGATCATTGTGACGTAAACTGACTCTGTTCGACAGGAATAGCAATAAAATTGGATAGCAGCCTCGTCGGAAAAACCGTCACGATACTCCTCTGAAGTGATTTAGGAAAAACACGTTCACCTGACGGGATATGTCGATTTCCCATATTCCTATATTTCCGGAAAGCGTTTGACAGTGCCCTACTGCAGACGGTTTACGAAGGTCCACGCATACGGATTTGGCTCCCAGAAATGTGAGTAGCTGAAAGACTATTTGAGTAATAGAAACCCGTGCACGCCCAGTTAGCCATGCGGTCTAACTTGCGGCTTTCCGGACTGGGAAGGAGCGCCTGGTCCCCGGCAAGAATCCGCCCGGCGGACTTATGTCGAGGTCCGGTGAGCCGGCCAGTCTGTGGATGGTTTTTAGGAGGTTTTCCATCTGCCTCGGCGAATGAGGGCTGGTTCCCCTTATTCCGCGTCAGGTACACTATGTCGGCGATTGCTACGTAAACAAGTTCTCCACGTACGCATATACCACCATTACTCTACCACGCAAACATACGGGTTACACTCGTCTGGTCTGAGACGTTCCCTGGGGTGGTCCACCGGGGGCCGAACCGCACAACAACCCTGAAAGAGTGGTTCGGTGTGGGGCGTCGGAGGGGTGAAGTGGACTGCGGTAGTCGTCATGGGGTTGTAGACCACAGCGGCTGCGGCGGGGACGGAGCCTCTCCGTCGTTTCTATGCCCCCTGTTAACATACAATACAATACAATAGGACCCATTACGCTGTCCTAAACAGCGAGTGTTCATCGGAGAAAAGCGCACCGTCAGGAGTGCTACAGGGAAGTGTGACAGGAACGCTCTTATTCGCTATATGCATAAATGATCTGCCGGACAGGCTGAACAATTTACGGCTGTTTACTGCCATGCAGTGGTATACGGGGCACGGGGAGGCGTCGTCCTTGAGGAAGTGTTGGGATATACATGATGACTTAGACAGAATTTCTAGTTGGCGTGCTTGCTCTAAGTGTAGGGAAATATAAGTTAATGCGAATGACCAGGAAAAACAATCCTGTAACATTCGAATATAGCATTAGTAGGGTGCAGCTTGAGATAGTCACATCGATTAAACATTGCTCTAAAAGGAGCAATTATATATCCTGGACAGGCAAAGGTACAACGAAACTAACTGCGAAGAAACCTTTGGTAACATGAAAATAATTTGCCGACGAAAGAAGGAAGCGCAAAAAGCTCAGGGAAAGACAGGAAAACAGAAACATAAATCACTTAGCAATGAAATAAATAGAAATTTCAGGGAAGCCAAGGCGCAATGGCTATGGAGAAACTCTGAAGAAATCGAAAAAGAAATAATCGTCCGAAGGACTGATTCAGCATACAGAAAAGTCAAAACAATGAAAAGCATTAGTGACAATATTAAGAGTGAAATGTGAAGCCGACGTTTAAACGCAAAGGAGAGAGTGGATAGGTGTACATTCAAGGCTGCTATGAGATGGAAGAATCCACTGATGACCAGATAGAAGAAAAATTAATGAAGTAAGGCATTCGAAATTATGAGAAAAATGGGAGTAAGCTACAGCGAAAGAGATGTACAACAACCATGAGGAGATAATAATGTTCGAAATGAAAGAACGAAGTGCTACGATTAAATAGGGTGTATGACAGGGATGCAGTTTTTCGCCCCTACTGTTCATTTTATACATCGAAGAAGCAAAGACGGAAATAAAAGAAAGGTTCAGGAGAGTGATTAAAATTCAGGGTGAAATATGATGATTGATAAAATTCACTAATGGTATATTGTCCTCAGTGAAATTGGAGAGGAATTACACGTTCTGCTGAATGGAATGAACAGTCTAGTGAGTACGGAATATTGATTGAGAGTAAACCGAAGAAAGGCCAAAGTAATAAGAAGTAACAGAAATGAAATTAACGTGAAGCTTAACATAAAAATTGGTGATCTCGAAGCAGACGAAGTTAAGGATTTCTGCTACCTTGGAAGCAAAATAAGACATGACGAACGAAGCAAAGAGGATGTAAAAAGTAGACCAGAACTGGCAGAAAGAGCATTCTGGCCAGAAATCTACTAGTATCAAACATAGATTAACTGGAAGAAGAAATTTCTGAGAATGTACGTTTGAAGCACAGCATTGCATGGTGGTGAATCTTGGACTGTGGGAAAACTGCAACAGAAGAGGATCGATGCTTGTGAGATGTGGTGCTACAGAAGAAGATTGAAAATTAGGTGGACTGATTAGGTAAGGAAAGAGGAGCTTCTCCACAGAATCGGCCAGGAAAGGAACTTGTGGAAAACTCTAACAAGATGAAGGGACAGGATGATAGGACATACGTTAAGACATCAGGGAATAACTTCGTTGGTGCTAGACGGAGCTGTAGAGGGCAAAAATTGTTGGGGAAGACAGAAATTTCAATACATCCTGCAAATAACTGGACGTTCGGTGCAAGAGCTACCCTGAGATGGAGACTCTGGCGCAGGAATTCATGGTGGGACGCATCAAACCAGTCAAAAGGCTGGCGCAGGAATTCATGGTGGGACACATCAAACCAGTCAAAATACTTATGACTCAGAAAGTAATATTTTTGTAGTGTATCATTATGTAAGATCTAGGTAACAATAACATTGGGACACCTCATCATGTTTGACAGGAACATGAAGAGGAAAATGTGTCATCGTTACGAAATATGATTGAGACAGCAGCTTCGTTCACGCTTTAGTGAGGCAGGGAAACATCGAAAACCGTGAAAGCTGAGACAGAATTCTACTTTCCAGTCACTTCCCCAATATCATCAGCACACGAGGGGACCAAGGGTTGCAGCCTGTCCCCAAGATAAAAACACTGTAAACACCATTACATATAACAGATTCAGGAAAAAAAGTTTAAGAAACGAATTCGTAGCAAACTTCACAGCCTAGAAATAGTGCCACGTTCTGGCGTGTCAGTCAAAAGTAATACACATAAATACCTAACACACTGAAGTGAATACAATGAAGCTTCTTGCAGCAAGCGTTGTTCCTACGAGATATTGCAACTGCGTAGCGTAGAAAACTGCATTCTAGACAAATAAATTTGAAAATTCGCATTGTTTTTAGTAGCTACCCTTCCAAACGATTGTTTGTAACTCATGGTACGCCTAACAAATCATCAGTTATCGGTATAGCCTTAGTGAAATATGGAAGACAAGAAGTAACAAGCGTTTTTTTTTCTCTCTATGCAGTGAAGAGTGAACCAGCTATTTCGGAAAAAAAGGAAAACTTAAATAAGGTACGAATTTAATTATGCTCAACTACATCCCCTAGATGCAGGCTTCTTAAATTTCTAAGATTTCTTTGCTCAGGAAAACATGATGGAAACCGAAACCTCGAACAGAAATGAAGAATACGAATGTGTTTCCGTATCTGTTCTGGGACTGCCGAGATCTTTTTATAATTTTTTTGACAATCGCAGTCTTCCGTCAGAATACCATCACTCACTGAACACGCAGATTATAGCAAATAATATGTGGATCACACTATTAATAATAAATAACATCGAAATTACTGTAAATCAATCATTTCTACACGTGCTTCAACCAGGCGCTAATTGTAGAGGCTAGAGGCAACGTGACCATTATGCGAAAAGGTTGCTCGCATATGCACAGCGACCAAACAACGCACTCACATTGAAAAATAGATCTCTCTGTGAATATTTATGAAATCAGCAAATGGCTCCTCTGGCACAGGTTTAAAATGTTCCATTAATAAATAAAGGCAATCAAGCGATTACCTGATAAAAGGCGAATATTACTTATCTAGTGGTCAGATGCGCGATGCACCAGACACCGGCGCACTGTCTGTTAATGTTGCAACGTTTGCCTACCTTTCAGCGTGTACACCACCACCTACGAGAAAAGTTACTTCGAAACATAATTCCTTCTACTAACTAGATCAGTAGAAATAATTTAAGGAATATCAAAACGGTGAATATACTAAGTCTTTAAAAAAGCGCTGTCGTCTGAACAACTTTCATACAGAACTCGATCATTCCGCCATAACTGTTATCTACTCTTGTTATCGTGCTCATCGACACTGAAATACGCATATTACTGTCAACAAAGACAAGCAGATATTTCTAGTACAGCACGTAAGTACACCCGTTTTTAGAAATAGCATAAAGCAATTTGAATGCACATATATACGCACAGCTTACTGTCCACTCAAGAAGATGTTTTCAACAGATTGCACTTGAGAAAGTATTGGTCTTCCCAGGCTGTTGAATATTTGAAAGCTAATTAAAACCTGATGATACGGCATTTTCAATGACATAAAATTTTTTGAGCAGAAATAAATGTTTCTTTATTTTCTTCGTGGATTTCGTTGGAAATTGAACGCATTCCTTTTTGTAAGAACGGTTAATTCACGAAATAATGAAGGTAGCAGACAATTATGGCATTTCATACCACACCAAGTTCCATATTACTTATGTATCTCCATGAGGAATTCGTGGCGGACCGCACAAAGCCAGTCAGAAGACTGATGACACAAAAAAATCTCTATGATGCATGCCTAATTCATTTATGCTTCTGAGGTGAACTATACTGATTTATTCAGGTTCGACCTGATAATCTAGTGTTTTCAATACCGCTTCAAGTCACCAGAATTAATTTATGCTTTACACCCAGTTGGTAATGCTGGTACGCCCCAGCGTTTTTGGTTTCATTACATGAGAGCAGGACATTCCACACGTTCCTGTTAATCATCTTTTCCCTAAGATTTCTGAGGCTCCTGAGCCCAGGAACTTCTTTACGTCACCAGGTTTGGCGAACTGTAGGCAGCACCAGGAATGTTTGGATAACTACAGTAGAAGGATTCACCAGATGCTTCTCATCCACACTGGAGTTCTCTGTAGTGACGTAATTCAGAAGAAATGCGTCGCCGTTTCAATAGTTTGCATTTCCCACATTTGCGCGGCACTCCGTATAAGCCCAGTTTATATATAGTACCGCGATCGCAAACTGAGACTGTTTCAAAGAGGCATCTTCTCTGGACGTATTATAATGTAGTAGATAACGTGTTTCCTGTATCATATCACTGTATTAACTTCAATAACAAATTCAAGGTAGCACTTTTGCACTGAAAGATCCGACGGTACTACTTTTACCTTCGATACGGAAATACAAAGAGTATCAACGTGTAGCACCAAGTAGGCCACAGATTTTGTTGCTTTTCTCGCACTACCTGATAACGCTACCATGCCGACAGTTTGACAGTAGAAGTATAGAAATCAGAGTTGTCTAAGCCCAACATTGTTATTGTGTAACGACTGCTAACACTGTTAATACAGTGTAAAACAAGGCAGCTTATAAGGAAATTAAAAATAATCTGGAGGAACATCGGGTACTACGGGAAGATTCATAATGCTAGGTTTAAAAAAAGATTACTACTTACAAGGGACTGACGAACTCCAGAGGTGTGAGGTTCCCACTTCAGTTCTCACTTATCTGCTACCGTCTCCACTGCCACTTCACTTGCGCAAATAAGCGTCTATTGCGAATCACTGATGACTAAAATGCAGAAATAAAACGAAGTGCAACACACATCGTTCTTTCGTTGCAGCAAGTAAGAGGGCAAAAAGTGAAACTTTGAAAAATTCTAAAACATTTCGCTCTTGTTTGAATAAATATTTCAGTTGTAATCGTACACAGTTATCACTCTGGACTTCTGCTGTCGGCTGACGACCACTGAAACCAAGTAACGAGATGATGAGTGAGTCAAGACAGCAAGGCACAAATTGTGTCATCATGTGCGACACATCAACAGAGCTGCAGTGTCTCGTCTCTACCACCGGCAAGCGCATCTCCCGCCGCGAATGCGAAAGCCACGTCGCCGTTTCTTGTTAACGAGCCGGCGCGGCGTGCCGTGCCGGATAGCAGCTGATGCGCCAGCCGTGTTGTTTGTTTTGACTCTCCTCTGTTTACGTTGGCCGCGCCCAATTACGAGAGCGGAGCGGGAGTATCCGCACCCGCTGACACAATGTTCCACTCTGCATGCGGGGGCATGTTAAAGAGAGTGGACATAATCTCGTTTTAAGTCCGCGCCAGTTCTCGTGACAGTTGCACGACGGGACGTTTTTAACACCGAGCAGCTGTTCGACAAATATGGACAGAGCCATTGCCCACGGTGTTATCGAAGACTCCGTATTGATACTCCCTTCAAGAGATTAAGAGAAAACAAATCATTCTTAACTTACACTGAAGCGCCAAAGAAACTAACATGGACATGCGTACTCAAATACAGAGATATGTAAATAGGCGGAATACAGCGCGGCGGTCGGCAACGCCTATATAACAACACAATTGTCTGGCATAATTGTTAGATCGGTTAATGCTGCAACAGTAGCAGGTTAGCAGGATTTAATTGAGTTTGAACGTGGTGTTACGGTCGGCGCACGAGCGATGGGATACAGCATCTCCGAGGTAGCGATGAAGTGGGGATATTCCCGTAAGACCATTTCAAGAGTATGCTGTGAATATCAGGAATACGGTAAAACATCAAATCTCCGACATCACTGCAGCCGGAAAAAGATCACGCAAGAACGAGACCAACGACGACTGAAGATAATCGTTCAACGTGGCAGAAGTGCAGCCCTTCCGCAAATTGCTAGGATGTCAATGCTGTGCCATCAAAAAGTGTCAGCGTGCGAACCATGAACGAAACATCATCGATATGAGCTTTCGGAGTCGAAGGACCATTCGTGTACCCTTGACGGCTGTACGACACAGAGCTTTACGCCTTACCTGGGCCCGCTACCACCGACATTGGACTGTTGATGACTGGAAACATGTTCCCTCATCAAATTGTAACGAGCGGATGGACGTGTACGGGTATGGAGACAACCTCATGAATTCATGTACCCCCGCCGCGCGGGATTAGCCGAGCGGTATAAGGCGCTGCAGTCATAGACTGTGCGACTGGTCCCGGCGAAGGTTCGAGTCCTCCCTCGGGCGTGGGTGTGTGTGTTTGTTCTTAGGATAATTTGGGTTAAGTAGTGTGTAAGCGTAGGGACTGATGACCTTAGTCCCATAAGATTTCACACACATTTGAACATTTTTTCATGTACCCCACATGTCAGCAGGGGACTGTTCAAACTGGTGGAAATTCTGTAATGGCTGTAATGGTGTGGAGTGTGTGCTGTTGGAGTGATATGGGACCCCTCATACCTCTATATACGATTTTGACTAGTGACACGTACGTTAGCATCCTGTCTGATCACCTGCATCCATTCATATCCATTGTGCATTCCGACGGACTTGCGTAATTTCAGCAGGAAAATGCGACATCCCACACGCGCTGAATTGCTACAGGACGGCTCCATGAACACTTCTGAGTGAGTTTAAACGCTTCCGCTGGTCACCAAATTCCCCAGACATGACCACTATTTAACATATCAGGGATGCCTTGCAACGTGCTTTTCAGGGAAGACCTCCACCCTCTCATACTCTTATGAATTTATGGACAGTCCTACAGGATTCATGGCGTCAGTTCCTTCCATCACTACTTCAGACATTAGTCGAGTACATGCCACGTTGCGGCACTTTTGCGTGCCCGCGGGGGTCCCACGCGATATTAGGCAAGTGTACCTGTTTCTTTGGTTCTTCAGTGTAGAATGACTCAAGAAGATTTGAAATCGTAACTCCTCCTGAATTGTTACGCACTATTCCACTTTAACCGATTGGCCAAGTTACTCCGTTGTCCGGTACTTCAGGAAGCATGCTATCAACGGTTTCACATTCACAGCTCATACAAGGCTGATTAATGAGGTACTGCTCGACACCATAGAGTCAGATTCATAAGTAGTGTCCTTCAGCAGAGTCCACTTTGTTTTCCCAAATTGCTCACCATGTTATCTCAAGTTGTGTCGACAGCAGCTACGAATGCTACCAGAACACTCACTTCTGCTACGGGCAGTACACAGTTCGCTCTAGGAACCTGTCCCGTACTATGGCATTTCTGCTGTAGCCCATGCAGAACTATTGCACGTAACACATCTTACAGTTTTGAAGTCGCTTGTTGCTGGGAATCTTGAAATACCACCGGGTTACTCTTTTAAAAATTACAGGAACTGTATGTAGTGTGCAATTTGATGATACGCAATGCTACTGTATGTCAGGAATGCGATTTTCTCATACATAGAAAACCAGCAATCCTATTTCGTCCATTAATGGGCCACAGGTATCAGTGAGACTTAAACTCTTTCTAGTGGCTGGTGTTACCTTGTCTTGAAATAATACTGGCCAGGATAATCTGAGCAGAGAAACCCATAGCGCGATCTACTTGTTGTAGTCATATGCCTCTGATTCATCTACGTCCACTTATATACTCCTTGCGGAACTGAACAGTGACTGGCAGAGGGAATTTCGTACCAATACTAGCAATATTCTATCCTATTCGATTCGGATATTAAACGACTCTCTCTATGCCTTTGAAGGCGTCTTAATCTGTCTTAACTTATTCTCATGACTGCTAGGCGAGATATGCAATTATTCCAGCAAAATAGTGGCAACCTTCTTCTAATATCAGGTTTCCGTGAGATTGATGCAGTGAGGCCTCTCCTCCAAATATTCCCATCTAAAGACCCCGTGCATCTACAAAGGGGAACAGAAACTTTGCACCGCTGTCCATTAATAGACTGAATGCCGCCTGCTGGCTGTGGTGTCACATGAGGCACAAGGCACATACTGGGTGCTTTAATTAAACTGGCTGTGTTCGGGGTGCTGCACTGCAGAATGTACACTTTGCAGGGTGCTGAAACATCGTAGGTATCTTCAGTAAAATGTGTGCTCGTAGAGTATCCTGGAAAATAATAGTTGCACTTTCTGCCACCAGGTTCAAATATGGCGCTCTAAGCATTCAGAATGTGAAATGTTTACTGTTTTGACGTCAGCATAATGTTTGTTCATTGGCGACGTGCGGTGATTTCTTTGTGAAGTGCCTCTTGGTGTGAAGGGTTAAAAGCCTGAAGTTCTCCATTCGAAACGCAGTGGCCATTGAGAGGAAATACTGTGCACCGCGTATAGCTGTTTTATCAAAACGGCAGCAATAGCAGCGCTGCACTGCGGGAATATCGCCGACAGTAGCAGCTTAGAAGAGGCCTCATGTCAAAAAATGGGCTTAAGGATATGCTCAAAAACTTTAAAGAAACAGGTGAATTAGGTGGTGCAGCAGCGAAAGGGAGGCCGCCCATCCCCATGGCAGTTGTTGGTGAAGTTGCTATAGCTATAGCCGAACTTTCAACTGGTATCACTAAAAGATTCAGACACTGCACAAAATGAAGCCCCAAGATAGGCTGCAACGCCGTGACTTTGCCTTCGTTTTTTGGCACTCATGGAAATGGATGACATGCGGCTAGGGAATGCTCTTTGGACGGACGAAATACATTTTACTCTGCACGGTCCTGTGAATGCACATATCGTCGCATATGGGGTCCTACTCCGTTATGTGCTGAGCAGGAACATCCACCGCACCCAGCTTATGTGACTGTGCGGTTCGGTTTCACAAGCTCCTTCATTCTCAATCGGTCATTTTCAAGAAGATGACACTTCATGGGCGAGCTACGGTAGAGCGACATCTGCACGTCCCAAGGACCTCATTGTGCAAATGCGCGTTTCCAGCTTTCCAAGAACGTAACTGCGTTTACACCACTATTCTCAGGTAAGATGGGGCTACACCAAATTTCGCTTGCCAGATGAAGATTTGCTTCGAAAAATCTTCAGTAACGACTACATCATCTCTAGGAAATTTTAAGATGTGTGGGCATTCTCATCACTTGACCTAAATCCACGTGACTTCTGGTTGTGGGAATATATGAAAGAGTGTGTCTATCAGGGGGATGCATCCGCACTCTTCCTGATCTGAAGGATGGCATACATCAGATATGTTGCGGGCAACAGTCGACCAAGCCGTTTTACCGATGGGCATGTTGCTGGGTCGGGAGACCATATTGAACACATCTTGCAATGTGTCAGAACCACCGTTCTCATGTGTTTCATCGTTCCTCTTCTTTTCCTACACCCACGCCGCATGCTGACTTCTTACAGCGCCATATTTCCCCCTGGTGGCACAAAATGGAACTGTTATTTTCATCAGCATACTCCAAAAGTGCAATGATGAATGAATGTATCTACTATGTTTCAGCGTCCTGTATGTAGCTCACACTACAGCACTCGGAACACTGCCAGTTTAATTATAGCCACCTGGTATACAAGCAGAATCTTTCTACCGACAATACAGACTGCAAATGGGGACATTCACTCATGACAACTATTTTGACAAAGAACAGGTTGTTATCGCTTGATATCTGCGAATAAGGATCTTGGAAATGTCTAAGCTGGCGGGCTGTTTGCGTTTTACTGCCGTGAGCATCTACGGAAAGTGTATGAGGCGTGGTCAGACCACATGCAGGCGACAATGAATTGAACGTCCATGCCTCATCACAGAACGTGCAGATCGGAGGCTTGCCCAATTTGTAAAGCAGGGCAGGCGGCGATCTGTGGCCGGCCTGACGACAGAGTACAATGCGGAAGAAGGGTCACATGTTTCAGAGCACATTGTTCAGTGCACATTGTTAAACATGGAGCCATGAAGTAGACGACCCCTACGTACGCCCACGTTGGCCTAACGACGTAGTCAATTAGGACTGCAGTGGGCAAAGAATCATTGGGATTGGATGGTGAATCAACGGAAAAGTGTCATCAGGTTCGATGGATCGCGTTTCTTGTTACGCCAGATCGGAGGTGGCATTCACATACGCAACCATGTTCGAGAAATGCACTGTACACTACATAGGCCAGTTGTATCAGTAGTATGCTATGGGTCAAATTTACCTGGTCGGGCACCAGCTCTGCGTCCACAAACAACTGACCCATAATTCATGCGAACTGTGTGATCTGTCTACATACAATTGCTGCCATATACCGCCGCAACTCTCCCAAGGACTCGTCGAATCCAAGCCACACAGAATCGTTCCTGTATTTTGTTCTACAGATGGACAGGCGGTCATAGCGCTTTGGCTTATAAGTGTTAGTTGCATTTTCATATTGGCTATAACGATCTGTTACGATACTAGCAGTGCATCTCTGAATTAATCCGATGGGTGCCATTCTGCCCACTCAATAAAGACTTCCAACGCTGTAGCGACACTTTAGATTATTCTTCTGGGTGGGCACCACAACCACTACAAAACTGGAGAAGAACATTATTCCTCCAGGCTGAATAGCAAATTATCTTTTTGTGTACTACTACTTCCTGCCACGGCCCATTCTCAAGTGCATCTATATAGCTGCAGATTGTGGGGCGGCGGATAGAATTAATTGTTTAAAATGTTGCATAAATGTTTGTTTGAATGGAGAAACACTGCATTTCCCGGCCGATTCACCATTTGTGGGGCGGCGAGTGGAATTATTTACTGTTGTATAAATGTTCCTATTATTTAGAATGTTATTTATGCTGTCTTTCGCCGTTCTCAACACTGGCTCTCTAACTACAATATTGGCAACCAGAAAGTGATTAGTAAAACGTGAAGCCTGTAATTAGAATTCCTAGTGCCCACTTCATCTGAGAATACACTTATAGTTACAGCTTATAGCTCTGAGGAATTAGGAGATTGTCTGGGATTTATAATCAAAAACGATTTTCTAAAATAGTTGAGTATATTCTGAAAGTCACAGATGAAAAACAAAAGAATCCACACAACCTAACTAACAGAGCAGTTCAGAGTCTAATGTGCTGATGCAACTATAATTGTCCAAATTGAATATTTAAATGAATGCTCGCCATAATTTGATGATTAGGTTCATCAAACGCCACGCTAAATAATGGTAGAATGTTTGTCCCGCGGCGGCACGTGAAAATACGACAATACGCAAACTGAAGCTAGATAATGAAAATCATCCCAGAATTAACACTTCACTTGAAAATGATTTCATGGTTACGCGTATCTCGAGTAACTTAATACTGCATCCGAGGCTGTTTGTAGCAATGATACCGACGCGACGCGACTCCCGACACAGATGGCGTGCTGTTCAGTGTCTGGAGAGAACTGGGGGCCTTCCTTCCTCGCGCAGCGTTCTTATATACAAAGCCGCGGTGCGGACGGCTAAGGGAACGCCTGATCAAATCGGCTCTCCCGACTAGCCGCTGGGCTAGTAATGCACCACTTTAAGTTACCTAATAAATCATAGCTTCTCTTGCTGATGGCCGATGAAGCTATTAATTTAAATGTGCATTCAGCACACAGGTAAGTATTGACAGTAAAATTTTGACGTGGCTAAGTTAAATATTTTGGGCGAGAGAATTAATTTAATTAGACTGCACACAGTAGGCGAGCTCTGAACTGGCCCTTTGGAGATACGCTATCGCTATAGTTTTATAGGTATTCAAATGAAACTTCTCACATCTTCATAGTTATAGCGGATCTCCAACCTACTTAAATATAAACATCCTAGCCTTATTTATTAGCCTACTTAATCTATCTTGCTTCCTTAAGTTTTGAGACGAAAACCAGAAAATCATGAATTTCCACTAAAATTTTAATTTGTGAAATCCAAAGTACTGTTTTTATTAAATAATTATAAAAATGAATCTAATTATAAATTTTGAATTCTCTAGCTCTTTTCTGTTGCGCCAATGATTTTTACAGAAAACGTCCAAATTTCGAAAATGGCTAAAGTTATCGAACTGATATTTAACACACATTAATTTAGTATTACTCCTGACATGCTAGAAATGTTTTAGGTTATTTGCTTGACTTTTAAAGTATTGTGCAACATTTATGACGTCAGAGCTAGTTACAGCGGACTGGCGGCACACAATGGAAAGACTGATGTGAATTTACTACAGCGTGAGTAGGCTGCTTCCCTACAAGATGTGGACACGCCGTCCCTGTCAAGGCAAGAAATTACATGCCATGCATGTCTGTGCATATCTCGATTGGCAACATTCATCACCTTGTAACGCAGAGCTATAAAACACAGATATCCAGCTTGTTCACGAACTGACACATGTGTGTAACTGTCGTCGCCATTCGCCAAACCCACACCCTTACATCGGATTGCCACAAGGTACAGCATGGTTCATCGTTCCATATCACTCATTTCCAGTCATCCACTGTCCAGTGCCATAGCTCTTTACACCACATTAAGCGTTCTTATCACTGACTACAAAAATGTTTGGCTTATGAGGAGCTGCTCGATCATTATACCCCACACTTTTGATTCCTTACGTGCAATCATTTTGCTGTCTACACATATGGTAGCACGTCTGAATTCACGAATGATTCCTGCCGCTGTTATCAAACGATCATTTACAAGCATCTTCCGCAATGCTCGACCATGCCTTTCCATCAATACACGAGACCTACCTGGTCTTGGTTTACTTGTAGATATCCCTTAGCGTTCCCACTTCGCACCCCCTTCACCAACAATCGATTCGAGCATCATTAGAAGAGTTGAAACGTCGCTTCATGTGGAGAGAGAGGACTAGGCGCAGTGAAGGCCGGTCTTTCCGACAGTAAATAGAGCGAGGCGATGACATGCTGAGCAGGATGGGAAACCCAGTGAGGCACGCCAACGGTGGAAAGCCTAACGGGCAGCCCCTTTGCTCAGCACAGGGGGTGGTCGTCACTTATTTTCCCAGGCACTGACACACCCACCACATATGACTCACTGCACGCAATCGGTCACCATGTAAAGGGAGGCAGACATTTTTTGGTGTGGAGATGAAGAACTATGTTTTGAAAGTCAGAATTTCATTTAAACGACAGTAACATTTTCATCCTTGACTGCATTACGACAACAGTCACTTAGTTCACACGATCAGCTGATTTCGGCGCTGTGCTTGCTTATTACAGGCACGTCTGTCTTTCAAATATATAATTGCTGTCTTGGTCGACTCGAACGACAACAACGTTACGCACTCGCCAGACATTTAAAGAACACTGCTGATTTCGTAGCATAGGTCGGTAAACATAAAAAATCATAACCCGTAGAACTTCGCTCTCCATTGGTTGGTTTGATCGTATTACAGCCAATGCGGAAAATGTGACTGTCCCTTGATAACTTTTTTCTGTGGCACCCGATATAAGAAACGTACTAAACATGCACTTATTTTCGATCTACATCACTATGCGATCAAAAGTATCCGGACACCCCCAAAAACATACGTTTTTCATATTAGGTGCAGTGTGCTGCCACCTACTGCCAGGTACTCCACATCAGCGACCTCAGTAGTCATTATACCTCGAGAGAGAGCAGAATGGGGCGCTCCGCGGAACTCACGGACTTCGAACGTTGTCAGGTGATTGGGTGTCATACGTCGGTAGACGAGATTTCCACACTCCTAAACATCCCTAGGTCCACTGATTCCTAAGTAATAGTAAAGGGGAAACGTGAAGGGACACGTACAGCACGAAAGTGCACAGGTCGACCTCGTCTGTTGACTGACAGAGACCGTCGATAGTTGAAGAGGATCGTAATGTGTAATAGGCAGACACCCATCCATCACACAGGAATTCCAAACTGCATCAGGATCCACTGCAACTACTATGACAGTTAGGCGGGAGGTGAGAAAACTTGGATTTCACGGTCGAGCGGCTGCTCGTAAGCCACACATCACGCCGGTAAATGGCAAACGACGCCTCGCTTGGTGTAAGGAGCGTAAGCATTGGACGATTGAACAGCGAAAAAACGTTGTGTGGAGTGACGAATCACGGTACATAATGTGGCGATCGGATGGCAGGCTGTGGGTATGGCGAATACTCAGTGAACATCATCTTCCAGCGTGTGTAGTGACAACACTAAATTCGGAGGCGGTGGTGTTATGGTGTGGTCGTGTTTTTCATGGAGGCAGCTTGCAAACCTTGTAGTTTTGCATGGCGCTATCACAGCACAGACCTACACTGACGTTTTCAAGTGGTTCAAATGGCTCTGGGCACTATGGAACTTAGCATCTGAGGTCATCAGTCCCCTAGGACTTAGAACTACTTAAATCTAACTAACCTTATGAGATCACACACATCCCTGCCCGAGGCAGGATTCGAACCGGCGACCATAGAAGCAGCGCGGTTCCGGACTGAAGCACCTAGAACCGCTCGGCCACAGTGACCGGCCTACATTGATGTTTTAAGCACCTTTTAGCTTCCCACTGTTGAAGAGCACTTCGGCGATGGCGACTGCACCTTTCAACACGATCGAGCACATGTTCATAATGCACGGCCTGTGGCGGAGTTGTTACAGACAATAACATCCCTGTAGTGGACTGGCCTGCATAGAGTCCTGACCTGAATTCTATAGGAAACCTTTGGGATGTTTTGGAACGTCGACTTCTTGCCAGGCCTCACCGACCGACATCGATACGTTTCCTCAGTGCAGCACTCCATGGAGAATAGGCTGCCATTCCCCAAGAAAACTTCCAGCACCTGAGTGAACGTATGCCTGCGAGAGTGGAAGCTCCCATCAAGGCTAAGGATGGACCAACGCCATATTGAATTCAAGCATCACCTATGGAGGGCGCCACGAACTTTTAAGTCATTTTCCGTCATGTGTCCAGATACTTTTTATCACATAGTGTAATTCCATTTTATGTCGATGTGAGTTGCCCAATATTTTTCAGTTAGTGGGTTCTATTTCCGAATTACAGCTTTCGAAAAATTTTCAAGATAACTTATGCTGCTGTCATAATCTCTTGACTGTATTTAAAATAACTGATGAATCTTCCGAGTTGATGCCCGTGGTCGAAGAAAGTTTTCAGCTCCTGACGTTTCACCCAGAGCTGCGCTGAACATCTTCGGAGTTGCTCCTGGCGACGTTGAATCCTAGCGTCGCTAGGAGCCTCCGGAGATATCCAGCGCTGCTCTGGACGAAACGTCAGGAGCTGAAAACTTTCTTCGACCAAGGCTGTACTGCCCGAAAGGTTCATCAGGAACTATGACATCCTCTCGTGAAAGCTTTCATTGAATGAATTCGAAATGTTTACCGATCAACAATTTCTTTAGAATTGGTACTATAAGTAAGTCACATAACGTCAAGCCTGAGTAACATGGGGTATAATCCAACAATTTTGTTCTTGAAAACCCTCACTTTTCCAACAGTCTAAACCACTTTTGGGAGCAAGTGCATTTTTCTGATTTCGTTGCTGATAAATTTATTTCCATATTTGCTGCTGGTAAGAAAATGTGACCTCTATCTTTCTCAAAGCTTTCTCGGCGTTAATTCATCACGACAAATTACCGTCCTTCTTCTGATTATGAACATTCCTCCTGGGACACCGCGTGTAGCGCACTATCTCATCCGTGGTCACAGTTTTCGGTCGTTCCTCAAATAGATCATTTCCGAATGAAGTATTGCCATGTTTGAATGTCGAAGCCTAGTTTCTAAACTGAAAATGAAGTGCTATAGACCTTCAAGAACTCTGGGAGAATTTACGTTCCAGTTTATCTATTCGAAATAAAACGCGCACAATAACGTTTCTTAAAAAAGACTTTTACATAACACTATTCCATACCCCATGACATACACAAACTCAACAAATTTCCTCAGAAAGCGAAGCAGTAAACAGGATTAATAAATTACAGGCCTCGTAGTTAACTGAGGCAGATATGGAGATTTTAAGTAATCGTTTTTGTTGCTTCGTCATTGTAAGCGTAAGAGCGCCACGCGGTGAAGCTTGACCAGTGCCAGAAGATCTAACCAGCGTCGGATCGTGGCCTTCAGGACATGAATGTAAAGAGTTACTTGTGATGCAATTCTACGTCCGCATTATCTATGGACTTAGTAAGTTTTATCTCCACTGTATTTATCTGTAATCACAGTAATTCCACTCAGTCAGCAACTGCAGGTCATCGTCATGTTATTAGTGCTTATCCGTAAATACGAGTAAATACCAGGCTAATCTATATTTGTGTACAGTGTGTGTCTTTCACTAGAGCTCTGAAGTGGCTAGAGCAATTTCAGGAAATGTTCTTCCACTTAAGACTTTGCACCAGTAGACAATTACCATCGAAATACGATACCCTTAGCAGCCTTATATGTATGTGGAAATGGTGTGGGAAAGTGGTGAAATGTAAGCATAACTCTAAAATGCCTGAAATTATTTCAAATAAACTTGGCATTTATTTGCCTTATTATATGGAAAAACAAATTGCTACCGTAGAACGGCCCTGTCGTCTTTGTGATAATGTGGTGTTGTAAAGAGGATGACATTTAAAACTAATCTAAGACGACCTACTTTACAGTCCAATTTATAGTACACGCTGTCACTGCAAAATTAAGTCCATATTTAATCGAGTAAAACCAATATAACTCTGTAGAACCATCTAGAAGGGATGAAACCTGCAGAGTCCAGTGCCTTAATGGTCTGCGAAATCATCCGTCGTCCTACAAACATCGATAAAAACAAAGTCATTTAGTCAATTTAATACTAGTCAAACTCCCAACCCACCATCACCGAGTATGTTTTGGTTTATTTGTTCTTTATGCACATGTCAAAAGTCAGCATTATTTTCAAAATCAGTCCCATATTCATGGAATGAGCGATAGAGCCGTCATGTTCCTAGAGGATCTGCACTGATGCCTTCCTGCGACCTAGTGTCAAATGTGTTCATATTGTGGATGACAATAATGAGAGCTCTTCCACTGAGTATTGTATGGACGCAGTGCTTCAGGTTCTCGTCCGACATGTGGGTCACCACCATCCACGCTCCCCCTACCCTCCTCCACTATGCCACATGCACTGGGTTAAAGGAACATTGTGAATAGGTTTACTGCTCACCTCGAGAAGTCTGCGTAAATTCTGGTGGCCAAAGACTTCATCGCTCCGTTGTCCTCCTGACGACGATTTTCTGCAACTACAAGGACTGTAACTGACTCCCTGTCGTGAAACGCCACAAAATGCCAGAAGCCTAAGTTAAGAGTGCTTGGCTTCGGAGAGAGTTTTGCATTCACATCCTAATCACTCAATAGTACACCAGCTTCTGGGAGTGAAGTTCACACTACTTCGGATAAAATGCCCTTAATTATTGCTATTTCTCACAGAGGAATCTTAAGTTCCACCGTACTCGCGGCGCTTTGTTGCAGGAGTAAGTTACGTGTCAGTAGCGGTTTTCAGCACCAGGTTTGATTCTCTCCCATCATTCAGCTTCTTATTTTCTTCTTAACGACACAAAAAGAGATAGAGTTGCGTTCGTGCATACGTTAGTAGCGTTTTTCCGTAAGTATAATAAACTAACAGATACACATAACAGAGACTTTAGTCATAAATAATATATTGTCCTTCACTGTTTACAACGGTCTGCCAAATTTCCGATTCCGCGACTGTACAAATCACGTGGTTTTGAGGCGAAGAACTCGTCGAGCCATGTTCGTAGCCCATTTTCATTCAAAAAGGAAATTCCTTGAAGATTGTTCGATAGCGAAAAAGGCAAAAATGTGATGTCGCAAGATCAGGCGAATAAGGTGGGTGCTGAATGACTTCCCTAAACAACTCCTGTATAGTGTTTGTTTTAAGCCTGGCAGAATGCAGGCGGGCGTTATCCTGGTGTAGCATCTCTTCACGCTGTGTTCCTGGTAGTTGTTCTTGGATTGCGTCTGTGAGACGTTTCAGTTGTTGTCAGTGAATGTCAACAGGGATGGTGATGCCTCGGGGGTACAATCGTAGTAAATCACACTGTCGCTGCTCTACCAGGCGCATAACGTTGTCTTTGGGTGAATGGCTGCGGGTCTTTGTATGGGATGTTGCTACTTTGTATGGGCTCAACCATTCCCTTCTTTTCCATTTCTCGCCACGAGTAACGATACAGAGTAGCAATGGTCGGTGTTGTTCACGAGTCAGTTGATGACGAACAAGCAGAAATGTACATACGACCACCCACAGATTTTTATGGTTTTGGCTTAGAGCATGTGGTGCACTTACACCCCATTTTTGAACCTTCGCCATTGCACTCAAACGCTGTACGATAGTGGAATGATCACATTTCATCACATTTGCCAGTT
The DNA here is from genome assembly GCF_023864345.2 of Schistocerca serialis cubense. Lineage (NCBI taxonomy): Eukaryota > Metazoa > Arthropoda > Insecta > Orthoptera > Acrididae > Schistocerca > Schistocerca serialis. The sequence goes on from NC_064642.1 coordinate 257,144,628, forward strand.
CAAGAGTGCACTGACGTGCATCATTGTGGATTAATGTGTTTGAATGATCTTCATCAAATCCCGATGGTCTTCCTGAACGTGCAGAGTCATTAACGTCAAAACGATTCTCCTTAAAACGAGAAAACCATTTTCTTGCTGTACTCTGTCCAATAGCTTTATCCCCAAACGCGGTGAAAATATTTCCGGCTGCCTCCATTGCTGCCATCCCTCTATTGAACTCAGACAGAAGAATATGTAGGAATTGTTCCGATTTCTCCACTTGGCGTTCCATTTTCTAGCGTCCAAGGCTCCACTCATTACCTCCAAATCACAAAATGACAATATGTAGACTCAAATAGCAAAGTGAACTACAAAAAAACTGAAAGCGATAAGTAAACCCATAGCAACAGGAATACTAATATGGAAAACAAAAACGCTGCGAGCTAATGCACCAACCTTCGTTACATTTCTCCAGAATATATAGTGCCCATCGTTCACAAGAAGAAAAAAGACAATACCAACCCTTCTCCACAAGTAACCTGCAAAGACTATGCTTCGGTCGTGCTGTAACTCCAGCAGTCTCGGCCCTCTCTGGTTCTTATTATGACAATGGGGATTCTTCTACATCAGAATAAATTTTTGTCACACGCCCTCATTTCCCATTACAACATACATCAGTAAGGATTTACTGTTGTAGCAGCCTCACTGTACTGATGATGCAGTACAGAGGACCGCTTCATATATGTTTTGGTAGCAAATAATACTGATATGATTACTAATGTCACTAGGGGATCTGTTACGCCCAGTGATGAAAAGTTATCACGTACGAGTGTGAAAACAGGACACATGAGCATCTTTTTCCATCTTCCTTGTGGAGTTGCAGACTCCTGAATCAGAATGTTATTAATATTTAAATGTATCGGTCTCGGTAGTGAATAACAGCTCAGCAGTATGGCTATCCTTTCGCTTCTATCTATATGGTAATTTCTCTCTGACGTAAAGCTCTTGAAGAGTATAACCTTGTTGCACCGAAACCCTATTGGGACTGAATTGCTGTTGTTGCGCTGTCAGCACGATATTGCGATAAATCTCCCAGAGATTGACTGCAGGTCCACATGTGCCTCAGCTACTGCAACGCTAGCGTTTTCCCAGAAATGGATCTTCAAACAGGGTAGAAGTTTCCCACCAATTTACGCCTGTCCTGCCGCCCACCCAACAGAAACATCTCGCAGCGACACATCATAATACAAATGACTGTCACAACTATATGCTATTTCTTTCCTTGGGTATCGTCGTTGCACTCAAAAGATATTTTTAAGCAGAGGGCTATATGACTCGACAGTAATGCTTTCGCGTTTATTCTCGAAATGTTTGCGAAAACGGTGATCAGCGGACGGGACAACTATGAAAATAAAATAGTGATCATCCGACTCAGTACGACATACGAAGCTGTCAGTACTTTTCCAATTCCAAAAGGGCTCAACGAAGAGAGATGGATTCTGGTACTCCACGTTACGGCCGTTGCGAGAGGTATGATTCGTGTTAAAAATGGAATAAAGGAGACATTCAGGCTAAAGACTGATTACGATCCGAAGATTGGCTTTTATCATGAGCACTGAGTTGCTTTGCACACTTTCTCGCCGTGTCCGTACAGAGACTAAGATATGATTTTTTGTTTTGTCCTCATTGTTCTGACTGGTTTGATGCGGCCCGCCACGAATTCCTCACATGTGTGAGTAGCTCTTACAAACTACGTCCTCAATTATTTGCTGGATGTATTCCACTCTCTGTCTTCCTCTACAGTTTTCGCCCTCTACAGTTCCCTCTAGTGCCATGGAAGTCATTCCCTTATGTCTTAACAGATCCATCATCCTGTCCCTTCTCCTTATCAGCGTTTTCCACGTATTCCTTTCCTCTCCGATTCTTCGCAGAACCTCGTCATTCCTTACCATATCAGTCCACATAATTTTCAAAGTTCGTCTGTAGCACCACATCTCAAATGCTTCGAATCTCTGCTGTTCTCTTACCTTTATCAAATCACTGCACCGTTTCATCTCACCCATTGGCTTCGTACAAAATCTGCAGAAACTGTGAAGTTTATTTTTAATTTCCATACAGACATTGTTATCGAAGGAGAATTATGGCGATGATCAAGTAATGTAAATGTCTATGGTACAGCAATGTTCGAGCAGGTAAGACAGGTCATAAATTGGAAACTCTTAATACTGACAAACAATACATGTCAAGGGAGCGAGGGTTTTCATGTGTGGGTGGGGGCGAGGTGTGTGGGGAAGGGGGAGGAGGGGTTGCATGACAACGCACATAGGAGTCTTGTGCTGTGTGTCCAATGTGAGAGCTTTAAATATAAAACACTCTGGATGTTTCAACGTGATACCAACAAATAGGGCTGACGTTTAGAGGAATAAACCGAAAAGGAATAAAGTTCTCTCAACTGCAATCAACGTAGCATTGAACTACGTGGAGTATAGATATTTAGGTTGTTTTGTGCGTTTTGCCAATAGTAGAAAATTATAGACGTTTAGGTTGTTTTGTGTGTTTTGCCAACAGTAGAAAGTAATTTAAGTTTCTGTTTATTTTGAGCTTGTATTTGTTTTCTATCCTTTACAAAACTTTTTGTGTTCTTTAGACCGTTATCTCTGCTCATGAATCTCGACTGAAAGCAAACCTGTATCGTGACAAAGATGTCGATAAATTTTTGGGCAGCGAGACCCTCTGAGGTGGCGGTCCAAATTGCTGTACACACCGGTACCTCTAATACCCAGTAGCACCTCCTCATGCATTGATGCGTGCCTGTATTCGACGTGGCATGCTATCCACAAGTTCATCAAGGCACTGTTGGTTCAGATTTTCCGACTCCTCAACGGCGGTTCGGCGTAGACCCCTCAGAGCGGTTGTTGGGTCACGTCGTCCATAAAAAGCCCTTTTCAATCAATCCCAAGCATGTTCGATAGGGTTCATGTCTGGAGAACATGATGGCCATTCTGACCGAACGATGTCGTTAACCTGAAGGAAGTCATTCACAAGATGTGCACGATGGGGTGCGAATTGTCGTCCAGGAAGACGAATGCCTCGCCAATATGCTGCCGATATGTTGCACTATCGGTCGCAGGATGGCATTCACGTATCGTACAGACGTTACGGCGCCTTCCATGACCACCAAAAGCGTACGTCGGCCCCACATAATGCCGGCCCCAAAACAACAGGAAACCTCCACCTTATTGCACTAGCTTGACAGTACGTCTAAGCCGTTCAACCTGACCGGGTTACCTCCAAACACGTCTCCGACGATTGTGTGGTTGAAGGCATATGCGACACACATCGGTGAAGAGAATTGGATGCTAATTGTGAGCGGTCTATTAGGCATGTTATTGGGCCCATCTGTACCGCCCTGCATGGTGGCGTGGTTGGAAAGATGGACCTCGCCACGGACGTTGGGAGTGAAGTTGCGCATCATGCAGCCTATTTCGCATAGTTTGAGTCGTAACACGACGTCCTGTGGCTGCACGAAATCATAATTTAACATGGTGGCGTTGCTGTCAGGGTTCCACCGAGCCGTAATCCACAGGTAGCGGTCATCCATTGCAGTAGTAGCCCTTGGGCGGCCTGCGTGAGGCATATCATCGACAGTTCCTGTCTCTCTGTATCTCCTACATGTCCGAACAACATCGCTTTGGTTCACTCCGAGACGCCTGGACACTTCCCTTGTGGAGAGCCCTTCCTGGCACAATGTAATAATGCGGACGCGATCGAACCGCGGTATTGACGTCGAGGCATGGTTGAACTACAGACAACACGAGCCGTGTACCTCCTTCCTGGTGGAATGACTAGAACTGGTTGGCTGTCGGACCCCCTCCGTCTAATAGACGCTGCTCATGCATACTTGTTTACATCTTTGGATGGGTTTAGTGACATCTCTGAACATTCAAAGGGACTGTGTCTGTGATACAATATCAATAGTCAACCCCTATCTTCAGGACTTCGGGGAACCAGGGTGATACAAATCTTTTTTTGATGTGTGTAAAAATAAAACATAGTTCTTGTTTCGGATGCCAAGTTAAAAGAAAAACCATTACTGGATTCATTCTTTCTCCCAGACACACATGCAAGGGGATCAGTTCGCTGCCATCTTCTAGCGTTACTGAGCCGCCTTTCTCAGTAGCAGGTGAAAAAAGATCGTTTAAGCGGCGCAAGACCTGTTGATCTACTTGCCGTTATCCTAACTCTGGAAGCTTCGCCAACATCTGTTTCTGCTCAAGAAGCAAAGAAATTACATATGTACATAAAGGGCGAAAAAACACGGAGAAGAGAACAGCTGACAAACCAATGAAGCGATCACCACTAACTTGGCGGTAAACTACCGAATGTAGGCTTCTCGCATTTCTGATATGGTTCCGCATGGAAACAGCGATTAATGAACCAGCTACGAGTAAGAGGAGATTTCTGTCAGTACAGGAAAGGACACCGAACTGGAATAACTGAGTAAGCGGCATAGAGGAAGTCAGACGTAAACCAAACATTCATCTTATGCGCTTACCATGTTCACTATAGTATTTATGTATTTTCATGCTTATTTCTTTTATTTAATTATTGCTGTACGTCTCTTTATGCTTCATCATATACTGCATACTCCACAACAGCAGAGCGCCAGCACAGCCAGTAACTCCCAGTAACAGTACTAATTTTCTTATTAACAACGCCGGCTGGGCAATGTGCGCGCTGTCGAAGAGCGAGAAAATGGTCGTCGATACCTCGGTTTCGTACCATTATGCTTTCCCACAGTTGGAAAAATTTACGAAACTAAAGTGTTTAAACTCTAAAGTATTGACTTCATGCCGTATAACAGATAAAGTAATCGATCATTGTGGTACCCAGTGTTCTCAACTGTGTTGTTTGTGGTCAATGTCGATTTTATTCAATCTTGTAGTTCAATAAATCAACACAGGTAAACTAAAACTGTGTTTACCTTCCAATTAGAAATGTTTAATACCTACAAGTTTCAGTTCACAGCAATTAACACGGTCTCAGAATTTTTAAGTAATTTCCCCCCCCCCCCCCCCCCGCCCCCATTGTTATTATGATATTTCACAATGTAAATCCGGGTTCCCGGGTTCGATTCCCGGCGGGGTCAGGGATTTTCTCTGCCTCGTGATGGCTGGGTGTTGTGTGATGTCCTTAGGTTAGTTAGGTTTAAGTAGTTCTAAGTTCTAGGGGACTGATGACCATAGATGTTAAGTCCCATAGTGCTCAGAGCCATTTGAACCATTTGAACAATGTAAATACTGACTTATTTTAGTGCGTTAAATTCGATAGCTCAGTGAAGTCGAAGAGTATTTGCACATTTCATATCTTTTGCTCACGTTAAATTTTAGATTGTTATTACTAACAGTACTGTTCATGGTGGATATTATTTCTTCTGGTAGAATCACATTTAAACTAATAGATTCCAGTCAGTCATCAGTCCGAAGCAATGATAAAATGCTGCGGCGTGGGTGTGGTCTTGGAGGTGTTACTTCCTGTGAGACTATTCAGCTGATCAGTGATTGACGGTGATCCAGATCGGAGGTGAAAATATCCATTTTCCACATACACGGAGTATGAGTAAAAAAATTCCCTTAATTAAATAATCCACCAAAGGTGAAATTACATCTTTGTCGTTGCACTCAGAATTCAGCTGTTACTTAGAGTATCTACAGGTATATATCCCCTTAGCAGAAAGTATGCCTGTGGAAAGTGTAGTTACGTACAGCTACAGTCACGTTGCATGTTCCAGTGTAATAACTTTTCTGGTGAATTTCATACCTTTTGACGCGTTACGTATGTTTTTCGGTATACAATGATGTGCAGGTGCATAATATACGTATTGTATATTTTGAACTTTATCTCCAGGTGACGTACTAACGTGTCATATACCTAGTCACCATAAAATATTGTACAGTTTAAGAGTGGCTCCTGCCCAGCGCCAGTTCTTCGTTAGTAAATGACATAATTTGCAAGCACTAAACTATTTCAAAAATCGCAAAGTTCAACTATGCGTACAGTATTGGCAGGGAAGATCACTGTCGCAGAATACTCTTGATAAAATTATGGCTAGACGGCCCGAATCACGAGGCTGTGACAACTTGCTTCGGCGCAGAAAGCGTCACGCTCAACTAGTGGTTGTGACAAATCAATGATAAGAATAAAAAGTGCAGTTTCGGTTTTAATTACAGTCATCGGATCTCAATTAATTTACGCAGACCACGTGATATTCATACCCACTTCATACCACTAATATGGCATCCGTCAATAACAAAGCAGTCTTACGGAACAGTTTTTTATGCCATAAGAGTGCTTCACACGGTGCAGTAGCGAATGAATAACTACTAGACTTCGTCGCAGTACCTGGCAAACAAATACTCCGTTTCTTTTCTCCCAGGTTTCGCTAGTTAGTTTACGTTCGAGTTCGGCACGTTCCTACGACGGCTGTGCGCTCGTTCACTCGTTCCCCTGTCATGTAAAAAGTCAAGGCACCATCTAACAACTAATACGGGGTATAATAGGTTACTGCTGCTGTTAAATGTTGCATCATAAATTGCTATTTAATTGCACGAGTAGAAGGATTTAGGAAAACCATTAGAGATATAAGCCAAAATGATATTCTCAATCCCTTCTCTTCACCTAGAACAACCTCATATAATTACACATATGTATCCATACTTTTCCATATATTTCTGTTCCTCTATCCTGTTCTCGCTTTCACTCGATGACTCGAATGCGTACACCGTATACAATGGAATCTCTGTGAGACGATGCTGACTGGACGGACATTTCGTTTTACTCAGAGACGTTATTTACCGGTAGTTTGTCGACAGGTATTTACGATTGACGCTACTCCAGTAAATAAAGGCAAAAAACTGTCCACCTAATTACATCGGAGACCGAACACAGGTGGTGTTCCTGTTCTCCTCAGGGTCTCAGTATCTCATTGCCAATTCCATACTCTTTCCGCTATGTTCTCCCCACTGTTAATTTGTTCTGTAAATTCAAGTGTATTCGTAACACAATTACCTTACAGTAAATAAAGGTAAATTAAAGGAAGTAAAATAAAGAAACACATTGATTTAAGAGAGATCAGCTCTTTCAGATATTTGACAACAGGGATTTCCCTGAGTATTTAATAGGAATCATAAAAAGTGTATACGCAGAGACACGTGTATCTACTGCAGCCAAAAGTAATCAAAACAGACAGGGCATTAACCTATATTTAAGACGAAGGTGCGATCTGTCACATGTGCTTTTTAACATCAACATTAACGACATGGTTCTGGAAGGGATAAAAGAACGACCATTTCACTCTCTTCGCTTCCATATATCTGACAACAAAACAAAGGTAATGGCACTTTATAGGAAAAACAAAATTAAGTCTAAAATTGTAATAAACGAGAAAATGTTAGAGCAACTAACCAGTTTTAATTACTTGTGATGCATAACATCCCACGAAGACGAAATTGATTTTAAATGTAAGATAGTGAAATTCTACTCAATTACAGGCACTATTAAACTAATCTTTAAAAAAAGTAAAGGAAGAGATATTTTTGAAATTTTCGAAAACACTGTCATTTCCTGTTGTAATGTACAGATGTTAAAGCAGGATAACAACAAAAATAAAAGGATACACTAAGCATCCAAAGTGTGGAAACGAGAATTTTCAGATGTGCAGCCAAATATTCGAGACAAGATCGAAAGCGAAATGCAGAAATAAGAGTAGAATTAACATTAATATCTCTAAATGAAAAAATAAAAGAATACAGATGGAACAGAAAGAGCACATCACTAGCATGGAGGAACAGACTACCGAAAATACTATACAAACACAAGCACACAGGATGAAGAAACATATGAGGTCCGAAAACTATACGGAACGTCTCAAGACTAATTGCTATAAGTAGGCGTAAGAGGCAAAGACTAATAAGTTACAGAAATAATGAACTCAGGTGTGATCTCTGACAAGATTGGGCCTACCGACAACACAGTGCTTGGCAGCTTCCGCAGATTCCGCCCAGCTTGCATGTACATATGCATTAAACAATAACATCACACAGGTATTTTGGTTAAGAAGGAGGGCCACCCCAGCAGCTGTGTGGCCAGACTTTCTGACTATAATACTCTGATTTCTCCGTTGTGAGATGATTGCAACAGAGCCTCTCAGCTGCAAGAAGACAACTGGAAACTAATCGAAGTAGCACCTCCTGTTTCTAAAGCCAGAATTGCCTTACACAAAGGATGAAGCACAATACTATCGTTTGTACAGTGTATTATGAGCCCGATAACTTATTATTAAGTTACGAAGAACACTCTCAACTAATTTGTGACAACGTAGAGACAGCTTAATTATGCACAACCGGTACGTTCTCGGATGATAATCGAAGACTAGCAGTGATAAAGGACCAAATTTCAATTATATTCATATTCGGAGCCTTTTGGTTGAGTCTCCATCATTCTCCTGAAAAAGATAGCACAAACCACGTCGAAAATTGTTTTGCTTATTAGGTGTACTCCAGTTCAGACAGATTCGTTTGATTGCAAAAGACTATATTTCGTTTAAGAATGAATATAAAATATTGAGTGAATTTCCACATTGGAAGTTTACCTTGTAAGTGACCGTTAGTGGTGTCCATGGCGTAGCTTACTCGCTCCCTTTTTCGTTCATTAGGATACGTTTTTGCTTGCTAGCGCATCGCTGCCCGTTGCTTGCACATCGCTCCTCGCTGCTCGTCGGTGGCGTTGTAGCGTTTACGTGGTGGCCTCGCTGCTCCTTGGGAGTAATTATGGTGCAGCTGTTCATACAGCTAGCAGAGTACTGGCAGAGTGAAATTTGGCAATGCTTGAGAGACGTTGAAGCAGGCAATCGGGGTTCAAGTTTCAGGGCATGGAGCGATGGTTGCTGCACGAAACACAAACCGGCTTCATATCGTTGCCTGGCGAAGGTCGTAGTGAGCAAAGCGGCAAGTAGCGTTGGTGCAGGTTAAAGGGACCGGTAAGACCCAGCAGCACTGATTCATCTTACATAGGCGGCCAGGTCAGGAGCAGCGGGCAGTGAGCTGCCAGCACAAATGCACCCTAGTGTGAGTCAAATCGAGATGGTAATAATATGAGAGCAGAAGGCGTTTTGCCTTCTCCTTTACACTAGGTCATGTGCTCGTTCCAGAGGTACAGCCACATCTTGCTGTGTGTAGCGGAGGGTATTTCTTGTACCATTGTCATTTCCCTCTTTTCCTGCTCCACTCGCGAAATATTCACGGGAAGAACGATTGCCAGTAAGCTTCTGTGAGGACTGAAATCTCTCTAATTTTATCTTCATAGACTTTTCGCGAGATATACGTAGGAGGAAGCACTACACTTGTTGACTCTTCTACGAATTTACGCTCTATGAACACCAACAGTAAACCACCCCGTGATGCAGAACGCCTCTCTTACCGTGTCTGCAACTGGAGTTGGTTGAGCATCTCTATGAGGCTTTGGTGCTAACTAAATAAATCTGTAAAGAAAAGCTGCTCTCCTTTGTAACTTCTCTATTCCCTCTATCAATCCTATCCGATGCAGATTCCATACTGACGAGTAATGTTCAAATTCTAATTTAACGAGTGTTCTGTAAGCTGCCTCCTTTATTGATGGATTGCATTTCCTGAGGATTCTTCCAGTGAATTTCAGTCTGTTTGGTTTTATGCGGTCGTTCCAGTTTACATCGTTCCATATGGATACTCCGAGATATTTTATGGAAGTACCTTCTTCCAGTGGCAACGGCCTTGCCGCAGTGGATACACCGGTTCCCGTGAGATCACCGAAGTTAAGCGCTGTTGGGCGTGGCCGGCACTTGGATGGGTGACCATTCAGATGCCATGCCCTGTTGCCATTTCTTGGGGTGCACTCAGCCTCGTCGTGCCTGTTGCGGAGCTACTCGACCGAATAGTAGCGGCTTCGGTCAAGAATACCATCATAACGACCCGGAGAGCAGTGTGCTGACCCCACGCCCCTCCTATCCGCAACCTCCTCTGAGGATGAAACGGCGGTCGGATGGTCCCGACAGGCCACTCGTGGCCTGAAGATGGAGTGCTTTCTTCCAGTGGTAGTTCTGCAATCTTGTAATCGTATAATAATGGCTGTTTCTATGTACACGAAATATATTATATTTCCTTATTTTGAGATCTATCACCACTATCCCCATTAAGCGTTGGTCTTCTGTAGGTCTTCCTGCATTTCGCTAAAATTTTCTAGCATTGCTACTTTTTTGCATACATCATCGTCAGCGAAAAGCCTCATGGAACTTTAGGTGTTGTCTGCTATGTCATTTACATATAAGTTGAAAAGTAATGGATCCATAGCACTTCCTTGGCGTACGCCCGAAGTCACACCTCAGAGGACCTCTCTTCATTGAGAATGGCATATTCTGTTCTTTGTGCTAGAAACTCTTCACTCCACTTACACGCTTGGTCTGATACCAAGTGCGCTCGTACTTTGTTCATTAGGGGAGTGCTGAATTGTATCGAATGCGTTACAAAAGTCAAGGAACAAGGTATCTACCTGGGCGCCGGTATCTACCACCTTCTGTGTGTTGTGGTCGAACAGAGCGAGCAGGGGTCACACGACTGTTGTTTCTGTAATCCATGTTTTTTTGCGTGCATCCCAGAGAAATTCAATCGAAGTCTCAGCCGAAAGTTAGCTGTTCGTTATGGGGCTGTTTGGCGTCTTCTGCAGTAATGTTTGTGTTTCCGACAATAGAACATTCATCTGCTACAAGCCATCAAGATGATGAGAAACAACATGTAGAGTTTTGCAGATCCATTCTCGGCATGTAGATAGAAGATAAGTTTCCTTTCGCGTTTAACGTTCAGTGATGAGGTTAAGTTTCATTTAGACTATGCGGAAAAGTAAGCCACTATGACAAAAGAATGTGGAAAAGAGAGCAGCCGCATATCGTAGTCGAAGACTAGGGAGTGTCCCCAAAACATTATGTGTTTTGGAGTGTCTGCCGAGAACGGGTTCAAGACCCTTAATTTTTTAGAAAAAGACGGTTCTTTGTATCACGTACCAGAGAATATTGGAAGTATGATGTTTTTCACAACCACGAGAACATTCAGAAAAACATCATTTTTCAACAGAACAGAATATCAACGCGCTAGCACCTTCACTTCATACCAAAGTGTTGTCTCAACGATATATCGGCCGTAAGCGGCGTCCGGACCTCGCATTACATTATCGGACTCCAAGGCCATCTTATCACACTATATGAAATGTTGGGTGTATGAAAGGGGGTGGGGGGCGCCGTCTATATGCCTGTTTTCCAAGAGTTTTCTGTGAACTGTGAAGCTCCATACCAACAGTGATGAATACAGTAACTCCAGATATCCGAACAGAGGTAAGGGACATGTTTAACTATCATCTAAACGTTTGTCGTGTGTGCACTGGAGATCACACTAAACTTTTGTAAAAGGCAAATGAATAGATGTAATTATTCCAAAGATACCCCAAGGTGGTGTGTGGACGTATACAGGGTGTTACAAAAAGGTACGACCAAACTTTCAGGAAACATTCCTCACACACAAATAAAGAAAAGATGTTATGTGGACATGTGTCCGGAAACGCTTAATTTCCATGTTAGAGCTCATTTTAGTTTCTTCAGTATGTACTGTACTTCCTCGATTCATCGCCAGTTGGCCCAATTGAAGGAAGGTAATGTTGACTTCGGTGCTTGTGTTGACATGCGACTCATTGCTCTACAGTACTAGCATCAAGCACATCAGTACGCAGCATCAACAGGTTAGTGTTCATCACGAACGTGGTTTTGCAGTCAGTGCAATGTTTACAAATGCGGAGTTGGCAGATGCCCATTTGATGTATGGATTAGCACGGGGCAATAGCCGTGGCGCGGTACGTTTGTATCCAGACAGATATCCAGAACGAAGGTGTCCCGACAGGAAGACGTTCGAAGCAACTGATCGGCGTCTTAGGGACTATGACTCGCGACTGGGGAAGACTTAGAACGACGAGGACACCTGCAATGGACGAGGCAATTCTTCGTGCAGTTGACGATAACCCTAATGTCAGCGTCAGAGAAGTTGCTGCTGTACAAGGTAACGATGACCACGTTACTGAATGGAGAGTGCTAGGGGAGAACCTGTTGTTTCCGTACCATGTATAGCGTGTGCAGGCACTATCTGCAGCTGATTGACCTCCACGGGTACACTTCTGCGAATGGTTCATCCAACAATGTGTCAATCCTCATTTCAGGCAGATGTTCTCTTTACGGATGAGGCTTCTTTCCAATGTGATCAAATTGTAAATTTTCACAATCAACATGTGTGGGCTGACGAGAATCCGCACGCAATTGTGCAATCACAACACAGATTTTCTGTGAACGTTTGGGCAGGCATTGTTGGTGATGTCTTGATTGGGCCCCATATTCTTCCACCTACCCTCAATGGAGCACGTTATCATCATTTCATATGGGATACTCTACCTGTGCTGCTAGAACATGTGCCTTTACAAGTACGACACAACATGTGGTTCATGCACGATGGAGCTCCTGCACATTTCAGTCGAAGTGTTCGTACGCTTCTCAACAACAGATTCGGTGACCGATGGATTGGTAGAGGCGGACCAATTCCATGGGCTCCACGCTATCCTGACCTCAACCCTCTTGACTTTCATTTATGGGGGCATTTGAAAGCTATTGTCTACGCAACCCCGGTACCAAATGTAGAGACTCTTCGTGCTCGTATTGTGGACGGCTGTGATACAATACGCCATTCTTCAGGGCTGAATCAGCGCATCAGGGATTCCATGCGACGGAGGGTGGATGCATGTATCCTCGCTAACGGAGGACACTTTGAAAGTGTCCTGTAACAAAGTGTTTGAAGTCACGCTGGTACCTTCTGTTGCTGTGTGTTTCCATTCCATGATAAATGTGATTTTAAGAGAAGTAATAAAATGAGCTCTAACATGGAAATTTAAGCGTTTCCGGACACATGTCCACATAACATATTTTCTTTCTTTGTGTGTGAGGAATGTTTCCTGAAAGTTTGGCCGTACCTTTTTGTAACACCCTGTATAAAGATATACCATTGTAAGAACGAAATTTTCTTCGAAAATTAAAAATTGTATAGGACTATATGTAAGTTAAAATACACTCCAGTGTTCCATATCCGTACCAAAGGCCTTGCCACAGTGGTAACTTCTGTTCGCATCAGATCACCGAAATTAAACGGTGTTGGTGATGGCTAGCACTTGAGTGGATGACCGCCCGCTCTGCCGAGCGCTGTTGGCCAGCGGGGTGCGTTCAGTCCTTGTGAGGCCCATTGAGGAGCTACTAGACAGGGAAGTAGCGGCTCCGGTAACGAAAACTGTCAAGCGCAGGGAGAGCGTCGAGCTGACCACATGCCCCTCCATATCCGCATCCAGTGACGGCCGTTGTCAGAGGATGACACGGCGGTCGGTCGGTGTAGTTGGGCCTTCAAGGCCTGTCGTGACGGAGTTTAGTTTAGTTCTATATCCACTCATGTAGAAAATCCACCGTTGTAAAATCAATCTTGTTTAAACATCTTGCATTCCTCTCTAAACAATTGTTTCGAGCTGTTCTGCTGTTGGCTATAAACGAAATTATGCCTGTTGCCAATGAACATGACACGGGGATGACTAGACAATAAATTCTGCAGTCAAAGCCAAAGACTTGTCTTTCTGAACAGACACAGAATAAAGTTGATTTAAATCCGTGATTCTCATGACAGGTCACTGCAGTGCAAGAAATCATTGTATTTGACAGAAAGATTCAAAGTATATTCATTGGTATCATCTGCAAGGTTCTAGCGTTGACGTAAAATCACACTGACTCGGACAGAAAGCATATTCGCACAGTGGAGCTGTGTGAATCTTCAGTCGGTTCAACACCACCATTAACTGTAACAAATCGGTGCAATAGTCGCACAGACTGAGTAGCGGGCCATTCTTAGTTAACTTCAACTTCTTCCTGTTACGAGAACACAGAAAAATTACTTGTGTTTTACAACGTCGATTTATTATTCCCCCCTTTCGTAATTGCGAAGTGAGGGTGTTCAGCCTCAGCCAAAATTGCACAACTACTATTTGATTACTCTCCAAATTTATACCTTTGGCAGGAATCCCCGCCATGATTAGTGCCATAAGACATATTTTAACAAAACTTCGAGAGCAATTCTGTGCTCGCTTATTGAAGGGTATCCCTGCACTTGCCTCCAGCTACTTAGAAACACTGAGACTACAGTAAACCAAACCCCTATTCGACTGGACTGAGGGTGGAGTGCAACTCCTTCCGGTACCGATTATACAGTTCAGTGATTGCGTAACACTGTTCAGCAGGTAGCGCATTTTGGATTTGTCTCTGAATGCAGTACGACTTACTTACATCTACCCTAATAGTCACAATGGTTCAAATGGCTCTAAGCACTATGGGACTTAACATCTGAGGTCATCAGTCCCCTAGACTTATAACTACTTAAACCTAACTAGCATAAGGATATTACACACATCCATGCCCGAGCTTGGATTCGAACCGCGGCCGTAGGAGCAGCGCGGTTCCAGACTGAAGGGCCTAGAACCGCTCGGCCACAGCGGCCGGCTCCCCAATAGTCCAGTGACTTACCCATCACAACATGTGACGCTCTAACTTGCAATGACGACTGTTCGCACCCATGGGAAAATATTATATCTCGTTGCCTGCTCGTTGCCCCGCACGGCTACTGTCGTCTCCTGCCATTTATTTGGGGTTCCCCATTAAAGATTTATTCGGTCATATCCCCGTCAATACAGATATTTTAAGGCCGTCGCGTGCAATGCAAACGCGCTCCGACTGATTAAAATCGATTTCCAATAGAACTGTTTGGGTTCCAATAGAACGATATGTTCCGCTCATCGTATTCTTTTACGTAAACATGGATTCTCCGCTAGCCACTTCGTTGGAGGATATTGCGTATACTTTTCAATGACCCCAGTGTTTGTTCCATTTGAGAGTGGAGTGAGACAAAAATAATAGCTCCATGCCTTCTGATCAGTTTTTTTAACTTTGTAATTTGTGAAATTTTTTTTCGCGCTCTCTCTCAAACACATATGCTGAAAGAAGTTACAAGAATCATGACCAATTACTATTGTTCAAACATTTTTAATGGGCATCTTGGAGTGCTTTACATTATATTCTGTCGGAGAAGTTAACTTTTTATAGAGTGCGTGGTGTAGCATACGCTTGGGTTATTTCCTATTTAAGAAACAAAAGGCACAGAGTTACGCTAGGATGTTCAGTCAAGACAGAGGGACACCAAGTCATCTCAATAAGCTTTAATCAGTATTGACTTTCCGAAGGGTTCGAACATATAGTCATTACTGTTCTTGATCTATGTTAATGATCTACTTTTCTTTAATCAAGATGCAGAATTATTACTTCTGCATATTACACAAACACAGTAGGTAATTTACGGTGTAAATTCTAACCAACTGTTAACAGAGGAAGTAAGTTATATTTGACAGTTCTATATTAGTCACATTCGTATTGTCATCGGACTAAAATGTATTTACTTAACATTACCACTTGGAAGTGATATGCATTATTATGACGACAAACCAGAAAAAAATTTGTAGCCTATGTCCGTTCAAACGCTATTAGAGCACACTGTAAAAATTTGAAGTAATTGTCAAGAACATTTCGAGATTTTTTTCGATCAACTTTTCTCTGTTTGAAAGAATATAATCAATATCCATCCAAATGTTTGTTAGAACACCGTATAAAAATTTGAAAAAAATTAGTGAAGAACTTTTCGAGCTTATATACTGATATATCATATATATTAAAAAACATGTAGCGTATGACGGTCTGAATGTTTATTAGACTATTTTGTAAAAAGTTGAAGTAAATCGATTAAGAACATTTCGAAATTTCTGCTAACAGTCTTTTCCACTTTCCTTGTGTATATAAACTTACATCCACATATATTTAAACAACGTGTAGTCTATGTCCCCCATAATGGTTATTAGAGTATAGTGCAAAAATCTGAGACAATTCAGTCAAGAAAATTTCTAGATTTTTGTGAACAACGTTTCTGTATTACATGACAAAATACTGAAAGGATATGGCCTACGTGCATCCAAACGGTTGTTAGAGTATCGTGTTAGAATTTGAAGCAAATCGGCCAATAAGTTTTCGATATTTTTACCAACGACTTATCCTTTTTATATAATAAATTGATATTTATATATCACATATTGTAAAAAATATGAGCGTACCAACGTAAATCGGCCAAAAACTTCACGTGATTTTTTTCTGAAAACCTCTCACCTTTATGTAGTGTATATAATACCATACGTCCGCCCGATACTTTATTAATGTGACGTGTAAAAAGCTGAAGAATTTTTGGCAACAATTTTAAACTACGACCTGTCTTTATGTGAAGGACCAGTTGCCATTTCTCACGCCCTGCAAGTATCTTGTCAAAATCATTCTTTATTGAGTCATCTTTCGATGAAAATACCAGACAGCAAACGATGTCATTATCCAAGAAATGTAAGAGTGCTGCTCAGGTTGTCTCCTAAAGTATTTACCTAGATTAAGAATAGCAGATTGTCTATGACACTTCCTTGCGGAATCCCAGACATAGTTTCCATTCCTACTAGATGGCATTTCGTCAGTAATAACGAAACGTGACATTTCTGATAAGAAATCCCTATTTCTGTCGCACAGCTTCGATGAAACTGCATAGGGACGCAATCTGATTAGAAGCAGCTTTTGAAGAACTGGAGCGAAAAGCATTCTGAAAACGTGGAAATATGAAACTAAGTTACACGGTATTAACTGATGCCTCCGCGGGTGTCTACTGTTTCTCCGGCTTGCTCGTGTTTCTGACGCGTCTCCATTGGCTATACCGCTATCCACCTCACCCAACACTGACATTTTGGATTTAGTTACGGCTGCAGGTCTTTATACACGGAGCCTCCACACTGCTTGAATATTATACACGACCCACGACTGTCGTCGCGGCTTGAGCACTGCTCGCCTTACGCGCTTTTTAATATACGCACTCCCCAGCCGCCGCCGGTCGCTTGCGGTGCATTTACCATTCATCCCCGGCGCGCAATCCAAGCGCCCCTTCCCCCTTCGCACCCTTTGGCGCCATCGGCGACATACATAAATCTCGCGGTTACAGGGTCGTTGCATCCTTTTGCGCCCTCCGCGATATGAAATGCGCCCTCTGCCAGCCCACCCCAAGGGAAAAAGAGAGCGGCAACGTTGCGGCTGTCGCTGACACCAGCGCCATTTGTTGTCGTCACTGCGCACACGTCCTACAAAACCCAATCGTGTCTGAGATTGGACAGCGCGCAAAATCTTCCATGTATGTGAGCCACCAACATATGAGATTACGTCTATCCAAGTCGTAGCCGACTTTTCGCTGTCGTACTTAGTCACCTTTTCCAAACTGGTGACAACAAAAGCAAATGCACTGTGAAATGTTTTTCCAGTTGCGAATACGAATATCCATCAACTATGTAAGGAAATAAGGACAATGAAACTTTGTGCCGGACCGGGACTCGAATACGGATTTAACCCTCTTCGCGAGCGGTCGCCTTAATCACTTTGGCTATCCGTGCACGACTCACAGCCATACCCAGTCTTCCATATGTCGTCGTACCTGCGTCAAAACCTGTACTCGAACACACATTATGAACTTCCCGTACAGGGGAAGATATTTTAATTGAATGTCGCTGTCTGGTGTCATGGGAAAAATACGGTATTTCAATGCCTGTGTTATTAAGAAGAACGATTCAATGTTGCTTCGGTCATGCAAGCTGTATCTTTTGTATTTAAGCTCACAGCAAAAGCTTATAACTTACTGTGTTGCAGTACTACTACAATCTGTACTCTTTACGCTTGGGACTATATACAAATATGTGTACCAGGAGGAATTAACCTCTGTTCATCATAATTATATCTACCACAGAGAAATAGCCCGGCCGTCTATCCGCGCGTTCTAACGCGCTGCTTCCCGAGCGGGAATGCGTGCCGCTTCCCGGCACTAAGCCGCCCAGCGGTCCGGTGTGCCGGCCAGGCTGTGGATGTGTGGATGGTTTTTAAGGCGGTTTTCCATCTGCCTCGGTGAATGCCGGCTGGTTGCCCTTACTCCATCTCAGTTACACTATATCGGCGATTGCTGTGCAAGCATTGTCTCCAAGTACGCGTACACCACAATTACTCTACCACGCAAAAATTTGGGGTTACACTCTCCTGATATGAGTGGTTCCCGTGTGTGTGTGGAGAGGGGGGGGGGGTCCACATGGGGCCGAACCGCACAATAACCCTAGGTTCGTTGTGGGGCGGGGGTGGGATGGGTGGATTGCTCTGGCCTGTTGTGGGGTTGTGAACCACTTAGAGCCACGGCGGGATGATGCCTCTCCGTCGGTCACCGGATCAATACACAATACATACAGAGTTGTTGTTGTGGTCTTCAGTCCTGAGACTGGTTTGATGCAGCTCTCCATGCTACTCTATCCTGAGCAAGCTTCTTCATCTCCCAGAACTTACTGCAACCTACATCCTTCTGAATCTGCTTAGTGTATTCATCTCTTGGTCTCCCTCTACGATTTTTACTCTCCACGCTGCCCTCGAATTCTAAATTTGTGATCCCTTGATGCCTCAGAATATGTCCTACCAACCGATCCCTTCTTCTTGTCAAGTTGTGCCACAAACTTCTCTTCTCCCCAATTCTATTCAATACCTCCCCATTAGTTATGTGATCTACCTATCTAATCTTCAGCATTCTTCTGTAGCACCACATTTCGAAAACTTCTATTCTCTTCTTGTCCAAACTATTTATCGTCCATGTTTCACTTCCATACATGGCTACACTCCATACAAATACTTTCAGAAACGACTTCCTGACACTTAAATCTATAATCGATGTTAACAAATTTCTCTTGTTCAGAAACGCTTTCATTGCCATTGCCAGTCTACATTTTATATCCTGTCTACTTCGACCATCATTAGTTATTTTGTTCCCCAAATAGCAAAACTCCTTTAATACTTTAAGTGTCTCATTTCCTAATCTAATACCCTCAGCATCACCCGACTTAATTCGACTACATTCCATTATCCTCGTTTTGCTTTTGTTGGTTTTCATCTTATATCCTCCTTTCAAGACACTGTCGATTCCGTTCAACTGCTCTTCCAAGTCCTTTGCTGTCTCTGACAGAATTACAATGTCATCGGGAACCTCAAAGTTTTTATTTCTTCTCCATGGATTTTAGTACATACTCCGAATTTTTCTTTTGTTACCTTTACTGCTTGCTCAACATAGAGATTGAATAACATCGGGGAGAGGCTACAACCCTGTCTCATTCCCTTCCCAACCACTGCTTCCCTTTCATGCCCCTCAACTCTTATAACTGCCATCTGGTTTCTGTACAAATTGTAAATAGCCTTTCGCTCTCTGTATTTTACCTTTAGAATTTGAAAGAGAGTATTCCAGTCAACATTATCAAAAGCTTTCTCTAAGTCTACAAATTCTAGAAACGTGGGTTTGCCTTTCCTTAATATTTCTTCTAAGATAAGTCGTAAGGTCAGTATTGCCTCACGTGTTCCAGTATTTCCACGGAATTCAAACTGATCTTCCCCGAGGTCGGCTTCTACGAGTTTTCCATTCGTCTGTAAAGAATTCGTGTTAGTATTTTGCAGCTGTGACTTATTAAACTGATAGTTCGGTAATATTTTCACATCTATCAACACCTGCTTTCTTTGGGATTGGAATTATTATATTCTTCTTGAAGTCTGAGGGTATTTCGCCTGTCTCATACATCTTTCTCACCAGATGGTAGAGTTTTATCAGGACTGACTCTCCCAAGGCCGTCAGTAGTTCTAATAGAATGTTGTCTACTCCCGGGGCGGTGTTTCGACTCAGGTCTTTCAGTGCTCTGTCAAACTCTTCACGCAGTATCGTATCTCCCATTTCATCTTCATCTACATCCTCTTCCATTCCCGTAATATTGTCCTCAAGTACATCGTCGTTGTATAGACCCTCTATATACTCCTTCCACCTTTCTGCCTTCCCTTCTTTGCTTAGAACTGGATTTCCATCTGAGCCCACAGAGAGATACGTAAAAAATGGTGTGTATACCTAGATCAGTATCCACGAGCGTTACGCAAATGGTGACTCCTCACATATTCAGAAGCAGCCATACGCCAAGAAGCATTACTATGTGCTACTGAAAATAATTTAACTGTAGAAATCGGTCGAGCCATTAAGGAATTAAAGTTAGCGTTAGATAACAAAAACCTTTATCGTCCTGCCCATTGCCTAGGGGTTCTTTTTAGGGAAGAGGGGGTGAAAAAGTCGTGGACTGCGACTGAAAGGAAACCTCGGCATTTGGTCAGCAATAGTATTAATTCCCTCTAGATATTTCCAGATGCGCATTCCAACACTGTAGGCAATTTGATTCGTAAAGAAATACGGGCACATTTGATTCGCTACATCTTTCTTCCATATAGTGACACCGCGCTGTGACTGCTGTGCCCCTTTGACGTACGTAGTGATAACAACGCTTTGGTTTCTACTATCTGATAGCAATGACAGAATGTGACACAAGAAAAGTCCAAATCAGATACTTCATGCGCAGCATAACAATAAGTAGACCTACAGCATTTTTGTTAAAACTTCACATATACAAAAACTGCAAATATTGCTATTGGTGGCTAATGAGAGTGTACTGAACAACATTACATCAGTATTTACATCATTTGCAGACAAATAATTATAGCTATTGCAAGGTTACCAAGGTTAGGTTGATGAGTACCTCCAAGTACGCTGACGAGCCAAAACATTATGACCACCTGATTAATAGCTTGTCTGTCCGTCTTTGAAACAAAATACATCACGTGTCAGGGACCCGATAGTAGGTAAGTTTGTGGAGGTATGTGCCGTTAGATATCTATGCACATGTCATGTAATTCGTGTAAATAACTGGCCGCTGGTTTTGCGTACGCGGCGATGACGCCGGAAACGACCCAGATGGGTTCCATAATATTTACGTCAGGCGAATTTGGTCGCCTAGACATTAATATGATTTCACTATACTGCTCCTCAAAACCAATGTAGCACGGTTCTGGGTCTGAGGCACGGACAGTTACACTGCCAGGCACTTTATTGTGAATAGCAGAGTAATCACGTAGATGTAGATGTAGGTGAAAGATGACATCGCCGTCGAGGAAGACATCAAGCAGGAAGGGATGCAGGTGATTCGCAGTTGTAGGCGTGTCGTCGACTACTACTACAGGTCCCATGGAAGCACAGGAGAATGTCCCCGATAGTATAATATTGCCCCAACCAGCCTGTGCCCGTGGCGCGCGGCGATTCACCCGAGGAGCCGATACGTTTCCATTGAGTGATGGTCGACCCTCGATGATCCCGTGCCCACTGCTATCGTAACTGACAATGTCGTTGGGCCGACGTGTGGACACGTAGGGATGGTCTGCTGCGGAGCTCCGTGTTCAACATTTCACGGTAAACGGTGTGCTCCGTAACACGTTTCGTGCACCAGTATCGTGCTCTTTCGGCAGAGATGCCACAGATCACCATCTGTTCCATTTTTCTGTCCTTCTACATCATTCCGTAGGTGCTCCCGACAACAGCACGTGAACTTTCGACCAGCTTCGCCGTTTACGAGATACTCGCTCACAGGTTCTGCCTAATAATGATCTGCCCTTTGTCAAAGTCGCTTATCTCAATGGATTTTCCCACTTGAAGTCCATATTTTCGCTTGTGTGATTCCCCGTCCCTGTCAGCTCCCCTTGCACACTTCTGTTACCACGTCACGTGCCTGCAACGCCACCAGGTGGCATCCAATGTCGTGGTGGGCAGTGGTCATAATTGTGGTGTCAGCGCCAGACGCCACACTTGCTAGGTGGTAGCCTTTAAATCGACCGCGGTCCGTTAATATACGTCGGACCAGCGTGTCGCGACTATCAGTGATTGCAGACCGAGCGCCGCCACACGGCAGGTCTAGAGAGACTTCCTAGCACTCGCCCCAGTTGTACAACCGACTTTGCTAGCGATGGTTCACTGACAAATTACGCTCTCATTTGCCGAGACGATAGTTTAACATAGCCTTCAGCTACGTCATTTGCTACGACCTAGTAAGGCGCCATTATCAGTTACTATTGATATTGATTCATGTACCGTCAAGAGCGACGTTCACCATTAATGGATTAAAGTTAAGTATTCCACCAGCTACGTCCGTTTTTCTAAATTCTAATTTCCTTGTCCTGTTCCAGACCTCACGCCAGCCTGCGTGAGCTAAAACGCGTGCCTTTCGGCCTCCTTCAAGTAACACGGTGTTGGCTCTCCTGCCAAACAAAACAATAATGTTTTGGATTATCAGTGTATATGTGTCACGATCAAGCCATTAATGCTTATTTTCCCCTGGGCAGCAGGTTTGGTGTTGAGTTGTGGACAAGTGGACGCAAAACGATTGGTGTATATTGACAGGCGTAGTCCACTTAAATGTGCAGTTACGGCCACGCAGAAGAGATCAGGTCGCAAAATTTGTGACGTACTTGTGGGAAGACAGTTCGATGCAGAGAAAAACAACACATCGATGTGTGTACCGGTACTTATCGAAGTGCCACATATAAAAAAAATCTGCTCGTATACCGGTTACGCTCTGTATATCCCTAACTGTACAACTTTTTGAACATGACTCTACAAATAAAGAACATACTTATTCAGTTGGTGCAGGAGAGACATTTTGTATGTTTAGGGCAGTGTTGTTGGGAAACAGTATTCCCATCATCATAAATACTAAGTCCGGAAGACTGGCATATTAACTAACTTGCGAAGAAACCAAACGGTTTACCAGAGCTGTTATTCTTCTCGGTTATAACGACCAACAAGCATGTCGCACCCGGTGTCCTTTTCTACGGAAGGCGTATCCGGTACCGGCGTGGCGCTGCCTGCCTGTGAGACAATCGCTGCAGTCTGCCCGGACCGCTCTGCTTTCTTGTTGGAAGTAAGGAAGGGGGAAAGGGGGGGAGGAGGAGGCAGAGAGGCGACACGCACGAGAGGAAACCATTTGTCTGCTTCACTCCCAGCGTCGGAACAATCTATCCGAGGCACGCCCACCGCGACTTGTCTCTGCAGCCACAATAAATCTCCACGTGCAACGACAGCTCCCATAGCCCCTATGGAACACGTGCTGCATTTCGCTGGCACCAGGAAACTGGATATCCTTTTGTATAATCAGTCTGAGTTAAACAACGGCAGCCGCTCTTTTAAAGGTATTAGATAATGATGGAATAATCTCAAACGCTTTTCAGCTGCTTCCTGATACGAGGAAAATTCTTTGCTAATTTTCGTAATGTTAATCTGAAGCTAGATTCGGCAAAGTAGTGTTATAATGGTTAATTATTAGAGTCGTTGCACCTCCTTGAATGAGCTTTGGGACGAATGGTAGGCCACAGGGTATGTAAAAAATGGCCCACATTCCCACTGGTGGTAGCAGCCACAACATGACGAAACAGTCTTGTAAAGATTTGCCTCGAAACATATACTTGATCACATATGGGCACTTCTGTCCTGCAATAGCCACCTGTCTGCTGAGATGCGCAGTATTACACATCGTCCAGTCCTCTTTCTCAAAAAGTCCTGAAAATGCTCCTGGCTGTCTTCATATTTAATCCCATGCATGAGACACACCCTCTTGTAATGTGTACGTGTTGTCGATAGGTGTGCAATACACCAAAGCACTTAACTGTCTCCATAAGCAAAAATATGCGGAATTAACGTCAGGTGAACGGCGAGATAATGCTCGCGCTGCTGCACGTCCTCAGTCAATTCATTTCTTAGTACGTTTGTTTCAGGAGCATCTTCTATTTCTCGTAAAACTCGCTCCCCCCCACACCCGGCGTGCAGAATGTGCAAGGTCTACCGTGATTTGTCATGCTTCTTGCGAAGATCGTTTCTCCGTATGTCACTGGAACAACCTATCCAACACTTTCTCACGCAGAATGCACCGCTGAGCATATAGTTTAGTGCACATAACATGTGCAAGATGATTAATACCGTTGGCTAAACAGTAGAACGTTATCATGTCTTAGAATTTCCGCTTGGAATAAGAGAACTCGGCTTCATTATTTACGTGTGTAAGAAGTGTATATTTCTGTTATCTATTGTCAAACCACAACTTATGAAAGATGTTTATATTTTATTAATTGGATTAAATGGGAATAATTAATATTTGTTATGTTGGAAATAATTGTGGTAGCATGGAATGTCTGCACCAAAGTATTGTTGGCAGAAGAGAACGCACTGTGATATAATTTTAAAAAGGGCGGGAGAGACCGCGTATGGATACATTTTAAGAAAAGAGCGGGAAATACCGCGCACTGATACATTTTGTAATGGTAGCAGGGATTGTCTGCGCCAGAAAGCATTGTTGGCAGGAGAGACCGCACTTTAGCGTTCGTAGGAAGTCAGTAGTAAGCGAGAAGTGAAGCGATACGGTAGCAGGTCTGAAGCGAGAGGCTGAGAGGAGCGGTGTGCCTACCAGCCACTAGCTATGATTTACAAGAGATTATAAACGGATGTACAGAGACATCAGCTAACTATTACAATAAGAGGAACTAATATTATTGAATTATTTTCTTCGCGAAACTGAAGACTAATGAAGGTATGTTTGCGCAATGCTAGTTGTAAGATTATTGTAAAAAGTAAGTCCCATTTCATTACCAACAGTAAATATTTGAAGCGTTTTCAGAATATAATTAATTTTTGCCAGCAATGTTGCATTACTGATTATAATCCATCCCAAAAACCATCAACATAAAACTTTGCAAAAATTTTATTGTTGTCAAGAAAAAGTGTAACTATGAATTCCGTAACTTCAGTCAAATTAATTAGAGAACAACGTCAGCTTTGCTAATAAAGAATAACGTCGGCTTTGGTAATAAATACAGCCACTTATTATGACAGCCCACCAGCAGTTAATAGAGTATAGTAAACCAGACTAAGTATATTCATGTCGCAGTTCGATGTAGCAGTCAGATGGCGATCCAGTAACAGTAAAAAAAGGTAAGGAAGAGTTTTGGGTTATTGCAGATAACGACTGAGGGCCACGACGACAACACATTCTATGTTTTGTCGAAATAATCAGAAAATCACTTTTAATAAGCAGCAGTTAAATTTGTATGCGAAGATTGAGAAATAGGATAAATTTCAAAGGAAAGATTTCATTTGTTATTATTAAGCAAGAGACAGAAATCCTAAGGGAAGGTTACATAGGTTTTTGTAAAAGGGAAGGTTATCATTAACAAAAGAGGTATAGAGGAGACGGGAAGGTTTCACGTTGTTCACACTCCACATTCCACGGAATCCCCAGTCTTATTCTGGTTCCATTACACACTCAAAACGATGCGTACGCTGGGCGTCTCATAATAGAAGCGATAAGGAACGGGTGATGTAGAAGAGAGTTGAAACTTCCTGGGGATTAAAACTGTGTGCCGGACCGACACTCGAACTCGGGACCTTTGCCTTTGGCGGGAAAGTGCTCAACCATATGAGCTACCCAAGCACGACTCACGACCCGTCTTCATAGCTTCAATTCTGCCAGTACCTCGAAGGTCCCGAGTTCGAGACAGTCTCGGTCCGGCACACAGTTTTAATCTTCCAGGAAGTTTTATATCAGCGCACACTCCGCTGCAGAGTGAAAATTTCATTCTAGAAGAGAGCTATAACTGTAAGTGCAACAACATCACAGCAAAGCATTAAATAAAGAGACAAACACAACTAACAAGAAACGAGAAATGAACATGAACAGCAAAACAGACAGCACCACCGAGAACTGCCAGTTCTCGACACGAGTAAAATGACCAAAATCGCAAGGAGTGTTTCTTGGCATGTGTTAGTATGGCGATTTTTTTCCTTGATTTAGCAAGTAGCCTCTCCTGCCTGAGTTATCAGGTGGAGATTTGTAGTACTCACCTTGACAGGTCCGGGGTGCAATACACAAAGAAAGCAGCTACTCGGGTTGCAGAGTACTTGTGGAGTGCACATGGCGGTTCTTTTGTTGAATGCAAATGGTGCCATTTGAGCAAATGCCTTTTTGTTTCTGGCTCAAAGTGATGCACCCAGGTTTTGTAACCTAAATGGACGCCTGACAGAAAGGCTCCTCCATTGGTTCCAACTTCTCCAACAATTCAGATCAGAATGGTGTTCTTTGAATTTTGTTGTCTGCCTGAGCGTTCGTGTAACCCATCTTGAGCACACTTTCTAATACCCAAGAGTATCAACCATTGCAAAAGGACTTCTAATGCTTATTGCCAGCTGTAGTCCCAATCGTCTAGCTTTGATGCACCGGTCCACACGGATATTGGCATTAGCGCGACTCACCATGTTGGGAGCAGTGGCTGTGACAGAACGTCCCGAGCGTGGCCGTTCATGGAGCTGAATTTCTGCACTTTCTGAAGCTTTACTTGGTCCAACAGTACCATCACCTGCGTTATTACCATACACTGCATACATATGTTTATTGATGTCTTTCCGACAAACGTCTCAATCTAAGTACTTCAGAGCTTTTTATTTCGCTTTTTATCCAGATCTCATTCCCAATAATAATATAAGGTTGAGAACTTTCCTGGAGGGCAGAGAATTAAAGAACATTGTTACGAATACTTCGACAATTTACTAACAAAATTTTTTCTACAATCATTTTAATAATGATCCAAAACGGTCAACCAATAATTGATAGGCAAATGCGAAGACTCAGAGCAAACTCAAGAACCGTTTCTGACTTGTTCGGTATGATAAGAAAGCAAAGAAATCTTGCTCCAACACGACAATGCACAACCACATAGAAGTCTCAGAACACGGAAACACATCCCCAAATTTTGTTGGACGCCATTCTACGGTCCAGAACGGGCTCCACCGTACTTACATTTGTTTGGGCCATGGCTTCGAAAACAAGACATGACATTTTACCAAGAAGGAATACATGTTCTTACACAGATTACCCAAACTTATGAAAGGTCATGGAACATGATCGAGACTGTGTGGAAAATAGTACATGCGAAAGAAATGTCGATTGATATTGTCACCAAATTCTCTTAAAAATAAGTATGTTATGAGAAAAAAATTATTGGGCACTGCTAATTGGACGTTACTCGTAGACTAGATGTTAAAACCCGTTTGCAACGTGTAACAAGACACTTCACAAATTTTTGGTTTTTCATTCGTGCACCTCAAAGTGTGTAATATTAGTGGCACGGACAACGTCCAGTAGGTATTCAATCTTTATTCGTACGCTGCAGAAACTCCAAGTCGACGTTTTCAAATGCGTTGGGAATGCGTGTCTTTGAGTCCCGCAGGTCGCTAACCTTGATTCAGTGCATCTGATACCTTAGAAAATCGCATGGGAATAATAGTGGTGCGAGGTTAGTTGACAGTGTGGGCCACGAAATCGGAACATCTCGTCCAGTATACGTGTTAAGCCAGTAAAATGTATGGAAGCGTATTCTGTAAGCTCGTACCTTCGCTGACAGTCTGTAGTGGGGTACCGTTCGAATGTTTTTCGGAAATCTAGAAGTATGGAATCCTCCTGTTGCCCTTCGTCTATAGTTAGCAGCATATCGTGTAAGAAAATAGTAAGCTATGTTTCGCACGAGCGATGCTTTCTGAAGCCATGCTGTTTCGTGGTCTTGGGCTTTTTGGACTCTAGGAAATTGATTATATTCGAACTCTCGAACTCAGAATATGCTGTAGAACTCTGCAGCAAACCGATGTTAAGGATATTGGTCAGTAATTTTAGCGTGATCGTCACCTGGTCTTTTTTCAGTCTCTTGGCACTTAACGTTGGTCGAGAGATTCGTGATAAATGCAAACTAAGTAAGGGATCAGAGATGTAGAATACTCTTTGCAAAACCGAATTGGGATTCCAACTCTTGTTTCTCTACGTCATGGAAACTCATTACTATGCCATCCATACGGGACAGTGTGTGATGGTCGAACGAGGGCACCTTCGCGCACAGATATTTTCACAGACACAACAATCTCTAATAATCTTTGCCCGTCCTTAATCCAACTGGGCACATACTTGTCGAGAGCATGATTTATAATCTGTATAAACTTTGTCCAGAACTCCTCTATGGCGATCATTCCGGAACTAATGATTCCAGTTCATTGTCTAAGTCAGATGCGAACAACTGCTTATCTGCTTTTTCTAGCAGAAATACTAGGCCTCTTGACTGATTTATTAACTTTCTTAACTAATGATCACTAATCCCCGTCTCCGTACTGACGCCATCAATAAGGTCCGGCCTGCCACGTCGTCATACACTGCATACATGCCTTTATGGATGTTCGCCACGGTTTCTTTTTCCGCGACCAACAATTTAGTTACAGCACATTGCTTGTAACTAGTGTCGTGCATGGGCGCCATTTTGATGGTTTTACGGCTCTGTCATCTGATCATAGGATATTATCCTCTAAAGGGTGTCTCTCCTAAGAGACGTCAGGCACATTTTCTCTGGTATTTCAGAAGATATTTGCAATTAAGTTTTTTCTTTGTGGAACTGGAGTCAGCCCAAACAAATAGTGATCATCGCTCCTATCATGGGACGCCCAGCGTCGACGGAAAGCGTCACTTTGTTTCCCGTTACAAAAAGAAATTGTTTTAAAGCGGAATTTCACGAGCCCATTTGATAGAGCTGTCCCAGATTAGTCTAATGCAATATTTGTTTTATCGACTTGTATTAACAGGGACAGTAAAAGTCGAAGAATAACCAGCACTCAATCAGTAAGAGCACTGCCCTTACCTAGGCTGACGGCCACCGCCAAGCAAGCAGTGCTACTAGGTGACTGCTGGATCGCTGTTTATTCTTCGAGTTTTGCTGTCGCTGTTAATACACATCGATAAAACAAATAACCCGCTACACTATTCTATCAAATTGGCGAATAAAATTCCGACTCAAAAATCATTTTGTTTGTAACGGGAAAGAAACCGACATTCTCCGTCGACATTGGGCATCGCATGAAAGAAGCGATGAGCACTATTAGTCTGGGCTGATCCTAGTTTTAAAAAAATGGTTCAAATGGATCCAAGCACTGTGGTTCTTAACACCTGAGGTCATCATTCTCCTTGACTTAGAACTACTTAAACCTAACTAACCTAAGAACATCACACACATCCATCCCAGAGCCAGGATTCGAACCTGCGACCTTAGCAGCAGCAAGCCGGCCGAAGTGGCCGTGCGGTTCTGGGCGCTGCAGTCTGGAACCGAGCGACCGCTACGGTCGCAGGTTCGAATCCTGCCTCGGGCATGGATGTGTGTGATGTCCTTAGGTTAGTTAGGTTTAATTAGTTCTAAGTTCTAGGCGACTGATGACCTCAGAAGTTAAGTCGCATAGTGCTCAGAGCCATTTGAACCATTTTTTAGCAGCAGCGCGGTCCCGGACTGAAGGGCCTAGAACCGCTCGGCCACACCGTCCGGCGATTCCAGTTACACGACGCAAAAACGAAATTCAAATATGTGTTGAAACAGCAGAGAAAATGTGCCTGACGACTCTTAGCAGAGACATCCTGTATAAACTGTCCAGTCACATAAATCTGATCACCCGTCAGAAGCTTGAATAACCACTTTTTCAGTACTGTGAAACGTGCAGAGAGGGTGTTAATGAGAGTCCAGAAGATACCGACAGGAATGAGGAGCCATGCGGACTTCACTGCTGTGGCCAGATGCGCTAGGTTCTCCTGCGACGATCCGTGGTCCGAAAAGACCGACCAAGTTGGCCCAACATTTATTCTATTGGGTTTCAATCCGGGAAGTTTTGTTGCCATGGGAGTGAGGCAAACTCATTCTGGCGCTCTTTGAACCACGCACTTACACTACAAACTGTGTGACACGTTGCATTGTCCTGCCGGAAGATGCCATCATGCCGAGAAGAAACGTACTTCATGGTCCCCAAGGATAATTGTACACTTGTCTTGATCCACTGTGCCTTCCAGAATGACGAGATCAGACAGGGAATGCCGCTAAAACATTCCCGAGACCATAAACCTCCCTCCTCTGGCCTGGACCCTTCCGATGGTTGTTGCGTGGCCGTACACGCAAACGGCCATCTGTCCGATGGAGCACAAAACTCGACTCACCTGAAAAAGCCACTTGTCGCCGCTCAGTGGACGTAGAATTGCTGTAATGGCGTGCAAGTTCCACGCGTCTGTTGCGGAAACCCATATGCAGCAGCGTTCGCTGAATGGTCGTTGAGCAGACACTATATCTAGCCCCTTGATTCATCTGGGTTGTTAGTTGCTCGACAGTTGCACGTCGTTCTCTTTTGTAATCTATGGCCCGTGTAGCACCACAGTTGCCCCGGCGTCGTTTTAGGAGAGCGCCATTGTGCCATTTATTTATTACTGCCAAATTATAAACCTGTTACCTGATGATTAAAACAGGTTGTACATCTTACAATTTCATCTTTTTACAGTTTTCTTTTCTTTGGTTTTATCTACAACATTTACAAATAATGATACTTTCAAAATAACATTGTGCCATGCACGGTATTGTTTAACCACGGCGGCACGCGAACTGTTTACAAATTTTGCCGTATCGGAAATGCTTCTACCCTTGGCCTGAAAGCCAATGATCCTGTCCTTTTGAATGTCACATAAATCGTTCCGTTTTCGTATTGGGAGAACGACTGCACTGTTTTCTTCTGCGGTACACGATACGCTTTGTATAGCCTCCACTGCGAATGCTCCCACCTGCCATCTGTGTGTGCTTATTGCACACTGACGTCTAACATAGGCAGCAGTCACATTATTGTCACTGGACGGCGTATATTATCGGCTACAAAAAATATTGGATTGTTACTTACTGCACGTCCCTCGTAGTTAAGTTACTGAAGTCTAATGTGGTTATGATAATTTATGGTCACCTTGAATTATCCAGTCGACAGTGAAGTGTACTGATACAGTTAGTCCACTACCAACCATCATGCAAGTGCACTTATCACTACGTGTGGCTCAGCCAGCTATGATGGTTACTACAGCACGCACCTTGTTTGCGAAATGCGTTGTTTATAAGAGACCAAATTCGACTAATCTGGACAATGAGGTGTGGTGATTTGTTTCAGTGTTTCAGAACAGAAGGCGGATGGCGAGAGAGGAAGCTCTGCTGGCGCCGCTGGTGAAGAGCGCTCACAATGCGACACGGTGCGTTTTTATGCCGCTATAGAGAATACAGACACGTCTGGCGACTCAATGTGCTGCAGCAGCAGCGGAGAAGTCGCGAGAATATACCTCTGGAAGCCTGCTTTTTTATCACAGCAGTCCAATCTGCCTCGCATTCGCCTCTGACAGCCAGCTCTACAATAGCATCCACCCACTCTCCTCACTTCGTCGCTACAACTTGTAACTTTTCAGCAAGGGGAAACTTCTGCTGAAAGAGTTGGCTCATAAGGCTCATATCAACCAACCAAGTACGCAGGCGTTGCGTCAAAACGTGTATCACCCTCTGTTCTTCGTTTCTTATTTGTCTTCCACCTTAACGCGTTCTTTAAATACAATACATCGTAAAAAAAGAGAAACTAAAGAAAAAGTATATATTTGTGTTTGAACTAGAAAAAGGGGAACCAAGGAAAGACTATATACAGATGTGTTATCTTTCTGTTTTTGAGGACTCTCTTCCTCAGTCACAGTATCACAAGTTACGTGGGAGCTATTCCATCTTTTATGGGCGTATATTTCGACCTGAGGCACTACGCTTCGTTCAATGCATCTTCAGTAGTCACTGTAACAATTGTGATTTGTTTACATATCGGTTTAACGAGACTATGAACAGTTCTCATGTTTAAATTGTTTACATGTTTATGTCTTTTGGTTCCTACATTATTTCCGTGTCTTTTCTTCTACACACAGTCATTCGAGTTTCGGAGCACTGCACTGCACTAACACACACCCCCAAGTTGGCGCATACCACCGTACTCGCCTCACCTTTCCCCTACTGCCCCTCCGCATGCAGATATGTACACATACACACACACACACACACACACACACACACACACACACACACACATATATATATATATATATATATATATATAACGTAGAGAGCGAGAGAGAGCTGGGGGCTAAGGAGCTGGGAAGGTAGAATAGGATGCGTAGAAACACACAGCGGAATAGCAGACGCTGCCACTACCACAAAAACATTACAAAAGACGATCGCACTCAGAGTGATCAAAAGCAAGTACACAAGGTGATGAAGTAAATGAAGATATATAAAAAAATACAAACGAGAAAATATTTTGTGCCAGTGCAGCGCAGTGTGCATATAATCGAACGGCTGTCTATAGAAGAACGCGTGGAAATAATTAGGAGCCAGAAACTTGAGTAATAAAAGTGATTTTAAACATGCGAACTGTTTATGAACTCGTAACACAGATTTGTAAGTAAAATCACAATTGTTACAGTTACCACTTTTTAGATGCCTTAATTGTAGCGCAACACATCTGGAGCATACCATATACACTATGTGATCAAAAGTATCACACACTCCCAAAAACATATTTTTCTCATATTAGGTGCATTGTGCTACCACCTACTTCCACGTACTCCATATCAGAGACCTCAGTAGTCATTCGACATCATGAGAGAGCAGAATTGGGCGCTCTGCGGAACACACGGACTTCGAACGCGGTCAGGTGATTGGGTGTCACTTGTGTCATACGTCTGTACGCGAGATTTCCACACTCCTAAACGTCCCTAGATCCACTGTTTCCGATGTAATAGTGAAGTGGAAACGTGAAGAGAGACATACACCTCAAAAACGTACAGGCCGACCTCGTCTGTTCACTGACAGAGACCGCCGACAGTTGAAGAGGGTCGTAAAGTGTAATTGGCAGTCATCTATCCAGACCATCACACAGGAATTCCAAACTGCATCAGGATCCGTTGCAAGTACTATGACAGTTAGGCAGGAGGTGAGAAAACTTGAATTTCATGGTCGAGCAGCTGCTCATAAGCAGCAAATCATGCCGGTAAATGCCAAACGATGCCTCGCTTTCTGTAAGGGGCGTAAACATTGGACGATTGAACAGTGTAGAAACGTTGTGTGAAGTGACGGTCACGGTACACAATGTGCCGATCCGATGGCAGGGTGTGGGTACAGCGAATGCCCGGTGAACGTCATCTGCCAGCATGTGTAGTGCCAACAGTAAAATTCGAAGGCGGTGGTGTTATGGTGTGGGTCTGGCTCTGAGCACTATGGGACTTAACATCTGAGGTCATCAGTCCCCTAGAACTTAGAACTACTTAAACCTAACTAGCCTAAGGACATCACACACATCCA
Source organism: Schistocerca serialis cubense (assembly GCF_023864345.2). NCBI lineage: Eukaryota > Metazoa > Arthropoda > Insecta > Orthoptera > Acrididae > Schistocerca > Schistocerca serialis. Next base: position 257,178,007 of record NC_064642.1, read on the forward strand.
TGCCCGAGGCAGGATTCGAACCTGCGACCGTTGCGGTCGCGCGGTTCCAGACTGAAGCGCCTAGAACCGCTCGGCTACTCCGGAAGCGGGTTTATGGTGTGATCGTGTTTCTCATGGAGAGGTCTTACACCCCTTGTTGTTTTGTGTGGCACTATCACAGCACATTCCAACATTGAAGTTTTAAGCACCTTCTTGCTTCCCACTGTTGAAGAAAATTGGAAATTTGTGATAAGGACTATGTGACCAAACTGCTAAGGTCCCTAGGCTTACGAACTACTCAAACTAACTTAAACTCACTCATCACGCTAAGGACAACACACACCCATGTCCGACGGAGGATTCGAACCTCCGACGGGGGGGAGCCGCGCGAACCGTCACAAGCCACCCAAGACCGCACGGCTACCCCGCGTGGCACTGTTGAAGAGCAATTAGGGGATGGCGATTGCATTTTTCAGCACGATCGAACACTTGTTCATAATGCACGGCCTGTGGCGGAGTGGTTTCAAGACAGTAACACCCCTTTAATGGATTGGCCTGCTCAGAGCCATAACTTGAATCCTATAGAACACGGTTTGGTATGTTTTGGAACGCCGACTTCGTGCCAGACCTCACCGACCGACATGGACATCTCTCCTCAGTGCAGCACTCCGTGACAAATGGACTGCAATTCCCCATGAAACCTTCCAGCACCTGATTGAACGTATGCCTGCGTGAGTGGAAGCTGTCATCAAGGCTAAGGGTGGGCCAACACCATATTGAATTCCAGTATTACCGGTGGAGGGCGCCACGAACTTGTACGTCATTTTCAGCCAGGCGTTCGGATACTTTTGATCACATAGTGTATGTACGCTACAAACAGATATTATCTTTATACAGGGTAAACAAATACTCCACCGACAAACTGTGGTATCACCTCATTTTCAGGCGTCAAAGGTGGCGATGGAACCGCAATTATCTGTCAGACTCCGATAGTAGCCGTGAGGGATCTGGCTGACCCAATGGACCACTCGCGCTGAGCCACGCCTCCAGCAGCTCTGGTCTACGAGCGTCCTCTGCCGCAGCGATGTAGGACGGCTGGCGGCAGCCACACAGTCCACTCGCGCTTCAACCCACTTCACTATGAAGACGCCGCCTGGTTCTGGCCCCGACATCTACGTTCAAGCTTAGTTCAGAGAGCCTCATCCTTGTTGACATTGTGATAACTACACTCTCTTTCTTTCTGCATTATTTTTAGTCAGTCTTCGTATGCTTGGAGAAATTCAAGTTAAGTAAATCTTTTGTTTACCGTATTAACTAATCATGTTTGCTCCTGCCCAGCTTTTCTCCAACGATAGTTGCCACACCAGTCTGTAGCCCACCTCTCTTACCGTTGTGTATGTAGCAGAACACAACACAGTCAGAGGTTGTTCAGGTATACATCCTGTTTTGGTAAAAGGTTTCCAGCGGCTCTTTACAGATTAATAATACACACATAAAAGAAAGTTTTGCATCTCCTCGGTTCCGAGAGTTCCGAAACCTGTAAAGAAAACTGGAATAGAGATCAACATAAACATCATTTCCGCTCCTTTTTATTGCTCATGAAAACCACACATTGCACGTTGTGCCACCATACAGCGAGATCTTCAGAGGTGGTGGTCCAGACTGTTGTACATACCGTTACCTCTAACACCCAGTAGCACGTCCTCTCGCATTGATGAACACCTATCGTGTTGTGGGTCACGTCGTCCATAAAACGCCCTTTTCAATTTATCCCAGGCATGATCGATAGGGTTCATGTCTGGAGAACATGCTGGCTACTCTAGTCGAGCGATGTCGTTATCTTGAAGGAAGTCATTCACAAGTTGTGCACGATAGGGGCGTGAATTGTCGTCCATGAAGACGAATGCCTCGCCAGTATGCTGCCGATATGGTTGCCCTATCGGTAGGAGGATGGCATTCACGTATCGTACAGACGTTACGACACCTTTCGTGACCACCGGATGGCTGCGTCGGCCCCACAAAATGCCACCCCAAAGCAGCAGGGAACCTCCACATTGCTGCACTCGCTGGATAGTGTGCCTAAGGCGTTCAACCTGACCGGGTTGCCTCCAAACACGTCTCCGACGATTGTCTGGCTGAAGACATATGCGACACTCATCGGTGAAGAGAACTGGATGCTAATCGTGAGCGGTCTATTAGGCATGTTATTGGGCCCGTCTGTACCGCGCTGCATGGTGTCGTGGTTGCAAAGATAGACCTCGGCATGGACGTCAGGAGTGAAGTTGCGCATCATGCAGCCTATTGCGCACAGTTTGACTCGTAACACGACGTCCTGCACGAAAAGCATTATTCAACATGGTGGCGTTGCTGTCAGGGTTCCTCCGAGCCATAATCGGTAGGTAGTGGTCATCCACTGCAGTAGTAGTCCTTGAGCGGCCTGAGCGAGGCATGTGATCGTCAGTTCCCGTCTCTCTGTATCTCCTCCATGTCCGAACAATTTCGCTTTGGTTCACTCCGAAACGCCTGGACACTTTCCTTGTTGAGAGCCCTTCCTGGCTGATAAGGATCCACGCCGTGCAGCAGTAATCGAAAGGGGGACGGTACTGTAAGCAGTCTCTTTAGTAGATCTATTGCATATTCTAAGTGTTCTGGCATTAAAACACAGTCTTCGCTTCGCCTTCCCCACAGCATTTTCTATGCGTTCTTTCCAAGTGAAGCTGGTCGTAATTGTAATTCCAAGGTATGTAGTTGAATCTGTGGCCTTTAGATCCGATTGATTTATCATGTAACCGTAGTTTAACGAATTCCTTTTCGCACTCATGTGGGTGACCTCATACTTTTCATTATTTGCGATCAGCTGTCTATTTTCGCACCACACAGATAACTTATCTAAATCGTTCTGCAGTTGATTTTGATCGTCTGATGCTTTTACTGGACGACAAACGACAGCATATTCTGCAAACAATGTTAGATGGCTTCTCAGATTTTCTCCTAAATTGTTGTACGGACAAGGAACAGCAGAGGGCCTATAATACCACCTTGGGGAACACCAGATATCACTTCTGTTTTACTCGATTACTTAGTGTCAGTTAATAAGAACTGTGGCCTCTCTGACAGAAAATCACGAATTCAGTCACATATCTTAGACGAAGTTCCACAAGTAAGCTTTTTGATTATAAGCCGCTTGTGAGGTATGATATCAAATGCCTTCTGTAAATCTAAAAATACGGAATCAATCTGAAATCCTTTGTCGATAGCACTCAGCACTTCGTGCGAGTAAAGAGCTAATTGTCTTTCACAAGAACGATGTTTTCTAAATCCTTATTGACTATGTGTCAATAGACCATTCACTTCGAGGTAATTCATAATCTTCGAACACAATATATGTTCCAGAATCCTGCTGCATATCGACGTTAATTATACGGGCCTGTTATTTAGTGGATTTCTCCTCTTGCCTTTCTTGAATATTCGTGTGATCTGTGCAACCTTCCAGTCTTTGGGTACGGATCGTTCGTACAGTGAGCGGTTGTATATGATTGTTAAGTATGGAGCTATTGCAGCAGTATAGTCTTAAAGGAACCTAACTGGTATAAGTCTGGACTGGAAGACTTGTTTTTATTAACTGATTCAAGTCACTTCACTACCATTATGAAGGCCTATGACGCGGTGGCGAGGGTGGGGAGAAAATTGGGGGTCTCATCAGATCAAAACATTCTTCACTTTAAGAATGACGCTCGTATTATATTCTGTAGTCCTTCTCTGGAGCCAGAACAGTTGTACGGTGACAAACGAAAGGCGGTTCATTCAGGTCCATGAGTAATGACGACTTCCAGACGTACTGCTCCAGTGTTATTGGTCTCTGGGCCAGTATATCGAGAAAGGAGAGACGGGCTAGCAGGCTACCCGCCACGCCGCCGCGTGCAGCGGGCGGCAGATTTATAGAGTCGCTGTCCGCTAAAATTCAATCCGCTGTACGCGGTAATGGCGGCCGGCGCTCCAAAATTAGCCTACAGTGTACACAAAGGCGATTTATTCGGGTAGATTTATTACCGTTCCGCCGCGATCAGTCCGCTGCCCATCTGAGGCCTGCTTAATTTTCCGTGAGGCTTTCCACACCAAGTGAAAATTTGCTTCCTCCAATAGATTTCCTACTGAATACCACAGACTTGTCAGGTCGATTTTGAAAAACGGATCAAACTGTTGGAAACAGACGCTGAGAGGACAGGAAAAAATGAGGTCTAATGAAAATACTAACGGAAATAAATGGTTTCCATATTGCAGGTGAGTGTATTAATAAAATACAATAACGTGTAGTGGATATTCCAGTCGGCAAGAGCTGTCATGTGGCCTATAGGAGGTAGTGAAAGTGCCCGCAGATTGTAATGTACCTGCATGCAGCCGTGAGACTTCACAGGCAAATTGAGTACTCCGTTCTAGTCTGTAGGTCTCACATGGGTTCCGCAGACACGATACTTTTCACATTCTCTCACAGATAGAAGTTCATAACCGCTGAGGTCCGGCGACCTGACGGATCAAGCAGCATGGCTCCCTCATCCAATCTACCAGCCGTGAGATTGTCCACAGTATCGCAGAACTGCACAAGTGCACAAATTTACCATGTGTAAAGTGAACTGTTTGTACCAATTCACAGACTTAGGTTCTGATCTGATTCTGTTCAGTTACGCGTTAAAGAGATCAACAGTCCGCACCCGACTTTCGATCAGTTTGTTCCTTCTTCTTTTTCTCCAACTGCCTCCCTGTCAGCCTTTCCCATCTCAACAATTTTGACAGCCAACTGCTCTAATGTTTTAATGATATGTTCACCCGAAGATGTGGCTTTTAGCGCCACGAAACCGGTAGTGATACAATAACGAAGGACCAAATATAGCTGAAGCTTTTAAGAGAGAACAAGAGGGAGACAGTGACAGCGTCGTAGTATGACAGAAAGAACTTGCAACCTCTTATCTAGTTGTCATAACCAACTATATCCTCACCCACAATGACTTATACTTTGAAGGCATCATCTACAAACAAATCTGGGGTATGGCTAAGGCCACGTGGTACCATTATAAGCCAACCTATTCATGGGCTATCTAGAGGAATCCTTCCTAACCACTCAGAATCCCAAACCCCTCATCTGGCTCAGATTCGTTGATCACACGTTTGTGATCTGGATAGAGGGTGAAGATACACTATTCACATTCCTCCTGAACCTTAACACGTTCTCCCTGTTTGATTCACCTTGTCCTCTTCAACCCAACAAACCACCTTGCTCGATGTTGACCCCACCTAAAGACTGCTACATAAGTACCTACGTCCGTATCAAATGTACCAACCACCAGCAATACCTTCATTCGACAGTTGCCACCCACTACATACCAAGCCATTCCGTACAGCCTAGTCACCCATGGCCATTGGTTCTGTAGTGACAAGCAGTCCCCCTCGAAATACATCAAGGATCTCACTGAGGCCTTCAAAGACCGTAATTATCCTCCCAACCATGTAGAAAAACAGATCTCCCATGCGTTATCTCTCCAGCCACTCACCACCTCCCAAAGTCCCACCACCTGCCCAAAAGGGAGTAATCCCTTCGTGATTCAGTACCACCTGGGACTGGAATAACTAAATTACAGTTTCTGTGAGGGTTTCGATTACCTCCCATCATGACCTGAAAGTAGGAACGTCGTACCCACTATCCTTCCCACCCCTCCCACAGTGGTATTCCACTGCCCACTGAACCTGCACAACATCCTTGTCCTACCCTACAGGACTCTTGCTCCCACCCACTTGCCTCATAGCTGTTATTGCTGTAATAGATCTAAATGCTAGACCCGTCCACCAACACCTATTCCAGTCTGATCACAAGCATCACCTACCCCATCAAAGGGTGTCTACTTTTGAAACCAGTCATCTCATGTACAAGCTAAGCTGCAACAAGTGTGCTGCATTCTACGAGGGTATGGCAACCAACAAGCTTTTTGTCACCATGGTTGGACACTGACAAACTGTAAGCAAGGAACAGTTAGACCATGCAGTTGTTGAGCACGCTGCCCAACACCACATTCTTTATTTCAGTGACTGCTTCACAGCCTGTGCCGTCTAGATCCTACCCATCAACACCATAATTTTTGAATTTCTCAAGTGGGGACTCTCCCTGCAATATATCCTACATTCCTGTAACCCTCCTGGCTTCAACTACCATTTATCGTTGACCTTTAACCACCTATCCCCTTCTCTGTTCCTATTCCAACACTGCACAGCCATCTATTCCATCTAAGCACCCACAGTCTTTCTACTTCTCTCTCTCTTCTGCTGCACCCCACCCACCCCTGCCCTCTGTGTAACGTCCCAGGTGCACCAATCTGCCCTATCCTCTTCCCACCTCATCTCTGTATGCTTCCACAAGTAGCGCTTTACCATCCCCCACCCAAACCCTGTTATCCCTCCCCCTCCAGAGCCCGGCATCATCCTTACCCCACCACCCAGGTTCCTTCTCCCACTACATGCTGCTGCTCGCAGTCTGGCCATGGCAGCCAGAGACTATGGTCATGTGTGTGAGAGTTGAGTTTGTGTGTGTGTGTGTGTGTGTGTGTGTGTGTGTGTGTGTGTGTGTGTTTGTGTGTGTTCCCTGATTCTGATGAAGTCCTGTTTGGCGAAAAGCTTTGTTTGACAGTCATTTTGTTGTGCCTATCTGCGACTCAGCATCTCCACTATATGATAAGTAACAACTATCCTTTTCATAACTTTGTTGCTCCTATCTGCATAATGTGTTCCTCTATGCACCGAAGGTGAAATATCCCTTTTTACTGGGTGTTGGTCATGAATGGGGGTGGGGGAGTTGAGAGGCGAGGAGGAGAGAGGGTAAAAAGTCATGTGACTGGTTCGATGTGGCCCATTACAATTTCTTCTATTGTGCTAATCCTGTCATCTGGAAGTGACACCTACATCCATTTTCCTCATTTGGTCAACGTATTCTAATACCTCCCTTCCCACATAATTTTTGCCCTCTATGGCTCCCACTAGCGCTATGGAGGTTATTCCCTAATGACTGAATACATGTTCTATCATCCTGTCCCTAGTTACTGTTTTCCACATGTTGCTTTCCTCACAGTGTCTGTGAAAAACCTCCTCGTTTCTTATCTTATCAGTCACTTAGTTTCAGGTTCGTTCTCTAAAACCACATCTCAAAGATATCGATTCTCTTTTCGGTTTTCCCAACATCCGTGATTCGCTTCCATACAATGCTGTATTTCAGAAGTAAATTCCCAGAAATAACCTCATTGCCAGTGATAATCTGCTTCTTACCTCCTCACTTCTTCTGCCAAGCATTGTGCTACCTCCAAATTAGCAAATTACATTCACTTTATTTGCTACGTGATCACCAAATCTGATATTATCTTTGCCGCGTACGTCTGCAAATCCTCATTACTTTTCTCTCTTTTTGATTGCTCTTAAACCATACTCTGTGCTCAATAAATCGTTTATTTCATTTAACATATTTCCTTCCGAAAATTATAACGTATTGCGCCTGTGCACTGCAAGACAACAAAGAGCACGATACTCTGATGCCAATTCTTCAGAAGAATAAAGAAAAAATCGCAAAGTCCAAAACAACGACACAACACCACAACAGTAACGGCACACCAATTACTAAGGACCGATTCCAAAATAATGTTGTGCGAACTCATACGTCTACAGCCCAGAGGTAATTGAGCCACAGCTAGTTGGAGTGCGTCCACAGAACACAGAGGTTGACTAGAATGTGCGAGAAAACATTTCCACAGCACTGTAGGGAAAGCAGGCTAGCACGCTTAAACAATACTGTCAATTTACACTGCTAATACCATCAACAATTCGCCCATTGTAGAGGGATGCTGACAGCTTTCCAGGCAAGCAAATGGGAAGTATCGGTACTTAAAATGGAAATCAAAACTCGTAGCTATAGTTCTGACGTCAGCTGATAATGTGTGTAATTTCATATTATGAAACAATGTATGTATATTGTGTGTAGTACGTCCAGTAACTGGGAGTGAGAAATGAATGATGTAGCACTAGCCTTTCATATTATTAAATAACATTACTGTACTCTGTGGGTAGACGGAATGATGTAGCACATTTTTTTAACACTCTAGCGTTGTACTCGAGAGTGGGGAGACTCCAGTTTCCATCCGGCAATCCTGATTTAGTTTCTCGTGGTTTCTCTAAATCACGCCGGGCAAGTGCCAGAATGGTTCCTCGTATAAGGCCACGGCCGACTATCTGGCTCATGCCTGCCAATCTAGACATGTAAGTATTTAATTGCCTGAATACAGGATTTACGATATTTTCTTATCCTTAAACTGTAATACCAGTATACTTGTAAAAGTGATCTACAGATAAATAAAGCTTCTATTACTTTTGCAAGTACTACTACTATAGCCGAACCGCATCTTGGAAAATATCTGTTAGTGGTAAAACTGGAGAATTACGAAGCAACCCATAGCAGTCGCTGACATTTGCGGTAAAGATTCGTTACATTCCTATCTTTTACGTCTGTGTGGCAAAGAACAAATTGTTACACGACCATTAATAGTGTCAAAACACGCAATCTACAGCGTGTCCACACTACTCAGAGGGTTAATAGTACTTGTATATAGGAGCTATAGGAGAAGCAGATAAACAGTCGCCGAATTCCCTTCCACATTCCACTTTTTTTTTCTGAGGATGCACGAAGCAGAGATCAAAATTTGTGGAAATTCCGACCATCGATGCAGTGACTTAGAAATTCCATGTGGGCAAACACCTAAACTGGTTCCTCCTTAACTAGTAGGTAGTATTTTTTTGTACAGTTGGACGGGGAGTGTTCATCGGAGACAAAGATATCTTCAGGAGTCTCATAGCGAAGGACCGCTCTTACCCTCAATACACATAAAAGAACTTACGGATAGGGTAAGCAGCAATCTGCTGCTGTTGCTGATGACGCGGCAGTGTACGAGACAGTGAAGGGCGGAAGACGTTCTTTTCGCGAAACACTGTTCAGAAAATTTAGAGCATCAGCATTTGCGACAGCTTGTACAACTATCCCACTGCCACCAACACACATCCCACGAAGACCAAAAAGGAGATACCGGGCACAGTCTAGTTGGCAGCGATATAATGATCCACCCGCTATGCCCGTATGTTGATATGCACGGTATGAACCTAGATATAGACCATTACGGAATAAGTGACAAAACACAGCCAATGTCGCCAACTGTTCTTAGTGCTTTTCATGGAAGATTCAGAACAACGAGCGTTGAACACAGCCAGCGTCTTTGTGTCCTGCTTCCTCCATTATGCTGAGGATACATTTCTAATCTGGCCACCTGTCAATGAGGAACTGCAGCAGATTGTCGACCTCATAAACAGCCTGACTACAAACATCAAATTTATAGCGAAGAGGAAGAACAACAGAATGATGGCTTTCATTCGTGTGCTAGTTGAACGTAATCTAGATGAGCGAATTGGTCATTCTGAGCAGCGAAAGCCGACGCTTACGGACCTGTACATCAGCGGGAGTATCGCTGATCATTCAGCTCAAAAGGAAGCTATGTAGAACACACTAATACACAAACCCATGACATCTTCTGACAAAGACTACTTTGGTTCCGAAATGAATCTTCCTCAGAAGAAATGGCTACGCAGCCGATAAAATTAAGTCAGCAGTATCCAGGAAACCAAGACGCAATAGTGATCAAATAAATCAAGAGTACCAACATATTGTCCAGCTCCCATTCTTCGATTCAACAACCAGTAAGGTATAGTGTTAAAGAGGCAAGCAATAATACATGTGTTTCGACCACTCATGACAACTAGTGAAATGTGTAATTTTTGAGAAACGTTTTACAGAATGTTTTCATGATTGTAATAAACTTCGTACATTTTATTCAAACTCTTAGCTCCTTTTTTTATACATTTTACGCATGACTATCCTGATAGACTCAGTTTGTACGCAGCGCCTTCTTTCATGCAATATGATGATTGTGTCCTAGGCTAACTAAAAAACGTTATTTTACTCCGCATGGTATTTATTCCTCTTTTATTTCTCCAAGTATTTATTTTAACTTCATGCTTATTGCTATTTTACGGACTTTTCGTGACTATAAACGACTACAGTCACTCTATTTTTCAACTTTTGATAGCTTATGTGTTTGTTTTACGTTTATGACTACTTAGAGGGGCCCATGGTGTATTATATCGTAGTGTTGTAACCTATATTTCTGTACATCTGACGTTTTTACACCTATTTTATGGAATGCCTGAAAAACAACTAAGTTTACAGTTCTTTTAAGCTTCAGTTTTCTTACGCTCGTTGGTATATGTCTTTGACTACCTTGGTGAGTCAATGAGATTTTGTCCTATAGGTCTTTTGATGTAACTTATCTATTTTTTCCTTTTTCATGCTTTAGATATTATGTACCGTACTTTACTTGTTATCTTGTTAGTTACTTGGTTAATGTCATCTTGGGGATCTGGTACACATTACGACAGTCGTCCTACTTGCACTCCAGTAGTTTGTAACAACTAGTCGCTGTCGTAACTTTGAATTCGGCTCTTGTGCAAAGTGCACGTCGTCACCTTCACGCAGCTTCAGTGGTAAACAACAGCGTCGGTCAAGCAGTATCTTCACTGATACTACGATCTAAGAGCAATGCCCAAATACTTGCATGCATTTCTACATGTCGACCTGCCTGCCAGTACGTATTTCACATCCAGCCGCTATCGAAGCTAAGAAATCCTCTTCTGCTGGATGGCGCATATCGATACGACCACGCCGTCTCCGTGGGAACCACTAGCGTGGCCTAACCATCGTCTTTGCTGCCATACAATCTAAGAGTCTGCCATAAATTCCCACAGATGGCTATCGATGTTCTCACAACCGATTATGACTGGTTACCTCTTTCATATATATATTTTCATCACAAATTGACGAAATGCTGTTTATATCAGTTACTTTATATTCTATAAGGTACATATTTCTTGATTTGTTATTAGCTTTCGTGTAACCATTCTGTGTATACTTTATTGTAACAATTGTTTTACGTTCTATATGCCTAGTGGCTATTGCTGATGTAATTCGATGTGCAGTGGACGGAGCATCACGTATTTAAGCAACAGCTGAATTGTTCTCAGTAGCAGTTAGCGTTCGTGGATTCGTAACTCCTGCTCCGTTTACCGCCACTGCCTACCATCGTGGCTATAATTTCTTCTTTTATTATTTGTTATGTAATATGTATTTTACATGTCTGTTGACGACATGCCATACAGTTGAAATAAAAACATTTGTGAAAATGTACCGTCAAACTAGCACCGAAAATTTTAAAGCAAAAAAGTGTTGGATTACAACGAGTCTAGAGGTGTTGTGGACACATACGTCACGCTAGTTAGCTCAACAGAATGTGTTTCATAACTCTTAAATGGTTCAAACAACCCTTCTTCGCTCCTTGGACATGTGTATGCTGAATTCCCAAGTTACCTACGATGTTCTTACCAGAAAGAACATTTCAGCCACTGAATTTTTTTTCGGCCTCATTTGTGAGATGTTAGAAATATACCACCGAGAAAAGAAAGCATCAGGAGGTCGATCAGGCGAGGAAAATCCGTTGCGTCTTACAGAAAGATACTTTCCAAGCATCGTTGAATTGTCAGTAAAACAATGCGGACCTATAAGAAAATGCCTCACCTGTAGCAAGAAAAACCTAATGGAATTGCGTTACTGCTGTAAAAAATTTGATTTGGGGCTGTGTGTTGTGCCTTGTTTCGAAATACACTGATGAGCCAAAACATTCTGACCGCCGATTAATAATTTATTTGTCCATCTTTGGAACGAAATACATCAGTGTTTTGTGTATCAGGGATCCGACAGGCTGTTGGTAGGTTTGTGGAGGTATGTGCCAGTAGATGTCTAAGCACAGGTTATGTAATTCGCGCAAATAACGTGACCTGATTTGCGTGTCCCGATAGCGACCAAGATAGGTTCCACAGGATTTACATCGGGCGAATTTAGTCGCCGAGACATCAACGTGAGTTCACTATAATGCTCCCCAGACTACTGTAGCATGGTTCTGGCTCCGAGACACCGTCAATTACTCGAAGACGACATCGCCTTCGAGGAAAACATCAAGCATGAAGGGATGCACAAGGTTCGCAGCTGTTAGCGTGTCTTCGATTACTACTGCAGGTCCCATGCAAGCGCAGGAGAATGTTTACTACAGCTTAATACTGCTCCCATCAGCCTGCGTCCGTGGCGCGCTGCACGTTTCAAGCCGCTGTTCACCTCGATGACGGCGTTTGTGGAGACGACCATCGACCTAGCGTAGCGAAAACGTGATTTATCCAAAGAGCCGACACTTTTCCATTGACCGACGGTCGAATCCCGATTGCCCGTACTCACTCCATTCGTAACTGACGGTGTCGTTTGGTTCAGCATGTGAACGCGTAGGGATGGTCTGCTTCGGGGCTCCATGAACGATATGCTCCGAAGCACTTAAGCGTGTACCAGCATTGTGCTCTTTCGGCAGAGAAGCCTACTTTACGGAGCAGACAAGCCTCCAGACCCCACGTTCTGTGAAGAGTCGTGGACGTCTAACCATTTAGCGCCTAGTGGTAGTTCCAATGTCCAGTCTCTTTCCGTAGATGTTCACGACAGTAACACGTGAACATTTGACCAGCTTCGCCGTGTTCACAGCCTCTGCGTAATAATAATCAGCCCATTGTCAAAGTCGCTTATCTTAATGCTTGTTCACAGGCTCTGCGTAATAATAAACTGCCCTTTGTCAGTGTGGCTTATCTCAATGGATTTCTCTATTTACAGTCCTTATCTTCGCTAGGATGATCCCTCGTCCGTGTCTGCTCAATTTACATATTTTTGTCCCTGTGTCACATGGCCGTATCGCCACCAGGCGGCATCCAGCTTCGCGGTTGGATTGGATCATAGTGCTTTGGTTTAACAGCCAAACAAATTGTGATATGTGCTTCTTTGTAATGTTATCTCATTTTATTAATGTGAATATATGTAGAAGAACTTGTTCTGATAATGACTTCTCGCAGCAATCCTCAGCACCGCGAAGAGGATAATATTCTAAGCGTGTGCGGTAGCTGCTATGTAGGGCAGACGAAACGAAGCTTGCCTATAGCTACCCTGAAAGTCAGCGTCGGAAAACCAGTAGCGATCCTGTACGGTCCAATGAATGAACACTAGGCTTCCCCACTAACAACACTCTGATTAAGGAAGCCGTGACCAAAGGGTTTTTGCGACAGGTGGCGACACAGGTTGTACACGTGGATGGAAGCCGGCATGTGACGAAGACAGCTCACAGAGGAACATTTCACACTCTCGTATTTCACCACCCACGGGTTGGAAGCAGTGGAAAAGTAATCTTTGCGCGCAGAGGGCATGAGTTTAGCAGTCGCTTTCTCCGTGACGTAATCAAGGCAACCAGATACCGCTGCCAGGGGCTCGCAAGTTTCACGACAGTCACGCCTACCCAATTACGACGATAATGGAGACAACTCATTGCATCTTGTGATTTTATCGGAATTCTATACGCCAAATTATGTTCAGGATATACTAATCGTGTCAAATGCAGATTGCTTCCACCCTCCAGACAACTAATCATGAAACAGTCATACGGAGTGTATTCGCGGGTATTACGACTGGCTAGATGAATATTTGACTGACAGTATCCAGTACGTTACACAAGTTCAAATGTGTGTGGAATCTTATGGGATTTAACTGCTAAGGTCATCAGTCCCTAAGCTTACACACTACTTAACCTAAATTATCCTAAGGACAAACACACACACCATGCCCGAGGGAGGACTCGAACCTCCGCCGGGATCAGCCGCACTGTCCATGACTGCAGCGCTTAGACCGCTCAGGTTACACAAGTAGGCGATTATTATACAGTAACGTAAGTAACACGGGACGCCCTTAAAGGAATCATAAAAGCAGCTCTCATGTTCTCATCATACGCTGTATGATTGTACTCCGACGATGCAGTTGTACGAAGGAAAATATCATCGTTTGAGGCTCATAAGAAACTGCAGAACTACTAGGACAAAATTTCGAGTCCATATGATGAATGGCAGCTCTTGTTACTCGTGGATAATGCCTATAACAAGGAAGAATAACTCGATGATATCTGATTGCAAGATTAGTGGTGAAAATCTTTAGTGCGCCAAATTGAGTAACTATTTATGGTTAATAGTAAGAAGCGATGTTAAATGATACGATCACGTAAAATCAGTATTAGAAGGCGAAAGGAAGATTTAGATTTGTTGTAAGTGTTCTGAGAAAATGCAAAGGCTCTGTAAAGAAAAACGTCTGCAATACGATAGTGCGACCAATTCTAGAGCATTGTTCCTGTGCTGAAGTCGTTATTGAACAGGCACGACAACATCTAGTGAACTCAGAAACACGCTTCTATGACCCTAAGGGGTCGGAGTACCAACAAAGGGGACGTAGTTCTCACGAATCACTTTGGGTAAATTTATTATATTTATTAAACTATGTCTGAAGAGCAACATACGATTGTGAATTAATTTTCAGCCGTCAGGTGCATAATTGTTAGTAATTTTAAAATTTTCTTATATATGAGATAGATCTTGTTTTATAATTGACATTGGTAGCAGATTAAGATATTGTTGTTTTAAAGGAATTTGTTTATATGCTTGTTAAATAAAACGAGTGATAAAAAGGGTTCTAGTCCTTCCTATTTGTTTCTCTGTTCCCTAGTAGACCAACGTACCAGATACAACAGTCTATTAAGTTTAATTGTAACCATCCTGTATAACAATCGCCAGTAGTTGAGTGCATAGGGTAATAGCCTTGTATTCGTGAAGTCGTTTATTGGAATATAGGTAGAGGTAACATTTTTGATATTTTATTTTAAGTTCTATATTTATTATCAAATGGAAACATTAATTAACGAATATTAGTCATATTTTTAATGTAGATAACAATTTCCTTTTTAAATGTTGACTGTATGAAATGTGTTACCGTTAAAGGGAAAGGACTATATACACCACTAATACAGTTCAAAAAACAAAAAACATATTTTCTATTTGATGTTTCAAATTTTTGTACCATTTTGTAATGTAGAGGGTGACCCAGACATCCGTTAAAATTTGAAAATGCGCTATTTCGCGGAAGAATGTACGTAGAGAGGTAAAAGTTGACACACATGCCTGAAGTGTTATAGGGTTTTATTGAAACCAAAAACGAGCGCCATTGGCGAGAGATGGCTTTGGACAGCAACACGCCAGTGACGACGCATGAGAATTGTGTATAAAACGAGCTTTAGTGAGAGAGGAAGCCACGTCAGTCAAGTTGGAGCCCTGACAGCGTTTACTTGCGAGCACGTGCGCGTCGTTCGTTACGTGCATCAGTGTTGTTCATCGTTGTTTAGTCGTAGTGTTTGAGTCAACGTTGATTTGCCTTTCGCCTTTTAAAGAATTGTTGTTTTTTCGTTTGCGTCCCGTTGTGCCGGACATTTACAGGCGACAGGCGTTAGTGTATTTTGTCTACCGGGGCCCTGACTACGTCAGTCAGTCCGAGGCAAAGCACGGATAGGGCCAAGAAAAGGATTCTGCGGCTAGGCGACTCTTTGGCCGCCCCTTCGCGAAGCAATGCGACACCGGCCGCTCGACGGCCGTCCCGGCAAGCTGCAGGAAGTACAGATACTGACACCACCCAACGAGCTAAGGACCGAGCACATCGTGTCTCCCGCCACAAGTCACCGAGAACTATTGACACTGATAGAAATTCACGTAAAACCTGCCCACAGCCTCGTGTGAGGGACTGATCTTCCTCTTCGCCATCCGACGACTCCCATGGCCGCCTGGTGGTAGACCTCTCACCCAGTGATGGTCAAGCCATGTCGGCCCCAAGCTTTGATACAACCGACAGCCACCTGTTCGCCCCGTCGGGTGCTGTTTCGTCTACACCGTCTCGTCGGCCCAACGGGCCTTCTGGGGACTCCGACCCTGTCGGTCCGCCTCGTGGTCGAAAATCTAAACGGTCTTCCGCTCACGCTCGCCACAGAAGCCGAGAATCGGATTCAGATGCTTCCACACCTGGAGCAGCCGCAACTGTTGGTGTCTTGGACCAGGACATGGGTCCCCTCTCGACCCCATTTCTCAAAATCCACCGCCACCACCACCACCACCAAAGAAGGAGAAGATCCCTCCTACCGAGGTTTTCAATCCCACAAACTATATTAAACTGAAAACTTAACTGCAACGCCTCATTGCAGGCCAACGGCGAGTAGTTTACCAGACAGACCACGTCGAGTACTGCTTAATGAGGAGGACGATTATCTCCAAGTCCTCAAATTTCTGAAGTCAAGAGCTATGAACTACTACAGTCATAGGCTTCTGGCGACAGAAGAAACAAGAATCGTCATCAAAGACCTTCCCTGCGAAGCTATAGAAACAGACGTGAGGGATTTATTACCCCTTGACAAGTTCTTGGACCTTTTGGTCCACCAATACTACTAGAGGGACCCTGAGACACGGAAATTATTCTCTATGCCCGTCCGTGCTGTCTCACTTATTAGGAGAGAAGACATCGAACGCATTTAACAAATCAAGTATTCCCTGTGCACCAAAGTGCGTACAGAATCATATGAATGTCGCAACGGCCCCTCCATCTGCCATAGGTGTTAACGTTTGCGACACACCAGCAATTACTGCTCACTGCCTTTCGATGTGTCAAGTGTGCCGACTCACACGCAGCAGAGGACTGCAAACTCCCGACCTCAGGAACACCCGCATGTGCCTGCTGTTTGGGCACCCTTCAAGATTCCCACCATCTGGCTTCCTGGAAGGGTTGCCCTATATAGTAGAAGGGTATGAAGTCTTCCCGCCCTCCAAGAAGGAAACCAAGGACAAATCAGCCAACCATTTCCCCGCCTTAAGGGGTAAATGGTTCAAATGGTTCAAATGGCCCTGAGCACTATGGGACTTAACAGCTATGGTCATCAGTCCCCTAGAACTTAGAACTGCTTAAACCTAACTAACCTAAGGACATCACACACATCCATGCCCGAAGCAGGATTCGAACCTGCGACCGTAGCAGTCGCGCGGTTCCGGACTGAGCGCCTAGAACCGCGAGACCACCGCGGCCGGCCTTAAGGGGTAAATCCGACGACCATCCCACCCCTGATGCTCAGGTGCCGGACCCATCTGCGACACAGGAGCCCCCTCTGTCTCCATCCCCTATGACCATATTCACTACTGCAGCTTAGTCTCTCCTGCTCATCCGTCTTCTGTGACGCATACCAACGCCCACGAAACTGACAGACTGTCTGGAGTCTCCTTACGTCCTCCTGTTGAAGTGCTACAACCCTCCATTGCGACACCTTCTCCACAAGTCACCACGCCCACTCCTGCCTGCTACAGGGTCAAGCAACCCACCTGTGATATTGCCCCAGTGGTGGAGACAGATGCTTCTTTCTGGGATGACATGAGAGGAATCCCGCAGGTCAACTCTCTTTTCTAGTAGCCTTACACCAGGGCATCATTCGCGAAAAAGCTCAAAAGATCCGACGGTCTGAGGACGGGCTCGCAAGGTCGTCGCCCTTGTTGATGGGCTCAGCCAGATTTTATTATAATGGCAAATCACCCACCATACAACCATCAACCCCCAAGGATTTTAATGCTAATGGCATTAAACGTATGAAGACTGAACTAAAGACCTTCCTCTACGACCACCATGTTGACATTTTACTTGTCTCAAAAACTCACTTGAAACCCACCAAAGTTTTTCGCCTCCACAACATGGTTCGCTATCGCACTGATCAACTTCATCTCCAAGGTGGGGCCATGGCAGTGTTCCTACATAAGACATTCGTCCATAATCATAAGACTGTCCAGCCACTAGAACTTGCAGAGGCTACAGCGGTCACTGTTTCTGTCCACCTTGGTGCTATTCCATTTGCTGTGGCGTATTTTAGCTCTAACCTACCACTTCTGGAAGCGGACCTCCGTACTTTAATACCACTTGAAAAATTCATTTTGTGGTAGATCTCAACGTCAAGCATCCAACTTGGCATTCGCGTGTTGCTAATCCCAATGGCAGACTCTTCCTTGACCTGGAAGATCCTCTGGCGCTGTCGATCTATGGCCCACACACTCCCACCCATATACCAGTCTGCTCCGACTGCCAGCCGGACGTTCTGGATGTGGCCATTTTCAAGAACATCGCAGTGCAGTTTTCATTGGAAACACTCCACAAACTGGCCTCTGACCACGACCCTGTGCTCCTGCATCCTACCGACGTTGCTCTGTCTGTAGACGTCAGTTCTACATTGATCATCACGGATTGGGACAAATTTTTCAGGATCCTCAACAACACCACTCCGCAACACCTTTGAGTTTCTCTGTCGACATTACGCGCTTTGCAGGGTCCTGGTTGGTTAGCGTCCTCTATTTAGGATGGCCGCGGCTCGCGAGGTGAGGCTCGGTCGGGGGCAGTGACCGAGACTGTCGGGGCAGTGACGGAAACTCAATCGGCGGCAGTGACGCAGGGAAGACAGCGCACGGAGCATCGCGAGCAGTCAGTCGGCGCTTGGTGTACTGCGAGGACGCACGGTGTTGACATTCCGGCGCCTGGGTCTGGAGGCGAGCGGAACTGGAGGGTAGAAGCAGTCACCGGTCAACATAGGCTCTGTTTAAAAGTCGTGTCTATCTCGAATCCTGAGGAGAGCGCGAATGGTTACCCTGGCGTGCATGTTAACAGCGCGCTCCTGGATTTACTTAAAATGGTGGCCCATTTTGTGGTGGAACTTTTGGATGTGACTGCTCTGCGTAGCCATCTTGATTTTTGCTAGTCATTCCTCGAACCACTTTGACGTGGGTCCGAGTTACTTGGTATTGCAAGTCCATGTAGCTGCGCTGTGCCCTGGTTCCATTGCATTTATCTTGAATTACAAGTGTGGCCTTATTCAGCGATTGCTTTTTTTATTATTTTTAATATGTTAAGTGGTCAATTTTATGAATCAACGTTTATTCTCTGCTGAAACTTCAGCTGCTAATTTAAATTGGATTTGCAAACTTCTTACTTGTTGACAGCGATAATAGTAACAATTTAGCGCCGTCAGGCGGTGCTTTGGTATTTAAGGTTATGTGCGGATTGTCTGGTCATTATCACCTTGAACTAATTGAGGTTTATAAATTTACGAAGTGAAATTTCACGTCACTGAAGAGTGTTTAATGAACTATTGCTGTAATGTTAACTGCTGTTGTCACACTATAACGTTTAATATCTCTTCCTGCATTTGTCGATACCCAGTGCTTGGCTGTTGGTTTTAGTATTTTAGTGAAACGTGTATTAATACTGCGTTTGTGTATTCCAGACGCCGCTATTGGTGTGCGCAAGCCCCCCTTGCCTTTTGTTGTCACTAGAGCTCCCGAGCACGGAATTCAGACGCGCGCCCGGTGTGAACGCCAAATGTAGAGATTGTGCTGATTGTTGTGTAGATCTTTCAGGCTATTATAACATCATATTGCCAAATGTTTTCCATAATAGTTAATTCACGTGTTTATGAGATCTTTCTATCTGAGTACTTTTGAAACCTAATAGCTTTTACAAATTGTTATTTTTCATATTAACAAGGCCTGATAATTGGCTTAATTTCACAACTAGTGAGCTTAGATCTGCAGTTATGTTACAGTTATATTTGTGTAAAGTATTTTTTTATTAATTTAAAGTTGGGACCATAAGACTGTTTTTCTTTTAAATTTTTTTGAATTATTCTGATTGCTTTTATACTATTGAATAATTAGCAAATGCTAATTAATCATTGTGTTTTTAGCAGTGATCTGTTTTAATTAACGTGGTGAAAATCAATTTTTGTATCCTCAAATGGGGGTCAGAAATCCACTCCAGCAGCCCATGTGCCCTGCTTACCAATCCTCTATCTTACCAACCTTGACCTGACAACGCCTGCCAATCTAGTTGATTAACTAACCTCGAAAATCCAGAAGGCGATGAAAGCTTCTACTTCCATTGTCCCAAGGGCTTTAACCCCACTGGATGTCTTGCCTCTGCTATTGCGCGAACTCAAATCCCAGAAGAACTACTACCACAGATGGTGAAAGCAGTTTCAAGACCCTCGGGATAAGCATAAGATGAAGCGTCTTCATCGTGAATTCTGCCACCACCTCACCAATTGGAAAACAGAACAATGGGAGGACAAGATGTCCGCCTTACTCCTCCAGCATAAATCAGAATGGGCTGTTGTCCGAGCCCTATGGCACTCCGCAGTGAAGACCAACCGTCCTCTCTGCACAGTGGATGGCTTAAATTATGATGCCCCCTTTGTGTTAGAAACGAGGGGAGGGGTTCGATGTATTTGAAGCACAGAACCAATTGCTCTTCCAGAACCTTACGCCTGATGAAGTCCAGAATGAACGTGATATTTGGGCAGCCATTGCCGCTTTCAGACAAAGACCACCTCAGAATGCCCCTCGCCTTACGTACCCAGCGGAAATCCAACGGATCCTCCAGTGGAAACGTGGGCAGTCGGCTCCAGGTTTGGATGGCATCTTAACCGAATATCTCTGCCAGCTCCCACGTAAGCCACTGGTCATATATACCAGCATCCTGAACTGCTGCCTCACAACTGACCTTTTCTCCCCACAGTGGAAGTAGGCCAAACTGATTGCCATCCCCAAGCCTCTGAAGGATCCTATGGTCCCTGCTAACAACAGGCCCATTAGGCTTCTGAATACCATTTCAAAAGTTCTAGGATTGATCCTCCACCACGTTTCCCACTCTTTGGCAGCAGCTGGGACAATCCATCCAGAACAGTTCGGATTCGCTTCCCAACTATCGGCCGAACTCCATGTTCTTAGGATCAAAGAACATGTCATCAAGAGCTTTAACTCCATCATGTTGACGCCAGCGGTTTTCCTGGACCTGCAAAATGCCTAAGACAAGATTTGGCAGGATAATCTTGTGTACCAAATGCTGGCACAGACGACCATCCCCAACATCTATGCCAAGATCTTAGATAATTTCCTCCACGATAGAACCTTCTTGGTTACTCAGCAAGGAAAATGCTCAAACTTACGTCACATGTCGATGGGTACCCCTCGAGGCTCCTGCGGCGGAGCGGTTCTTTCCGTCCCTTTACGACGAACCTGCACCTACCTGTGAACATTGTCTCAGCATATAATCAGTAGGGAAGCCGAGCGAAACCTACTGTACTTCGACGTGAACCATGCTGCAATTAAAGTCACTAATCTACGTTTCGGGAGAACGTTTTCACACGAAATGAAAGGTTGGAAATTTTGTCCTCCATTAATATATTCTGAAATTTGGGTGAACAAGTATTACTGCCAAGCCCGTGCTAGTCTTAACACAGTCACTCACAATCCCTTTCACTCACGTTAGCAAGTTTATGGTGTTGCATTTCTCGAAAACGTAATAGCTACAAAAATACTGATTGTTTTTGATTGAGAATGCTCGGCAAACATTAAGTCTGTCGGTACCAAATGCAGTCACAGTTTTTAGCCACCCACCTGCTCAATACGCCACGCGGAATATATGTCTTTTCTCGTCACAAAATTCACTTAAAAATTCCGAAATTTCTACACGCCCATCGGAATAAGTACGCCGTCACTTTACCACACTTCTGGTTTATGAAACACTGCTAGATCCGGCAACTTATCGTTTCCATCGGAACTGCTACTACACACGTCCGAACTGTTTCATGGCTAGGCTTCCACTGTTCTCTAGAATACTCTAAGTCTTCTCTACCAGCAGAGAAAGGCGCGCGAAGAATATTGCTTTACCATTGGTCAGTTTACTCAACAGCCAATAGCAAAACAACACCCTCCCGCGTCAACCCGCGCATTTCATCAATAACCAATCGAAAAATAGTAAACCTAACGACTGCAATTTTTATCGACGTAATTATCTAACATGCTGAAGTTTTGTTTATGTATAAAGTTATTTACTATTATTATTTATACCTGAATTAACTTTCCCTTTACCATAAACTTACAATACAAGTCTATTCTACAAAAATCCCCTTTGTCCACATCCATACTTCTTCGAAATGTTCCCACACTAAATCCCACTACATAACTCGTTAAATAATTATCTTCATATTAACCTTAAACCACACTCATCCATCATTCATACTGCTAAAATACATTTATAACATTTTACATACACAAAAAGACATAATAACACTTTATGAAAATACTAGAACAGTTTATGAAAAACAATCTATTACTTCAGCGCACTCTAGTGGGCACAATCGAAACTCTTTCAGTCCCCTATCCAATATTGTCCTCTATCGGCTGATACATAAAATACGTGCGCGTCCAGTCTCGCGTCACCATCTGCCACTATCCAGCTCTGAGACACATCCCCACTTAACCGCCTCCAAGGCAGGCTCGGTATACGGCGCTACGCCTTACTCTGTGTCGTCTTCCATCCCCTTTTACGTTTATGTTAACGATATGCCAGTCAACCCACACTGACACATGGTGCAATACACTGATGATACAGTACTCTGTATGACTGGACGCAACACGGGCCAGCTCATTGTTCATCTACAGAGGCAAGTCGACGCAACAGTGACCTGGCGTCGTTCAAATAATGCCGCCAAAACTACAGCAGTCTGCTTCACCAAACGGCGCTCAATCTGCGCCACATCATCACTATTGTAGGCGTCTGGGTCCCATGGTGCCCTGATACTAAATATCTAGGTGTCCGGATGGATAAAAGACTGCTATTACATAGATATGCGGAATATGTCACACAAAAAGGACAGAAACTGACAAAAGAATCGTACCAATGTTCAACAGCAGAGAACTGAACCAAGACATCAAGATCTGATTGTACTGGATGGTTGTCCATCCTTCCCTCACCTATGGCTTCCCTGTGTGGACTATGATTAGTTCCTCCCTTATGCAGACCCTCCAGACTCTCCAGAATAAGGTGCTTTGGTGCAGCCTGCATGCCCCTCCGGCACAAGGGTAGTTACCCACCATGAGGAAACGAACTTGGTAACTCTGAAGACGCCCATTCGAAAGAAGGCAAGGCATCTCTATGACAAAGTGCATGCCCTGTGCGACACGGTCACTGACGTACAAAACATTGGCACCACGACACCCCAACACTGGCATCGCCAGTCTGCTTCTCTCACCATCATTGAGGAATCAGATTCGGACCATGACTAACGATAGCACGGTTACGGCCATTAATGACGTGTCAGTCTTGATACAAGCACTTGATATGTGTCGACCACCATACGACCAGTAATATCAGTATGCATGTAACTGTTTTGCCTATTGCCTGCTACCTTGAACCTCCACCATTAAAGAGTGGTGCGGTACTTCAAGCCCTACCGCCACACCTTCAACGTGCACTCCATTGATGTCACTGGAATGAAACCATTGTAGGATAGAACACATTTACCCTTACGCCAAGACAGTAAGACCGAGATCCACCGGTGATGCTGTACCTCAATATACCACAAAAAAAGAAAAAAAGGAGGAACTCAGACGCGCCAGCAATCACGGCACGTTGACTTTACCAGAGAAGGCAGGAGACACATATTGATACACATGTGAAAGATCTGTTGCTCGCATCGTTTAGTGAAAATCGCGTGCTGAGCGGTCACTTCCGTCATGCTTGATCTCCCAGATCCGGAGACCTCAGTCTGTGTCATTATTGGTTATAGGGTTACCTGAAGTCGCAAGTCTACCGCGATTGTTCGACGTCATTAGAGATGCTTAAGGTCAACGTCCGACAGCCATTTCTCACCATACCCATTGGACGCTGTACAATACTGTTCACGACATTTTCCTGACTACAAGTATTGTTGATGAATAACGGCTAATTTCTTGAGCATTATGTCCTAAAGAACGTTGTCTATGCTGAAAATCAATTGTTAAGCCAATTATTGCTTCTTTTTATGTGAATAAAATCCCATGTCATTTGAAACCCGTGTTTTAAATTTTTACCTCTCTTCTCGTATTATGTCGTAAAACACTCAATTTTCAAATGTTAACAGACTTTTGAGTCACGCTATCATACGATTAGTAATCAAAAATAAAAATTTTATTTTTATTAAAAATTATGTTTGAGTTCTTGTTGATCAGCGTTTCCATTTGTTGATAAATATTGAATTTACATAACGGTAAATAAAGTTCCTACTATCGTGATTCTAACTGCCGACATTACAATCCCAATGCTCTACCACATGAAAATCGCAAGGGAAACTCCTCATGGCATCCCCCTCAGATCTAATGCTAAGATGGCCCCGTCAAAATCTGAACGTAGGTCAAGCATGAAAACAGGAAGCAGGTCTACTGAACTACGAAAAAAGAAACAAAATAGAAACGATGAACGGCCCAAGCTCAAGATATGCAACATTGAGCGCATTTGCATAGACACGCCATCGTGGTTATGTGATCACTTTGTTGGACTGCAACGAGGGAGATTCGTTTTCAGATCTCCCTCATGTCCCTTACCTGAAGGAAGTCATAAATAAGATGTGCGCGATGGGGACGCGAACTGTTGTCGAATAAGACGAATGCCTTGACAATATGCTACCGATATGTTGGACTATCGGGCGGAGGACGGCATTCACGTACCATACAGACGTTACGGCGCCTTCCATTACCACCAGCGGCGTACTATGACGCCATATAATGGCACCCCAAAACAGCAGGGAACCTACACCTTATTGCAATCGCTGGATAATGTGACTAAGGCGTTCAGCCTGACCGGTTTACCTCTAAACACGTCTCCGACGATTGTCAGGTTGAAGGCTTATGCGACACTCATCGGTGAAGAGAGCGTCATGCCAGTCCAGAGCGGTCCATTCGGCATCTTATTGGGCCCATCTGTACCACACTGCGTGGAGTCGTGGTTGCAAAGATGGACCTCGCCATGGACGTCGGGAATGAAGGTCCGCATCATGCAGCCTATTGCGCACAGTCTGAGTCGTAACACGACGTCCTCTGGCTGCACGAAAAGCATTATTCAACATGTTGGCGTTGCTGTCAGCCTTCCTCCGAGACATAATCCGTAGGTAGCGGTCATCCACTGCAGTTGTAGCCCTTGGGCGGCCTGAGCGAAGCATGTTATCGACGGTTCTCGTCTCTCTGTATCTCCTCCACTTCCGAACAACATCGCTTTGGTTCACTCCGAGACGCCTGGACACTTCCCTTGTGCCAGCCGCGGTGGCCGAGCGGTTCTAAGCGCTTCAGTCCGGAACCGCGCGACTGCTACGGTCGCAGGTTCGAATCCTGCCTCGGGCATGGATGAGTGTGATGTCCTTCGTTAGTTAGGTTTAAGTAGTTCTAAGTTCTAGGGGACTGATGACCTCAGATGTTAAGTCCCATAGTGCTCAGAGCCATTTGAACCATTTGAACTTCCCTTGTTGAGAGCCCTTCCTGGCACAAAGTAACAGTGCGGACGCCATCGAACCGCGGTATTGACCGTCTAGGCATGGTTGTACTACAGACAATATGAGCCATGTACCTCCTTCCTGTTGGAATGACTGGAACTGATCGGCTGTCGGACCCCCTCCGTCTATTAGGCGCTGCTCGTGCAAGGTTGTTTACATGTTTGGGCGGGTTTAGTGACATCTCTGAACAGTCAAAGGAACTGTGTCTGTGATACAGTATCCACAGTTAACGTCTATCTTCAGGAGTTTTGGGAAACGGGGTGATGCGAAACTTTTTTTAATGTGTGTATCTTGTTACCAAATGACTCATGCTGTAGAATCAATGTATAGCATGATAATTGCCAAGACTACAGATGGAGGACAGGCACGTGAATGAACGGACAGACAGTTCATAAATTTGTGAAAAAAGGAAAGGGTGGCGACAGATATTTGAACACGTATCTCCTGCTTTGCAGTGCAGCACCACGGCCACACAACGACGACGCCGTGGTTTTTGCAAAAATGGTTCAAATGGTTCTGAGCACTATGGGACTTACTTTCTAAGGTCATCAGTCCCCTAGAACTTAGAACTACTTAAACCTAATTAACCTAAGGACATCACACACATTCATGCCCGAGGCGTGGTTTTTGCAGTTCTCTCGGTGTTACACATCGTGAGCTTGGGCCATTCACTGTTTCTGTTTTGTATATCTTTTTCACAGTTCAGTACATCTACTTCTTGCTTTCATGCTTGATCTATGTTCAGTTTTTGACCGGCTATGTACTGGGTCATTTTACCACTATATCTGAGGGCGCTGCAATGGGGAGTTTTCATTGTCAGGTACCGATACCCATCCCAACGAAACAGAAATGTTTTGTAGTCTACGGCGCTTGAAAATCAAATTTATAGATGATTTTCCCAAGGTTTTTTTTTCAGGATTGCGTCATACTGGTCTTGGAAGTTGATGTCCGGGAACTTATATTCAAATCCTGCTGGCAAGAAAACAGAGGAGGGCCAGTCGCGGCTGCTGGTAAGGTCTATGCGCCTCGGTTAATTTCCGCAGCCGTGCTCCACGTGACCGCTTCCGTTTACAGCGCAGACTGAGTGGGAGGTACCCGGCCAGCCGCCTGCTCTGCCGTGCTGTCGTAGCCTCGCCTCGGCTCGCCTTGCCGCCGGCGCGCGGCTATTGATTGCCCGCGGGACTCGAGGCCCAGACCCGGGACCCGGACACCGCCGCCGCCGCCGTCGACGCCGACGCCGACGCCCGCGGGGCCGCTCGCACGCCGCCCCAGCTTCCGGCAGCAAATCTCATTAGCAGCGCCTCCCTGTTCCTTTTCTGTCTGGTCCCACTCGTTTTATTTTACAAGGTTATCCGTAAGTACAGAGGTCAATAGATGTACTAGAATAATACACTTAAGAGCCAAAGAAACTGCTACGCCCGCCTAATATCGTGTAGGGCGCCCACGAGCACGCCGAAGTGTCGCAACACGACGTAACGTGAACTCGACTAATGTCTGAAATAGTGCTGGAGGGGACTGACACCACGAATCCTGCAGGGCTGTCCATAAATCCGTAAAAGTATACGAAGGGGTGCAGATCTCCTCTGAATAGCACGTTGCGAGGCATCCCAGATATGCCCAATAATGTTCGTTTCGGGGGGGGGGGGGGGGGGGGTTGTTGGTTAAACCCAGAAGAGTCTTCCTGGAGCCACTCTGGAACATTTCTGGACGTGTGTGGTGTCGCATTGTCCTGCTGGAATTGCCCAAGTCTGTCGGAACGCACAATGGACATGAATGGATGTAGGTGAGCAACAGGAAGCTTTCGTGCATGTCACCTGTCAGAGTCGTATCTAGACGTATCATGGGTCTAATATCACCCCAAATGCACACGCCCACACAATTACAAACACTCTATCAGCTTGAACCCCATTAGTAGTGTAGTAGCTTACTCCATTAGTAGTGTAGCGCTTGACACAGTCACGTCGATTAAATATTTGGGCGTAACATTGCATAGCGATATGATGTGGGACAAGCATGTAATGGCAGTTGTGGGGAAGGCGGATAGTCGTCTTCGGTTCATTGGTAGAATTTTGGGAAGGTCTGGTTCATCTGTAAAGGAGACCGCTTATAAAACAGTAATACGACCTATTCTTAGTACTGCTCGAACGTTTAGGATCCCAATCAGGTCGGATTGAGGGAGGACATAGAAGCAATTCAGAATCGGGCTTCTAGTTTTGTTACTGGTAGGTTTGATCATCTCGCGAGTGTTACGGAAATGCTTCAGGAACTCGGGTGGGAGTCTCTAGAGGAAAGGAGGCGTTCTTTTCGTGAATCGCTACTGAGGAAGTTTAGAGAACCAGCATTTGAGACTGACTGCAGTACAATTTTACTACCGCCAACTTATATTTCGCGGAAAGACCACAAAGATAAGATAAGAGAGATTAGGGCTCGTACAGAGGCATATAGGCAGTCATTTTTCCCTCGTTCTTTTTGGGAGTGGAACAGGGAGAGAAGATGCTAGTTGTGGTACGAGGTACCCTCCGCCACGCACCGTATGGTGGATTGCGGAATATGTATGTAGATGTAGATGTAGATGTAGAACAGTCCCCTGTTGCCGCACGGGGTAGCCACATGGTCCAAGGCGCCTTGTCACGGTCCGTGCGGCTCCCTCTGTCAGAGTTCGAGTCCTCCCTCGGGCATGGGTGTGTGTGTTGACCTTAGCGTGAGTTGAAGATTAAGCAGTGAGTAAGCTTAGGAACCGATGACCTCAGCAGTTTGGTCCCATAAGATCTTACCTCAATTACCAAAATACCAATAGTCCCCTGCTGACATGCAATGTCCAGCGCTTCCTTACCATGAACAAATTGATTAACTGAACAACAGCTTCAACTTTTAACTTCCAAAAACGAAGCATCTGTACGAAATTGCAGATGTCACAAATCAAGACTGGAAGAAGTCGACTATCATCGAAATCACGTCTCAGAATTTACACTGGATGCGGAGACATAAATATTTACTGAGACAGTGTCACGAAAGAGGATCACTGTAGTCTTCAACAACAAATGGTATTTATGGATTCTTTCGTGGCTTCTTTGTAGAAAAATTTCATGTCTAATGCTAAAGAACAAACGAACTGGGTTTTTGTTCTGCCAATGTAAGTGAAAAAAGAGTGCAGCTCGTTTGTGTTTCAGTCTTAGCTATCTTATACTTCAATATACTGCCACAAACAGCGACACTAAATGCTGTCAATGTTGCGGAACGCTATCGATCCGTTTCATTACAGCTGCTCCCTGATTTATGACCAAAGTATTTTTGAACGCCATTTTCGGCTATGGCTTTATCAGACGGTGGGAAATAGGTGTTCGTAGATGGGATCGTAGACAAATTTTAATACAAGAGGATTCTTGAAAAAATGTTAAGAAGAGTGCAGAGAGGCTGGGATTATGAAATAATTATTACTACCAACAGTACAATGATCTAAAGCACACTTCTGAACCTGTGAAGCATTGAATAGCGTACAACGCTCCCCACGCTTTGAGTACACTGCCCCAATTGTCAGATTTAAATCCTATAGGGAACATCTGGAACGAAGACGAAAATCGTGTTAGGAAATATCACATTAGAACTAGCGACCACCTGAAATAAATTGTTCGAAGTGGAAAAATACGGATTCTGCAGTCACCAAATAGCATGTACAGTGAATGTCCAAAAGTAAGGGCACTAATTCATTCAGAAGGGATGATAACTAAATATTACCTGTTCTCTGTTCGAATACTTGTGTCAGGATGTAAACAAACTATTTTTGTTCCCTCTGGTAGTACAAACACAATGCTTTTATATGTTTAGTAGAATACTCAACATTATTTTGTACCAGTTGTATTTATGTCTACCTTCTTTGCATATCTACAGCCATACTCCGCAAGCCACCTGACGGTTGGTGGCGGAGGGTACATTTAGTACCTCTATCGGTTCTCCCTTCTATTCCAGTCTCGCATTATTCGTGGAAAGAAAGATTGTCGGTATGCCTCTGTCTGGGCTCTAATCTCTCTAATTTTATCCTCACGGTCTCTTCGCGAGATATACGTAGGAGGGAGCAATATACTGCTTGACTCCTCGGTGAAGGTGTGTTCTTGAAACTTCAACAAAAGCCCGTACCGAGAAACTGAGCGTCTCTCTTGCAGAGTCTTCCACTGGAGTTTATCTATCATCTCCGTAACGCTTTCGCGATTACTAAATGATCCTGGAACGAAGCGCGCTGTTCTCCGTTGGATCTTCTCTATCTCTTCTATCAACCCTATCTGGTCGGATCCCTCACTGGTGAGCAATATTCAAGCAGTGGGCGAATAAGTGTTCTGTAACCTACTTCCTTTGTTTTCGGATTGCATTTCCTTAGGATTCTTCCAATGAATCTCAGTCTGGCATCTGTTTCACCGACGATCAACTTTATATGATCATTCCATTTTAAATCACTCTTAATGCCTACTTCCAGATAATTTATGGAATCAACTGCTTCCAGTTGCTGACCTGCCATATTGCAGCTAAATGATAAAGGATCTTTCTTTCTATGTATTCGTAACACATTACACTTGTCTACATTGAAATTTAATTGTCATTCCCTGCACCATGCGTCAATTCGTTGCACATCCTCCTGCATTTCAGTACAATTTTCCATTGTTACAATCCCTCGATATACTACAATATCATCCGCAAAAAGCCTCAGTGAACTTCCGAAGTTATCCACAATGTCATTTATGTATATTGTGAATAGCAACGGCCCTACGACACTCCCCTGCGGCACACCTGAAATCACTCTTACTTCGGAAGACTTCTCTCCATTGAGAATGGCATGCTGCGTTCTGTATCTAGGAACTCTTCAATCCAATCACACAGTTGGTTTGATAGATCATATGCTCTCACTTTGTTCATTAAACGACTGTGGGAAGTGTATCGAACGCCTTGCGGAAGTCAAGAAACAAGGCATCTACCTGGGAACCCGTGTCTATAGCCCTCTGAGTCTCGTGGACGAATAGCGCGAGCTGGGTTTCACACGATCGTCTTTTTCGAAACCCATCCTGATTCCTACAGAGTAGATTTCTAGTCTCCAGAAAAGTCATTATACTCGAACATAATATGTGTTCCAAAATTCTACAACTGATCGACGTTAGAGATATAGGTCAATAGTACTGCTCATCTGTTCGTCGTCCATTCTTGAAAACGGGGATGACCTGTGCCCTTTTCCAATCCTTTGGAACGCTACGCTCTTCTAGAGACCTGCGGTATACCGCTGCAAGAAGGAGGGCAAGTTCCTTTGCGTACTCTGTGTAAAATCGAACTGATATTCCATCACGTCCAGCGGCCTTTCCTTTTTTGAGCGATTTTAATTGTTTTTCTATCCCTCTGTGATCTATTTCGATATCTACCATTTTGTCATCTGTGCGACAATCTAGAGAACCTGTAGAAATGATAGAACTAGTAAACATATTCTTCTTCGAATACTTATGTCAGCGTCTGTACCTCCAGTATGTTAGATAATGACTGCACGCGAAGTACAAGACATACAAAAGGTAGGCACATATCAGTTGACTGAGCATCTCCCCAATTTTTAACTTGCATTACAGGTATTGAATACGGACATAGTTTGTGACGCAGCAACCGTCAATATATCTCTCCAGCTTACTGAAGTCGCTGGTGCTCTTACGACAGCTGCCCACTTTGGAAATCTGTTCACTGGGTTACCCATCTGCACGCGCTACGTGGAAACTAAAGTGGAATTCAAAAATGTTTTATTGGCAACACTTAGCTACACTTTCAAGTTGCTTCTCTACATGGTCGCCGCTCTAACCTAGAAATGTATCGTAGCATTGTATCAACGTTCAGTACTCTCGTCATAAAAGGCAGCCGCCTGTGTTTCCCGCCACTTCTTTGCGCTGGTCTGCAGTCGTTGCCTGCGCCAAAGTGTTGTCGTCAGAGGGAGTGGTTCATTTGAGCAGAGATGAAATTCAGAGGGAGGCCCGTCCGGGCTGTGCGGCGGACGATCAAACACTTCCCATAGAAAACGCTACAGGAGCGTCTTTACCGCTCGTGCAATGTCCTGCCAAGAATTGGAATAAAGAAGGAAATGCGTGCAGGCGAAATCTGCGTCCACGGATCTATACTTGGTGGAAGACGCAATTTTCTAGACATCTTTAAGTGCCCACTTTGCGCTCAGAACTGAAAAGAGCCACGTCAGATGGCGACGTGCTTTCCAGAGACACTGCGCAACGAATCTGTGCAAAACTTCATCGGTTTTCACTGTTGGTTTCCATTTCGCACCCGATCGGACTTTACTTTCCGAATATCCCTCCCACAAGGAGAAGGGATTATTGAGGCTTCAAAAAAAAAAAAAAAATCGTTCAAATGGCTCTGAGCACTATCGGACTTAACTTCTCAGGTCATCAGTCCCCTAGAACTTAGAACTACTTAAACCTAACTAACCTAAGGACATCACATACATCCATGCCCGAGGCAGGATTCGAACCTGCGACCGTAGCGGTCGCGCGGTTCCAGACTGTAGCGCCTAGAACCGCTCGGCCACCCCGGCCGGCGCCACCATGCCACCGTGAAACTTAGTGATGAACACGATCACTTACAGTCGGCGCAAAGTAGTTATGTTAGTTTGTACATAACACTTTTCTATTTGACATGCCAATGTGTAGTGATCTTTACGGTTGTGGGAAGTGAATATGCAGTGTGAAACGACTGATGGACAATATGTTGTAAAAATTTTAAAGCATTAAATTTGTTGATGACAGCATAGCTCTCTCGAAAACGGCCATCCAATAAAAAAATTTTACCGATTTTGGCTGTTGAAGTTTTCTTGAGTTATTGTTCATCACTCTGTGTTTTAATTACCAAGCCTGGACCTGTAACCTCTGCCGCAGACATACACGTACTCATATGAATTTTATAAACTTTATTTTTTTTTTTTTTTTTTGGAAAGATAACGCTAAATGTAGTTCATCTGTTCGTGAACAGGCCAGGGATAAGTACTGGGTTTACTCAATTCTTGTTTCGGGTTATTATTGTCGGTATTTGCTTTAGTGTCACTGCAAGGCTTCTCACTGGAAGGCTTCCCTTGTTTTTAACACTCAGTTTCACGTAATTTCTGTATAATATCTTCATCTCTTGTGAACCTTGTTCCGGGCAATGGGCTACATTATATACGAGTCTAAATAGCCTGCAATCTATGATGAGTGTTTATTGTTGCATTAAAACGCGTGCTTTCCCCCATTTTCTCTGATCACGATGCATCTTCCTGTCTATAAAATTAACCTTTTGAGTTTCATCCTGAAAGCAAGTACGGTAGAATCCATTCATCTTTAATCCTGGAAATAAGTAGGTGGCAAACGTGTTTCAAACTGAGTGCAAAACACAATAGTGGTGGTAAACGAAATCTCCCAAACGTTGCCGAAGGTAGTATAGTATTGCGTGTTCTTGAATGATTTCATGTAACTAATGTTGTCTGTTTGCATAGGGTACTTAAGTTTGTAGTGTTAAAGGGTTGAAATTTATTAAAAGCTTTAGGAAAAAATCAAAAGTTAAAGTTTGTAATACTTGCAATTTTACCATGCAGTGGTTAATCCTAAGCTTTTGTTAGGATATGAACGTTATGCCACGTGTCAGTCGCATAATGTGCTTAACTACACGCACAGCGTTCCTGTGATGATCGGCCGCATGTGGAACTCGGTACGCAGCACTCACATCGGGATAATACAGGGTTTTATAGTGGCGTGCGCCGTTTGCATTCCTTGCAGGAGGTTGTGGGAACTGCACTATAGTTCTCCCAAGCAAACAGATTTTTGTTAAATCAGTCTTCCGACAAGTTTGATGTGGCCCACCATGATTTTCTCTCTTGTACTAACCGCTCTATCTCTAATCCGCACCTACACCCAACATTGCCAATCAATTGTTCTGTAATTCCAATCTCTGTATTTCCTCACAAGTTTTGCCTTCTTTGCCTTCCCCAGTACCACAGGAGGTATTGCCTTGTTTTTTAAGCCACGTCCTATCAATCTGTCTGTCCTTCTTGTCAATGTTTTCCACATATTCCTTACTTTACCGAATCTGCGGAGAACCTCCTCATTTCTTATTCTATCAGTCCATTTAATCCTAGGTATCCTACTGTAATACATTTTAAACGCTTCGATTCTTGTCTTTCCAGGTTTTCTGTACGTACAATGCTGTGTTCTACTTGTATAGTCTCAGAAATTTCCCAGCTTGAAGCATTTACTTGGTACTACTAGACTTCATTTAGCGAGAATGCTATCTTTGCCTGTTCTCACGCTATATCCTCCTCGCTCTTTCAGTAACGCTTTATCTTGCAGTACCCCTTCACTCTGTGTTCTACATAGCCCCCACTTTTGATGTCAGTTTTGTCGCTGATCTCATATCTTCATACTGTCTCATTAAACTCGGCGCCCAGAAACGAATACTGCTTTGATGTTCCTAAGTGAAAATTAAGGAGGAAGGAATGTTACGGTCCAAACGACTAAGAGGTCGTTAGGGACGCAGAACAATCTCGAAGAGAGTAAGGATGGAGAAGAGAATCGGCTGTGCCCTTTGAAAGGAACCGCCCCGGCATTCGCCGGATTGTTGGACGAGATATACTGAGTTCCATATCCTAGCCCAGTAGCTCGTCACAAATTTATAAGACACATTATTCCCACTAAACTGTACAAATCGACTTTTTTTCAACGTCACGTTAGTATTTACTCTAAATTGCCTTCCATATATACATCTACACGTTCCTATGGAGCATCATCAATTGCTGTTGAAGAAGCAACTGTAGATGCTCCATAGTAATGTATAGATGTGTATATGGAAGGGAATTTGGAGTGAATATCATTCACGAATATGAACTTCTTAGTTTTCAAGATCTTACGGACTAATAAATTTTGTATTCTAGTTATTTCAGGATGAACAGTTTTAATTTCCCGGCAACATTCAGAACGATGCACACTCCGCTGAACAACAACACATGGTATGTAGCTAAGCCATTTCCCCGTAATATGCTTTTCCGACAAGACCTGTAAGTGAACTTTGTTAGGTAGGAGAGAGTTACTGTTAGACGTGAAGGACGTAGGTCATGCCTGAGTAACAGAGTCGGTGAGACCATTCTCTGCGGAAGTCATGATACCCAGTTCGCATCCCGGTTCGGCACCAGTAATAATCTGTCACTGGGTGTCGGTTTCGGAAGGCCTACCATGATCTTACTTTTTAACTCAGATCCTTGATAGGGAACTGTTTGAGACCTTTGTGTGGATTTATGCGCACTAGAAGTGGAATATTTTATTTCGATTGACGAGCTCGCCCTATGGTTTGCATGGTAAGTAGGTCGCCCTGCCGCAAATATTTCCACGTGGTTAATACATCCACACACGACGCGTGAAAGCTACCGAAGTTGTGAACATGATTTCCAGTGTGATTATTGAGAGCACGGTAACGAGTACATAGGACTTGCTCTCCAACGTTGTCTGCGACTGAAACGATGTCAAGCACCAATTGTCCGCTGCCGCTGGCGCCTTCTACATAACAGATTTTGATTCTGAAAATAACACTCGTGAAATATCAACACCAACTTCATTAGTGGTTCTCCAAGACACGCCGAGCATATCCATAAGAACATTCTGTAGGCATTAACGGATTAAAAGATTATATATTTCTGGCATTCTCAGTATTGGGGCGATCTGCAATGTATGGTAGCAGAAGGAATTTTCACACGCCAAGACCGCTAAGAAACAGTTTTTGTTCTTTAGGGCCAGCAGCATAATATGTGTCCGATAACGACATGATTTTTAGAACAGATGCACCAAAATAGCTAGGTATAATAACTAATATTTATTCACGACGGATTGTTTCGGCATTTATCGCCATTGTCAAGTACGTCTAGACCGGTGTGATATCCGTATTAAGTCGTTAGTGAACTGTCTTATAACCGTCACTGTAACTGTAAATGACGTAAATATATTGAAAATAAAATTTTAATTAGGGTACCATTCTTACGTCCTAAGTACGCGTTATAAGTAGGCAGCCATATATCTGTAACATCAAGAATCCTTTGAGATCGCAAAACGGTCTGCAACATGATCCTTGAGTACATTTGAGAACTCTCGTTGTCCTAGTTCCCACCAGTTACTGGCAATTAGCAGCAATTGCATGAGCATCTGCGCCACTGTTTGCGGTAGTAAACACTTCACAAGAAAGAACAGCGAAGCGCCGACGGGATCCGGAATGCCGCGTAGAATGCGTAACGGTGCCACACCACAGCAGCAGGTTATATCTGATCCACTGTACACACCAACTAAAAAAACAGTCAGGCACTTCGATCGAAGAAGTACATAATGTTTGCAAAAAGGTTCAAATGACTTACAAGACTATATCTTCCATATGAATGAAGATAGAAATTTGGGCTGAATTTTAACCTACATATTGAACGTAAAATTAACGCCAGTTGTAAGATGCCAGCTCATGTGGTTGACAGTAGATTCCCCTGGAGCAGCTGGCTCGCTCGCTTATGGCAATTGCTTACCTTGTGTACGATGCAGATGTGGCGTTCTTGACAACTGCGAGCAAATGTAGAAAATTTCATTTTTCAACAGGGCAGAGTACCACAGCACTGACACCTGCGTGTAAGAGTATGTTTTAACAGTTAGCTGACTCAGCGACGGATCGGGCATAAGAACTCACATCTGCATCTCCATCTGCATCTCCATCTGCATCTCCATCTGCATCTACGTCATTACTCCGCAATTCACAACTGAGTGCCCGGAAGAGGTTTCATCGAACCACCTTCAAGCTACTTCTCTACCGTTCCAGTCTCGAGCAGCGAGCGGGGGAAACGAACACTTAAATCTTTGTGTGTGGGCTCTGATTTCTCTTATTTTATAACGATGATCATTTTTTCCTATATAAATGGTCGCCAACAGACATTTGGTTATTGAAACTTCATGAGAAGCTCCTGCCGCAATGAAAATCGCCTTTATTTTAATGATTGCTACCCCAATTCGTCTAGCATTTCCGTGGCACTCTTTCCCCTATTTGCGAAATTCAAAACGACCTGCCTTTCTTTGACCTTTTTCTAAAATCCTATCTGCTGTGGATCCCACACCGGATCGCAGTGTTCCCGTAGAGGGCGGACAGGCCTAGTGTAAGCCGTCTCTTTAGTAGATCTGTTGCAGTTTCTATGTGTTCTGCCAACATATCGCAGTCTCTGATGTGCTTTCCCATTGCATTACCTATGTTATCGTTCCAGTTTTATTCGTAATTGTAATCCCTAAGTACTTTGTTGAATTCACAGCCTCTAGATTTATCGTCTAACCGAAATTTAGCGAATTCCTTTTACTACTCATATGAATGACTTCACACTTTTATTTAGAGCTAAATGCCACTTTTCGCACCATACAGGTACCTTGTCTAAATCATTTTGCAATTCGTTTTGATCGTCTAATGACTTTACAAGATGGTAAATACAGCATTGTCTGCAAAGAACCTAAGAAGGCTGCTCAGATAGATTGCTAAATCGCTTATGTAGATCAGGAAGAGCAGAGATCCTATAACACTTCCTTGGGGAACGTCAGATATTACTTCTGTTTTACTCGACGACTTTCCGTCAGTTATTACAACTGTGACCTTTCTGAGAGGAAATCACGAACCCAGTCACACAAATAAGCCGATACTCTATAGCCACGCTATCTGATTAGAAGTCGCTTGTGGAGAAGCCTTCAGGAAATCTGAAATTATGTGGAATCATTTGACATAACCTGTCTATATCATTCACAACTTCATGAAAATAAAGAGCTACCTGTGTTTCACAATAACAATAGTTTCTGAATCCATTTGCTATTTGTCAGTAATCGTTTTCTTTGAGGTAATTCATAATGTTCGAACACAGCATATGGTCCAAAATCCTACTGCAACTCGACGTTAGTGATATGGGCCTCTAATTCGGCGGATTCCTCATATTTTCTTTCGTCGGTATTTTTCTGTCTTTCCTGTGTTTCGGAACAGATCTTTCTACGAGCCTTTATTAAGTGATTTAAGCTAGTTCGTTACACCGAGGATATCTACTTCTACGTTACTCATGTTGACAGTGGCTCTTGATTCGAATTCTGGAATGTTTACTTCGTCTTTTTTTGTGAAGGAATTACAGAAAACCGTGTTTAGTAACTCTGCTTTAGCGGCACTGTCATCAGTAATATCATCATTGCTAATTCAAAATGAAGGTATTGATTGCGTATTGTCGCTGGCATAATTTACATAGAACCAGCTTCTTTTTGGGTTTTCTGACAGATTTCGAAAGAGAGTTTCGTCGTGGAAATGTTAAAAGTATATCGCACTGAAGTTCGTGAGAAATTTCGCGCTTCTGTAAAGGTTTGCCGATCTTGAGGATTTTGTGTTCTTTTACATTTGGCAAGCTTTATTCGTTGCTTCTGCAAAAGTGTTCTGAAGTTTTTTGTGTATGGTGGGAGATCAGGAGCATCTCTCATGAATTTTGTAGTATGTACCTCACAGCTGCCATCGATAGTATTTCTTTGAATTAAAACACCACTGGTCTACGCTTAAGCAATCAGACTGGAAGAAGTAGGGATAGCGTCTTAGGAAGGCATAAAGCGAATTTTTATCTGCATTTTAAATAGCTATAGTTTGTGCTTATTTTTGGTAGGTTTGGATGTTCTGGTATTCAGTCTCGCTGGAGTAGCCTTGTGGTCATTAATACCTGTATCTGTCTTGATCCCTATTTACTCAGGATTATTTGCTGCTAAGTAGGTTTTCACAACCATTTACGCTTCTAGTGAGATCCTGAACAAACTGTTCAAAATGGTTTTATGAGAAACCCCTCTGTACAATTTCGGATGATGTTTCATGCCAACCACCGGCTTTAATCAATTGTTTTCACCAATATCTCGAGGGTAGATTGAAGCCACCACCAACTATAATTGTAAGAGTGGAATACGCACTTGAAATAAGAACCGAGTTTTCTTTGAACTGGTCACCAACTGAATCATCTGAGTCTGGGGATCGGTAAAAGAAACGAGTTATTAATTTTTTCCAGTTGTCGAGTATAACCTCCACGCATACTAACTGACAGCATCTCTCTGCGTCAATTTCACTACAAGATGAACTGCTTCCGACAGAAATAAACACTCCATCACCAACTGTATTTAATCTATCCGTTCTGAACACGGTTAAGTTCTTTGTAAAAATTTTGTCTGAACTTATTTCCGGATTCAGCCAGATTTCCGTACCTACAACGATTTGAGACACAGTGCTTTCTAATAGCGCTTGTCGCTCTGGTTCTTTCCCAACACAGCTACAATAATTTACAACTATGATACCGACTTCTGCTGGGTCTATCCTCGTCCAGTGTTTGCCCTCCGCCCTTTTAGACTGATGCCCTTCCTGTAGATTCGTAAGTTCCTTTAACCTAAAAAACCGCCCACACCCTTCCACACTGCCCTCTGTAGCCATGTAGCCGCTTCCTGTGTGTGATGGACCCGTTACATTTAGCGGAACCCGAAAATCTGCGACCCTGGAAGTCGAAGAATCTGCAGCCATTACTGTCGCAGGACCACCTGAGCTTCCGATTCAGACACTCTAGTCGTCTGTGTTCCAAAGCACAATGGTGAGCTCTGCCTTCATCTCTCTTCAGCTAGTCGCTCAAAACCAGACAGAATCTCTTGCGATCCAAAGTGACACACTTTGTAGTATCTTCATGAGTCACCACCTGCTGTTGGCTGTACCCTATACTCTTCATGGCATTCCGAAGCACCCGTTCCACAGGTGGAATGTCTTATCTCGTTATGCACACTGTGTACACATTGGATTCCTTCCCCTCCTCGGCAGCCATATCCCCAAGGAGCCCCATTACGCGCCCAGCATAGGAGCTTCCACCTACCAGTAATCCCACCTTCTGAGAATGCGCAGACCTTGCTGGTAGAGAGGCTTCCTCTGCAGCAGAGCTAGAAGAATCATCTAGCTCAGGATCTCTGCTAGCCACAGATAGCGCCCGTAACCCGTTTGTCAGATGAACCAGGGAGGCCCTCCTACTGATCCCCCGGAAAGTCTTTCGCTGTGTGCCACACCTTGGGACGACCACTCACTCGACTATAGGTGAGGAGTCAACGTCAGTGGAAACAGTACCCAGGGTGACCAAAGTAGTGGGCCAGTCGGCGGACAAATGGGACTTGCTGGACGTCCTTCGGATCCCCACGTCTGGTCCCCCACAGTGATGCCCAGTGGCAACAGCATCAAGCTGCGTGACGAAAGCCAACACCACCTGGAGCAAAGGGTTACCACCTCAGCTCACAAT
Organism: Schistocerca serialis cubense; assembly: GCF_023864345.2. Classification (NCBI taxonomy): domain Eukaryota; kingdom Metazoa; phylum Arthropoda; class Insecta; order Orthoptera; family Acrididae; genus Schistocerca; species Schistocerca serialis. The sequence continues at coordinate 257,217,766 of NC_064642.1, forward strand.
CTGGACACAGCAATCACAGTTCCTATCCATACCAAAAACGGCCTGATAAGTAGACAAACACACACGAACTATGGCAGTTTAAGCTCAAGAGCGCAGAGGAAATAAAAATAAGTCGCTTCTTACAAGAACCACACAGAACTAAGTGTTGTACTCTGATGAGGTGCTGCAATAACAAACGCTACTATGAAACTGCGTCATCCGCCTTAAAGGTCGCATGATCTCATGTCAATGGTATCTGATTTTTTTTTCTTTTAGGAAAGTCCTGGGGGCGGTTGCGAGGGAGACTCCGTTTACGTACCTCTCCTTCCAACAACTTCGGGCGAACTGCGACTTTGCATAGCGCCTGCAGTAAATGTGGTAAGCATACGCAACTCGCAAATTTATTGGGCAGGTTTGATTATCATCTGAATGTTATTCGTGTGCGTGGCTGAGGACACTTTGAAGATTTGTGGAAAGTAAATGAATACGTGATTTCACACATAATTGTGAAAGAACCAAAAGGTTCTATGTGCATGCATGTAGAAGAAATACTCTTACAAAATAGGATAGTTCTTTTGAGATTAAAAGAGGTAGAAGGAATTGAACGGCACTTTATATGGGCCATAAGAAGCTTGTACAATGAAAAAAAATTAATAGAAACAGGGACAGTGAACTAAGAATGACATTGCAACTAATCTAGCAGCTAAACAAAGTTCTTCTAATTTAATTCTATTTTGTATATGAGTGTCATGCTTAAAAAATAGAATAAGAAAACAGAAAACAACAAAGCGATAAAACCAGATAAGGATCATTATATAAAAACATTAATGTATGCTGACGATCAGACTATAACTGCCACTTCAGGAGAAATAATACAAAAAAATATTTTTAAATAAAACCAAATTGGTAAAAATTATAATTTCAGTATATCTATAAAAAAGAGAAAGGAATGGCAATCTGAGAAAACAACACGTGCACTCAAAAATAGTAATGGGAAACAAAACTGTTGATGATTTTGACTACCTTGGCTGCGAAATTTCTTTAGATTATGATAAAGATATAAATAATAAAACAGCAAAATTTCATGGTGTCAATAGGACAATATAAAGAACATTAAACAAACGACAACTAAAGAAACGGAACTGCAATTCTATAAAACGATAGCTCTTCCAGTGCTACTTTGCTTGTCAGAATCTTTGATAGCAAACAAGGAAGACATAAATGACGAGAGAAATTAAATTCCTCAGATCAGTTAAAGGACATAAATTAAACGGAAGAAAAATAAACGAAGATTATTACAAATGAGCTTAAAATATTTGCTATAAGCAGAAATATTTTATATAAGCAGAAATGGAAGCAACATGTAGAGACAGAATGCAACAAGGCAGATATTCCAAAACGTTTTGCAGTTTATGCCAAAAGGGGTAGGTACAGTACGTCGGCCCAGGAAATGATTAAGCTAAGACGCTGAAGCAGGTTCCTCGAACCTACTCCATGAATGCTAATGACGGTGATGATGATGATAATAAAAACTCTATAGTCTTTTGCGCCAGTTACTCGAAGTTTCTACCTGCATTCATGTTGAAGATATAGTTTTGTGAAATTGGATGAGTCTCTCTTGAAACCCCCTGCAGACTACCTTATTCACGACCCTGTCGTTCCTGCATTATACAGGCATTTACGATTCCGCTGTCACTTAACGACTTGAGGCTAAGAGGTGCAGTGGTGAAATTACATACTACAAGTAGTCACCCTGATTGCGTCTGCTGTCATTAAACATCCTGATAGGGTTCACACGTAGAAGGGTTTGTAAGGAAATTACATGGTCTCACAGACTTTTCAAGTCTCAAACATCTATGATGCACATATTCAGACTGAAGCGACGAAAGAAAATTTGTACCAAAGCTGGGATTCGAACCCAGGTCTCCTCCTCACTAGACAGGTTCGCTAACCACTACGCCACCCTGGCACAGTGGCTTTGCACAATTGTACGTACAACTGTAGCAGCCTCCCTCCAGGAGACCCTGGTTCGAATCTCGACCTTTGTAAAAATTTCCATTCGTCGCTTCAGTCTGCACGTATGCGTCATAGAAGAATTCTGCTGAGTTGTACGCCTATTAGATTACATTGAAACGTGTTTGTAGTTGATGTTACAGTAATAATCCCGTGGCTAGCGCCCTTAGCAGAGAAAGAAACAAGACTACGTAACAAGACAAATGTTTGCAATGCTAACAGGGCGGGAATGTTTGCACTCGAGCTCGATAGGGCAGGAGAGTTTGCGCCGTAGCTGGCTCGTCAGCGCCCGGAGTGGTGTTTCCGGCAGAGCGAGAGTGAAAGACGGCCGGAAGGCCAGAGGTCACTGGGTCAGCCCCGGCGTTCCCCGAGGGCCTGGCATTAGCCGCCACCTGGCCACGCCGCCACCGATCTGCCTCGTTAAATCCGCGGCTGGACCTGTCAACGGCCGTACCGTCACACCAGCCGCGTGCTATTTGCGCTTGTCTCCCTGCCAGCTTCTATCCCTCTCCCACTCCGTCTCACTTCTCTCTCTACCTTTCCGTTTTCTCTTTGGACGCAAGCGCGCTTGAGAGCTAAGTGACTCGCTATCTAGAGAGCTATTGAGTCCGAATATTATTTAAGAATTGTAAATTAGATTTTCCGCTGTTTCCTTAAAAAAATTAAGGGGAAACAGGAAAACTTGCAGATTTTCGACGACGTCGCAGCAGCGGATAATTTAAACCTCAATGTAAGCAGATGATGCAGTGATGAAAATTCATGTGAAGCATTTAATCTATGTCTAAAAAAAAACTAAACTCCGTCCGAACAGGCCTTGGAAGGCCCAACGGTACCGACCGGCCGCCGTATCATACTCAGCGGATGTGGAGAGGCATGTGATCAGCTCGCCGCTCTCACGGCGCTTGACAGTTTTCGTGACCGGAGCCGCTACTTCTCATCAAGTATCTCCTCAGTTTGCCACATAAGGGCTGAGTGCACCCCTCTTGCCAACAGCGCTCGGCAGACTGGATGGTCACCCACCGAAGTGGTAGCCCAGCCCGACAGCGCTTAACTTCAGTGATGCAACGGGAACTGGCGTTACCACTGCGGCAAGGCCGTTGGCTTAATCTGTGTCTGCATATACCTAATACTCCGAAAGCCACCGTATGTTGAGTGGTGGAGGGTACACTGTACCACTACTAATCATTTACTTTTTCGTTCCACTCCCAAATAGAGCGAGGGAAAAACGATTGCCCGTATTCTTCTTTCTTTTTTTGTCAGTTGATGGGAGAGACAGAAGCAAACATGAGTGGGCAGAAGTTCATAGTAGTGTCCGACCTACTCACCACAGAAGAAAAGAAAACTGCATCTTTATTCCTTCATTATTCTCACACACTATATAAATACACAGCAAAATAATTAAATAGAATAACACAAATATGATTAGCTACAGAAAAAAGGAATAAAGTATAGATCAAAGACAAACCAGTGGCAATGTCGGCAATACAGAAAAACACAATACACTCCTAGAAGTATACAAATAAACAGTGAACGAAAAAGTGTCCAGCGTAAAACGTAACAAAAAAAGCGTAGTTTTACAAAGCAGCGTAAAATTAGACCACAGGTTTTAGTGTCTAAAGAAGAAAGAAACTAAAGACGCGTTAGCAGACGGAATTTCCTGATGTAGGAGAAAAAGCAAGTAGAAATTACCCTGAGTAAAAACCAACAACAAGCTAACGAACTATTTTAATATCTAAAAACAGATCAAATTGCAAATATCTTTAATAACAGACCAATGATGATGCTTTACTTCAATAAAGCGAAGCGCGTCTGGTGAGAAATACACGCATTTTCTTGTAGTTGTAGTGACGGAACAAAAATACCCTCAGGAACTGTCTGTACGTCTCGGTGCAAGCCCTAATCACTCTAATCTTATCTTCGTGATCCTTACGCGAAATGTACGTTGGCGGCAATAGAATCGTTCTGCATTAGCTTCAAATGCCATGTCTCTAAATTTCCTCAGTAGCGCTTCTCGAAAAGAACGTCACCTTCCCTCCGGTGATTCCCATTTGAGTTCCCGAATCGTCTCCGTAATATTTCCGCGATGTTCGAACATGTCAGTAACAAGTCTAGCAGCCTGCCTCTGAACTGCTTTGACGACTTCTTTTAACCCGACCTGGAGCGGATCCCAAACACTCGAACAATGGGTCGCACAACTGTCCTATATGCGGTCTCCGTTACAGATGAACCACACTTTCCTAGAATTCTCCCCATAAACCGAAGTTGACCATTCGCCTTCGCTACTACAGTCTTTACACGGTCCTTCATTTCATATTGCTCTGCTATGTTACGGCTCAGATATTCCTGCTTATCGCGATCATTCGCTTTAACCATAAGCCAGTCTGAGCAAAATCCTAAATGAGGACAAACTGCAGGAAACGATCCCTGAGACGATAAGGAGCAAAATGGTCACATGGTAATCGTATTTGAAGGTGAAGATCTTTGGCAATGACCGAGTTATCAGCGCCAGGCAGATAACTGGCCAGCGTAGGGTAACCAAAACAACTGTGTGGAACGTTCTTCTCAGCGGCCATTGTCTGTATCGCTTACAACGCGTGCAAGCCATATTACCTGCGGACTTGCCTCCGCAGCGACCGTTTCGCCGCTGCTTCGTCTTATGGGCCATCTTGGTGCACGTATTCCTGTCATCTACTCTCTTCAAAAATGGTTCAAATGGCTCTGAGGACTATGGGACTTAACGTCTGTGGTCATCAGTCCCCTAGAACTTAGAACTACTTAAACCTAAGGACATCACACACATCCATAACAGAGGCAGGATTCGAACCTGCGACCGTAGCGGTCGCGCGGTTCTAGACTGTAGCGCCTAGAACCGCTCGGCCACGCCGGCCAACTCTACTCTCTTCACAGGTGAGCTAAGGTTACGACGGATGCTATCGTCAACCTACAGGACACCCACTTGTGGGCTGCAAAGAGTCCCCATGGTATGTAGGGGCGGGGATTATTGGCTACCGCCTCGTGGGACCATTCATGCTTTCATAACTTCTCACAGGCGAGGTGTATCTGCGCTTTCTGCAGGTAACCCTGCCTCCCTACTGGGAGATGTATCTTTTGTAGTGTGAGACGTAATGTATTCTCTACGCGGCGGTGCTCCAGCTCAGCGCCCTCTTGAGCGTGGAGTTAAAACGGCACTACAGAGGGCACATTCCACTTACGTGGTTTGTCCTCATGTGTGCTTTCAGTTATTGAAATTACAATGCATTTACTCAAAAAAAATCACTATAGTCCCGAGTTGCATTTAACACTGCGTTACAGTTTTCTTGGATGTCCTCAGTTGCTTCGTAATGGGGTCCCTTCAGTGCAACTTCAATTTTGGGATAATCAGAAGTCGACTGCCGCCAAATCCGGCGAATACAGTGTGTGATCCAGGACTGCCATCTATTTGCTGGCGAAAAACTAGTGCATACCCATTACCTTGTTGGCTGGGGTGTCGTTATGGAGTATCAACGAGGAACCTGCCTCTCAGTATTCGGGCCGGATTAGACGAATTGTCATCCACAAACGCTGGAGGACTCAAAGAAACTTAATCTTGCTTCACTGCTTCATCAAAGTGTCAGATAAGTACTGTTACATCAGCAGCCAGGGTGCCTTCTGTAGCAATGCAAGCCTTTTGACTTTCTATCCAGCTGTTTTTGAAACTTCAAGGATCGTAATTCTGCAACTCCCCATGACATAGGCACAGCCTCGAGTTCGCGTCTCGGTCCGGCACACAGTTTCAATCTGCCAAGAAGTTTCATATCAGTACACACTTCGCTGTGACGGCGCCGGGAAAAGAGCATCTCCGAATCGTCAAAGCTGGCCAGCTGCCCGTGTGCTACTGTCGCTGTCCTCTGTCTAAAGTGGCTCACGGATGGTGAACCGACGAATAGAAGTTACCTTCTCAAATACTGTTTCGACCTGAAATCATCACCAATAATTAATATCTGCGACCATTCCTGCCTCACAAATGCTGAGCGAAATGGAGATTATGTAAACCCAAACAGGCTATTCTCATCTGAAGTACTGACACACTGTTCACCCAAACAAAACCCTACATCCTCCAGTACCGAAGACATAATTCACGGCGAAACAATAGTTCAACCTAGCAATGACATCATTTATCCATCTCACCGTCAAAGCTGGTTGCATGAAAACCCAGCTACACTTCCATTTCATCCACCTCAACGTCTCGGATCTTCTTTCACTCCATGTTTCCTATAAGCATGGAATATACATAGATATTACCCACAACAAAAAAATTTTGCATCACCCCAGTTCCCAGAACTCCTAAAGATAGACGTTGACCGTGGATATTGTATCACAGACACAGTCTCTTTGACTGTTAAGAGATGTCACTAAACCCCCCCAAAGATGTAAACAACCATGCAGAGCAGTGCCTATTAGACGGATGGGGTCCGACAGCCGATCATTTCCAGTCATTCCACCAGGAAGGAGGTACACGATTCATGTTGTCTATAGTTCAACCATGCCTAGACAGTCAATACCGCGGTTCGATCCTGTCCGCATTGTTACTTTATGCCAGGAAGGGCTCTCAACAAGGGGAGTGTCCAGGCGTCTCAGAGTGAACCAAAATGGTGTTTTTCGGATATGGAAGAGATAGAAAGAGACAGGAACTGTCAATGAATTGCCACGCCCAGGTCGCCCAAGAGCTACTACTGCAGTGTATGACCGCTACCTATGGATTATGGCTCGGATGAAGCCTGACAGCAACGCCAACATGTTGAATAATGCTTTTAGTCCAGCCACAGGACGTCGTCTTACGAGTCAAACTGTACGCAATAGGCTGCATGATGCGCAACTTCACTCTCGACGTCCATGGCGAGGTCCATCTTTCCAACCACGACACCACGCAGTGTGGTACAGATGGGCCCAACAACATGCCGAATGGACCGCTCAGGATTGGCATCACATTCTCTTCACCGATGAGTGTCGCATATGTCTTCAACCAGACAATCGTCGGAGGCGTGTTTGGAGGCAACCCGGTCAAGCTGAACGCAACTCGGTCAGACTGAACGCCTTAGACACACTATCCAGCGAGTGCAGCAAGGTGGAGGTTCCATACTGTTTTGGGCTGGCATTATGTGGGGCCGACGCACGCCCTTGGTGGTCACGCAAGGTGCCGTAACGTCTGTACGAAACGTGAATGCCATCCTCCGACCGACAGTGCAACCATATCAGCAGCATATTGGCGAGTCATTCGTGCACTCCAAAATGGCGCTATCCAGAACCAGTGCAGAGGCAACTGCACCATAGATGCACCATGTAGGGATGAATGACTGCTACGGAGACGGGTAATGGCTAAGAGAAGTGCACTGTTGGGCAACTGGCTGCTCAGATGAACCGAGGGGCTACCTACAGTGTCTCCTCAAAGACCGTTTACAGAATGTTGCTTCGAATGAGCCTCCACAGCACGCGCCTGATTCATGCACCCATCCTGAGACGAAGGCTGGAATACACATGCCAATACGACAACTGGACGTCCACTGAGTGAGGCCAGGTGGCCTTTTTTCGACAAATCACGTTTTATGCTCCATCGGACTGACGGCCATTGGCGGAACGGACCAGCAACAATCATCGCAAATGTCCAGACCAGAGGAGGGAGCGTCACGGTTTGGGGCATGTTTTCGTGGCATTGCCTGGGTGATCTCGTCGTTCTGGAAGGCATAAACGGAAGTATATATATCCTTCTTTTGCGACTATGTCCACCCCTAGATGCAGTTTGTTTTTTCCTTGGCACGATCTCCTCTAACATCAGAACAATGCAATGTGTCACACAGTTCGGAGAGTACGTGCTTGTCCCTAAGAGCATGAGGATGAGTTTACCGTACTCCCCTGGACACCAAATTCCTCGGATATAAACCCAATCGAGATTCTGTGGGACCACCTCGGGGCTGTTCGTGCCATGGATTGTCAACCGAGAAAGCTGGCGCAGCTGGCCACGGCGCTGGAGTCCGCATGGCTCCACATCCCTGTCGTTGCCTACCAGAACTTCACCACCTGCGCGCCCAGGCTGCAAAAGGTGGTTATTCAGACTTTTAATAGATTGTCACTTTAATTTACCTGCATCGTGTATGTGTGGAGAAGATGGCCACACCATTACTCGAGGAGATGTATTAAGATCTATCAAGTGGGAAATTACTTCTTGATGAAATTGGAGGCACTGACAACATATTCTTACATCTCAACAGCTATGGCTACGCCTCAGTTAAGCCCCAGTCAGGTTTGTAGACACAGCACTCCGCAACTTCATACATATTACAATCGCCAACATACTACTTAAAATTAACTTTCGCTGCCTTTTTGTCGTATGGAAAATTTTATCCAAGAGAAAAATCCTGTTCCTCGGTCCTGAATTATAAGCCTTATTCATAAGCTTCTTTAATTATTAGCCTAAAAAAAAGGTCAAAAATACATTTACGTAATTACTGGCTCAAAATTATATAAAAAGTAATTGCACGCTGCACCTGGTAACTCTCACAGTGAAATTACGATTTATTTTCTGGCACTACACTGCACTTACGTAGATGCTATTATTCTAACAATTTATGATCAGCGTGGTATGAGTGCGAACAAATGGGTACAGTGGGACAGTGCTGACACGACTATAAAAGTAAATGTGCTTCTGCCCTTTTGCTTTTGCTGCAACATTTCATGTGATGTACTACTGCTGCGTTGTGAGTAACTCGGCGTCGTGGATCGGCTTTCCAAATACCTGCGCTCATTTAAATTACATTTTTATAGTGTTTTGCAGCAGTGACGTGGGAAGTCAGGCTTGGTGCCGTGCTCAGACAGCTTAATTACTAAATTAACTACACACTTTCAGCAGAAATTTTTTCAGTTGTGACCACGCGTTGGTAACATTTCAGGTACAGCACATCCGAATGGTTTGTACTGGTATCATTGATTTGTTGATTTCATCCCCATCAATACATTCGTTTCTTTTCACTTCATTTAATTCACTTCCTATACATATATATCTTGTGCATAAATAGGCTAGAGGATTCATATCCATTCGACTACATAACTAGCGATTAATCACTAGAAACCGTAAAATATCCAAGATTATCCTTACGGAGCCACATAAAGCGTAACGGCCATATAAAATAAGAAATAAGCATGCTTTAGCTTCGGCCGTGAAAGAGAAAGGTGGGCAAATAGCACAAGAAATACAATAGACTTAGAAAAGTCCTTCGTAAGTCGTACACAGATGACATCTACCTTTACCACTGGAGGGCAGCACTGGACGGCGACCTAAGATGGATGGCCTGTGACTATCCAAAGTTCAATAGTAAGATTGCACCATCAAAAGAGAGGAAAAGGAAGTGGAAGTTATTGGCTGAAACTGGAAGAGAATGCTGGTAAAGAATAGGGACGTGATCTGTTGTATTATTCGTAGTTTGGTTTCATGTGTGGCTATTATTTTTTTCATATTTGAAGGAAGTAAATTTGCTCCAAAACTAAGTTTGAACATTAAATGTTTTCAGTATATTCACCGATGTGATATAATGACTAACTTAAGTGAACGAAAATTTATTGTTGATGACAGGCAGTTTTTCATATTTTCTGTGATCATTAACATCAAAGAAAAATACGGTGATGATTAAATTAACAGTGTTAGTTCTGTGGTATTATTTTTCATTTTTCAAAAAAATGGTTCAAGTGGCTCTAAGCACTATGGGACTTAACATCAGAGGTCATCAGTCCCCTAGAACTTAGAACTACTTAAACCTAACTAACCTAAGGACATCACACACATCCATGCCCGAGGCAGGATTCGAATCTGCGACCGTAGCAGCAGCGCGGTTCCGGACTGAAGCGCCTAGAACCGCTCGGTCACAACGGCCGGCTCATTTTTTAACAACCTGTTTATCACCAAATACAGTTGCTGAACAACGTTGATATCATGGATTATCCACGTTTGGAAGTTTTTGACCAGTAGTTTACTACAAGCAACAATATATTGAAATAATTAAATTTCGAAGCAGTAACACATGTAACCCAGAATACACTGCCTTATAAATTTTATGGGTAATTTGGGGAGCGTGCTAATAATCGATACTCTTATCATGCATTATAATGAGAATATTCTGGAAAGTTCTTAGATATAATATCTGGCGGAAGGCGATTTTGTTTTATAGTTTCTTGTTATCATTATTTAGTGACTGTATCAATATATTTTCATTCTGGATTAATAAAAGTTGGTTTCCGGGTTGGAGTATAGCAAAACTCAATTGATTCCTTTTATCGCCATATATCATACCAAGTCGGTTAAAAATAGTAGACGGACAATTTCGTTACTTATCTCGTCCCTAGTTAGGACTGAGAGGCAGCAATCAGAAAAAAAGTCACTTCAATGAAGCAGATTTACTGTTATTTATCTACCATCAGATGCTTGTAATTTGGAATAACTGATCTGAATTTGTTTGAAGTAATAATGATGAAGGTTTGGTGACGTAACAGATCTAGCTGTAAAATTGTTAAAAGGTACTGTGCGTGGTGATCAGTCAGCTCTAAGAACTTAAACTGCAGCTAGCTTCGTGGACTGGGCATACATTCTCAGTATCTCTCGGCGTAGGGCTGTGAAAGAAAGCGTGAACTCAGCACGTTATATATACTACGCTACATGTTAGAACAAGCAGGCACTCATTGCGAAGTACACTGGAGCTGAGCATTTTGATCCTTCCTAGACAATCTAAAGGCTATTTTTAAGAGTGGATCCAAACTGCAGGATACAATATCTGAAATAAAAGGAATGAATGAGATAGAATGAATATGTGTTGGGACCTTAATGTTTCCTTGCCGTACTCCTTCTGTCCATACTGCGGAACACCTACAGAACACTGTAGTGGGTGACGTGGCACAGAGGGCAGCAGACCAACATCATCTAGACTACAGGCCTTCGCGCACACTTGTGACGTTACATACTGATGGCCGGGTCTGTATCGGAACGCTCCTGCTAAGCACTCTACAGCTGTACGAACTTAGTCTTAGAGCTGAGACCGCATAAGGATTCTTGTACTTTCCTCTTCTACATGGTCTTGTAATGAAAGTATGGAAATTTATATCATTGCGTAAAGTAACTGAACAAAACGGCCCATGTTATTTCAAGATGTAAAATTATTCTGAGGATCTGCCTTAAATACGCGTTTCTAGGCTTGAATACAACCTGTAATTTCAAACTCTGTCTTTTACCTCAGGAGCTGCGTTTTCCTGCAGTAAAAAATCGGCAATATGCAACAACAAGCAGACGTTTTCGGTTTTAAAAAAAGCAGCTGGAGTTCCTACAGAATTTAAGAATTTGTTTCCCCGGTTATTTTCGTAAATTTCCCTCTCGACTTCAAAATTTGCTGACCTCACACGAAACTCAGATCATTCGACGAAATGGAGCACCTCCTGACATAATGTTTAATAAATATTTTATTTCCCTATTTCTCCAGAACTTTAGAACCTTAAACATGAAAAGATTGTTTCTCCTATATCCTTGACTGAAATTCGTGTCACAGAGTGCTGTTAATTTAATCACAATGCACTTACCTCGAAATTCTGCTTTATATATTGCTTAATGTGTCGAACACTAAATTCATTAAAACAATTTTCTTAGGTAGTTTACTCAAATTGAAATTATTTCCGAATAGCTGTATATGTAAAACTGAACAAAATCATTCTGTAGCTCTTCCAAATAAAAGTACTGGAAACTGAATAATCTGGTTGTAATGATTTGGAATACTAAACATTTTCGAGTCACACTAATTAATATAACTATTCTGTGTGACAACAGTCGCAAATATGAGAGACATTTCACAGCCAGCCTTGTATTAACCTCGCAGCAATTATCCAGAATTAAGAAACAAATTATACTGGTACATTACACATAACTGCTTTTAAAAACAATTGGTAAATGTGGTGCAATGGAAACAAATAACACGCTATAAATTTTTTGGCATTTACTTACCCTTGAATGATGCGTAGACAAAAATTCCTATCTGGGAATAGCTGCAACCTAGCGATTTCTCAACTTCACACATATGGGAAATCGAAACATGTGCACTTTCATGCCTTTTTGGGACTTATAATGTAGCTGGCAAAAGGGAACGCAACTCTTGTATCCTATACTTCGAAGAACTGTAGGCGAATATTGTATGAAATCTATATTAGTTTCACGCGGCACACACTTTCAACACAACATACACGTCAACAGAACTGCCGACTAAAGATAAGATGGCCAACAGTTTGTGACGTCACGTGCCGATATGGCCGCTGTGCGTAGGCCTATAATCTGGAAGGCTTTGACTAGACCCCCGTCCGTCTCGAGGCATCTGCGACCGCGTACCCGTATTGTCTGCCACATTCCTTTCCAGTGTAGCATATACATTTTAGCGTCCTCTCACAGGCGGAAGTCTATAGCGTTAAGACAATCGAACCTCCTACGCTACTGAACCGCCTCGCCTGCTGCATTGACCGCTGAAGGAGTCATCGAGATGCCTGGGCGTAGTATCATACAAGTGATTCGTAGTTCTACTATTCTGTAGCGATGTGGCCCTTTGTGCTGCCAAAGTCACTTCTTCCAACAACAGAGGCAGTGCGAATCACACGATGTGCAGGAACGTCTCGCCCGTGATGCAGCGTAGGGCGGAAACGATAGAAATGCTACGAGCATCATAAAATGACGGTTGCCCTTAGACCAGAAGGAAATATCTGGCCATTTAAATAGAAATTACATGAAGTGTGCTACATGCTTGTCATTGTAAATCATAATCCACACGTGAAGGCTACAAGGAGAACAAACGTTACCAAATTGAACTTATCGTCATACTGGTCCAGCCTCAGGCGTTATGTTGTGAAGTATCATTAGCTACACAACACGGTCACCTCTGTTTCGTAAATCCGGTGATTTGGAAATCAGCAGTTCCATTTCTATATCCTACCTTCGAAGTCTCCATGACTTTATCTTTCAACAACATAATGCAAGACCACATGTTTACCGTGCTGTCCTGACCTACCTCGATACAAACAGTGTTCGTCCACTGAAAATATGTGGCCCAGCGGCTGGCACGCCACTACTCACCAGACACTACGATTAGTGAACTTTATTCTAGACAGCATGGAGTGACGCCCACGTACTTGTAAATCCGAGCTATGATTGACACGTTAGGCAGCCACGTTAGAACCACTGCTGCTTCTAGACGTAGCACCTCTGGGTGCTAAATTTCGTACCCTGTATGCCTCCAATTCACATGGAAAATTTGTGTTCTTCCTACCACACTACATAAGCACAGTAATTGAAATTTCGTACTTTGCTATCCCTTCTGATATTTCAGTTTTAATAGACATCAGTGTAGATGCTGTGGATATCAACGATATCGCCCCTCGTAAAGAGAGCCCAATTTGTGTATACGCTGAATTAAAGGAGTGTAATGACATCTGAAGAAAAACAACGACAAAACTTAGTCTAGACAACAAGTCCATAGAGAATAAACCTTACGTACATGTGATTAAGTAGACCTTTAGCCGGCCACAGTGGCCGAGCGGCCCTAGGCGCTTCAGTCCGGAACCGCTCTGCTGCTACGGCCGCAGGTTCGAATCCTGCCTCGGGCATGGATGTGTGTGATATCCTTAGGTTAGTTAGGTTTAAGTAGTTCTAAGTCTAGGGAACTGATGACCTCAGATGTTAAGTCCCATAGCGCTTAGAGCCATTTGAACCATTTGATTTTTGAAGACCTTCCCGCCGTAATGACGATGATACTCTTCTCGCGTATGTGGCCGGATAATGCACACGTTTTGACACAGTAGTTCAACGAACCAACTGGACGCCATCTTCAGGTGAGTATGCCAATGCACGTTCTCGTCGGGCGGTTCTAGGCGCTTCAGTCTGGAACCGCGCGTCCGCTACGGTCGCAGGTTTGAATCCTGCCTCGGGCAAGGATGTGTGTGATGTCCTTAGGTTAGTTAGGTTTAAGTAGTTCTAAGTTCTAGGGGACTGATGACCTCAGATGTTAAGTCCCATAGTGCTCAGAGCCATTAGAACCATTCGATCTTGTCGGAACCGAGTTGGCAGCAGAATCAACGGCTCCTGACGCAAATGATCGCTCCTTCTTCCCACTACTGAGATCGTGTTCTATAGAAAGCTATTGAATTTCGATTATCTGATAACATTATTAACAGGGATAGGGGTTTCCGTTTAAGTTGGACGCGTAATCCTATTTTATCTTATATTAAACAACAGCGGTCTTTGTTTTGACCATCGGATTCTTTTAATTAGTGTCCTGCTTCTGCTGCATCGTTTTTCGAGTCTATTTCACTTGCACTTGGGCATAGAAGCGCTGTTGCCGGTGCACTCGCGGTGGACCAGCCGCCGTTTGTAAAGGAGCGCCAACTCTGTTGGAAACTCAGAGACTGTGCATCAGCATACTTACCTGAAGATGGCCTGGCTGCATACCCAAGAAGGAATCATCGACCCTACACACAGTGTAGATGATAAGGATACAACAGTTTCCATGGAGGAAGTTTCAGGCAGTCACCAGGCTTTCTCCACAATTGCGAACGCTTTCGTAGTATATAACTACACTGTTGACCATACGATGCACCAGCCACATGTAACCAGCCATTTACTTAAACGTCAGTATTTCCTTCAAACGGCGAAGTTGCGATGTCGCCCTAGTTTACGATACGATTTCCACCAGCGAGCGTATTTTCCCTGTTAGAGTTGTGTCGCCGCCAAATCATTCCCAGTCTGAATATCGGTATCATCTTCTGCAAAACAGTATGTCAGATCAGTCGGCAGAAGGTATACAGTAATATCAATAAGGGTGGCAATTGCGCTCTCGCTGTGTGGAAACTGTAGAATTTGAACGTGCTGCATAGTAAACTCGCCAGTATAAACTTTAGCCACCTTATAAGAGCATAGTATGACCTGTGGAGTGCTGTAAAACTGGTGTAAGCCAAAAATGTGACTATCATGGTAGTGAAGTCGTGTGTATGTGCCAGACAATTGTATGGAACCAACACAGTATGTTGGAGGCGAATGTCACGACCTGTCAATATAAGCTGTTTCAAACCCGACATTTATTACAGGTCCATCACAACCAGTTTTCAAGCAAACAATGAGAAGAGAACTGCGTACAATGGACATTTGGAGTCAGGTACCCCGCAAAAGGCCATTGCTCACACCGGCCCATACAGCTGCTCGTCTTCAATGAACCCAAGACCACATGCATTCGACAAAAGTTGACGAGAGTCGTGTAGTGTATTCCCGTTTCAAACAATGTAAGGTATATAGTACACCGAGTGAGGTGTTTAACCCCCGGAGTATACATGGGTATAGTTCAGGCCAGAGGTATTTCTGCGGTGTTTTGGGGGAGTTTTTCGTATCATGATTTGGGCACACTTATACAAGTTGACGTCAAAGAGAACCATGATGATTCCCCCTCCTCTGAGTCCAAGAGCTACCCAATTTCCTCTATCTTAACAATTACTATGCTGTGTCTACTTCTGTCTTCCAAGATGACGACAGTCGTTTCCACAAGGCTATACACATGCTCTCCTGGTTTGATGAACCCTGGCGCATGCAATCGGACGTCGACTGGCCCGCTATATCATCCAATCTCAATCGCTCTGAAATGCTGGCAGTATTTGGAGCAGTCAACGTTCTTTAACTTAGTAGCTCTACAATATATAGCCACCAAGGAGCTCGATATGGCCTCCCTGACGAAACTTGTGAACGCTCTTCGTAGCCGAATAAATGCCTTTATCATGGTTAGAGTCAGTGTGAAGAAAGGAAGCGTAATAGGACCGCAGCTATTCTCCATTTACATAAACGATTTGGCGGGGAGGGTGGGCAGCAGTCTGCAGTTGTTTGCTGATGATTAGCTGTAAGGCGTCGAAGTTGAGTTACTATAGGAAGATAGAAGAAAGACAAAATTTCCAGTTGGTGTGATGAATTGCAGCTAACCCTAAAGGTGTAAAAATGTAAGTTAATGCGGATGAGTAGGAAGAACAAACCTGTAATGTTCGGATACAGTATTACTAGTATCCTGTTTGACGCAGTCAAGTCGTTTAAATATCTGGGCGTAACATTTCAAAGCGATATGAAATGGAACGAACATGTGAGAATTGTGATAGGGAAGGCGAATGGTCGACTTCGGTTTATTGGGCAAAGTTTTGCAAAGAGTGGTTCACTTGTGAAGGAGACCTCATGTAACAGGTCGGACTCAAAGAAGAAGTCGAAGCAGTTCAGAGCCGGGCTGCTAAATTTGTTTCCGGTAAGGTTCGAACAACACGTAAGTGTTACGGAGGTGCTTCGGGAACTCAAATGAGAATCCCTGGAGGGAAGGTGAAGTTCTTTCTGAGAAACACTATTGACAAAATCAAGAGAACAAGCATTTGAAGATGACAGCCGAACGATTCTCATGCCTCCAACATACATTGCGCGAAAGGATCACGAAGATAAGAGAAATTAGGCCTCATTCGGAGGGGTACAGACAGTCGTTTTTCCCTCGCTCTATTTGCGAGTGGAACAGGAGGGGAATGACAAGTAGTTGTGCAGCGTACCCGCCGCCCCGTACCGTGGCTTGCGGAGTATATTAATACCTTCACTGCGTGATAACAACGGTGCAGTCACTGATGACAGTACGACTAAAGCAGAGTTATTAAACACGGTTTTCCGAAAATACTTCACCAAATAAAACGAAGTAAATATTCCTGAATTCCAATCAAGAACAACTGCCAAGCAGAGAAACATACAAGTAGATATCCTCGGTGTAACAAAGCAACTTAAATCACTTAATAAAGGCAAAGCCTCCGGTCCAGATTGTATACCAGTCAGGTTCCTCTCAGAGTATGCTGATAAAATAGCTTCATATTTAGCAATTATATACAACCACTCGCTCACAGAAAGATCCGTACCTAAAGACTGAAAAATTGCTCAAGTCACACCAATACTCAAAAAGGGAAGTAGGAGTAATCCGCTGAATTACAGGCCTATATCACTAACGTCGATTTGCAGTAGGGTTTTAGAACATACGTTTTATTCGAACATTATGAAGTACCTCGAAGAAAACGATTTATTGACATATAGTCAGCACGGATTCAGAAAATATCGTTCTTTTGAAACACAACTAGCTCTTTACACTCATGAAGTAATAAGTGCTATCGACAGGGGATGTCAAATTGATTCCACATTTTTAGATTTCCAGAAGGCTTTCGACACTGTTCCTCACAAGCGTCTTCTAATCAAACTGCGTGCCTACGGAGTATTGCCCCAGCTGTGCAACTAGATTCGTGATTTCCTGTCAGAAAGGTCACAGTTCGTAGTAATAGACGGAAAGTCGTCGAGTAAAACAGAAGTAATATCCTGTGTTCCCCAAGGAAGTGTTACAGGCCCTCTATTGTTCCTATATTAACGACATAGGAGACAATCTAAGTAGCCGTCTTAGATTGTTTGCAGACGATGCTGTCATTTAACGTCTTGTAAAGTCATCAGATGATCAAAACGACTTGCAACATGATTTAGATAAGATATCTGTATGGTGCGAAAAGTGGCAATTGACCCTGCACAAAAAAAGTGCGAAGTTATTCACATGAGTACTAAAAGAAATCAGCTAAATTTTGATTACGCGGTAAGTCACACAAATCTGAGGGCTGTAAATTCAACTAAAGACTTAGGAATTACAATTACAAATAACCTAAATTGGAACGATCACATAGATAATATTGTGGGTAGAGCAAACCAAAGACTGCGATTCATTTGCAGAACACTTAGAAGGTGCAACAGGTCTACCAAAGAGACTGCTTACACTACGCTTGTCCGCCCTATTCTGGAGTACTGCTGTGCGGTGTGGGATCCGCATCAGGCGGGACTGACGGATGGCATCTAAAAAGTGCAAAGAAGGGCAGCTTGTTTTGTATTATCGCGAAATAGGGGAGGTAGTGTCACAGACATGACACGTGAACTGGAGTGGCAATCAATAAAACAAAGGCGTCTTTCGTTGCGACGGGATCTTCTCATGAAATTTCAATCACCAGTTTTCTCCTCCGATTGCGAAAACATTCTGTTGGCACCCACCTACATTGGGAGAAATGATCATCACGATAAAATAAGAGAAATCAGGGCTCGCACGGAAAAATTTAAGTGCTCGTTTTTCCCGCGTGCCAAATGTTCAAATGTGTGTGAAATCCTGTGGGACTTAACTGCTAAGGTCATCAGTCCCTAAGCTTACACATTACTTAACCTAAATTATCCTAAGGACAAACACACAAACCCATGCCCGAGGGAGGACTCGAAACTACGCCGGGACCAGCCGCACAATCCATGACTGCAGCGCCCTAGACCGCTTGGCTTTCCCTTGTGCCGTTCGAGAGTGGAAAGCTAGAGAGACAGCATGGAGGTGGTGGTTGAACCCTCTGCCAGGCACTTTATTGTGAATAGCAGTCACGTAGATGTAGATGTAGATGTATTAGTGTGATATCTCCTGGGATGGCTAATTTTTGCTCTGCCTTCTCGAGTAAAATGTCGTGGAATCGTGTTTGTTATCCTCTCAGTGATCGCATACACGGAGCGTCCCCTAGTTCAAAATGGCCCCGCACCTTGAAAGAGTGGCGCGTGTGGGTGGTTGGCGCAGCCGGACGACTCGCCTGCGGCAGCTGCAGCCTCCGGAGGCCGGGCCGCCAGCAGGCCGTCTGCCGCAGCAGGCTGGCGCCTCGCCAGCACGGGACACTTGTGTGACGGGCACACCTGCTCCGGACTCGCGACCAGCGTCGCAGCACCTCACCGCCACCTCCTACAGCCGCCGCCACCCCGATGGCTCTTGGCACCGTCCCAGAGGTCCTCCGTTGTTCCTGCCCCTCGTTTACTACACTCCACAGTGTTCGTCTAAGTACCAGGCCACGGTGAACATCTCTGAGCCCGGGAGCGAAAAAATATGATTTTGCAGGTTAGAGATACACCTATTCTCGACGGAGCTCCCTGTACGGTCGGTACAGGTTGAACGCGAACTCCACCCCCAACTTTCGGATGTATTCCAGGAAGAGTTTCTCATTATTTTAGTATAAAGTATCGACGACCTCTGGTATCCCGTCTGTCGGTTGATATCTTATCCTCACTTATTTATTCTTGTGTTCACCGAAAATACACCGAAGAGCCAAAGAAACTGGTACACCTGCCTAATATCGAGTAGGGCCCCCGCCAGCAAGCAGAAGTGCCGTAACACGACGTGGCATGGACTCAACTAATGTCTTTAGTACTGAGGGAATTGACGCCAAGAATCCTGCAGGACTGTAAGAGTACGAGAGGGTGGAGATCTCTTCTGAACAGCACGTTGCAGTGCATCCCGGATATGCTAAGTAATGCCGGCCGCAATGGCCGTGCGGTTCTAGGCGCTACAGTCTGGAGCCGAGCGACTGCTACGGTCGCAGGTTCGAATCCTGCCTCGGGCATGGATGTGTGTGATGTCCTTAAGTTCGTTAGGTTTAAGTAGTTCTAAGTTCTAGGGGACAGATGACTTCGGAAGTTAAGTCGCATAGTGCTCAGAGCCATTTTTTTTTTTTGCTAATTAATGGTCATATCTGGGGAGTTTGGTGGACAGCGGAAGTGTTTAAACTAAAAAGACTGGTCCAGGAGCCACTCTGTAGCAATTCGGGACGTGTGGGGTCTCGCATTGTCCTATTGGAATTGCCCAAGTCCGTCGGAATGCACAATGGACACGGATAAATGGATGCAGGTTATCAGTAACAGGAAGCTTACATACGTGTCACCTGTCAGAGTCGTATCTAGACGTATCAGGGGTCCCATATCACCCCAACTGCACACGCCCCACATCATTACACAGTCCATCGGCTTGAACAGTCCCCTGCTGATGGTTCAAATGGTTCAAATGGCTCTAAGGACTATGGAACATAACATCTGAGGCCAAAGTCCCCTAGACTTAGAACTACTTAAACCTAACCAACCTAAGAACATCACACACATCCATTCCCGAGGCAGGATTCCAACCTGCGACCATAGCAGTAGCGCGGTTCCGGACTGAAGCGCCTAGAACTGCTCGGAAACAGCGGCCTGCTCCCTGCTGATACGCAGGGCCCAGGGATTCATGAGGTTGTCTCCAAACCCGTACACGCTCATCCGCTCGACAAAATTTGAAATGAGACTCATCCGATCAAGCAACATGTTCTAATCATCAACAGTCCAAAGTCAGTGTTAGCGGGCCCAGGCGAGGCGTGAAGCTCTGTGCCGTGCAGTCATCAAGGGCACACGAGTGGGCTTTCGGCTCCGAAAGCCCATATCGATGATTTTTCGTTGAATGCCACGCTCGCTGACAATTGCTGATGGCCCAGCATTGAAATCTGCAGCAGTTTGCGGAAGGGTTGCACTTCTGTCATGTTGAACGATTCTCTTCAGTCGTCGTTGGTCCCGTTCTTGCAGGATCTTTTTCCGGCCGCAGCGATGTCGGAGATTTGATGTTTTACCGGATTTTCGCTACCTCGGAGATTCTGTGTCCCGTAGCTCGTGCACCGATTAACACAACGTTCAAACTCACTTAAATCTTGGTGACCTGCCATTGTAGCAGCAATAATCGATCAGACAACTGCGCCATACACTTGTCTTATATAGGCGTTGCCGACCGCAGCGCAGTATTCTGCCTGTTTACATATCTCTGTATTTGAATACGCATGCATATACCAGTTTCTTTGGCGCTTCAGTATATCTCAACTGTGCCCACCGACAGTACTCCTCATTAACAACAATGATCGCTACTTTAATCTTCACCCAGAAGTTAATAATGATACACTGCAGTACGGATAGGTCTACTCATGATAAGCTTCTCCTAAATGCAATGGAACAGCCGCGCAATGTGCTGTACTCAGCGGTTGCTGCAGCTACTGCCGCCACGTCACTGTATTTTTGCATCTACGAGGTGTGGCTATAAAATAACCGAACTATCAACTAATTGTCAGTCATCACACCACACATCTATACGAGGTGTGGCTGTAAAATAACGAAACTACAGCTGTGAGCAGAAACATGCGTATCTAGTTATTATCACCCTCAGCATACTCCCCTCTTCCATCCCTGAAACACTCCATGCGGATTTTCCGTTGATGGGGTAGTGCTAGAAGTCTTCCTCTGCGAGATCCCTGATGACGCGTGTCGCTTTTTCTTTCACTGTTTCGACAGACTGAAAGCTTGTTACTTTTAATGCAGACTTCACTTGTGGAATAGATGAAAGTCACATGGTGCTAGGTCAACCGAATAAGATGGCTGGTCTAAGACTGGGATGCTGTACTTCGCTAGAAAGCTCTTAACAAACAATGCGGTACGAGCCGGTTCCTTGTCTTGATGCTAAACCCATGACTTCTTCCACAATTATGGTCATTTTTGCTTATTTTGTCACGGAGTTGAGGAAGATCCTCAGTGAAGTAATGTTGATTAATGGCTTGATCCTCAGGAACTTACTGAAGATACACAATTCCAAGAATATAGAAAAAAACGTCATCATCGCTTTGAATCTTGGTTTGCTCATTCAAGGTTTTCTCGCTCTCGTTGAAGTTCGGCCCTTCCATTGCATGGAATGGCGCTTAGTTGCTGTATCATAAGTGAAAACCAAGATTCGTCGTATGTTATCACTCTTTCCAAGAAAGTAGGACCATTTTCGATGGTATTCAAAGCGTCAGTATAAACATTATCACCAGCTTCTTTTTGTTCGATCGTGAGAATTTTCAGCATCAGTTTCGAATAAACTTTTCTCTTGTTAAGTCGGTTACATAAAATTTCCCTTACGCATTCTTTGTCAATTCTTACAGTTTCAGCGATCGATCTAATACTCAACTGACACTCATATCGCATCAGTTAACTACTTTTTCGATATTTTCATACATTCTTATGTTGAAGGGCGTCCCAGGTGTGAGTCATCTTCGACGTCTTGAAAACGCTTGAACCACTCAGAGACTCGCATACGTGAGAAACAGTCTTCACCATACACTTCCATTTGGTGACAGATAGGTTTCGGTTGCATTTTTTCCATGTTTCATTGAAACTTCACGACAGCTCGTTGCTGTATTGTTACACTTATCGTTTTTCCAGCAAAACAAAATAACAGCTCTAGCACAATCAAAGGTCGAGGCTACTCTCATTGGTCTACAGACACCAGGGACGTCGCATTCGACTGAAAAGGCATCACGTTTCACAGCTATTCGTCGTTCGTCTTTGGCACATGAGTACTTACTCTTTATTTTGTAGCCACGCCTCGTATACACAGGTGCCACGAAAAATCGGCTCCTGCAGTGTTACAATAAGACACCGCCCATACGAGGTCCGCCAGAAAACATGATATGGAAGAGCATGTGTAACATACAATTGGTGGGTATTGTGCCACCCGTAGTCGGTACGTTGCACGAGCTACGAACGCAAATCAGACACCTGTTTCGAGGATCTTAAATGAAATACTATTCCGAGAATTTTACATCAATAATAACTGCATGCATATCGTCCGCAAAAGTGCAGTGAAAGATATACAGAAAGGGTAAATTACTTCAAGTTTTGTAAGAAAATATTCTATTGAACCAGAGATGGTCAAATGTAGAATCGATTGTGTAGTAGCGTCGCTACTCAACAGTGACCGCTGTTTCAAGGTGTTATGGGTAATGTGTTAGAGCTTTAGACCGCGAGATGTGTGCTAGACGTATGGGCAGTAATGATTTTTTATTTGCAAGATACTGTGACGTTTGCTAACTGTAAAAGGAATCTTAATAGAAGTTGGAAATAATTAAGATATAGAAGGTAATTTCCAAGAATAATTGCCTATCGAAGTCGCTGGGTCCAAACGATAACTATCGAACGTGCGATCGGAAATCGATCATGCGACTCAGGTGGACGTAACGTTAGACGTAACGTTAGCGACAGCCCCGGACGGTGCACAAGTCCCGCCCAATCACCCCCCTCCACACCAATCCATATCCTAAGCTCCGCCCATGGTCTGACGCATGTTCCAACATCTAAGTTGTTCGTATCACAGATATGCCACTCATAACAAGGGAGAAATTCAGTAGTTAGTACGAAATACAGTTTTTCCGGTACCATTGTGAAAAGAATTAGAAATATGTTCATTGAATATGCGAGTTGAAAAATCATCAATAAGAACGAAAAATAAAAATGGTATCCACACTGTCTTTTTTATTTCATGAGCTTTCATCTGCACTATATCAAAACATCTGATATTTGTTAACTGCAGTGAGCGCAAATTTCTGTCACCTCACGTAGTGTAAGAAATTCTGTTGGGAAATATTAATTGGTAGTATCGCCAAGGATGCTGTCCATTATCTCGATTGTCTAAAGTCAGTGTTGTGCATAAACAAGGCAAAGTCGATGTCTTGGTTTGTTTCTGATTACCTCATTAAGACTAAAGAATATAAGAGTGGGATAATGTAGAAATGCGTAATGCAAGGGGTCAGATATTTATACAGTGACATTCTTCATTAATATTTGCCTGTGTAATGGGTGAATTTTTACTTGTGAACTCTTATGACTGCTTGCTTCTAGCAGTCACGAGATTACTTTGAGTTCTTCTTCAGTGTTTGAGAGCTTTAGAGCTGCCTATTGTTAAACATATGTACATAATTTCGTCAGTGTCATTCCAACTCATCGTACTTCAATGTCTGTTAGATATCAGTTTTGACAGCAGTTGCCCACAACAGTCAAGACTAGGTACGTTGTGTATGATAACTTTGTTGAAAGTGCATATCTATGTTTCATTTTGACAGTGTTACACAAACTGCTAAGAAGTACTAACAGCACAACACTGCTAGTATGAACAACCACGGTAAAACAAAAAACGACGAACAAAAATACGACAGCGACGAGGACTACCAAAGATCATAGGCGTTTATGAGCATATTTAAGTTGGTTACTACAGCAACGACAAAAGAAGAGTGTTACAAAAATACTCTTGTAATTCTAAAGGAGACGACTTACCCTGCTCGTCGTCGGTGTTGTCGTCATGTGAAATGTGGATAATTTGGAAGAGTCGAACCATGTATTCTTCCTGATACTCGTTCGTTTTCCACACAGTCCGCAATGAAATTATAGCGATATTTCAGCATCGAAACTGTACATACGAAGTTTTACACACTTCGCACCACCACAGTCTACACAGTCCCTTCTTTCCTCGTCCGCTAGTATTCCGTATTTGCGACAAAAAGGTGAATAATTTTCTTCGCTGGATAAACATTGAATTAGATTTTTCCATTGAGAGAATTCGCCGAAGAAACGTCAAGAACACCAGACATCCCACTCACTAACGACATAAATTATCTGGGTTTCCTTAGCAACTTATAAACAATTCGCGGAGGTATGTAATTTAGAGCAACTAAGGGAACGACGGAAAACAGATAAAAATGACGATCACAAATAATTGATCACAACAGCCACCACCGTAGCCGGATGATGGATTTACGAATGTACGTTCGATATGTATCGTTTGGACCCCGCGACTTCGATAGGCAATCATTCTTGGAAATTACCGAAAATTGTTTTGTTACTAGTACAATGTGCGTATTCGTTAGTGATGATTGAGACACTGTATTGCACTCACATCCAATGATTGTGTAAAACCAACTGTTAATGTATAATCAGTTTATTGAGAGTGTTAATAGTGAGCATTATTAATTTTCAAGGAGTCGAAATACAAGTTTTAAAGTTAGTGCCATGTTGTTACTTACGCAAGTCAATACCAGTTCCCAGACACATATCATTTTTGATTATCTAAAGTATTTTTCTCAAGAAGTTATTGACTCGGTCATATTCGATTTAACTAACATGTATGTTAAGCAACAACCTTGCAAAATAGCTGTTTGCTAACTATATAATTTAAAGTACTAACAGAGAGCAGTGCGAAGAGCGTTACCATTGCACAGATAAAGGTAAGAAATTTTATTATTTCAGGGATAGCATTCATTAAGCACAGGGGCCATTATTTTCAAATTGATCGAGTTTTGTGTTATTACCAGGGACAATTTCAAATCAATAGTATTGCATTAGATTCAGTTTTTGTGTTACGTAAATTCATGCAGTTTCTGTTTTGTCTAAAGTTACTGGTGGTTTACATTCTCGCAGCTAAATTAAATTTATATTCTCGCTGTCAGAAAAGTTCAGTACAGGGCAAAGCGCATAAGCGACGAGATAAAATATATGTTCACATGCCATTCCCCTTTCTAACAGTTGAGTTTCTGACTACTGCCAGTTACGTACTTTTACTCATATTTCAAACGTGTATTTTTCACTTTGCGACAACTTTGTGCAGATCGAAATTCTTTTTTGAATCTTTTGAAATAACACAGTCAGGCTTACGCTCTGCTCTTCGTGTAGTTAGCAATTTTGCACTGCGCATTTAGTAATGTGTGTCAGTAACTCCGAACTGGTCTACGGCAAATTGCACTTTATTTCTTGTCTATTTGTTTGTTCTTTGATTTTATTTGTGCATCACCCCACATAAAACGATTAATAGTACTACACGTAGCCCAGTCATGGACAATCCGAAAATACTCATTTGCCACTCTGTTGCAATTAATACCAATAATGGTAATACTGCATTGATGACTGTGCATCATACGACAGTCAATGAAAGTGCATCTTCAATGCCAAACAGTCAAAGTATCTTGAATTTTGCTTTATCTACCGATGTCGCAATTAATCAGACGGCACATTCCACAAATGCGGAAGCCGCTGATACACATACATCCCATCTACAAAATTTGCGCTCTGATCATTTAAATTTAGAATCCAATAAAAATGACAATATCCAGATCTGAACAGACATGTCAAAAGCTTACACTGCTGAACAGATTACGAAAAAATTTGAACACTGATGTCAATTATCGAATAATGCCATTATGATGATGTTGCCACAAATCATGAATGGCAATAAAAAGTCACAGGAGAAACAAGACGAACGTTTCGCTCAAATTAGTGACGCGATGAACCAACAGACACAAAAATTCTGTGCCGAAGTTAACAAATTCTCACACAAATGAGAGGAACTAATACACAATATAGAACAACGAATTAACGAATGTTTTGAACAACAAGAAATGCGACTTAATGAACGCCTCAGTCAGCATGTAATAAGTTTCAAAGAGCAAGTTACACTTGCAATCCAGGCGCAAAATAAGACCATTCACCAATAAAAAGATCGAAAAGATACGCGAAACTCTCGTTCACGTACAACATGAAATCAGCAAAAATGTAGTAGCTCACGTAGAAAAATACATAAACAATGCTATACCAAAGCTTTCGGTGATATTAAAACCGTATAAGACACGAACACATAGCTTCAAAGCGATTTTACAGAGCATAAAACACAAAAAGAACAACAAAAAAACACCAAGGAGACATACAACTGTCATCCGCTGACTTGAAAAATTAGAACTTGATACCGATTCTACTGTAGTCAAATCTGACATACGCAAACTTAACAAGTGTAGAAAGAAACTGCAGAAACAGATCGACGAAGTTGACACCAACAATACTGCTGGAATTTCCTCAATCACGGAAAAACTTGATGACCTTTCGAACAGAGCAGAAATTACAGTAAGTAATACCGACACTAAATTTGAAGACGCATTGCCAGCTCCTTTCATTCAGTCTGAACAATTTCAATCTATGAACCGTGCTGTTAATGAGCTGAGCACACATAGCAATGCGCTCAATCGTAAAGTTAACATTTGCACTATGAAATTTGCCACGTTAAAAGATCAGATATCATACAATGAAGCACAAGGTAAGCTCCAATATAACCAGGCAGAACAACTTGACACTACACCGCTAGAGCACAATCTTGGAAGATTACGCTGTGTGAAAGAATTAGACGCGGAACAACGTCCGCAAAACACATTTTTGACAGTAATTAACCTACACAAAATTTCCGAAACTATGGTTTTGATTACAAGCATTTCTTGTCATTACGCAAGTTCAAAGTATTCCGCAATGATAAAATAGATCTCCATCCCTTAGACTGGGTACAACAGTTCATTTGTAGTTTTTTGTAGGGTGAGCCCGGCACCAGGATGCGCCCCATTGCAAGGTAATGCTACTCATTAAAAGAATTTCAAAATGCCTTTTTGTCAGCTTATTGGTTAGAAACTACACAACAAGAAATTAAATATCAGTTAATCAGTTTACTGTCCTTTGAAACCTATAACTTCCCAACCATTACGCAGTTGTTTGAACACATGGTTCAACAAAAACAGCACCTTACCGAACCATATAGTCAATAAGTATCAATACAGCTATACGTCTCTAAATTAACGCGTTCATTAAAAGTCTCCTTGTTTAACGGGGCAACAAAAAGAAATCGTTCTGACTATTCTTTTGTCATTAATAATTTCTCCCAAAATAGCAACAGTAATAACACGTATGAATATCAAAACTAAACAGGAAATTTTAATGACAGATGTAATAAGAGTTTCAGAAATGCCAATAACTTTCAGAATAATTTTGACAGACGTCAAAATATTGATAGTCAGTATTTACAAAACAACAACAGTACCAACAGTTTGGTAGCAACATTCTGAAGCATGCACTCTTGAATGCACCGATACCACCGCACCCTGATCCCACTAAGAACTTTCCGATCGCCACTGACAGTTACAAAACTGCTCTCGATGTACACATTTTCCAAGAGATAGAAGAAGAAGAAGGCATCACTTTTGTTAAAAGCATTGCATCTGCGAGCCGCATTCTGTCTGCTGCAGAACACATTTATTCGATTACAGAGCTGGAAACCATTGTAATTTGGGCCTTTCCTAAATTTAAACACTTTTTGTATGGAAGAAACTGATCACCGTGTTCCGAGAAATTTTCTCACGACCGCCTGGGATGATGGAAGTTATATTTTCTTCCCGGTTCTCAAAACGTAGGAGCTGATGCTTTATCCCGTTCTCTTACTACCAGAGAGGCATTGCCACACATTTTTGCCAAACCAGTTACAGTATCTTTTACATACAGCAAGTAGCGTTTGAAAATTTTATTTCTTCATCTCTTAAAGACATTTCCAAAGAACAGGATAAGGACAGTATCTGGAAAAAATATTAAGCAGCTTTGGCATAACAAGACGAATTCAACAATTAGACATCGCTATTTAGTACGTAACAATACTCTCTTTCGACGCACACATCTACACAGCGACAATTGGGTCGTATGTAATCCTGAAGATACAGTCAACAAATTAATTTGGTAGACGCACTTAAGTTATGCACATTATGGTTCATGAAAGTGTTTTCTCACTCTCAGACAGAATTGTTACTTTGCAGATATGGAAAAACATGTACGACGTGTACTAGCAACATGCAAGCTTTGTCAGCAAGCGAAATCATCGACGACTTCTTATCTCGCTCCTAATATCCCATAACACCAATTAAATTACGTCACATGCCCACCGTGGATATCTATGGACCATTTCCCAGAAGTAAAAGAGGTTTTTCTTACATTTTCGTAGCAGTAGAGCTAACTTCAAAATTTTAACATTTACACCGTTACGTAAAGCTGCAGCCAAAACTGTTTCAGCAGCTTTTACGAAGCATTTCTTATCGATTGTTAGTCATGCACAAAAATTTGTTTTTGGCAATGGAACACAATTCAGATCAACTATATGGATTTTTTTTTTTTTTTTTTTTTTGGTCATCAGTCTACTGACTGGTTTCATGCGGCCCGCCACGAATTCCTTTCCTGTGCTAACCTCTTCATCTCAGAGTAGCACTTGCAACCTACGTCCTCAATTATTTGCTTGACGTATTCCAATCCCTGTCTTCCTCTACAGTTTTTGCCCTCTACAGCTCCCTCTAGTACCATGAAAGTCATTCCCTCATGTCTTAGCAGATGTCCTATCATCATGTCCCTTCTCCTTATCAGTGTTTTCCACATATTCCTTTCCTCTCAGATTCTGCGTAGAACCTCCTCATTCCTTACCTTATCAATCCACCTAATTTTCAACATTCGTCCACATCTCAAATGCTTCGATTCTCTTCTGCTCCGGTTTTCTCACGGTCCATGTTTCACTTCCATACAATGCTGTACTCCAGACGTACATACTCAGAAATTTCTTCCTCAAATTATGGCCGGTATTTGATATTAGTAGACTTCTCTTGGCCAGAAATGCCTTTTTTGCCGTAGCGAGTCTGCTTTTGATGTCCTCCTTGCTCCGTCCGTTATTGGTTATTTTACTGCCTAGGTAGCAGAATTCCTTAACTTCATTGACTTCGTGACCATCAATCCTGAAGTTAAGTTTCTCGCTGTTCTCATTTCCACTACTTCTCATTACCTTCATCTTTCTCCGATTTACTCTCAAACCATACTGTGTACTCATTAGACTGTTCATTCCGTTCAGCAGATCATTTAATTCTTCTTCACTTTCACTCAGGATAGCAATGTCATCAGCGAATCGTATCATTGATATCCTTTCACCTTGTATTTTAATTCCACTCCTGAACCTTTCTTTTATTTCCATCGTTGCTTCCTCGATGTACTGATTGAAGAGTAGGGGCGAAAGGCTACAGCCTTGTCTTACGCCCTTCTTAATACGAGCACTTCGTTCTTGATCGTCCACTCTTATTATTCCCTCTTGGTTGTTATACATATTGTATATGACCCGTCTCTCCCTATAGCTTACCCCTACTTTTTTCAGAATCTCGAACAGCTTGCACCATTTTATATTGTCGAACGCTTTTTCCAGGTCGACAAATCCTATGAAAGTGTCTTGATTTTTCTTTAGCCTTGCTTCCATTATTAGCCGTAACGTCAGAATTGCCTCTCTCGTCCCTCTACTTTTCCTAAAGCCAAACTGATCGTCACCTAGCGCATTCTCAATTTTCTTTTCCATTCTTCTGTATATTATTCTTGTAAGCAGCTTCGATGCATGAGCTGTTAAGCTGATTGTGCGATAATTCTCGCAGTTGTCAGCTCGTGCCGTCTTCGGAATTGTGTGGATGATGCTTTTCCGAAAGTCAGATGGTATATCGCCAGACTAATATATTCTACACACCAACGTGAATAGTCGTTTTGTTGCCACTTCCCCCAATGATTTTAGAAATTCTGATGGAATGTTATCTATCCCTTCTGCCTTACTTGACCGTAAGTCCTCCAAAGCTCTTTTAAATTCCGATTCTAATACTGGATCCCCTATGTCTTCTAAATCGACTCCTGTTTCTTCTTCTATCAGACAAATCTTCACCCTCATAGAGGCTTTCAATGTATTCTTTCCACCTATCTGCTCTCTCCTCTGCATTTAACAGTGGAATTCCCGTTGCACTCTTAATGTTACCACCGTTGCTTTTAATGTCACCAAAGGTTGTTTTGACTTTCCTGTATGCTGAGTCTGTCCTTCCGACAATCATATCTTTTTCGATGTCTTCACATTTTTCCTGCAGCCATTTCGTCTTAGCTTCCCTGCACTTCCTATTTACTTCATTCCTCAGCGACTTGTATTTCTGTATTCCTGATTTTCCCGGAACATGTTTTTACTTCCTCCTTTCATCAATCAACTGAAGTATTTCTTCTGTTACTCATGGTTTCTTCGCAGCTACCTTCTTTGTACCTATGTTTTCCTTCCCAATTTCTGTTATGGCCCTTTTTAGAGATGTCCATTCCTCTTCAACTGTACTGCCTACTGCGCTATTCCTTATTGCTGTATCTATAGCGTTAGAGAACTTCAAACGTATCTCGTCATTCCTTAGTACTTCCGTATCCCACTTCTTTGCGTTTTGATTCTTCCTGACTAATGTCTTGAACTTCAGCCTACTCTTCATCACTACTATATTGTGATCTTAGTCTATATCTGCTCCTGAGTACGCCTTACAATCCAGTATCTGATTTCGGAATCTCTGTCTGACCATGATGTAATCTAATTGAAATCTTCCCGTATTTCCCGGCCTTTTCCAAGTATACCTCCTCCTCTTGTGATTCTTGAACAGGGTATTCGCTATTACTAGCTGAAACTTGTTACAGAACTCAATTAGTCTTTCTCCTCTTTCATTCCTTGTCCCAAGCCCATATTCTCCTGTAACCTTTTCTTCTACTCCTTCCCCTACAACTGCATTCCAGTCGTCCATGACTATTAGATTTTCGTCCCCCTTTACATACTGCATTACCCTTTCAATATCCTCACACACTTTCTCTATCCGTTCATCTTCAGCTTGCGACGTCGGCATGTATACCTGAATTATCGTCGGTGTTGGTCTGCTGTCGATTCTGATTAGAACAACCCGGTCACTGAACTGTTCACAGCAACACACCCTCTGCCCTACCTTCCTATTCATAACGAATCCTACACCTGTTATACCATTTTCTGCTGCTGTTGATATTACCCGATACTCATCTGACCAGAAATCCTTGCCTTCCTTCCACTTCACTTCACTGACCCCTACTATATCTACATTGAGCCTTTGCATTTCCCTTTTCAGATTTTCTAGTTTCCCTACCACGTTCAAACTTCTGACATTCCACGCCCCAACTCGTAGAACGTTATCCTTTCGTTGATTATTCAATCTTTTTCTCATGGTAACCTCCCCCTTGGCAGTCCCCTCCCGGAGATCCGAATGGGGGACTATTCCGGAATCTTTTGCCAATGGAGAGATCATCATGACACTTCTTCAAATACGGGCCACATGTCCTGTGGATACATGTTACGTGTCTTTCAAAAAATGGTTCAAATGGATCTGAGCACTATGGGACTCAACTGCTGAGGTCATTAGTCCCCTAGAACTTAGAACTAGTTAAACCTAATTAACCTAAGGACATCACAAACATCCATGCCCGAGGCAGGATTCGAACCTGCGACCGTAGCGGTCTTGCGGTTCCAGACTGCAGCGCCTTTAACCGCACGGCCACTTCGGCCGGCTTACGTGTCTTTAATGCAGTGGTTTCCGTTGCCTTCTGCATGCTCATGTCGTTGATCATTGCTGATTCTTCCGCCTTTAGGGGCAATTTCCCACCCCTAGGACAAGAGAGTGCCCTGAACCTCTATCCGCTCCTCCGCCCTCTTTGACAAGACCGTTGCCAGAATGAGGCTGACTTCTTATGCCGGAAGTCTTCGGCCGCCAATGCTGATTATTTATCAAAATTTATGCAGTGGCGGGGATCGAACCCGGGACCGAAGACGTTTTGATTATGAATCAAAGACGCTACCCCATTTTTTTTTTTAAATTCTAATTTTTGTTCATTTTCGTTCGTTCTATGTGCTCGGGGCGGACGTCGTAA
Organism: Schistocerca serialis cubense; assembly: GCF_023864345.2. Classification (NCBI taxonomy): domain Eukaryota; kingdom Metazoa; phylum Arthropoda; class Insecta; order Orthoptera; family Acrididae; genus Schistocerca; species Schistocerca serialis. Next base: position 257,250,050 of record NC_064642.1, read on the forward strand.
GACATCCGTTTAAGTTCGTCTTTGATCGGTTAACTCAGTTTTTTTTATTACAGAGGGCTGCTAACCCTCTGACCGAACACGCTGAGCTACCGTGCCGGCTCCCCTAGACCACGGGTACGTATTCTGAAAGCTAGGAATATTACACTTATATACATATCCAGTTACCATGCTTCATCAGGTCCACCTGACTCATTATGAGAGAAATTGGTAAGCTTTGTCGTGTATACCGTCGTAAGAAACACATCGATTGGGATAAATACATCTACACATTTCAAGAAATTTTAACTCCATTCCAAAGATTCTACATTGTTGTCTCCGTACATGTTATTAAAGGATGTTGAATCGCCGAACAAAGTTAAGGACTTAGTAACATTTCCTGTTTCAGGACGACTATGTCATCATAAAGTCATCGACATTGCAATCAACAACATTAGGCGTGCAGTTGAACGAAGAAAGAAACAACAGAACAAGGAAGTCAATCTCCGCGAATTTAAAATCGGTCAAAAAGTATTAGTACGTCCTCATCATCTTTCCAGCAAAGCAACAAATAGGTGCAAGAAGTTCGACTTGCTGTGGAGTTGTCCGTACAGAATAAGACATGTTCCGCATCCAAATGTTGTTCATGTAGAAACTTTGCGAACGAAAATGTCACGAGGGAACCATCATATCACTAATGTAAAACATTTTATTGAATGAAAACATTTTTTTTCCTGATTGAGACGATATTTGATACTACACTGTCACAACGTGACATAATAATTCCTTTTGCATTTTTCTCTACTTTTAGCATTTTAATTTCCACTATTTGTCTTTTAACTTAGTACCATTATATGTACTACCATGTTTTTACCGATGTCCACCTTTTATGTAGAGACAAGGTTTCCCATGTTTACTGTATATTTTCATCAGTATTTACTCATTGTGATCATTCACTGTTCCAGAACAAGTTGTTACCATGTAATGTAAAATAAAAAGAAGTAACCATATATATATTTTGAAGCATCAAGGATATGCAGCACGATATGAACGAAGGAAGTGCAACAAAGGTCATCCTACGTCATATACCAACTATTTTTTTTCCTTTCATGTTTTACAGGAAACAACAAAGGATTAACTTAAGGGTAACATCCGTATACTACAAATTTTTTGTGTGCTGTCTCTAATCAATTCTTTTTTAGCGTGCTACGTGAGTGTTACAGCAATACCAAGAAAGCCATGTGCTAACGATTCTTCTATGTATGCTAGATATAAGTTTCAATTTGATTATGACAATATTTTATGAAGTGATAATAATGAAGACACAGTGATGTTGTACTAATGATAATAATGATTATATGTGAATGATAAGGTAACGAAAAGTGATGACCAGAGGTCACACTGTTATAATGAGAAATGTTTCATGATAATTTGAAGTTAATGCAAACACAATAATGGATTAATGGGGGGTACAGATACTATTCTTTTAGCTATTGTAGAAGAACGTGACGTTACTTGGTACACACATATATTAATCATTGTGTTACAAAGAAAAGATTTGCTTTTGCATGCTATAATAGTCATGCGTGTTCCGCATTTTTCTGAATTACTGATCCTTTTATATGATATGTAGTTGACAATTACCACCAGCTGATGAGGTGAAGATTCACTTGAGCACTAAAGGAATCCGCTAAATTTTGATTACACGATAAGTCACACAAATCTGAAGGCTGTAAATTCAACTAAATACTTAGGGATTGCAATTACAAATAACCTAAATTGGAACGATCACGTTGATAATGTTATGGAGGGAGCAACTCAAAGACTGTGATTCACTGGCAGAACACTTAGAAGGACCAACAGATCTACTAAAGAGACAGCTTACATTTCACTTGTCCGCCCCGTTCTGGAGTACTGCTGTGCGGTATGGGATCCGCATCAGGTGGGACTGAGGGATGACATCTAAAAAGTTCAAAGAAGGGCGAGATAGTGCCACAGATATGATACGTGCAGTGGCGATCAATAAAACAAAGGCGTTTTTCGTTGCGACGGGATCTTCTCATGAAATTTCAATCATCAGTTTTCTCCTCTGATTGCGAAAACATTCTGTTGGCACCCGACTGCATTCGGAGAAATGATCATCGCGATAAAATAAGAGAAATCAGGGCTCGCACAGAAAAATTTAAAAGCTCGTTTTTCCCGCGCACCGTTCGATAGTGGAACGGTAGAGAGCCAGTTTGAAGGTGGTACACTGAACCCTCTGCCAGGCAGAGTGATAACAGAGTAATCATGTAGATGTAGACGTAGAGGGGGAGGGGAGGGTGGCGGGGGATAGTGGTGCCGAAAATACTCGTCGCCACACACAGTAAAATGGCTTGCTGAGTATACATATCGTTGCTAATATAAATGAAACAAGCAGCTGCTAATTTTTCGAAACACAAAGATTATTCCTGCCGACTGCCAAATCTGTAGTACAACTTAAGAATTTTATTGCAAATGTAAGGCTTTGATTTCAATCACTTTCTCAGTAAAATTGGTAGTCGCGTGAAGATGGAAGTTCTTTACTTCCGATATATCGCCTTCTCCTTTAAAGAACTGATGTTCATTTCAATTTCAACGATAGCGCTGTTTTGCGACCCACTACGATCCAACACCGACTACCTTACCTACACACATACTCCACAATCCATCATACGAAGCGTTGTGGAGGATATCCCTTTCCTCTTCCACCGGCAACTATAGCGAGGGAGAAAAGTACAGTCTTCCGTAGGAGTCATGCGTTCTCTAATTTTCTCATAGTGGTTCCTACGCGAGATGTATGCTGGTGGAAAATGGCTCTGAGCACTATGGGACCTAACCTCTGAGGTCATCAGTTCCCTAGAACTTAGAACTACATAATCCTAACTAACCAAAGGACATCACACACATCCATGCCGAGACAGGATTCGAACCTGCGACCGTAGTAGTCGCGCGGTTCCGGACTGATGCGCCTAGAACCGCTCAGCCACATCGGCCGGCCTATGCTGGTGAAAAGTCTGTTGCAAATTCCGGTTCTCTAAACTTACTCAATGGTATTTCGCGAAAAGAACGTCTGCTTTCCACCAGGATTCCCATTTGAGTGCACGGAGCTTTTCCGTAATACTCACGTGTTGATCGACCTACAGGTAACAAATATTGCAGCACGCCTCTGATTCGCTTCGATGTCTTCCTTTGAACCGAGTTCGTGTGGATCCCAAACACTGGAGCAGTACACAGAAATGGATCGTACAACTGTTCCGAAGGCGGAGTCCTCTATGTATTAGCTAGACTCTCCTAGAATTCTCCCAATGAATCGAATTCGCCTTTCGTACAGCCGTCCCATTGCCATTATCGTTCCATCTGATGTCACCTTGTATTCGAACATTCCAGGACTGCTTTTGTACTCATCTACATTATCTACAGCCATAGAAATCCGCCATACATCACACCAAATTGAAATTCTATCAAAGGTATCCTGTGTCTTGCTACAGTCACTCAACGACGACAATTTCTCGTACCCTATAGCGTCATCAGTAAACAGTAGCGAATTACAGGTCAGAGTATCCATTAGACAGTTGATGTACACAGAGAATAAGAGGCGTCCTACCACACGCCCCTTGCACATCCCGACGTTCCACCGGCCTCCGATGAACGAAATGGATTCTATTATTTCAAGATTCTTTGAGCGATTCACATATCCGAGAACCTATTCCATATGCTCTGCCCTTTGTTAACTGTCTGTAGTGTGCCATTGTGTCAAACGCTTTTCGGTGTTCTAGGAATATGGAATCTGGCTGTTGGTCGCAGGATATTGTCCGAGAAAAGAGCAAACCCTTGCACAACAGGTGCTTCCCAAATCCATTTTGAATTGTGGATTTAAGCTTTTATTTCTGATGGAAATTTAATATATTCAAAGTTATAATATGCGCAAGAATCCTGCCGTGAATCGACATAAAATATTTATTTTATTTAAGACACAAATAAATTGAGACATTAGTTCGGAATGGGCATTGATGTAAATCAAGGGGGAAAGTTGAAAATACACCACGTTCAGCCAGCGGAGCCGTGCTCTCAGCACCGCTTGCATCTCAGTCTCGCCCACAAAGGCAGCCGGGAACACAGTCGCCTTCCTGCCTCACCCCGGCAAACGACGGCGATAGCGGAGCCGTAGAACGCAGACCTACTGTGCCGCAGCGGGCTCGGTTGCTGTTCTCAAACCTCGGTCTAGGCGTCCTGCTCTTTGTCCCCGTGATTTGCTTTGATCACTCAACACAATTTCGGGACCGTTCCTTCAAGTAGTCTACATCGATTTCGTCCACTATTGTTGCGCGAGGCAAGCAGGGGCTCGATCTTTGTTGACAACGCTCCCGACGCCACAATTCAACGTCACAGTTGCACCCTCGGTATTCGTTATGCCTGCAGTCTCCTCAACAACTTCAAAAAAGGACAGACTTCATTTCACCAGGCAGTATGTGAGAATGAATCTGCCAAAACAGAACAAAACCACAATATTAACGAAAAGTGAGACACACAATACAAGATATTTTGGCATAAAGTATCCCATGCATTGTAACCTCTTATATCGTCGTATCGTTCCCCGTCGCTTCAAAAATCGACTTACCAGATTTTTCTTTTAAATGGCCCAGTATCTCTATTCTTTAAGATATTCACAATTCCTTACAACAGTGCGAAAATTCTAGTCCTTGACAGCAGTCTTGTTTCCACAATATATCATATTTATATACACTACTGGCCATTAAAATTGCTACACCAAGAAGAAATGCAGATGATTTGCGGATATTCATTGGACAAATATATTATACTAGAACTGACATGTGATTACATTTTCACGCAATTTGGGTGCATAGAACCTGAGAAATCAGTACCCAGAACAACCACCTCTGGCCGTAATAACGGCCTTGATACGCATGGGCATTGAGTCAAACAGAGCTTGGATGGCGTGTACAGGTACAGCTGCCCATGCAGCTTCAACACGATACCACAGTTCATCAAGAGTAGTGACTGGCGTATTGTGAAGAGCCAGTTGCTCGGCCACCATTGACCAGACGTTTCCAACTGGTAAGAGATCTGGAGAATGTACTGGCCAGGGCAGCAGTCGAACATTTTCTGTATCCAGAAAGCCCCGTACAGGACCTGCAACATGTGGTCGTGCATTATCCTGCTGAAATGTAGGGTTTTGCAGGGATCGAATGTAGGGTTGAGCCACGGGTCGTAACACATCTGAAATGTAACGTCCACTGTTGAAAGTGCCGTCAATACGAAAAAGAGGTGACCGAGACGTGTAACCAATGGCACCGCATACCATCACGCCGTAGTATGGCGATGACAAATACACGCTTCCAATGTGCGTTCACCGCGATGTCGCCAAACACGGATGCGACCATCATGATGCTGTAAACAGAAACTGGATTCATCCGAAAAAATGACGTTTTGCCATTTGTGCACCCAGGTTCGTCGTTGAGTACACCATCGTAGGCGCTCCTGTCTGTGATGCAGCATCAAGGGTAACCGCAGCCATGGCCTCCGAGCTGATAGTCCATGCTGCTGCAAACGTCGTCGAACTGTTCGTGCAGATGGTTGTTGTCTTGTAAACTTCCCCATCTATTGACTCAGGATCGAGACGTGGCTGCACGATCCGTTACAGCATGCGAATAAGATGCTTTTCATCTGGGATCCAGCACGGCGTTCCGTATTACCCTCCTGAACCCACCGATTCCATATTTTGCTAACAGTCATTGGATCTCGACCAACGCGAGCAGCAATGTCGCGATACGATAAACAGCAATCGCGATAGCTTACAATCCGACCTTTAGCAAAGTTGGAAACGTGATGGTACGCATTTCCCCTCCTTACACGAGGTATCACAACAACGTTTAACCAGGAAACGCCGGTCAACTGCTGTTTGTGTATGAGAAATCGGTTGGAAACTTTCCTCACGTCAGCACGTTGTAGGTGTCGCCATCGGCGCCAACCTTGTATGAATGCTCTGAAAAGGTAATCATTTGCATATCACAGCATCTTCTTCCTGTCGGTTAAAGTTCGCGTCTGTAGCACGTCATCTTCGTGGTGTAGCAGTTTTAATGGCCAGTAGTGTATACATACAACTTAGAAGAATTTATCCGTGGGTTACCGATGAAGCGTTCTCTCGCAGTACGCAGGCGTTTTGTAACTCTATGGTATCGCCTTTTTCTAGCGCTCAAATGTTATTCCCCTTTATAGACCAACATCGCCAGGTGCGACTGCCTCAAACGAATGCTGACGATGGAGCTTTCCGTCCGATGTACATATGGTGAAAAAAAGCAAAAATCGACGGACATAGAACAGCCCATTGATCTGGAACTCGAACACGTGCACCAGCTGTGTACTATCTCAGTGCAGCTTCACTTGTTAGTGAAAATAGGCGCACTCAAAAAACTCTTCGTGTTACGACTATACACGATGGCCAGAAACTGCCTGAAATGCTTGTAAGGGTGCTTCAGGATGGGTTGTGCTGAGAAGTAATTGTTAAGATAAAAATTGTATATTTGAGTCGTTTCCGAGTTAATTAGCATTGAAGTTAGCCAATCACGCCGCTGTGCGAGCAAATTCAAACGGGCTGACTGATACAGTTATTTTCTGTAATTCCATCTAGTGTATGGAATGGGCTTGCGACTGGTCGAAGACTTCAAGAAAATAGATACCAACAGCCGTGCCTTTATTTACTATTTTATTTAGCTACCTGTTTCGGTGCCTCATTGGCACCATCTTCAGGCCCCAGTACACGAAACTAGGTAAATTATCTAGTCATTTGAGCTATTACAGGGACCACTGTATCCAACGGTCACACCTCTAACGACAACTGTTTCGGAATCCTGTTGCACAGAGTGGTCTCTGTATTAGCACAAACAACTAGATACGTTACCTAGTTTCGTGTACTGGGGCCTGAAGATGGTGCCAATGAGGCACCGAAACAGGTAGCTAAATAAAATAGTAAATAAAGTCGGCTGTTGGTATCTATTTTCTTCGGTATACAATTAGTATCAGTTGTTCTCATAGCGTAGATGATAGCCTACGAGACTGCTCAGTCTATGACTCGGGTTCGATCTTTACTACCATCCCATGCCCAATTTCTGTATTCCTCTCTTGTCTCTTGTTTCGTTTTAGGAAACCAGACGAAGAACACGATTGCCGATACCGTGTCTGGCGGGCCGCTTGAATATGCAGGTGCAAAAGCCTGACTAGCCAACTTCAATGCTGATAACCTCGGAAACGGCGCAACGTATCGATTTTTTTCCTAACAGTTGTTTCTCGTCACAACTTACCCTGTAACACCCTTACAAGCTTTCCAGACTGTTTCTGAGCACCCTGTATTTACGTGTTAGTACAGCCTAATGCGAAGTTACTTTCTGAACATCTAGTTACATGGAATGTATTTATCCAACACAAGTATATAGTAATTTTATACGGTCATTTATATGAGGTGTTTTGAAAATGATAGTTCCAGAGTCAAATGTATTCAAAGAAATTGATATTTATGCACTAAACATACAACTGTTTTTCACTTTTGAATCCAGAATTATTGGAAATTCAGTTGCTCAGTTATCATTCCATATATCACAAGAACTAAACACTGGACAGACTCCACGTGGTTCATCCACGGCTAGGCGGCGATCTTTGCGAATAAGACTTTCAAGTTTTTCCTCAAACATGTCAGTTTTGTCCTCTTAAATCTCCCTGGAGAGCAATGCCACTTTATAGCAACGCATTACTGCGCCGTAAAAAGCAAGCGGCGTCAGCTGTCCGCATGCCTCTAAGGATTCCTGAAAGCGAGGTAGAACCACGCAGTCAGCGTTAAGCGTTATCTTTAAAGTCGTGAGGCTCATTTAAGCATCGTTCTGTGCTATTCAGTCCTTGTTCTCTGTACTACACAATCCCCTACACATTTGCTACGAAAAAAGTCTTTCGCAATGCAGAGAATTGCAAACTTACCTTCTGAATATGTCTTCATTCAATGAAATACAAGATGTGTGAGAAAAGTAATGAGACTAATTTCTTATCTACCAAAGTATTTTTTATTTTTTTCAAACGACAATATTGTCCCCTTCAAAGGGGTTTCTTTAGGCAGCTGTCCAATGGCGGAGTCGTTGTTCCCGGTGTTGGTAGCAGCACTAAAAGGCCTCAAGTGGTAGGACCCTTAAGATGTCTCTCCAGAGTCCCAAAATTACGTCCTTTTAAGATATTTTTCAATTTCTTAAAAGGAAACAGTCACAAGGGCTCACATCAGGTGCTCAGGTGAATATGGGTTAGGGGGCGAAGGCAGGCTGTGGAACAACAGAAGTACCTTCAGAAGTAAAAAATTCCGTGACGGAAATGACCGTGTAATATGAGGCGTTGTCATGATGCAGCACTCACTTGTCTGCAATGAACAGTCTCACTCGATTCACCCTTTCCCGGAGCCTTTCAAAGACATCTTTGTAAAACACTTCGCTGAAGGTTGTCCTCGAGGAACAAATTCTTTATGCACGATTTGATCTACTGTGATAGTGTTCAGGTTCAATATCGGTCTGATCTCACTTGAGCACGCTCACGTCCGACGTTTTCGTCGGTTTTTAAAGTTGTAGGTCTCTTTGAGCAACGCCCATCTTCAACATGTCCTCGGCCTTCCAAAAACAATTTGCTGCAATGAAAAACTTGTGCTCCTGATACCGAGTGTTCCCCATAGGCTTGTTTCACCTTCTCGAAGGTCACACTCGAGGATTCCCCGAATTTAACTCAAAACTTGATGGCTCAACGTTGCACCAAATTCCGCTACCCCATTTTCGTAATACAAAACAAAAACACAACTTCACTGATGGCGCTCTCAAAATCCACGTGAAGGTTGTACGGAGCTTAAACTCGGACTGAGCATCTGGAAGAGATGAACAGACCGTTGTACATAAGTAGAACAACACAGCTTTGCTAGATCGTTCACAGGGTTGTCAGTCTCATTACGTTTCTCTCACACCTCGTATGTCACTAGTGCTAACTATAATATTTGCCGTCCGCAGCTCGTGGTCGTGCGGTAGCGTTCTCGCTTCCCGCGCCCGGGTTCCCGGGTTCGATTCCCGGTGGGGTCAGGGATTTTCTCTGCCTCGTGATGACTGGATGTTGTGTGATGTAGTTAGGTATAAGTAGTTCTAAGTTCTAGGGGACTGATGACCATAGATGTTAAGTCCCATAGTTCTCAGAGCCATTTGAGTCATTTTGTAATATTTGCCCGCCTAACATGTCTCACAGAAGTTCTAAGAGAGGAGGAAAGTTGGCTCTCCTCTCTAAACAAATTTATATTACAACTGATTTTCTTATAAATTTAAAACTGTGTGCTGGGACGATAGTTGAACCTCCATCTTGTTTTTGAGGAACAGTCTTATGAGTATCAGACTTCCTGGTTGCCTAGGTTCCAAGTAATGAACAGCTAAGTAAATATCTTCTTGCTTGCCTCCACGTGAGACAGCCGGCCGTGTCTTTCAGGATGCGACTGCTACGTCGGTGTACGGGGCTTTTTCCCACCCACAGGACCATGTGCGTCACACGCATGGATGACGTGCGTGCAACCTGAATTCCACCCCCACCCCCTCTGCTAGTTCGCTCGCTACCAGAGAATTACTGGCATATCTCTTCGTTATAACTGAATTCCGTGTGCCGCCCAAATATTCGCAACGTTCGCCCTGAATAACTTGCATTCTTCCGCGTCACTGGACTGGACGCTATGATGACGCTCGGTAACAATGAGTGGTGCCGCTCGAGCCGATTTTCATAGCGGTCACTTCGCTAGTCGAAAATCAGTCGTACTTCAGTCATGTAAAATCAAAACTTTCGAAATTTAGAGAGCCTACTACAAGAGGACGACCGAACTGCATCCAATCGTCTCTAAATTGTAGCGCACTTATCCAGTGGTTCAAAATGGTTCAAATGGCTCTGAGCACTATGCGACTTAACTTCTGAGGTCATCAGTCGCCTAGAACTTAGAACTAATTAAACCTAACTAACCTAAGGACAGCATACACATCCATGCCCGAGGCAGGATTCGAACCTGCGACCGTAGCGGTCGCTCGGCTCCAGACTGTAGCGCCTAGAACCGCACGGCCAATCCGGCCGGCCTTATCCAGTGGAAAATCATGTTGCCTGATATCGCTACTTTTACTGTAATAACCTACCGATCGAAGTGGGGGCACAACTGCGTAAATATACATCAACTAGCTTAGCGCGCGCAGCTTTGCTCGCGTAGACTGCATGTCTCCACGTTTTTTTAATCGAATTTTTGTGTTGTTCAAAAAACACAGTACCTTCCAAACTTTTGCGCCAATTAAAGCCATAGGACGATCTTTCCAGAGTGTACTTCTGGCCATAAAGTAATTCTGGTAACTGGAGTCCAACGGTTTTGTTAATCGTGCCTTTTGCGTGCTTGTCACATTTCCAAAGAAACTTTTATCCCCTAACACATATTTCTTTATATCTAACCGAGAAGTGAAATATCAATTTCCATAAATTAAGCTTTAAAAATTTTTTAATGCAATGACATATTTTCTTTAAAATTTTCATCCTCAGTTTCACTCTCTTAGGGGTTGAATTTCCATAATTAGTGAAACACTTATTTTTTATTTCTAACACGGAAGCCAACTTTTTATAGATTTAGCTTTGAAAACGCTTTCGTAATGAAATGATTTCATAACACCGTTTATCTTCCATTTCACTGTGTTAGGAGTTGAATTTTCAAAAACACTGAAACACGTATTTTTTTAAATGGCTAACTGAGAATTAAACATCGATTATCACCGATATAACTTTAAAAATACTCTAGTAGTTTTTTTAATAACGGTGTATTTAAAAAAAACTTTCACCCACTATTTTACCAGCTTAGTGGTTCTATTTCCAAAAATGCTGAAACACATTTTTTTGAATTTCTGACTGAGAAACCAAATACCACTTTTCGTTGTTCTACTTCAGAATTGCCTTAATAGTGACATATTTTCAAAAGGCCATCTATCCCTCTATTTCCTCCCATTAGGAATGGAATTTCTCACAGTCCCTCCTTAAACCATGCTTACATTAAAAGATCAACACCCTCTCCAAATTTCAAGTTCCCATCCTTAGCAGTTTGGGTTGGACAATAATGAGTCAGTGGATCAGTTTGGCACTGTTTCTCCCCCTTAGGGTTGGACTTTGCAAAAGCAGTGGAACACGTATTTTTTTCATTTGTACCTGAGAAGTCAGATAACTCTTTCCATAGGTGTAGCTCTAAAAATATTTTAGAAGTTATTTCAGAGTGATTTATTTAAGTAAGAGATTTCACCCACTATTTCATCCCCATAGAAGTTAAATTTATAAGAATTCCGAATATATATTTCTTATTTCTGATCGAAAAACCATATACCAATTTTCGTAACTTGAGCTTCAAAATTGCCATAGTAGTGAGGTATTTTCGAAAAACCTTTGATGCCCTATTTCATCCCCTTATGGGTGGAATTTCGCAATATTCCTGCTTAAAAGACGCCTACAATATAAGCTCAACAACTTCTCCAAGTTTCTATCCCCAGTAGTTTGGGCTGGGCGGTGATGAGGCAGTCAGTCAGTTCATTGACTTCTATATACAGAGAGGTCCAGAAAAATGTAGACACGCTTGTCATTATTAATGGAACAAAATGTCCGCCCCCGGTAGCTGAGTGGTCAGCGCGACGGAATGTCATACCTAAAGGCCCGGGTTCGATTCTCGACTGGGTCGGAGATTTTCTCCGCTCAGGGACTGGGTGTTGTGTTGTCCTTTTCATCGTCTTCTCATCCCCATCGACACGCAGGTCGCCAAAGTGGCTTCAACTCGAAAGACTTGCACCAGGCGAACGGTCTACCCGACGGGAGGCCCTAGCCGCACGGTATTTCCATTTCCAGTGGAACAAAATGACATACCGTTACAGTTCTTGACAAGGTGGGGGGGGGGGGGGGAGGAGGTTGTTTCGTGTGTGCAAAGTGACCCCAACTAGCAGCCAAACAACGCCGACGGCGCTGAACTGTTGACCGGACTACAGCAGTAGTGTTGCCGGTGTGACGGGCGCACAGGGCGCCTCTGTGGTTTTTCTTAGCCTATCCAGTGTAGCTGGCTTCTCTTGATTAACTGCGTTTTTCAAGGGCTCCCATAGCCAGAAGTCAAGGTGCAAGGTCTGGATGGCGTGGTCGGTGCCCAACAGCTCCTCTTCGACCTATCCATCGTCCAGGTAAGCTCTGACATCTCTATCTAAATGAGACGGAGCGCCGTTTTTTTAAATGGCTAACCGAAAATTCAAATACTAGTTATCATCGATGTAGCTTTAAAAAAGCTATAGTACTTCTTTAATAACGGTCTATTTTCAAAACAAAAATACTTCCACCCGCTATTTTACCCCCTTAGTGGAAGTTAAAAAAAAACACACGGATGGCAGGTAAAATCGATGATTGCATCTTACAAAAATACACACCAGCAGCTACGGTACCTCCAAAGAAGAATGAGCCAATAAATCTGCGCGGTGACAGACCATTCACGGATTAATACCCGGTAGATTAGCACATTTGTCCATGTGAACGTAAGAATTTTCAGGAGCTCTGAACAAGCAGCTGTTGAATTGCGCCTCTTCAGTCCAGGTAACCATCACTGAAAACCGTTCATCTTCGCGATGCATGCCTTCAAACCACTCGCAGTACTCCATCCTTCGATCCCCGTCGTTTCCGTTCATAGCGTGAAGTGATCTTGGAATGTACACTTCCTACTCGCACGTCAACGAATCAGCCGCGTCTACACCGGCGCGAGCATAGCTGCATACCGCGTCAGCGGGAGAACCCAAGAAACGCTTCCGCACTCTTTCATAACTCAGGCTGCTCTGCTGCCTCTCTGTTCGCGACGCGACAGAGACTCTCCATACGCAAAGATAAACAACGGCACAGCTGCTACCATTTCGTCGTTGCTATCGATATATTTCAAAAAAGTTCCCTTGGCTATTGCCCAGCAGTTTACAATATTTTAATTATAATTACAATCAATTATATACAGTCGAAAATAAAAACACTAGTACAGCTATTACGTATTAAATATACGGGGTGTCCGAAAAGTCTTTCCCTGATTACATAAATTGATAACTCAGGCTAGAAGTAAGATACAAATATGAAACTGGTGTCTAATTGTTTACAAACTATCAAAGTTTTTTTCACTCATCAGTGAACTTCCACATGAGCACCCTTGGTAGCACGTAGCACCTCTAGGCGATATTCAGTTTCCGTCCACACATTAGCCAACATCACTGGAGGGATCGATTCAACGACTGTGGTTATCCGTTGCCGCAGGGTTTCAAGATCTGGTACACGTGTTCGGTAGACCTCGTCCTTGACATAACCCATTAAAAAGAATTCTAATGCGGTTATATCAGGAGAGCGTGGAGGCCAAACCGTTGGCCCATCACGACCAATCCATCGCCCAGGAAAGGTCATATCCAGATAGGCACTGACGTCCAAACCCTAATGAGGCGGTGCACCGTCTAGCTGAAAAAAGACATCGGGGTGATACTGAAGCAGCTGAGCAACAGCATACAGTTGCAACATGTCCAGATACACTGCAGATGTGATGGTAGCCTCAGCGAAGAAGAATGGCCCGATAATTCGATCGTGCAATAGCACGCACCAAACATTCACCTTTGGACTGCCTCTGGTGCACTCCATGACCCCGCCAGGGGGTTGTGAACCCCAAATGCGCACATTATGGCGATTCACTACTCCACTGACAAAAAAGGTCGCTTCGTCGGAAAAGGCAATTCGTCTGAGATAACCGTCATCGTCCTCAATACGTGATAGCATTTCGACCGCGAAGTCATATCGACGTGTACTGTCATTGGGCGACAGTGAAAGTGGAAGTTTACTGATGTGTACAAAAAACTTCGATAGTTTGTAAACAATTAGACGCCAGTTTCATATTTGTATCTTACTTCTAGCCTGAGTTATCAATTTATGTCATCAGGGAAAGACTTTTCGGACACCCTGTAGTTTCTGTAACACAGCTTACAGCTTCAGGATCAAAACTACAGTGCAAGCTATCAACGGATATTAAACAGTGCAAATTTTGGATGGTGCAGAAGGTATTTTGTCTGCATTTTCGGTGTTACAAACATTGTGCGAATATTTTCAGATCTAGTTCTGTTGAATGAATATGATGTCACTCTCCACTTGAAAAACAACACAGTCAAGCTGCTGTCACTAGTACTAAATCAATTTTCTTCGCTAAGGCATACCAATGTACTGAAATATGCTTGATACCAGTCAGGATATGTAGAGGATCACCCGTGACAATTTGAAGTCCTGCTGACTTTTGTTTTACGTTGTCTTATCTGAGAGCGTACTGTGTACAGCTTATTTTACAAAAATGGTATTTCAGAAACCAGCTTTTTTATACAGAAATGTATGTGGCTTGAAAGCGTATTCAGTTTATGTTTTAACAAAAGTTTTCCTTTCTCCAAATTAATTAATGGTGGTGGCGGGATATTTTGCAAAATTTCAAATTATTACAAAAGTTGATTATACAGATTTCAATAACATTAATTACATAACAACTCTAAACTTAAAACAGCAGATAATCCTTCGGGGTGCGTTTTACCCAGTAAAATCGAAATTGGCCGCAAACAAATAAATACGTATGTCAGTACTTTGCTTCTGCAGATCCACCAAGTTTCATCAAGATCGTTAATTCACACTTGAGACTGTTCCGTTGCAAGAGCAGTACACTCGCCATAACAGCAGTGTTTTAGTTTACTTTTTGATTTTTAGAAATATTTCATACAACTAAATAAGTATTTATATCAACATGAATTTCGATATTTGTTATCAAATTGTGTCGAGGATTGCTTTTATCATTATTTCAGTTTAAATTCTAGTATAGTGTCACACTTAAAATAGCAAACAGTAAGCAACAACTTTTCATCAAATACGTAGTGCAAAAAAGAAACTAATGGAACTGCTGCCTTTAAAGCTACCAGCGACGAAAACCGATAAAGAAATTACACTTGATAGCATCGCACGAATCCAAGCGTAATATCCGTGATTCAGTTGTCAGTCCCGCTGAAGTGGGAGTTAATGTTCGGGTACACAGCGCTGGTCATGGATCGATGCCTGATGAACGATAATTAAGCTCAAATGTTACCGCAATGTTGTTAGCAGCCTACGAGTGCGTGAAAGTTGTCGAAATCTTACCAAGTTCAAACCACAAATGTTAATTCTACCAAAAAGCACTATGCTGAACAATGGCTGCTAATTTCAAAGCGCATTATCAAAACAAAAAAGTCGGATACCGGAGCGAAATTCAGAAAGCTCGAAAAATTTTAGACCTTCCGAGCCACAAAAAAAACTGAATACCTACGCTCGGTATTAAGACCAGCGCAAGAAGAAGAGCCTATACTAATCACGCGGAAAAAACGTATTAAAACTCTGTAATGTCATACAAAAATCTTGTATGAGATCGTGGGCTCTTCAACCGTTATAAATAAGAATGAAATTTCAGTTGCGTCAGTGTGACCCCCTGCGCTGTCTACACAGGCCCCTTGAGGTCAGCTGAGTCCAGCTGGCAGCAGAAAAGAGTCACCACCTTTATAGGTAAAATCATCTAAAATTTGCAACGTTTTTACTTCGTGAACAGTTTCTGATATCGAAACGAGGGTTTTGATAGACAACAGTGGGCAGAGGAGCACGTCATTCCATTGCATTGGTAACACGCTTTACTCTTGTATCAGCCGAGATACTGAAGCGGGCTGAAGCGGGTACTGCTTTTTTTATGGAACGATCTAATTTTTTAATGGAATACGAAAGCTCTTGAAATTACCAGTACCGCAGTTTAACGCTCTTTAACGGTCATAGGATTTGTCGACCTAAAACAAACATTCCACAATGTAAAAATGATGCAAGATGTTCGAATTCCTGAGAGAACCAGGGATAATCTGTAGGAAAAGTTGCGTAATACTCAATGTGTAGAAGAACTTAGATGGAACAATAAGACTGGAAGATCAAGAAGGAAATGGACAGTTTAAAAATGGTATAAGGCAGGGATGTTCTCATTTGCCACTACTGATAAATCTATGCATCGAAGAAGAAGTGACGGAAAAAACAAATTCAAGGTGAAAGGGTAGCAATGATAACAATCGCTAATGATATTGCTATCCTCAAAGAGAATGATGAAGTATTACAGGAGCTGCTGAAGAGAATGAAAGTCTAATTAATAGAGACTATGGATTGGAAGACGAAAGGAATGAGACGTAGTAGAAATGAGATTACAATAGCGAGAAAATTAACATGAAAAATGATGATCACCAAGCAGATGATATTAAAGAATTATACTACGTTGGAAGCAAAGTGGCTGATGACCGACAGAGCAAGGAGAACTTCAAAAGCAGACTAGCGCTGGCAAAATGGATATTCCTGGACAAGAGACGTGCTAGTGTCTAACATAGGCTTTAATTTGAGGAATAAATTTCTGAGGATGTACGGTTGGAGCACAGCATTGTATGGTAGTGAAACATGAACTTTGGGAAAATGGGAACAGAAGAGTATCGAAGTATTTCAGATGTGGTGCTGCAGAAGAATGTTGAAAATTACGCTGACTGGTAAGGTAAGGAATAAGGAGTTTCTCTACAGAATCGGTGAGGAAAGGAACATATGGAAAACAATGACAAGAAGAAGGGACAGGATGGTAGACGTCTGTTAACACATCACGGAATAACTTACATGGTACTAGTGGGAGCTGTAAAGGTCATAAATTGTAGAGGAAGACAGAGACTGGAATACATCCAACAATCAACTGACGACGTATGTTGTAAGTGCTGCTCTGAGATGAAAAGGTCGGCACAGCAGAGGAATTCATGGCGGGCCGTATCAGACCAGTTAGAAGGCTGATGACTAAAAAGAGAAAAATAACAAAGAAAAAAAACAATGTTGACATCGTAACATTTTTGAAAACTTACCCGAAAAATATGCTTACAACGAAGGCGACTGAAACCTGCTACTTCAGTGTAAACTCAGGCAAGTGGGACTACCATGTTAGGGTTTGTTGTTATATGCAGTATCAAGAAGGTAGGCTAACGCTACTAAGATAAAGCGTATATTTTTCTTGGCCCTACTTAATACGACACAGTTACTTTCAGAAGTAGAATCATGCTTAATTATACAACTTTTGTGGAAACATGTTGAACAGCGGAAAGGCTTCAGACAACGCTGAAGTTTTCCATGAAAGCCCCATTTGACGGTATCTGGACGTACTGGTTCAAAAATGGCTCTGAGCACTATGCGACTTAACTTCCGAGGTCATCAGTCGCCTAGAACTTAGAACTAATTAAACCTAACTAACCTAAGGACATCACACACATCCATGCCCGAGGCAGGATTCGAACCTGCGACCGTAGCGGTCACGCGGTTCCAGACTGAAGCGCCTAGAACCGCTCGGCCACAACGGCCAGCCCTGCTTCCAGCATTTCGTACATTTTTTTCAATATTGTTTACATCTCTTCCCGCAACTGCAATAACATGTGCATATGCACGTATCTGACAGGATTTCATCATTGTTGCAGATCCTTGTCTATTTTTTGTATCAGACTACGCAGTGTCAAGTTAAACAGCACTGCAGAGAGACAGTCACACTGTTTCACTTCATCTATAGTCCGCCCCGATACCTGAGTGGTCAGAGTGACGGAATGCCGTCCTACGGGCCCGGGTTCGATTCTTGGCTGGGCTGTGGATTTTCTCTGCTCAGAGACTGGGTGTTGTGCTGTCTTCATCATCTTTTCATCCCCATCCGGCGCGCAGGTCACCCAATGTGGCGTCGAATGTAATAAGAGCTGCACCAAGGCGGCGGACCTGCCCCGCAAGGAGCCTCCCGGCTAATGACGCCAAACTCTCATTTCCATTTCCACTTCATATATAAAGTTGAAGCTACTGGTGATACTGTCGTTCATCTCGAGCAGCAGCGTCATGTAACGATTGCAAATCCTCGCATGTGTGAGAGTGAATTTAACTGAATCAAAACTAATCGTCATACAGATATAACCTTGAAACCCAACGCTGAAATAAATGTAGCAACTGATTGATTAACGCTATGAAAGGTCGTGGCTCTAGTGGTGATTCTTAAGGTGGGGAATTTGCATTTCATCGTTGAAATTTTAACAAATGTGATATGGGAGGAAACATCTACTAGAATCAAAGACGTGATGTAAGTGAACTCTTTTGTTTATTACAAAAGACATTAGAATGGACAAGGATCTATATAAATCATGAAATCACGAGACTTACAAGCCTAGCATATTAACTATGAGAATCAGAAAAGTGAACTATCGGTTGGAAACGTTAGTCGGTGGAGAGCGGAATCACGTATCTGACTTTGCAAAATTGATGTTGACCTGCCTATACATTAATTACAGTGATGGTTTGTCTTCTCAGAAAGCCGGAGAGGCCTATGCAAATAAGAATGTGCTGACAAACATGGTAAAGGGACACCGATCATGATTTCGCATCTCTAGTTCGTAATGATGCTAACACGCCGGAGCTGCAGGTTATCCTCACCACTATCGTCGGTCCGATATGAACAGGGCGGTGCCAACGTGGCCGGCTGTCATATTAGAATCGTTCTTCCAAGGACTCGAACATACATTGGACCCCACTCTGTTCATGGAGTCTCCTGTTCCAGTTGAGAGCGCAGTCTGCGGAGTAGTACCACTGTATTCATCTTCGAGTCATTCCCGACAAGAATCTTGGCAACCAATCCTTTTTAAAGTTATATTGCCCCGCCAATTGCGTGATTGCTTCCCTAACAAAGTATCCCGACAAGAAGAGGTGAAACTTTAAAATAAATCTAGATTTTCGCACCACTTTTCTAAATGAAAAACTTCACGCCACGTTTTATGTCCTCCTGACGTCACGTGAAGTTCACGAATCAGTGCTCTCACAAACAGCAGCTATCAATTCGCATCATAGGCCTTGGGAACAACTAAGAACTGTGCTAGAGGCGAACTGTGAGCTCTGCGGTGTCTTCTGAACCTGTAGTATGTCAGAGCCGCTTCGCCGAGAGATGTTTCAAACTGAATGCACTTTTCGTAATGTGGCCCGAACGCCTACCTCCTGCCAGCAAATTCCGTCATCCGGCTGTCCTAAGCAGATACGTGCAATGGACTGCACAATAGACCAGGCGCCAGCATGACGCTGGTAGAAGTGCTTTCCCACTTGCGATTCCTGTCCCGTATCTGCAGTGCTTCTCCCTTCTTAAGAACACCCAGGTAATAAATGGAAATGCCTTGTGGCTAGGGCCTCCCGTCGGGTAGACCGTTCGCCTGGTGCGAGTCTTTCGAGTTGATGTCACTTCGACGACTTGGGCGGCGATGGAGATGAAATGATGATGATAAGGACAACACAACACCCAGTCCGTGAGCGGAGAAAATCTCCGACCCAGCCGGGAATCGAACCCATGCCGTTAGGTACGACATACCGCCGCGCTGACCACTCAGCTGACCCAGGTTAAATTAAGGAATGATAAAAAAAGAGGAAATGAAGTCATCGTATATAACCACCGTTATTTCATTAATCAACATAAACTTTATATTCTCAGACACTGCCTAACTAAACTCCCATACGGTCGAATTACGAGGGACGTTCAATAAGTAATTCAACAATGTTTTTTTCTGAAAGCTGGTTGGTTTTATTCACGATTCCATTACACCATTTATTCCCCACTATTTTATCTACAAAATCCTATTTTTCAACATAATCTTCGTTCAAGATGACGGCCTTTACGCCACCTTACAGGGACGATCTGTTTGCCAGTGTGAGACCACATTACTGGTCGACAGGTGAGCCAACGTCTTGCTGCATCAGTAACCTCCTCATCATCGACGTACTGTTTCCCGCGGTGTGCATTCTTCATGAGGCCAAAGAGATGGAGGTCGGAAGGTGGATATCTCGGCTGTAGGAGGAATGAGGAAGAAGAGTCCCATAAAATTTTGTAAGGTCTTCTCGGGTGCGCGGATTTGTGTAAGGCCTTGCTTTGTCGTGGAAAAGGAGAAATATGTTTGTATTATTGTGGTGACGAACTCACTAAAGTCGTTTCTTCAATTTGCTGCGGGTAGTACAATACACTTCCAAGTTGGTCGTTGCATCGCGAGGTAGGACATCATACAGAACAACCCCTTCAGAGCCACAAAAGACCATCGCCATGACTTTGCCGGCTGAGGCTGCGGCTTTGAACTTTTTCTTCGGAGGGGAGGCGGTAAGGCGCCACTTCAAAGATCGCGGTCTTATGTCCGGTTCGAAGTTATAAACCCATGTTTCGTCGCCTGTGACGGGGTTCGACAAAAAATTTGCACGATCAACCTGGTAAGGCGCAAGGAACTTCCCGCAGATGCTCCTTCGTTGCTCTATATGATTTTCTATCAGTCGGCGAGGAGCCCAGCGGGCAAACTCCATTGAGTGTCCCATCTGGTGGACGAGTCTATGAGCACCACCAACAGAGACGTCCAGTTGTGCAGCGAGCTGTTTTTAATCCGCCGACGGGTTCCCGAGTTCGATTCTCGGCGGGGTCAGGGATTTTCTCTGCCTCGTGATGACTGGGTGGTGTGTGCTGTCCTTAGGTTAGTTAGGTTTAAGAAGTTCTAAGTTCAAGGAGACTGATGACCATAGATGTTAAGTCCCATAGTGCTCAGAGCCATTTGAACCATTAATCCGCCGATCATCTCGCATGGGAGTGTCTGCACGTTTCAACATTGCAGGAGTCACAACTGTGTGCGGCCAGCCGGTACGTGGGAGATGGACAGGGTTGAGTGACCTTGTTGCGTTGATGACAGATGCCTCGCCCAACGACTCACCATGCTTTTGTTCACCGCCAGGCTTCCGTAGACATTCTGCAAAGAATATCTGCGATGCTCTGATTTTGGCTAAAAGAAACTCAGTGACAGCTCTGTGCTTGGAACGCATATTTATTACCGACGCCGTTTTGAAGGCTACGTTTAGCGCCGCCAACTGTCGGAACTTCGTGGAGCTGTAGAGGCTAAAGCGGGAATATTCCACGATGTCCTACAACAAATTCCATAGTTTTTCAACGAAACTGGCCGAGAAAATTTTTTTTGCTTTATTTATTGAACCCCCAGCGTATTTATCGCAAATAAATGAAAATACACGAGCCGAGCGGCTGCCTGTTTTCGGAATAAACTGGAGTGTCGTTAGGCTACTATCTTACCAGTGTCGAACTCTGAAACTCTTCTCCTTATTACACGAGGCGTAACACGATTTATTCACAAACAAATAACACTAAAATTCAATTTGTGAATTACAAACCTTTTGCGTAATCTTCCCTAATATACAGAATGTCGTCGGCGCTACACATACATACGTTTGTGGTTGCGCTGAAATGATAATCGTTTGCGTATCCCAGCGTGTGGTACATTACATGCTAAACTGACATTTGTTCGTTTTGTACATAATTAGATTGGTTCAAATGGCTCCAAGCACTATGGTACTTAACATCTGAGGTCATCAGTCCCCTAGAACTTAGAACTACTTAAACCTAACTAACCTAAGGACATCACACACATCCATGCCCGAATCAGGATTCGAACCTGCGACCGTAGCAGCAGTGCAGTTACCGACTGAAGCGCCTAGAATCGCTCGACCACATCCAACGGCGTACATAGTTAGAACCACACATCCTCACAAAACATGAATTGCGTTTTGTGAGTATTGAAAACAAATTGGTTGACTACGTAACATCTGCGATTTTATGTAAAAAAAGCAATAAATTCTGATGTAAATAGAGTTTACTTACACAAACATAAAAATGTCTATATTATTATTATTGTTATTTTGTACTCTATAGGCTACCCTACATCATGACCAAAGGTAAGAGTTTCTTGTTGTTACTCGTGAGCATGAAACCTTTTTTAAGAACAACAGGAACATGTTTCCTGTAAGCGCGATGAAGTATTGAACAACGTCTGATATGTCTTTCTTTTGCGATTTTTTAATTTTATCTTTCTATTTTTTCATAAAATGCTTATTCTAGCGCTATATGATAAACCCATACTGTTATTTTTTTTTATTTTTACTAGAGCATCCTGCTGTTTCAATGTATGTATCAGCAATTTTCGAATAAAACCTGTATTAAATACCGACAAATTCAGTTATGGTATGAACACTGTTCATTTTTAAGGAACAGACAAAAGGGTTACTATGTAGAACAAACATTTTCTATAGGTTACGTGGCTCTACATATATATCTTCACTCAGTTTCTAGACGTCACACCACTTACGGTTTCTATGGGAATGTAGTAAAACACTTATCGGATTAAAAAAAAAAACAAAGGGATCGAAATGAGATAATGCCAGACAGGTATGCAACACACCGAATTCATAGGTAACGCGGCTACGATCGTAATTGATCAAGGTTACTACTGTAGTCTACCCTTAATTATAATAGTCTACGGTAGCCTACGCGTGAAGCGTTCAGTGAATTCGAAAGTAAAATTCTATGTACCGACTTGGCAGAAAATCCTAGGAAGTTCTGGTCTTACGTTAAATCGGTAAGTGGATCGAAACAGCATATCCAGACACTCTGAGATGATTATGGCATTGAAACAGTTGATGAGACGCATAAAGCTGAAATACTAAACACTTTTTTCCAAAGCTGTTTCACAGAGGAAGACCGCACTGCAGTTCCTTCTCTAAATCCTCGCACGAACGAAAAAATGTCTGACATCGAAATAAGTGTCCAAGGAACAGAAAAGCAACTGAAATCACTCAAAAGAGGAAAGCCCACTGTACCTGACGGGATACCAATTCGATTCTACACAGAGTACGCGAAAGAACTTGCCCCCTTTCTAACAGCCGTGTACCGCAAGTCGGTAGAGGAATGGAAGGTTCCAAATGATTGGAAAAGAGCACAGGTAGCCCCAGTTTTCAAGAAGGGTCGTCGAGCAGATGCTCAAAACTACAGGCCTATATCTCTGACATCGATCTGTTGTAGAATTTTAGAACGTGTTTTTTGCTCGCGTATCATGTCATTTCTGGAAACCCAGAATCTACTCTGTATGAATCAACATGGATTCCGGAAACAGCGATCGTGTGAGACCCAACTCGCTTTATTTGTTCATGAGACCCAGAAAATATTAGATACAGGCTCCCAGGTAGATGCCATTTTTCTTGACTTCCGGAAGGTGTTCGATGGAGTTCCGCACTGTCGCCTGATAAACGAAGTAAGAGCCTACGGAATATCAGACAAGTTGTGTGGCTGGATTGGAGAGTTTTTAGCGAACAGAGCACAGCATGTTGTTCTCAATGGAGAGACGTCTACAGACGTTAAAGTAACCTCTGGCGTGCCACAGGGGAGTGTTATGGGACCATTACTTTTCACAATATATGTAAATGACCTAGTAGATAGTGTCGGAAGTTCCATGCTGCTTTTCGCGTATGATGCTGTAGTATACAGAGAAGCTGCAGCATTAGGAAATTGCAGCGAAATGCAGGAAGATCTACAGCGGATAGGCACTTGGTGCAGGGAGTGGCAACTGACTCTTAACATAGACAAATGCAATGCATTGCGAATACATAGAAAGAAGGATCCTTTATTGTATGGTTATATGATAGCGGAACAAACACTGGTAGCAGTTACTTCTGTAAAATATCTGGGAGTATGCGTATGGAACGATTTGAAGTGGAACGATCATACAAAATTAATTGTTTGTAAGGCGGGTGCCAGGTTGAGATTCATTGGGAGAGTCCTTAGAAAATGTAGTCCATCAACAAAGGAGGTGCGGTGGTCTAGCGGTTCTAGGTGCGCAGTCCGGAACCGCGCGACTGCTACGGTCGCAGGTATGTGTGTGATGTCCTTAGGTTAGTTAGGTTTAAGTAGTTCTAAGTTCTAGGGGACTGATGACCACAGTAGTTAAGTCCCATAGTGCTCAGAGCCATTTGAACCAACAAAGGAGGTGCCTTACAAAACACTCGTTCGACCTATACTTGAGTATTGCAGAGCAGTGTGGGATCCGGACCAGGTCGGGTTGACAGAGGAGATAGAGAAGATCCAAAGAAGAGCGGCGCGTTTCGTCACAGGGTTATTTGGTAAGCGTGATAGCGTTACGGAGATGTCTAGCAAACTCAAGTGGCAGACGCTGTAAGAGAGGCGCTCTGCATCGCGGTGTAGCTTGCTGTCCAGGTTTCGAGAGGGTGCGTTTCTGGATGAGGTATCGAATATATTGCTTCCCCCTACTTATACCTCCCGAAGAGATCACGAATGTAAAATTACAGAGATTCGAGCGCGCACGTTCTTCCCACGAACCACACGCGACTGGAACAGGAAAGGGAGGTAATGACAGTGGCACGTAAAGTGCCCTCCGCCACACACCGTTGGGTGGCTTGCGGAGTATAAATGTAGATGTAGATGTAGTTTTACAGATCTACTGATAGTATGACGATAATGAGACTCGAGGCGTATTTCCTTGAGACACGCAGTGTTTAGTTGTGTAGACGCACCTGCACGTGATGAAGACCTCTGCTTTATCCCGCAGCTAGTGGGAAAGCTATCCCGACCGGTGGCATCAAGCTGCCACGTCTCGGGTCACGGCTGCCGACTCTGCGTGGGAGGGGCAGCCGGCGGGCGGCAGGCGGCAGTAAAAGCGACGCCCGGGTCGGCTGTGGAGCTGCGCCGGCGCCCGCGGGGGAGGAGGCGCCGGCCGGCCTAGGGGTGGGGCGGCGCCTCAAAGCAAAACTGCGCTTATGTGGCCGCGGGAAGCTTTGCGCGCCGCTCTCCCCGGAGTCCGCTCTCGAACGGAAATAGGGCGCCTTTACAGCGGCCGCGAACGCCTTTGAATAGAGGAAGGAGACATCTGGTGGAGAGCGCGCAGGGACCGACCGAGTGGAAACTAGTTCCCTTCCGACTCGCCGCTTACGATGAATTTTGTTCTGCAAAAGAAAAACGTGCAGGTCAGAGAGACTTGAGGTGGTCTTTCTTACCGATCACGAGTGCCTTTGTTGTTGTGTTCTTTTGATCTTCATTCTGAAGACGAATTTGACGCAACTCTCCATGCTGCTCTATCCTGTGCAAGCATTTTCATCTCCGAATAACTACTGCAGTTTACACCCTCCAGAATGTGCTTACTGTACTCATCTCTTGGTCTCTCTCCACGATTGTTACCCCGCCAATTTGCCTCCAATACTAAACTCGTGACCGAGTGACGTGGCGCAGTGGTTAGCACACTGGACCCGTATTCGGGAGGACGACGGTTCAATCCCGCGTCTGGCCATCCTGATTTAGGTTTTCCGTGATTTCCCTAAATCGCTCCAGGCAAATGCCGGGATGGTTCCTTTGACAGGGCACGGCCGATTTCCTTCCCCGTACTTCCCCAATGCGATGAGACCGATGACCTCGCTGTTTGGTCTCCTTCCCCAAAACAACCCCCAACTAAACTCGTGATGTCTCAGAATGTGTCCTATCAATTGATCCCCTCTTTTGGTTGAGTTAAGACGCAATTTTCTTGTATGTCCTATTATATTCAGTCCCTCCTCGTTAGCTACGTGATCCACCAATCTAATCTTCAGCATTCTTCTGTAGCACCACATTTCTAAAGCTTCTATTCTCTTCTTGTGCAGGTGACCATGTTTCACTTTCATGTATGGCTACTGTCCAGACAAATGCCTCCAGAAAAGACTTCCTAACACTTAAGTCTATACTCGATCTTAACAGATTTATTTTCTTCAGAAACGCTTTTCTTCCCGTTGCCAATCTACATTTCACATTCTCTCCACCTCGGCCAACGACACTTATTCTACTGCCCACATAACAAAACTCATCCACTTAAGTGTCTCGTTTCCTAATTTAATTCCCTCAGCATCACCTAATTCGACTACTTCCCATTATACATTTTTTTCTTTTATCCGCCTTTCAGTTACTGTCCATTCTGTCCAACTGCTCTTCTAAATCCTTTCCTCTGACAGAATTACAATGTCATCGACAAACCTCAAAGTCTTTATTTTAAAAAAAAATGGTTCAAATGGCTCTGAGCACTATGGGACTCAACATATGAGGTCATCAGTCCCCTCAGTCCCCTAGAACTTAGAACTACTTAAACCTAACCAACCTAAGGACATCACACACATCCTTGCCCGAGGCAGGATTCGAATCTGCGACCGCAGCGGTCGCGCGGTTCCAGACTGAAGCACCTAGAACCGCTCGGCCACACCGGAAAGTTTTTATTTCTTCCCCCTTGACTTTAATTCCTACTCCAGATTTTCTTTTGTTTCCTTCGGTGCTCAATGCACAGATTAAACAAAACTGGCGGTAGGCTACAACCCTGTCTCAACCACTGGTTCCCTTCATGCCCCTAAACGCTTATAAGTGCCGTCTGTAACTGCACAAGCTATAAATAGCCTTTTGCTCCCTGTATTTTACCGCTGCTACCTTCAGAATTTCAAAGAGAGTATTCCAGTCAACATTGTCAAATGTTTTATCTCAGTTTACAATGGCTACAAACGAATGTTTGGTGTACCAATAACTTCTTTCTGCGTAATTGTTGTGGTGTTGAATTAATTTAGTTACTCCGTGTAAGTCAGTGCAGATTGTAACGTGTTGTTTGAAATACCCGCGCAGGATTCAGTCGCAAACTACAGCGATGCTAATGCAACGTAGCAGTTTAAATTCTGAGTATCGTTTTTGGAACGCCACGTATATTTTGACCGCGAGTAAATGCGTCTTAAATATACGTAGCGTGACTTAATCTCAATACGCAGGCAAAAAGTTATTTATTATTAATGGACAGGTTACGCTCTCTTTCAATGAATGACAACGTAACGTAACCTGCAACTAACCCAGCGATAATATAGAGCATGAAATGATCTCTTTTCCCAGGAGATTAATTTAATGTTTCACAGAAAGAAAGAATGGCACAAACACCTGCGTATTTTTTAATAATTGCAAAGAATTTCTGTAACTCTATCTCTTTAAGGACTGAGTTAACATTTAATCCTTTGAACTAACTGAAAATATTTTAAACCAGGGGTGCAGTCTCACCTAAGCCTTACGGTGATAAAACTGAATAAGTTTCGTAATCAAAGATATTAACTAACTTTAATATTGGAAACTGACTGTAAAAATTCATAAATACACTTAAAATAACTTTCCTTTGCGAGTGAAGCTTGCAAACACTGAAATATTTTTTAGTACACGTAATGGCGTATACAGCGCAACCGAAACAGTCGAAGCCAGATGGTCAATCGACAGCAATTTTATTATTATCTTTACATAAATTTCACGTTGAGAAGAGATATTTTTGAAAGAAAACTTAAGGTACTTTCAATTAACAATATATTCTGACCTTAAAGCTCATACAGATAGCTAGTTATACACACATACATCCATAGGAGAGAGAGAGCAAGGAAGAGGGGCGAGTAATATGGCTCTTGTGTACATATATTACATTTGAAGTTTCATGTTTTCATGGAACGTTTTGAAATATTGTGTTCTTTCTGTGAGATTAATGGAGAATATTTACAATATGTGTCACATATTGACTTGTGATATTACAAGCATTGTTTTCTCTTTTTACATTTCATTCATATCAGTTGAATAAATCGCATCATACATTAGATAGGCTTCCAGGTGACGCCACATTCCCTTTCCTTCATCTATCTTCTAAGGTTATTCAAAGTATTAGTATTTCCCCGCGCGTGTTCCTACATTTCTACAGAATCCAAACTGATCTTCCCCTAGGACTGCTTCCACCAGTTTTTTCAAACTTTTGTAAGGAATCCGTGTTAGTATTTGGCAGCAATCGTTTATTAAACTAACAGTTCGGTAATAGTCACACCTATTAGCACTGATTTCTTTGCAATTCGAATTATTAAATTCTTGTTAAAGTCTGAGGGTATTTCGCCTGTTTCACACATCTTGCACAACAGATGGAAGAGTTTTGTCATGGTTGGCTATCGGACGGCTGTCAATAGTTCTGATGGAATGTTGTCTACTCGGGGATCATTGTTTCCACTTAGGTCTTTCAGCGCTCTATCAAATTATTCTCGCAGTATCCCACCTTCATCTACGTCCTCTTCCATTTCTATAACACTGCTATACGAAATGTCAATATTTCGTTTCCTGCTGCCTCTATACTAAAACAAAATCAGTTCCCAAAATATTTTGGAGTATGCGTCTGCCACGAAAAACACGGAGCTACCTGAACGGAATCAGAAGAGAGCATACTACAACGAAAACTATGCTCATTAAGTGGAAAATTGCTGTAAATCCCCAATGCGACTGTGGCGCTCCTCAACAAACAGTACAGCACATAGTGACGGTGTGACCACACAGAAAATTCCACGGGACGTATGACCATCTGATAGCAGCACCATCTGAAGCAAGTGTCATTCCACTATAGCAGATAAACACTGAAAAATGATGTGCTACATAAAATCCAGATTTTTAATTAATATGTAGAAACCGTAATCACTGCCAAACATACACTACGTTTTATACTTTACTTACACACTGCTCAGCCAGAACATTATAACAACCTACCTAATAACCGATATTTACATCTTTGGCACGGATAACAGCGGCGACGCGTCGTGGCATGGAAGAAATAAATGAGGCCTTGGTAGATCGCTGCAGGGACTTGGCACCACATCTGCACACACGAGGCAGCACCTAATTCCCGTACATTCTGGTGTGTGTGTGGGGGGGGGAGTGATGAGCACTGATTCCACGTTCAATCACATCATAGATGTGTTCGATTAGGTTCAGATCTGGCGAGTTGGAGGCTCATCAATCAACTGGAACTCGCCACCTTGTTCCTCAAACCACTCCATGACACTTTTGACCTTGTAACATGGCACATTATCATGTCGAAAAATGCCTAGCCAAGGGGAACCATGACTGTCATGAAGCAGTGTACGTGGTTTGCAACCAATGCACAATACTGCTTGGCCATCATGCTGCATTGCACGAGCTCCACTGGATCCATGGATGCCTACGTGAATGTTCCCCACTGCACAATGGAGCCACCGCCAGCTTGTCTCCATCCCGCAGTACAGGTGTCAGGGAGCTGTTCCCCTAGAAGCCGACGTATTTTTGCCCTCTCATCGACATGATGAAGAAGGAATCGGGATTCATCAGACCATGCAACGCTCTGCCACTGCGTCAACGTCCAGTGATGATGGTCATATGTGCATTTCAGTCGTAGTTGCCGATGTCGTGAACATTGGCACATGAGTGTGTCGTCGGCTGCGGAGGCCCATCGTTAGGAATGTTCGGTGCACTCTGTGTTCAGACACACTTATACTCTGGCCAGGATTAAAGTCTGGTGTTAGCTCCGCCACAGTTCCCAGAGTGTTCTGTTTTATCAGTCCGCCAGCCTACGAC
Source organism: Schistocerca serialis cubense (assembly GCF_023864345.2). Taxonomy (NCBI): domain Eukaryota; kingdom Metazoa; phylum Arthropoda; class Insecta; order Orthoptera; family Acrididae; genus Schistocerca; species Schistocerca serialis. The sequence continues at coordinate 257,279,460 of NC_064642.1, forward strand.
GTCCGACATCTGTAACGAGCGGTGGCCGCCCAAACCCGCAAGACGTATGGACGTTGTTTCACCTTGGTTTCACCACGTATTGAAGACACTAACCACAGCACTTCTTGGACACTCGACATGTTGTGCAGTTTCCGAAATGCTCGTGCTGACGTTCTGGGTCATCACAATCTGCCCTAGGTCAAACTCAGGTAGAGTTCGCCATTCTACACAAGGAAATCAGGCTCTCTGATATTACATGCACCGTGCATGTGTCTGGCTAGCAGTCATTGCTCACCAGGTGACGGTTTTATCTGTTAGACGGGTTTCTATTGATAGTAGGCAGATGGTTGTAATGTTCTGGCTGGTCAGTGTAATATACGTCTTTTTTTGCCAATGCTGTATAACTCTTAGTGCATTCTATATATCTGAACCAGCTGAGTTCCTGTCAGGCCAACGGCCTTGGTTCAGTAGTCACATCGTGTTCTGTCAGACCATCAAAGTTAAGTGCTTTCGGGCTTGGCTAGCACTTGGATGTGTCACTGACTGGGTCTACTGTTGATAAGCAGGGTGCATTCAGCCGTTGTGAGGCCAATAGAGGAGCTGCTTGATTGAGAAGTAGCAGCACCGAACAGGAAAACTGACAACGGTTGTGACAGTGGTGTGCTGACCACATGCGCCTCAGTATCCGCATCATCTGGTTATGGGTGAGGGCTGAGGATGACGCGGCGACCGGTCGGTGCCGTTGGGCCTTCAAGGCCTGTTTGAATGGTGTTTGTTTTTGTTTTGAGTACCCGTCGTTGCCCAGGTACGTATTTATTTCAGTTATAATAGGCCATTTCCTCCTTCCTCCTCTCTCTGTCCAAGTCTCTCCGCCCCTCTCTCTGTCCATCTGTTATTCTCTCCTTTCTTTATCTATCTGCTCCTCCCCCTTTCTCTGGCTATTTCCCCATTCCTTTCTACGTCAATCTCCTTTCCCTCCTCTCCCAGTCCATCTCCTCCTCCGCTCTCTCTATTGTAGTGACATATTTCTGTAGATACATTCACCGTTATATGTGGATACTAAATGTATTGCGAACAGAGTTAGTAGCAATGAAGTAATAAATTTAAAAGTCATGAAGTCATGCCTGATGTGACAGTTTTACTGGATGAACAGCTAAAATGTAGTAAGTGATAAGCTCTTTTCCTTTTAGCATTTTGTGAGGTTTGCAAGCGAGAAAAAGTTTCGTAAATGTTTGAAGTTATGTGTAAAGTTTGTTGTAAATCTCTATGTCCTATCGTTGTCAAATATTGGACAGCGCACATAGAAGCTATGCATTTTGCAACGTTTACATTACGCAACAACTAGCGTGGCACAATGGGTTAAACATATTGACGATTGCATAGCATTGTATTCGCTTCTTTTAATCGTATCACGTAGTACGTATCAATTAAAAAACATCTTCGTAAGTATGATAAAGTTCAAAAGTGAACTAGCTTTGCCGGCCGTTGTGGCCGAGGGGTTCTAGGCGCTTCAGTCCGCAACCGCGCTGCTGCTACGGTCGCAGGTTCGAATCCTGCCTCGGGCATGGATGTGTGTGATGTCCTTACGTTAGTTAGGTTTCAAGTAGTTCTAAGTTCTATGGGACTGATGACCTCAGATGTTAAGTCCCATAGTGCTCAGAGCCATTTGAACCATTTTTTGAACTCGCTTTATATGTTCAAATGTGTGTGATTTCGTAAGGGACCAAACTGATGAGGTCATCGGTCTCTAGACTTACACCCTACTTAAACTAACTTATGCTAAGAACAACACACACACCCATGCCCGAAGGAGGACTCGAACCTCCGGCGGGAGGGGTCGCGCAATCTGTGACACGGAGGCTCAGAGCGCGCGGAGACTACATGCGGCTCGCTTTATATTCTTCATATCAATAAGTATCTTGCGAACTCCATTCTTCTGTGTAAAATAGGTCTACAAACTACCCGACGCGAATTTCAGCATTAAAACACCAGCCAACTTCAACGATCAGGACGTGAACTTTGTCATAGGCGATTTCAACTGCAGAAGCACATCATGGGGATACCCAGATACCGACACAAACGGAACGAGTATAGAAACGTGGGCTGAGGCTAATGACCTACATCTGATCCATGATCCGCAGCTCCCACCTTCTTTTAACAGCGGAGGGTGGAAAAGAGGGTACAACCCAGACAACATCTTTGTTTCTTCAAAGGTATCTGTACAATGAAAGAAGACTGTAGGTGAGCCCATCCCCGTAGGCAACATAGACCTGTAAAAAGCACTGTAAATCCGGTAGTAGCGACTGAAGAGGTAACTTTCAGGAGGAGGTTTAACTTCAAGAAGGCTGACTGGCAGAAGTTCAGTGAAGAGCTTGACTCAAAAGTAATAAACATTCCACCACAACCTGAAATGTACGAAACCTTCATCAAATGCGTCCAATAAGCTTCGAGGAAAACTGTTCCGAGAGGACGCAGAACTCAGTATGTTCCAGGCATGTCCAGCGACGACAAACTGTTGTTCGAAAGATACATTTGCAGAAGAAACGGTTCCAGCTGGTGAAATACGTCCAAAATTGCTACAGAATGGCTCCAGGAACACTCTTCTGAGTTTAAATACTTCCGCTGGCCACCAAACTCCGTAGCCATGAACACTATTGAGCTTATCCGGGATGCCTTGCAACGTGCTGTTCAGAAGAGATCTCCACCCCCTCGTACTCTACGGATTTATGGACAGTCCTGCAGGATTCCTGGTGTCCAGTCTCTCTGTACTAAAGTCATTAGTCGAGTATATGCCACGTCGTGTTGCGGCAGTTTTGCGCGCTCGCGGGGCCCTACACTATATTAGGCAGATGTAGCAGTTTCTTTGGCTCTTCAGTGTAAAGAGTACGGAACCCCTCACTGTTCTGAAGAAGATAATTGAGTAATGATGTAAACATAGGTCCGAAGACGGCGTCATGTATTTGCCGAAACCGGTAATCTGTCTGAATAAATGATTTTAGCGATCTTGATAGATGAAAATTTATCCATTGTTCATAATACTACCCATAGCCCCCAGACTGACTATGTCAGAATTGTATAAACATTTTATAATGACATCTGTTATTCTAAAGAAATGACCACATGGTCATCGACTGCCGAGCCCTTGAGAGAATTCCCTACTAACTGTGTCAAGCGAATTGTACCTTCCCCCACTTTGGGAATTTTGTGAACGCGGCCTCTAATAAGCGCGGGAAAGAGGGCGCATCCGCCGCCGAGTGGCCGCCAGACTGCAGCGACTGGCAGCCGGTGGGAGGGTCGCTCGTCGCTGCCTTTTTGCGCTGGCCATCTGCGGGTCTCACGGGCGCGCCCGCACGCTGCCACAGTGCCTGATTAAAGCCGATGTCCGATATCGACGCAGTCCCGACCGCGGGCGGGCTGGCTGGCTGGCTGGCTGGCTGGCTGGGCCCCTGACCCGCAAATGCAGCCCGCTTTGGCGCAGCAGACCGATGCTAATCGCGAGCCCCCGCCCGGCCTGGCGCCGAGCAGATGCGGATAAAAGCTCCTGCGCTGCACGCTAGATTTGTTGGCGAACTGCCAGCAGCGCCGGCAGGCGCTCGGCCCCTAGCGAGGCAAATTTGACATACCCCCGCGTTCTGCTTCCTTCTGTGCGGAGCCCAATCTGCGATGCACTAAATGCACTGTGGGAAAAAAAATTACAACACCAAAAAGGACTGGTGCGACGTAAACGAGAGTTGGTAAGTGTGTTTCTTAAGGGAGGTAGGACTTGAAACGAGCCGACTTGGAGCAGGAGAGGCACCACAGGACATTTTAATTTACACTGTCTATACTTTTGCAAATAAATTCATAAAACTTTGTTAGCATGACCAGGAAGGATTCAGGATTCACACTCATAGCAGAGGAAGTTCAAAAACATAACAAAACAATTTTTTTTACATGTGGAATTTCATCATTTTTTCACTTGGTATTAGCTGCATTTGTTGCTGTAGGTACACTTTTCTTCATAAGTAAGAGAGATTCTTCGATGAATTTTGCACGGCATACAAACCATACTTAACGGTGTATGAAACTCTACAATTTCCAAAATCTGTTAAAAACTGTGGTAAAAATTGAGATAATTAACCATAAAATTAGAGTTTTCTCTAAACACGAAGTTTAAAACGTAACAGCCCATTCACTTTTCCATAGATTAAATGAATTCTAGAGTTTCATACACCTGTAAGTTTGGTTTGTAAGCTATGCAAAATTCATCGAAGAATCTCTCTTAATTATGGAGAAAAGTGTACCTATAGCAACAAATGCAGCCAACAGTAAGTGAAAAAAATCATGAAATTTCACATTTAAAAAACATTGTTTTTTCGTGTTTTTGAAAATCCACTGCTATGAGGGTGAATCCTGAATCCTTCCTAGTCACGCTGACAAAGTTTTATGAATTTATTTGTAAAAGTATAGACAGTGCAAATTAAAATGTCCTGTGGTGCCTCTCCTTCTCGAAGTCGGCCCGTTTGACGTCCTACCCCCTTTAATCTGAAGGAAAATGCCTATTCAAATTTCGCGCCAGTCGCATAAGAGTGGCACTAGTAGCGCCACTATGAGGATGCAAATCAGGCTTCCTTTACATGCACGCTGTAACGGTCGTGAGCTTTAGGTACCCTCGAGATTGGACGTGGCAAGTTGATGTTAGTTAAGAATGCCTTTAAGGCGACAAGTACCCCATTATCAACACCTCACTGAGTTTGGACTACATAGTGTATTACGTCTACTAGATGCTGGATGTTCCTTCTGTGATATTGCAAAATGACTTTGCAGAAATGTAGCCACTGTACATGACTGCTGGCACTGGTGGCCACGGGAATGTACTGTAGCAAGAAGACCGGGCTCTGGACGGTCACGTCGCACTCCCGAGTCGGAAGATCATCGTGTCCGGCGTTTATCACTGGCGCATAATACTGCATCTACAGCAGCAACTTGAGTAGCAGTTGGTATCACAGTGGCACGGCGAACTGTTACTTCAAGGGCAGGTCTCAGCCAGACTGCTGTACAGTGCATTCCACTGACGCCAAACCTCACCATTTGCGAGTTCAGTGATGTTAAGTGAGAGCTCATTGGAGGGTTTCCTGTTGAAAGCTGTACTGCTCCTGAGGTGCGTTTTCGTACAACAGGAGCATTCGTCGTTATCCTACGCACCGTGACCGCAAATGTGTACTTTAGTATGGTGATTCGATCTCTTGGTGGTGCAGTGGTTAGCTCACTGGACTCGCATTCGGAAGGACGAAGGCTCAATCCCGCGTCCGGCAATCCTGATTTAGGTTTTCCGTGATTTCCCTAAATCACTCCAGGCCAATGCCGGAATGGTTCCTTCGAAAGGGCACGGCCGACTTCCTTCCCCGTCCATCCCTAATCCGATGAGACCGATGACCTCGCTGTTTGGTCTCTTCTCCCAACCAACCAAACCCAACCAACCCGACCTCTTGGTCTGCTATTCATGAACGGCATTCCATGGATGTTTCCCAACAGGATAACCTTGCGCATATATCACTGTTGTAACCCAGCACGCTCCATAGTGTCATGTTGCCTTGCCCTGCTCGATCGCCAATCAACTACATATGGGTCATCACCGGACAACTCCAGCCTCATACACTAACAGCATTGACAGCCTAAGTGCAAAAGGCATGGAAATTCACCCCGCCAACAGACTTCTGGTGCCTATAAGACATAACGCATGAACGTTTCATGTTTGCGTTCAACTGTCTGACGGTTACACCGGTTATCAACGTATAGGCGTTTCACGTTTTCAATAGCTTATCTCGCGATTACATTAACCTATGTTCTTACAATGTTAATCACTTAAATATGTTATCTAGGCAAACATTATCCCTATGTTTCCTTACACTACATTCTTGCTTTTTTTTTTTTGTTGTTGTTGCGATTTTCTCCCATTAGTGTAGTTCTCGGCCTAACGCAGAGAAAACATAAATGTAGACAATATTACGACTTACTGGTAAACACTGTGAAGTATCTGATACGTACATATAGTTAACTGTTAGTAGCATAGCCAGTTTGTTTTTTGTTTTTTTATGGTGGCGCGTGGGAAGGTAGAGGGGGGGGGGGGGGGGGCTGCGGCACCAGTCTTCCGATTAGTTTGATTCAGCTCACCCAGACCTGTTCCTCTGAGATGAAGGAGTATCCATCTGACATGAATGCGTGTGACGTGTAGAGCGAGCAGCAGGGAAACACTCCTGCCCCTACCGCGTTTACATTCGGTGGCTGCCCATGGTCCGTCACAGAAGTATTGCCCTACCAGCAGACTTCATTGTCAGTCATGTTTTTTCCCGTTCGCCCTTTATGTTCAGCCATTTTCGTTTACAATGAGAGGACAAAAGCCATGGGTTGGCGATTTGCACATATACAGAGTACGATAGTATTGCGTGCATAAGGTGCAAAAGAGCAGTACATTGGCGGAGCTGTCATTTGTACTCAAGTGATTCACAGGAAAAGGTTTCCGAGTGATTATGGCCGCATGACGGGAATTACAGACATTGAACGCGGAGTGGTAGTTGGAGCTAGACGCAAGGGACGTTCCATTTCGAAAATCGGTAGGGAATGCAATATTGGTAATTCCTCAAGAGTGTGCCAAGTATACCAAATTTCAGGCATTACTTCTCACCATGGACAACACCGTGTCGACGACCATCACTTAACGACCGAGAGCAGCGGCGTTTGCGTAGCGTTGTCAGTGCTATCAGACACGCAGTATTGTCTCAAATAACCGCAGAAATCAATTCGGAATGTTCGACGAACGTATCCGTTAGGACATGGGGCGAAATTTGTCGTTAATGGGCTATGGCAGCAGACGACCGTCGCGAGTGCCCTTGCTAACTGCACGACATCGCCTGCAGCACCTCTCCTGGGCTCGTGACCGTATCGGCTGGAACCTAGACGAATGGAAACCGGGTGAGTCCAGATTTCAGCCGGTAAGAGATGATGGTAGGGTTCGAGTGCGGCGCAGGTCCCACGAAGCCTTGGACCGAAGCTGTCAACAAGGTGCTGTGCAAGCTCCTGATGACTACACAATGTTTGAGCTGTGTTTACATGGAATGGACTGAGTCCTCGGGTCAAACTGAACCGATCTTACCCTGGAAATGATTATGTTCGACTACCTGTAGACCATTTGCAGACATTCATGGACTTCATATCCCCAAACAGCGATGAACGTTTTATGGATTGCAATGTGTCATGTCACCAGGCCACAATTGTTTGCTCTTGATACTTCGAGTGGATGATTTTCCTATCCAGATCACCCGACGTGAATCTCATAGAACATTTATGGGACATAATCGACAGGTCAGTTCGTAGTCGCTGTACTACGCCGACTAAAAGGAGGTCCGACACAATATCAGGATGTATCCCATGACTTTTTACATCTCATTGTATTTTTTATTCGCTGAGTACCCAGCGTTACCAGGGTACGTATTTATTTCAGTCTTCTATTATTCCAATTCTTCCTCCAGCTCCCCCCCCCCCCCCCCCCCCCCATGTCTCTGCCCGTCTCCTTTTCTCTTTTCTCTCTCCATCTCCTCCTCCTCATCCCTTTTGTCTGTGTCATCTCCTCCTTTCCCCTCTCTTTCTGTCCTCCTCCTCCTCCTCCGTTCACGTTATTATCTTCATCTCAGTAGCACGCTGGTGGTTCTTACACCCACAGTACTTCTTTCCATATCGTAACTGATATGTGTACCAAATTTGTTTAAAAGCGTTCTGGGGATTTAGGATGAGTTTTTTACCCGTAGCTTTGCCCGCATACGCGCGAGTCAAATATATCACACATACGTAATATATTTCACAACATTTATGCATGTTTTTCACCTGTATCCCTAGCTAATTTCACCCTACTGTTTCATGTTCACGCAGCTCAACGTTTATAGAGTTGTAACTCCTGAATTATGTGTCTTACAATGATATCATGTTGCAGATACATCCAGTGGAATAAGCGTCTACTGCATTTCATATTTGTTGCGAATAGAGTTGGTAGCAAAGAAGTAACAAACTGAAAATTCATGCACGATGAAGCAGTTTCTCACGCATCTCAGTAGTTATGACGTCGTATCTGCTCAACTGTGTGTCGTATAATGATACAATTTTGCTGCTACATTCACTGATATATGTGAACCCGGTCTGCAAAATGTGGCGCGAATGCAGTTGTTAGTAAAGAGGTAATAAATTAAAGCGTCGTGCAGTTTTCTGCAAGAACAGCGAAAATTTATTAAGCCATAATCTTTCTTCCTTTCACCATTTTGCTGTGGTTGCCAAAGGAAAAAAAGTTTCGTAAAGGTTTGAAATTATGTGTAAAAACTGTTGCAAGTCACTAAGTGCTTTCATTCTCAAATAATGGATGAATAAAGCATGGGTATTCGCGTGCCGTCTGCTACAATGCTTCTTCACCACCACCACCACCACCACCCCTCCCTTTTTAGGAAAGTGATTGTGACACCCACAGTAACTCTTTCTCCTGAGAGTGATATGTGTACCTCGTGTTATTGACGTCAATGCAGTGGTTTAGCAGGAGATGCGGAATCAATTTTTACACTATCCAGTCACGTAAAAGTGGCCATCTGTCAAAATCCCGGGTAACCACCTTTTACAGGGCTGACACGCTTTATGTATCTTCCACTGTTAGTGCGGCCACCTGGCGTCTGTGAGTAGTTATTGCACGTTGACGTCGAAAATAGGTGGCGGTCACATTAATGTTACTGGACCGTGTATAATATTTATTGACGTATAGCACCAGTACCACAGAGGTTACCAGTAGTGAAATCATAAATCTCCGTTTTAAGCAAGAGACGAATGATAAAACCGGACCATTTTGATTGAAACGAAAAGTGTATCGAGACGGAAAAATGCATTTCGGTAGTAGCACACACGGTACAAGTATTATTACATAACTGATACAGTAGCAACTCGTCCGTGTACACACCGGTGGAGACTTTTACTGATATTATTACGGAACTGTCAGTGCACTGAATTATTTAATGAATTTATGTCGTGCAAAGCTCAAGCGGGTCTCAGTTACAATTACGTAACTGCATCCATGACTCTTTTTTTTATTTTTTATAATGGTGCAGGCTCACAGCCAACGACCTCACCTCGTTGAATACATCTCAGGCTTTAACAGATGAGCAGAGCGAATGTGCTGTGAGTTTCTGCCTGCAGCACGAGCACGCTCGCCTTGTTTACTTCCTCCTGCCGACAGTAACGTGACGACGTAGCGCGACAAGATCATGACGAATGAAAACCGAAAATAAACATCGAAATTCGCTTTTATAAACGACTTCGTGACACCAAATAGTTCTAATGCCTCTAAGCACTATGGGACTTAACATCTGAGGTCATCAGTCCCCTAGACTTAGAACTACGTAAACCTAACTAACCTAAGGACATCACACACATCCATGCCCGAGGCAGGATTCGTACCTGCGACCGTAGCAGCAGGGCGCTTCCGAACTGAAGCGCCTAGAACCATTCGACCACAGCGGCCGGTTTCGTGATACCAAAAGCACTAGATGTCGAGCGCTTGTTAAAGGTAGAGGCATGCACTTTTCGATCGTACGTAATACGGTGTATGTGAAACTTTTAAGGACGCCATATGCGGCAGGCTTCTCCCAGAGATGAAGCAAGGACTCCGCTTCTGCCACGCAGACGGAAATGTTGGCAACGTCGAGGTTGACCATGCCCGACTGCGACTGCAGACAATACGTATATTCGAACTACGCTTCAAACTCCTGGCAGCAGACGTCGTGGCGGCGCTCCGCCCCTGTGGTACAATACAAGAGCACGTGTCAGAAAAGTGGACCCAATTTAAGAAATATCCAGCCCTCAAAGGAATACTCCAGGTGCGAACTGAACTCTGACGACACGTACCATTATACCTCCCTACAGGAGACTGCCAGGCCATATTTATTTACGGAGTTCAGCCTAAAACGCGATCGGGATGCTGCAAGGAGGGCTATCTACGTTCCGAGTGCTTCTAACGTCGGATTATAACTTCCACCGCAGGATGTAGCACCTCTACCGACGCCGACTATCCTCCCACTAATTTACGTGGCGGCGATAACAATGCATCTGTCTGTTCGGACGCAACAGACCGACACTGCAGCGCCGGAACAAACCTCCGCCGGCCGACGCTTGCCCGATCAGTCAGCGTATCTAGTGGAAGAACTCCGTACAATGCCATCGATATCACCGAACACTGCAGCCACCTCCGACAGCCGGATGACAATCGATACACTTATCGCACCAACAGAAGCCTCCGGCGAGGAATGATTCAATGCTATCTCCCGACACGGAAGGCCACGTACGAAAACAGCGTTAATCAAAACTCCGAAAGCGACACTGTAGGACCGTGTCGATACACTGCAGCTCCCACTAGTAGAAGAAAAAAGAATGAATGCAGCAGGACGCCTACCATGAGGCTGACAACTGATCCCACCCCTGGCGAAGTCCTTTGTGGTGAACAGTGTCAGCAGGAAGATTCCTTTTCAGGTTGCGAAGCCGCTCGGTCCCTTCCTGTCAACAATAAAGACCTTATGGAATATGAACAGACTTCCGCGCCCACATCGTGGGCCGATGAAATCGAGACCGGGCAGCACCCCATGGCCCTCTGAGGTCTGAACAACACCGAGAGGCTCAAATGGCCTCTGAGCACTATGTGACTTAACATCTGAGGTCATCAGTCCCCTTGAACTTAGAACTACTTAAACCTAACTAACCTAATGACATCACACACATCCATGCTCGAGGCAGGATTCGAACCTGCGACCGTAGCGGTCGCGCGGTTCCAGACTGAAGCGCCTAGAACCGCTCGGCCACTAGCGGCCGGCTCAACACCGAAAGGGCCGCCGTCTGCGTAGTGTGACGTCACTCGCGATGTCCGCTTCTCTCCGCCACCGCCATGGATAACCCTGCCCAACCGCCGCACCACCTGGCTTACCTCTTGGTCACGATGAATATCAACATGGTTAGCTCCCCTTCCAAGATTCAATTCCTGAGAGAAACAATACGAGTCATCTTTGCAGTCCTGCAAGAAGTGCGAACGGACGCACTTCCAAACTTTTATGATAACGCAACGTACCTGACACCTGGTGGTCCTGCAGACACCGGGCGTGACGGTATCGAAGCCGCCGACATTATGCGTCTCCCCTCCACTCGAGTTTTAGTGGTCACAGCACTCGACGCGGGACTCATTAATGTTTATGCACCGTCGGGCACCATCACACGTCGTTACCTGGCAAGTTTCTACTCCGCTGACGTTGTCCCCCTTTCCCTAGGACGGCATGAATACAGCGTCATCGCCGGCCATTTTAATTGCGTCCTTCATCCCAAGGACCAAATCCCGCTCTACACACCTTGTCCGGAGCTGGGTAAGGAGATTCACGATCTTCACTTGAGCGACACTTGGTATAAAGTGCACGTCGACAGACGTACACATATTACCAGTCATTCGACTAGCCGACTGTATCGCATATATGGGTCACAAGGCCTTACACAGGGAGTCGGGCTGCCGAACGACGGTCTCTTGTCTTATCTGATCATTGCGGCTATATCTGAACGATGAATCTCCACCAGCAAGTCTGGCTTTTGGATGATGAACGTAACACACCTCCAGGGCCCGGACAGTCGCTGCAAGGTTGGTAAAATGTGAATATCATTCCCGGTAGCAATAGACTTTGGCGTGGTGGCTCCTCTGCGACAAATTTGCAGTCCGCAAGACACTTATGCAGTTGGGCAAGGACACGGCTGTGTAGCACCAGCAGACCCTGGACGTTTACTACTCGGCGCTCAGGGATATCGACGCTCTACCCTCCATCGCTGGACAGACAGGGAGAACGACACAGAATTTAGACTCACATACTATCGTTCACGAAACGTCGATTAGAAGGCGCTATAGTCCGCTAGCAACGACGTGACCGAATGGCCGCAGAGGTACCCAACAAACACCACACTGTGGCGGACACCCGCCAATACCGCCGTCAGTTAATCACACCCCTTAAGTCAAAAGACGGTCGCTCCTGTATTACCCAAGCAACGATAGTGAATGCCGTGAAGGATCATTTTCGTCAACCGTTCATGACGCGGGCGCTGCAGAAGCGTTTCAACAGGTGACACACACAATTGACATGGCAACAGTGACGACCATAATGGAAGTCTCGTCTGAGGAGGTGGAGGTTGCCTTGGACAGTGACGCAGTTAATAAATCTCCAGGGCGCTATGGATTACCAATCGAGTTCTACAGGTTCAAATGGCTCAAATGGCTCTAAGCACTATGGGACTTAACATCTGAGGTCATCAGTCCCCTAAAACTTAGAGCTACTTAAACCTAACTAACCTAAGGACATCACACACATCCATGCTCGAGGAAGGATTCGAACCTGCGACCATAGCGGTCACGCGGTGCCAGACTGAAGTGCCTAGAACCGCACGGCCACATCGGCCGGCAGTTCTACAAGACCTGCCGTGATATAAAGCCATCGCTGGGTTACAACGTTACGAGAACTCATATCCCTGAACTGTACCGCCTACTTTCTTGGAAGGACTTCTCAGACCGGTACACAAGCCAGCGGGAAGGCAATCGGTCAATGACTATAGGCCACTTACAATGTTGAGCGCCGACTGCAACATCTTCACCAGGCTTCTGGAAGGATGCATTAACAAGGCATTGTCAATGATCCTCGCCACAGAACAGACGTCGCAGAGGAGACATGCCACCGACGACTGTAGGGACTTAATGGCGATCGTCTCGGGGTGACGCCTGAGAGCAGCGATCGTCCGCCTGAGACTGGCGATCGTATCCATCGATTTCAATCAGGCCTTCGATAGAGTACACTACAACTTCCTTCTGTAGGTGATGGAGTATATCCTCTAGCGTCCCCATTATCAAATGTGTATACAGTCGGGCGATATTTTTTTCTCACAATCAGAAACAATGTTTTGAGTTGGCAGCCGTTCTGTCAGGTACTATACAGTCTGCGCTTCACTCTCGTCATTTTTCCAAGTTTCTCGCAGTAACAAGAAGGTGGCAGCACTTACGAAAAACACAGTGTCTGCGCGCGAACGAAGATGCCACGTGAAAGAAAAGGTAATAAACAGACATAGTATTACCTACTAGGAATAATCGTGATAACTATAAGCAAGTAAGTCTAAATACTTACTTCACGTTCTAAGTTTGTGCACGTTTCTACAAGTCTCATGACACGTGTAAATGTACTGTATCAAATGTGATACTATCGGACTTATTGACTACATTTTGCACCTTATCAGGTCAGTTATGTTAAAATTTGTGTGAATGATGTAAAACAGATGTAGTTTGTCTGCTTCATCCGATTTGTTGTAAATGAGAAAATGAATAGTTTCGTAGGCTGTAGACCGAATATTTAATATTTTAAGAGTGTTTGTATTGCAAGTGTACGTGGTTCTTAGGTTTGACGGATTCAGAAATTCTGGGGGTGCTTCTGGAGCCTATCTCCATCGACCCTAATACTTGGGACGAAAGGGAAAGATACGAAGCAAAGAAGCGTAAACCAATACACGCCATCCCACCAGCATGCAAAGGATCAAGTAATGCATTGCATTTGACAGAAATTTACGATGGGAGGCAAAAATGTAGATCTAGATGTAGAATGCAAGGTTTCTCCAGTCCTAAGTTCCTGAAATGCCACACTTGTGATGTGCTCCTGTTTTTCGCTTCAAAAAGGAATTGCTTCAAAACTTTCCACACAGTATGAAACAACTTAGAGTCTGGAAGCAAGAATCCTAAGTGCAGATTCTTCATATATACGTAATCAAGTATATTATTACGTAAGAATAAGTCATGAACAAATTTTAGTCTCTGAAACGGTCGTATCTTTGACATTTTTACGTACTGTGCTTTTTAGTTTCATGAAAGCCTGGAAAGAATAAATAAATAGTACATACAAAATCTGATTTCTGTTAATTAAAGGTTCCTAACCCAAAATTGTCTAAAATTCCAATAAACAGCAATAAATAAGCATTTTATGGATTATTTCAGCTTCCTAGAGACCTGACATGTCACATTTGATACGTGAGCTACGGTTACTTCTGCTTGATGGAGACCTACTGCATCACATGTGATCATATGCGGAATGATAATTTTTTTTACAAATTATTCGGTTTTAGAGCTGCTAAGAAGTGAAATATTATCAAATTTCCTATTATCTCTTTAAAAGTACGGTTTCAGGCCTCTAGCATATGTGGGACTCCCCCAAGGCTCAACAACACCCTTTGGAGCCTTATGGCAGCAGCCAGTTCTCTGTTCCAGGTTAGCACATGGCCGGTGAGCCCAATACCAGTTAAGAAGGCGCTGCAACAAGGTGTCTATCCGCGGTCTGCAGGTAGCGTCATTGGCAGTCGAAGACTTCCAGCATAAGAAGTCCCCCTCAGTCTGCCAACGGCCTTGTCAAAGAGAGCGGAGCAGGGGACAGAAGTTCATGTCACTCTCTGGCCCTTGAGTTGGGAAACTGCCCTAAAGGCGGCATAAGGATCCAGAAGGCCATGGAAACCACTACATGAAAGACACAACGTGTATCCACAGGGCACGTGGCCTGTAATTGAAAAACAGTCGCTCCTTTCCCGATAGTTACTGAATTGAGATATTTGGGAGTCACGTTTACAAATGATGTGCGTGGAACGGCCACGGCAGACTATCGACTGTTACCACAGACTGTATGCGTGAACTTGCGCCAGAACGTGCAACAGGACTTCAACCAGCTGCGTCATATGGAACACCTGAACCACCACATGGCATCAAAACTCTATCACCAATCATATAGCACAGGTCCTTTCCTCCCGGCGGTGATAGGTTGCAGACTTCAGGCGGCCTTCACTATTTCCTGTCCACAGGACGCGTATTTAAAGTATGTTATGACGCTGTCATCCACCCTCTGCGCAATGGAGGGCTGGGACTGGTTAACGTCCGAGCATGGCAGCTGTCCTTATATGGGTAATATGTGCAGACGATGGACCAGTCAACACGTCTCCCTCACGGGTCCCCTATTGGAGGTCCTGTTATGGAGTGAAGGCGTATGACACTGTTGATAATGTTGAGGTCGTCAGCCCCCTTGGTGCTATTCGAGAAGAGCACGCTATTTGGCAGTACCGATTTTCATCCTCTCCCTTCTCTAATGATACAACGCAAACATGACATCACATTACACACACCCATTACAGTTATCTCCACATACCAGATAAACTAAATACACAAATCTCACACTTCACAAAGGAAAGGTACCAGTGTATGCGAAGGATAGGAAAAACGTTTCCAATTAAAGAACTGAACCTGCCCCTTGGGGTTCCGTCCAATCATGCCATACGACTTTGTTTCTTACCAGGTTCACTGTAGCACACGTTCTTCCCAGCAGCATACACTACATTCAGTGTCCTCATTCTTTCTTCTATATTCTAATTTCTGTCTTCCCTTACACTTGGGATGACAGCATTATTAGCACCAAGGAACGCAGAATGAAATTTTCACTCTGCAGCGGAGTGTGCGCTGATATGAAACTTCCTGGCAGATTAAAACTGTGCCAGACCGAGACTCGAACTCGGGACCTTTGCCTTTTGCGGGCAAATGCTCTACCAACCGAGCGACCCAAGCACGACTCACGACCCGTCCTCACAGTTTTAATTCCGCCAGTACCTCGTCTCCTACCTTCCAAACGTCGCAGAAGCTCTCCTGCATACCTTGCAGAACTAGCACTCCTGGAAGAAAGAATATTGCGGAGACATGGCTTAGCCACAGCATTTGCCCGCGAAAGGCAAAGGTACCGAGTTCGAGTCTCGGTCCGGCACACAGTTTTAATCTGCCAGGAAGCTTCATATCAGCGCACACTCCGCTGCAGATTGAAAATTTCATTCTGGAAACATCCCCTAGGCTGTGGCTAAGTCATGTCTCCGCAATATCCTTTCTTCCAGGAGTGCTAGTTCTGCAAGGTATGCAGAAGAGCTTCTGCGAAGTTTGGAAGGTAGGAGACGAGGTGCTGGCGGAATTAAAGCTGTGAGGACGGGTCGTAAGTCGTGCTTGGGTAGTTCAGTTGGTAGAGCACTTGCCCGCGAAAGGCAAAGTTCCCGAGTTCGAGTCTCTGTCCGCCACACAGTTTTAATCTGCCAGGAAGTTTTACCATGGAGCGTGTTTCCAGGTGTCTTTACACAGGTCGCACAATACTATTTCTTCTTCTAACACCTTCCATATATTTCTTTCCTAGCTGCTTCGAGGCAGAATCTTCTCATTTTTCATTAATTTTCAGCATTAATCGGTAACATCGATCTCAAAAGCTGATATTAAATTCTTTTCCGCTTTTCCCACAGTCAGTGCTACGCTACAATGCGATGCTGTACTCACCCGCCCCATAGCCAACATCGCTAACGCACGCCTGTGCGTTGGCTATCCACTCGGGGGTAAGCTGGGTCATATACTGGAGGTTGATGAAATTTTTACTGCCATTATCTGGTCATTAACCGGAGGAGAGGCGGTAGCGGACAGTTTTTGAACAACAATCTGTGCGCCAATATCCTGGATTAAATTCCAAACCCATTCACAGTGTCTCATAAAGTGAAAGTATGCGACACTGTTGATGGCGTCGTTAAGCACGACAGCCCCTTGGTGCTATTCGAGAGGATTAGGTTATGTGCCGCCACCAGTTTTCACCCTCTCCCCTCTATCGTCTACATCCAACACGAATCTGACACTACGCTAAACAAAGATACCATTAAGGTCATCAAGCGATACACCTACACAAACAGCTCTCACACTTCACAATGGAAATGTGGTTGTGGTCTCGGAGAATAGGAAAAACCTTTCCAACTAGGCGGCCGAACCTGGCCTTCAGGGTCTCCTAGCCGTTGATGCCATACGACACCTCTTTATTTAATTCTATACACCAGGCATACAGTCGTTCCGTCTCTGACAGAACTCGCGAGAACCCTCGCCTTTTCGTTATTCAGAGCTGCAAAGTTTCATTGTCCGTTACACATCGTAACAGATAAGGAGAAATGTACTACAAACTTACAGCCAGCTCACATGTGTTCCTTGTGTATCTTACAGCAAACAAAAAGTGAGACACCAACTGGAACTAAGTATGCCGTTAACGAAAAACAAATTGTGACCACAAACAGTTTAACAAAAGCGACAATTCTTTTCTGACCCGGCATGAGGAAAGAAAATAGCATCACAACCAGTATAGTGACTTTCCTTGTGATTCGCGCTCTTTTATATGGTGTGATCTCATTAATGGAATATGTTAATGGATTTTTCGACTTGTTATAAATGTAAATTTTCTTGTAACGTTTTAATTTCTAAACGTCTGATATATTATTCTCTACACCCCTGTTATCGAAGTTTCAATGAACAATACAGCAATAACTCTCAGGATGCTGCAGTTTGGATACATTAGTCAGACATTTCTGAAATATTAGAATGAAGCGGTACTTACATCACTACGAAGTTCGTGAATTATCTGATGGGAAGCAAACTATCGACTGCAACTAGGGCTTCAAATTTCTATTAACTTGATCAAACCAAAATGAGGAGACAGACATTCAGTTTATCGCTAAGCTGCTGGCAATTAAATCTTTAGAGAATAATGAGACGAAACCATTACGCATACTTATTTATCGAGTAAAATACTTCTGTGTCTATAGATAACCCGTTTATGTCTAAAGGTTGTTCACATAGTTATGCTAAGATCCAGATAAATTATTCCTCGATGTTCTTGATTGTCAAATTTTTAACTAAAACGAACACTACCAACCAGCCCAAGTAATCCTAGATGACTTTGAGGACATGTCTAAAACCCACATTCGCATTTGCTGGCAGAGTCGAATCAACAGCCTGGCTTCCATCCGAGACGACTTTCGCCTATCCAGTCCGACAGACCAGCACATTAAGCTATGCGGCCACACCAGCGTGGGTCCATAGCCACAGCCGTTTTCGTTTTTCAGATTACCTTAACAAGCCCTCCTCCAAAGATAATTCACATACCGAATACTACTTGCTACTACAGGCCCTATTAACTAATTCGTGCTGCACTGACCCGCTCACTTGACCCATGTCTACAGCACTTATTTGTTGGCAGAACAAACAAGAGAGTTCCTGCCTTACACTTTCTGTTACGAAATACTGGAGGCCCAAGAGTTCCACAATATTCAGACCTGCCGTGTGAAAGTTTTCAACCAGTGGCTCTCTAAAATGACAGGATGGCGAGAACTGTTTGGTATGGTCGCTGGTGGTTTTCTTCAAAATGAACATTTTATTCCTTCTAATTGCCATGACCAGTAGTTTTAACGCTGTTGATGTAGCAACTAAAATATTAATTTTAGTATAAAAAAAATAGAATCAAGCTATAATGCCATAGATTACAATATCTTTACAAACACACTAGCCTTTTTCTCGTGCATTTGGTCGTGCATGCATTCGACACATAATCGTACATTGTGCCCTCTATGTGCCCACCTCTTCTTCCCCCTCTCTCTCCACCTCATCCTCCAGCCTCTATGTATCCACCTCATCTTCCCAACCTTCTCTTTTTCTCCATCTCCTCCTCCCCCTCTCTTTGTCCATCTCCTCCTCCCCTTCGTCCTTTTCCACCTGTCCGCTACTCCTCTACACCTTCCACCTGCCTCTTGCAGCTGCTCCTTCCACTCTCTCTTTCCATCTCCTCTTCCCCTCTCTCTGTCCACTTCACACTCCCCCCTCTTGCATTATCCCTCCTCCCCACCCTTCTCACTCTGTCCATCTCCTCTATCCCCATCCCTCTGTACATCTCATCCTCTTCCACACTCTCTATATCCATCACCTCCCCCATCTTTTTCTGTCCATCTTACACCCACTCTCTTTCTGTCCATCTCCTCCTCTCTCTTTTTCTGTCCATCTCGCCCTCCTCACTCTCTATCTCTCCATTGGCTCGTCCCCCCCCCCTCTTTCAGTCCATCACCTCCTCCCCTCTCCCTGTCTGTCCATCTCCTCCTCATCCTTTGCTCTGTTGACCTCATCCTCCACCCTCTCTCATTATCCTTCTTCTCCTCCCCTCTCTGCTCAACCGTGTCCATTCACACATGCAGCTGCTGCAAGGCATGCCAATATTATAGACACAACACATATTTCATGCAGGACAGCCTAATTGTCAGGGGTAGAAACCAAGCTTTTGCCCATATCTCTGCTCCTATGGGAGCTGGGAGGTCTTAAGGGGACTTTCACGAAAGTGAATCAAAATATCAATTTTAATTTCTTTTTTGTTTATTAGTAAAACTTATGGACAATAAATTCCCAAAGTTTCAATGATGAAATCGCATCTGAAGTACCTTAAAATGATTAAATGTGTCACATGACCTTCCTGCCACACCCATTTTTTAAGCAACACTTCAACACCTGCTTGGTGAACAACATGGATTACTATCTAGCAAACTTGCATGGGGTATATTTAGAAGACTGAGTCGGACAAACCAAGAAGAGAACATGGTCTAGATTGAGGAAACTTGTCTGTCATATCAAGGGCAAAACGTTGGAAGATGGAAAGGGCAATGGCGTACAAAACCGACTCACGAAGAAGATGATATACAGTCTTTAACTGTATTATGGTAAGGCTGTCAAACAGACCCCATCCAGTGTAAGTGACAGGGAAGCTGCAGTATGGGCTACATATTTCCACATGGTGTCAACAGATGAACATCCCTTTCATCATCTGTGCCACAATATCTCAGAACGAGAGGTTTCCAAATTGTATCCTGGATGCTGTCAATCCCACTTACAGATTTCTGGCCGATCCTCAACTTCTAAAAAAGTGTGTTCATGGCAAAACCCAGAATCCAAATGAATCTCTGAATTCACTATATGGAAACGATAACCTAAAACCAGATTTTTATCCGCTACAGTTGCGAGAATTGCAATTTATGATTCAATTTATGTATTTAATGATGGAAACATAGGGAGGATGAAGGTATTAGACAGAATGGGTTTCAAGACTTCACTCAAGACATCTTGAGGAAAATAGATTTACACGCCTCTCTGCAGCTGAAAAGTCAATTATTGAAGATCTGGTGAAGGAAAGAAGGATAAAAGGAGGGACTGGAAGAGAAACCTATAAGACAAAAAGGATCCTGAGTACAAATATGGGACCTTCTGAAGAGAGGACATAAGGGAAAACGTTAGGTTGAACTTTAAATTGCATTTCCTGACAATTATGTTTTTAGTGACTTTGTACCTTTTTCTCAGAATCTATAAAGGTCATAATTATGAAATTTTGTAAGCTCATTTCTATTAACCCAATAAATGCTGTCCCAAGAGTAAATTTTGAAGTTCTCAGTGTAAAGGGAGGCATGGGGCAAAGTGCTTGGAACTTTCCATGAATTTTATGTTAAACTTAAAGAAATATAATTAAAAATTATTGAAATACTTCTATTTGATATATTCAAAAAAATCGTGAGACAAGCTTATTGTATGCAAAGAGATTAAACATAGCAAATTTTGTAGAAAACTCTTGAATAATTTGTGCAAATATTGTTTTATAAAAATAGAATTTTTGAATTCTATAAAGAAGTTAAATATATATAATCCAAGGAACTTAACTGTAAGGTTGTTAGTTTCATGTGAAGCATAATACAAAAATTGCTGTATCTTCAAAATTGTAGATATTGCGCATTTTTAATAGCGTTTCTTTTTTTTTCATGAACGTCCCACCTTAAGACACACAGTACTGATTATCGTACAGCAAGCACTGTGTGTAACACCAAATTTGGCTGAAATAGATCCAATGGTATAGGATGAGGTACTGGACACACTCACATACATGCATACTTATGTACATATATTTAAAAATATGCAATCTTTGTCCATCCAACATTTATTGTAGTATCGTTTAAAAATTTGAACTAAATCTGTCAAGAACTCTTCGACATTTTTGCTAAAATTTCGCCTTTTATACATACATATTTCGTCTTACAATTACTGTGAGCTACATTTTTGTTATGTGGTGTACACTGTGTATGTCCGTAACATAATACATATGCATTTCTGCCCGTAGGTTCCCTATCTCTGTATAAGCAGATGTGGCCCCACTATCGCCTGTTTCAGTTTGACGCAAAAGGTGTGAGAGGCCCTATATGTTAGAATAGATTATAAATGCAATAACCTGCCTTACGCCATCGATCAATTCCGAAACGATAGTGCTAATTGTAAGCAAAGAAAAATAAAACTTTGGCTTGCAAGGTACGGTGGTTATTAGTTTTATTAATAGCGCATTTAAAGTGCACTTGTAATATAGGAAAGAATGTTGTAATTTCTAAAACAAGAGTGGCAAACTGAATCCTAGTACTTGTTCATGATTCCCATACGCTAAAACACACAGCTAAATATGTTGTCAATTAATTGTGAACCTTTCCAGCCACAACTAATTGATCTAAAATCTGTACTTTATTGGAATAATTTATGAAAATCGTACGACAGCATACTGCAATCTTATACTAACACATGAAATAATTTGAAAACAAATGTCAGAACACTGGGTTTGTTAAAATACAGTATTGTTACGTAGGACCCGCTGACATACCTTTGACCAACAAACTAACATTAGTAGTTCGCATGCTGACCTTTTCTTGCAGATTTCAGATAGCAGAAAACAAATTGTGTCCAATAACTATCCAACAATTGAAATGGAGTGTCCATATAGCGTGTGGGGTTACGGTGTATCGACGCTATTCGCATCTAGTTGAGCATTTGCATCCACGGCAGAAATTAAATATGTGCTATTATAACTTGTACCCACTGACGAATAATGATTGTAATTCGGGATCACAGGTCTAGAGTATCTATTTATTCTCCACCCATTGCAGCACTATCTATCCATCTATACCGCAGTATGCATTTACGGCATGACGCTTTGTGTAAATGCCACTCCACGGTCCAATTCTTTATTTTTTAGGGTTCTGTGTCTCAATCGGTAAAACTGGAACCCTCGTAAGATCGCTTCTGTCCGACAGCTAAGAACCTTTTTCCTCCGGAACGGGTCGAAGTATCAGTTTGAAATTTATGATACATACTATGCTCTACGGCTCTACTACCGATGTAAAAAGCTGAAGCTTTTACGTCAGTGCAGTCAAAAGATACAGCCATTAATGTCGCATATTTTGGTACTCGCAAACTCACTCACGAAAAATTAAAGAGTAAAATAGAGTGCGTTACTGTGAACAGTTCAGTGATAGGGTTATTCACATCAGAATCACACATACAACCAACGCCAACAACAAAAGTCCATGTATACGTGCAAACTCGCAAGCAGAAGTCAAAGAGACAGAAGAAGTATATGAGGATATGGAAAGAATAATTAAATACGTAAAGGGAGATGAAAATCTAATAGTCGAGGGGAACTGGAATACAGTTGTAGGGAAGGAGTAGAGTAATGGGTGATGGGAGAATATGGGCTTGTTATTACTAATGGTAGAAGAGAAAGGCTAACTGAGTTCTGCAATAAATTTCAGCTAGTAATAGCGAATACCCTGCACCAGAACCCCAAAAGAAGGAGGTATACTGGGAAATGGTGCAGAGCACAGAAAAACTCCAGCTAGACTACAGCATGGTCAGATAGATATTCCGAAATCGCCTATTTGATTAAAAGGCGTACTCAGGAGCAGATACAGACTCGGATCACGGTTTACTGATGCTGAAGAGTAGACTGAAGTTTAAGAGAATCGTCTTGAAAAATGCATGTGAAAAGAAGCGGGACACCGAAGTAGTGAAGAATGATGAAATGCGTTTGAAGTTCTCTAAGGATGTAGATACTGCGATAGTGAATACCACAGCATGTAGTTCAGTTGAAGAGGAACGGACATGCTTTTAATGTCACCGAAGGTTATTTTGATTTTTCTGTATGCTGAGGCATTCCTTCCGACGATCATTTCTTTTTCATTTGCTTCACATTATTCACATAGCCATTTCACCTTAGCTTTCCTGCGCTCCCTATTTGGTTCATTACTAAGTGGCTGTGATCTCTGTATTCCTGAATTTCCCTGAACATTTTTGTACTTCCTTCTTTCATCGATCAGCTGAAGCATTTCTTCCTTTACCCACGGTTTCTTCGCTGTTACTTTCTTTGTATCTATGTTTTTATTTCCAACTTCAGTTGTGGCCCTTTTTAGGGATACCCATTCGTCTTCAACTGAACTGCCTACTGAGCTATCCTTTGTTGCAGTATCTTTCAACTGTTACTCTTCTTTCCTTAGTACTTCCGTATCCCATCTCTTTGTGCATTGATTCTTCCTCACTAGTCTCTTAAACTTCCAGACGACAAAGGAATTACAGACTCAGTCTGCCAGTGGGTATTTATTGAAATCAATGAGGTTTCGAACCAGGCTCTCCTGCTTACTAGATACTCTGACGGCTAAGCCAACTGGACACAGTGGTCATCTCAACTGTAGCCGGTCGCTGTGGCCGAGCGGTTCTAGGCGCTTCAGTCCGGAACCGCGCTGCTGCTACGTTCGCAGGTTCCAATCCTGTCTCGGGCACGGATGTGTGTGATGTCCTTAGGTTAGTTAGGTTTAAGTAGTTCTAATTCTAGGGGACTGATGACCTCAGATGTTCCGTCCTATAGTGCTCATAGTGCTCAGAGCCATTTGAACCATCTCAACTGCACGGACTACCCCTGCACGCTCCCCGTCAGACTCAATTCTCAGCTTACCCACACACCACTAATGTAGTGCTCCTTGCCCATTATTCCTATTACTCGTGGCATTTCTCTGATTCACGTAAGAGTTATAGCATGTTGTGCATCGCCACTGACGACATTATTGGGCGCTCTCGCCGTAATTATATATATGTGGTGTAGACACCACATATATATGTTTAACTTCAGCCTACTCTTCATCACTACTTAACTGAAATATGACTCTATATCTTCTCCTGGGTATCTGATTTCTGAATCTCTGCCTGATCATGATGTAATCTAAGTGTAATCTTGCTGTATCTCCCGGCCTTTTCCAAACATACCTACCCCTCTTGTGCTTCCTGAGCACAGTGTTCGCTATTACTAGCTGAATTTTATTGTACAACTAAATTAGTCTTTCTTCTCTCCCATACCTAGCACCAAGTCAATATTCTCTCATAACCCTTTCTTCTATTCCTTCCCCTACACTCACATTCCAATACCTCATGACTATTAGATTTTCATCTCTCTTTAAGTACTGAACTACCCGATCAATATCCTCATTTATTTTATCTATCTCTTCATCTTCGGCTTGCGATGTCGGCAAGTACTAATAATTTCTATTGTTTCACGACACAGTCCGTGATCGTCTTTTGTTCTCTCCTCCTCGTTTTTCATATATGTAGTAGTTCGAATAAAAAGAATTTAAAGAAATTATGAAGCAGGAAGGTACCTCAAACACTGTAAATGATGTAGTGAGCAAAATTTGCATCCTTATCTTATTAGTCCATCTAACTTTCAGCATTCGTCTGTAGCACCACATCTCAAATACTTCGATTCTCTTCTGTTCCGGTTTTCCCATGCTCCAAGTTTCACTCTATACTATGCTGTGCTCCAAACGTACATTCTCAGAAATTTCTTCCTCAAATTAAGGCCTATGTTTGATACTAGTAGACTTCTCTTGTCCGGGAATACCGTTTTTGCCAATGCTATATGCTTTTGATATCCTCCTCGCTCCGTCCATCATTGGTTATTTTGCTACCTAGGTAGTAGAATTCCTTAATTTCATCTGATTCGTGACAATCAATCCTGATATTATGTTTCTAGCTGTTCTCATTTCTTTTACTTCTCATTACTTTCGTCTTTCTTCGATTTACTCTCAAACCATATTCTGTACTCATTGGATTGTACTTTCCATTCAGCTGCTCATGTAATTCTTCTTTACTTTCATCATTGACATCCTTTCACCTTGAATTTTAATTCCATTGCTGAAACTTTCTTTTATTTCCATCATTGCTTCTTCCTTGTACAGATTGAACACCAGGGGCGAAAGATTACATCCCTGTCTTACATCCTTTTTAATCCCAACACTCCGTTCTTGGCCGTCCACTCTTATTATTCGCTCTTGACTCTTGTACATATTGTGTATTACTCATCTCTCCTTCTAGACTGCCCCTGTTTTTGTCAGAATTTCGAATATCTTGCACCATTTTACATTGTCGAACACTGTTTCAAGGTCGACAATCGTATGAACGTATCTTGCTTTTTCTTTTAATCTTGCTTCCAACGTTAGAATTGCTACTCTAGTACCTTTACCTTTCCTAAAGCCAAACTGATGATCATCTAATATATCCTCAATTTTCTTTTCCATTCTTCTCTATATTATTCTTGTCACCAATTTGGATGCATGAGCTGTTAAGCTGATTGTGTGATAATTCTCGCACTTGTTAACTCTAGCAATCTTCGGGATTATGTTGATGATATTTTTCCGAAAATCTGATGGTATGTTTCCAGGCTCATACAGTCTGCACACCAACATGAATAGTCGTTTCGTTGTCACTTAAAAAAAATGGCTCAAATGGCTCTGAGCACTATGGGACTTACCTGCTGAGGTCATCAGTCCCCTAGAACTTAGAACTACTTAAACCTAACTTACCTAAAGACATCACAAACATCCATGCCCGAGGCAGGACTCGAACCTGCGACCGTAGCGGTCGCGCCGTTCCAGACTGTAGCGCCTAGAACCGCTCGGCCACTCCGGTCGGCGTTGTCACTTCCCCCAATGATCTAAGAAATTTAGATGGAATGTTATCTATCCCTTCTGCCTTATTTGATCTTATGTCCTTCAAAGTTCTCTTAAATTCTGATTCTAATACTAGATCCCCTATCTCTTCTAAGTCAACTCCTGTTTCTTCTTCTATCACACCAGACAAATCTATCCCCCCATAGAGGTCTTCAATGTACTCTTTTCACCAGTCCGCTCTCTCCTCTCCATTTAACAATGGAGTCCTCATTGCACTCTTAATGTTACCATCGCTGTTTTTAATTTCACCGAAGGTTTTTTTGACTTTCCTGTATGCTGAGTCAGTCCATCCGACAATCATTTCTTTTTCGATTTTTTCTCATTTTTTAGGCAGCCATCTTCTTAGCTACCCCGTACTTGCTATTTATTTATTTCCTCTGTGACTTGTGTTTCTGTATTCCTGAATTTCCCTGAACAATTTTTTACTTCCTTCTTTCATCGAGCAACTGAAGTATTTCTTCTGTTACCCATGGTTTCTTCTCAGTTACCTTCTATGCGCCTATGATATTCTTTCCTACTTCCGTGATTGCCCTTTTTAGAGATGTCCATTCCTCTTCAACAGCTATTCATTATTGCTGTATCTATAGCCTTAGAGAACTTCAAGTGCATCTCGTCATTCCTTAGTACTTCTGTATACCATTTCTTTGCTTATTGACTCTTCCTGACTAATCTCTTAAACTTCAGCCGACTCTTCAGCACTACTATATCTGCTCCTGGTACGCCTTAGAATCCAGTATCTGATTTCGGAATACCTGTCTGACCATGATGTAATCTAATTGAATTACCCGTATCACCCGGCCTTTTCCAAGTATACCTCCTTCTCTTGTGATTCTTGAACAGAGTATTCGCCATTACGAACTGAAATTTATTACAGAACTCAACTGTTCTTTCGCCTGTCTCATTCCTCTCCTGTAACCAGTTATTCTACTCCTTCCCCTACAACTGGATTCCAGTCCCCTATGACTGTTAATTTTCACCTCCCTTTACGTACTGAATTACCTGTTCAATATCCTCACATACTTTATCCTGAACACATGGAACGTAGTCAGAGGAACTGTCATTCGTCAGCCCCATTTACTATGG